>NC_081554.1:139543508-140143508 GCF_963082655.1 Stomoxys calcitrans | reverse complement strand
ATTTATACTTTTGATTTTTTTGTATTAACGATAGATTGGATTTGTTTTTGTTTTATTGTTTTTGTAAATATTAGATTAGGCTAGTTTTTAAGTGAAAACAGGAGAGTAGAGATCTCGGTTTTTTCCATTTTTCCGAGGCATAATTTGAATTGATTACTGGCTAAATGTCATGTTTAGAATAAGAAAACGAATTGGACTGGCCTTGGCATTTATTTACATATATTTATATATATTCTTGAATAATAAATCTCTAGATAAATTAAAGATGCTTAGAGGATAATTTTAAGGAAATAGAATTAAAACGCAAATATTGTAAACTGAAATCGATTGGAAAATAAAACAAGTATAAACAAGTAAAAGCGTGCTAAGTTCGGCCGGGCCGAATCTTATATACCCTCCACCATGGATCGCATTTGTCGAGTTGTTTTCCCGGCATCTCTTCTTAGGCTAAAAAGGATATAAGAAAAGAGTTGCTCTGCTATTAAAACGATATCAAGATATGGTCCGGTCGTATAAGAATTGCGCCCATTGGGGCTCACGAAGTAAAATAGAGAGAACGATTAAAATGGGATCTGCATCGGGCTATAGACCGATTCAGAATATAATAAACACGTTTGTTGATGGTCATGAGAGGATCCGTCGTACAAAATTTCAGGCATATCGGATAATAATTGCGACCTCTAGGGGTGAAGAAGTCAAGATCCCAGATCGGTTTATATGGCAGCTATATCAGGTTATGAACCGATTTGAACCTTATTTGACACAGTTGTTGAAAGTAAAAATAAAATACGTCATGCAAAATTTCAGCCAAATCGGATAGGAATTGCGGCCTCTAGAAGCTCAAGAAGTCAAATCCCCAGATCTGTTTATATGACAGCTATATCAGGTTATGGACCGATTTCAACCATACTTGGCACAGTTGTTGGATATCATGACGGAATACTTCGTGCAAAAACTCATTCACATCGGATAAGGATTGCGCCCTCTAGAGGCTCAAGAAGTCAAGACCCAAGATCGGTTTATATGGCAGCTATATCAGGTTATGGACCGATTTCAACCATACTTGGCACAGTTGTTGGATGTCATAACAAAGCACGTCGTGCAAAATTTCATTCTGATCGGATAAGAATTGCGCACGCTAGAGGCTCAAGAAGTCAAGACCCAAGATCGGTTTATATGGCAGCTATATCAGGTTATGGACCGATTTGAACCATACTTGGCACAGTTGTTGGATATCATAACAAAACACGTCGGAATGTGGTGGTCAATGTTTCGCCACCCACTATAATGGCACCCATACGGAAGGTTGGTGTCCCAGATCGAGTTAATGTGGCTTCATATGCAGGAGCTTTGAGAGGTACATCGAAGGAAATCAGAGCACCAGTCACGGCGACCAGGGGTATTGGTGAGACAGTAGGACAGACGATGCAGTTTTTCGATAAGGAATGCGAGAGACTTTTGGGCGGTGATTTTCTTACGGCCTTTAGAAAGGTTGAAGGGTATCTTGCGGATTACAAGAGGCTGAGAACGGACGAGGAAAGGACGCGCGCCATGGTGGGACTTATGGCGGCACTAGTCATGGGGAAGTAATGACTCTTAAGTATATTTTTATTAACGTGAATTCTCTTGTGTCTCGGTTCAAGAGACACTATATGCAATTATTTTTGAAACGACATAGACCCGATGTGCTGCTAGTTGCAGAACATAAGTTGACGGTGAGGAACAGGATATCGTTTAAGGGATATAAGTTATTTGTTGGAAATAGGAGAAACGGACGCGGAGGGGGCACGGCCATTTTTATGAGAGAGGGGATGAAAGGAGAGAGGATATCCGCTGATTTAGGAGCTATAGAGGGCACTATTATTAGTCTGGATATGTCAGGTGGTAGGAGTTGCATTGTTGCATCCCTTTATTTAAGACCACACGATAAGTTAAGTGAGACGGATCTCGAGACATTGACAGAGGTGATTGGTACGGATGAGGCGATAATAGGTGCAGACCTGAACGCGAGGCACTATAGATGGGGGGATACTGCTGTTAACGGCAATATTGGGATATTGGCAGTATGGTTGGATCAGGACCCTGTATTGGAGTTAAGAAGGACATCCGGACCGACGAGGATTGTAACGGAGTCGCGTTCATACATTGATTTTTACCTGGTGACGGCAGGGATAGGAAGAATTGATGAGGAGAGGGAAAGAGGGGGTCTTCAGACTTTATACTATGAGTTGGATCATATGGCTGTTCAGTTGGATGTGGAAATGGAAGCCCTGGCCACAGGATCAGCGGCAGAGATATATGACTACACCACCATCCAGGTGGGAACCTTCAATGCCATGCTCATGACTGGATTTAGCACATGTGCATTGCCGGACGATCATAACGTTGGCACGAGGGAGATAGATAGGGCTGTGGAAGGAGTGACTAATGCTTTTATATCAGCGATGGAGGGGAGTATCCGTAAATTCAGACCGAATAGAGGAGTGATGAGGCAGTTGCCTGATGACATATCAAGTCTTATTGCGCAGGAGAAGACACTAAGACGCAGACTGCACAGAACGGTAGATGTACAAGAGGCGACTACGACAAAAGCCATTGTTAAGAACTTGGATCACATAATAAGGGATAGAATCCGTATATTTGAAGAGAACTCCTTCCTGAAGCAATTGGAAGGGATTAGACAATATGATAAGATGTTCCAGAAGATTAGGGCTTTCACTGGAGCCCGAACGAGTAAAGAAATTATGGAGTTAATTGATGTTCAGGAGAGAAGAATTGTATCGGATACTGGTATATCTGAGACCTTGGCGGATACTTTCTCCAGGATCCAAGGAAATTCCGGATTCCAAAAAGATGCAGACATTACACTGGAGGAGATATATAGACCGATGACATCGTTTGGGGATTCGCACCTTGCAGACGGCAGGAGATAACCTGGAGCTGGCCCACTTCCAGTGCCACTCATTACACCGGAGGAGGTAGGGTCTGTTCTCAGGAGATTGAACAATAAGAAGAGTTCTGGGAATGATAGAACACCCAATTATGTACTGAGGAGAGTAGGCGAAAGGTCTTGGGGACATCTCGCGAGATTATTTAATCATTGCATTAATATAGGATATTTCCCAAGGAAATGGAAGACGTCAAGGGTGATTCCGATTTTGAAGCCAGGGAAGGACCCCACAAGACCTGAGGGTTACAGACCCATATCGTTGTTGTTAAACTTGGGTAAGCTCTTTGAGATTTTTATTCTTGAGAGATTGAATGGTCACATAGAGGAGAACGAAGTCCTGTCGGACATGCAATTCGGTTTCAGGAGAGGGTTATCGACGAATCATGCACTCATGTCCCTAGCGGACAAGGTCAATAGAGGGGTTAATAAGAGAAGGGCGACCATAGCAGTCAGCCTGAATTTCGAGAAGGCATTTGATACAGTTTGGCAGGAGGGTATAATGTATAAGATGAGGGAGGTACATGGGTTTAACCCCTGTCTGGCCAGGCTGACTCGCGATTATCTCAGGAGCAGGACGTTTTCGGTGGAGGTGGGAGACGTCAAGTCCTCGAATAGAGATGTCGCAGCGGGAGTGCCACAGGATTCCGTGCTGGGCCCGGTGTTATATAACCTCTACCTGGCCGATATACCGAGGCCGGACGGTGAGGATATGATGATCATATATGCCGATGACATAATTGTGGCAGCGACGAGTGCCAGAGCCAAGATGGCCGAGAGAAGGTTGAATATATGCCTGCAGGGTCTGAAGGATTATTTCGAGCAATGGAGACTGCGGCTAAATGTCTCTAAATGCCGGGCTATAGTGTTCAAGGGTAGAAGAGGCAGCGTGCATAAGAACGCAAGATCATTTGTGCCGAGTATAAGAATCGGAGGAGAAGTCATAGCCAGTACCAGTACAATTAGGTACTTGGGGGTCATGTTTCAGGAAGACATGTCCTTCATGAAACATGTCGACCATGTACTTAAGAAGGGCTGGGCTGCCTTGACCACCTTCAAGGGCCTGCTGACGGGGAGAGGAGGATTGAGCAGAAGGATCAGGCTTGCTGTGTATTAGCAGGTTATACGACCCACGATGTCATACGGATTCCCGACCTGGTATTCCATAAGCTCCCACCAGATGGAAAGGATAAGGGTCATTGAGAGAAGGATGTTAGCATACTGCCTTGGATTGAGGGGAAGGCAGGACGTTGCTGGATTTTATAGAAGACCTTCGTGTACGTTGCTGGATTTTATAGAAGACCTTCGTGTAGAAGAATTTATGAGGAAGGAGAAATGCCACGGATTGATAGATTTATGGTCGGGACGGCTGTGAACCATCTATCGAAATGCCGAGATCATGTGAATGGCATGATAAGGGGGTGTGAACTGGCAGACGGGGAACTGCAAAGTATCCTTGATTATAGAGGCCATTTGGCATCGATGTGTCTGATGGAATTGATCGATAGAGGTATGATGTTTGGTAATGACAACAAGCTACTGTTCTATCATCGGAGGTATGGCCAGTATGGCCATGATAGCCTTGTATATAATACGACGCAATGATCCTGGACCGGTCCCATTTTGTAAATATTTATACTTTTAATTTTTTTGTATTAACGATAGATTGGATTTGTTTTTGTTTTATTGTTTTTGTAAATATTAGATTAGGCTAGTTTTTAAGGTACTTTATAAGTGAAAACAGGAGAGTAGAGATCTCGGTTTTTTCCATTTTTCCGAGGCATAATTTGAATTGATTACTGGCTAAATGTCATGTTTAGAATAAGAAAACGAATTGGACTGGCCTTGGCATTTATTTACATATATTTATATATATATTCTTGAATAATAAATCTCTAGATAAATTAAAGATGCTTAGAGGATAATTTTAAGGAAATAGAATTAAAACGCAAATATTGTAAACTGAAATCGATTGGAAAATAAAACAAGTATAAACAAGTAAAAGCGTGCTAAGTTCGGCCGGGCCGAATCTTATATACCCTCCACCATGGATCGCATTTGTCGAGTTGTTTTCCCGGCATCTCTTCTTAGGCTAAAAAGGATATAAGAAAAGAGTTGCTCTGCTATTAAAACGATATCAAGATATGGTCCGGTCGTATAAGAATTGCGCCCATTGGGGCTCACGAAGTAAAATAGAGAGAACGATTAATATGGGATCTGTATCGGGCTATAGACCGATTCAGAACATAATAAACACGTTTGTTGATGGTCATGAGAGGGTCCGTCGTACAAAATTTCAGGCATATCGGATAATAATTGCGACCTCTAGGGGTGAAGAAGTCAAGATCCCAGATCGGTTTATATGGCAGCTATATCAGGTTATGAACCGATTTGAACCTTATTTGACACAGTTGTTGAAAGTAAAAATAAAATACGTCATGCAAAATTTCAGCCAAATCGGATAGGAATTGCGGCCTCTAGAAGCTCAAGAAGTCAAATCCCCAGATCTGTTTATATGACAGCTATATCAGGCTATGAACCGATTTCAACCATACTTGGCACAGTTGTTGGATATCATGACGAAATACTTCGTGCAAAAACTCATTCACATCGGATAAGGATTGCGCCCTCTAGAGGCTCAAGAAGTCAAGACCCAAGATCGGTTTATATGGCAGCTATATCAGGTTATGAGCCGATTTAAACTATACTTGGCACATTTGTTGGATATCATAGCAAAACACGTCGTGCAAAGTTTCATTCCAATCGGATGAGGATTGAGCACTCTAGAGGCTCAAGAAGTCAAAACCCAAGATCGGTTTATATGGCAGCTATATCAAAACATGGACCGATATGGCCCATTTACAATACCAACCGACCTACACTAATAAGAAGTATTTGTGCAAAATTTCAAGCGGCTAGCTTTACTCCTTCGGAAGTTAGCGTGCTTTCGACAGACAGACGGACGGACGGACGGACAGACGGACGGACATGGCTAGATCGACATTAATTGTCGCGACGATCAAGAATATATATACTTTATGGGGTCTCAGACGAATATTTCGAGTAGTTATAAACAGAATGACGAAATTAGTATACCCCCTATCTTATGGCGGAGGGTATAAAAAGAAATTGTTACTATCTCATCGTAAAATGAATAATTCTGTGAAAACTTTTGTAAAAATTTTTATTCGCTTCCACACAACGTTTCGCAAAATTTCGTATTTGACTACTATGTACTTCTCATAATTTCGATGTACCCAGCCATCACTAGTCTAAAGGTTGAAACCATATTTTCAACCAATCAGCGTACACCAGTAGTGAGTGTATATTTACAAAGTGTTAAAGTGTTTTTAAAAAGAAAAATATAAGTGAAGCTATACCTGCCAGCGGCTTTTCGTTATTCACGTGCCGAGGGCAGGTAAAATCGATTCATCTTTGGCCTGGCGTAGCCTGGATGCAGCGGAACAAAAGAGTCAAGGCATCAACCCTTTGCCACGACTACAACAACAGCAAGCCACGGTAACAACATCGCTATTAGGTTTTACCGTGGGCTTTTCCAACGATTAGCGAATTGGATACCTGCGGTCAATTTGGCAGCCGTCAACAACAGCAGATATTGTGGCTGAGTGCACAAAGCCTATGGTGCCATGTCAGTTCGAAGGAAAATTACTTCCGATGAAGATTCCGACGGACCGTCGAAGAGCGCGCCAGATAAAAAAGCAACGACTATGCTAGACGTCGTTACAATCAACAGGACCGAATACCAGTCCCTGGTAGATTTGGTCGAAAGTCAGCGCCAAGAACAACAGCGTCTATTGGCGCTTGTTAAAGAGCTTGGCCACCAAGTCCAAGAGCTCGGGAACAAGGAAAGAAACAGCTGGCAGAGGTCAAGGGACCTAATGCCAACAATGGCACAATGGATGCCATGGATATGGAACCTGCTGACACACCGCCAGTGCAGCAGCCCGTGGTCATAAAGCCGATGCCCGGGAAGATCAATGTTGTGAGTGCAGCGCCGGCCTCACACATGGTGGTACCGAAGAAGCCGGCCATGACGATATTGAGCGATGGACTACCTAGCACCCCAGCTGTGGCAGCACCATCAACAACTGCAGTTCCATCAACATCATCAGCTGCAGCATCAACGTTTAGAACAACAATGGCAGATGACCTGCCATCTACATCATCAGCAGCAGCACGCTCCGTCGTGCTCGAGAGTCTGTCATCGTCTTATGATGAGGAAGATGTCCGGGCTGGGCTACGTGGTCTGCCACTAAGCCTGGACATCAAACGGATTGTGAGGTTAGGGGGGAATAAGTGGCTTATCCACTTGGCAAGGGGACCCGACGTTGTCGGACTCTACGAGGTTAGGAGGTTCCTCAGCCGTAGGGTCTTGTTTAGGAAGGACGTGAAGGTCGGGTTCTCGCAGTGTTTAAACTGCCAGAGGTTCGGCCATGTTTCCACCAACTGCGGCATGCCATTCCGGTGTGTAAAATGTGGTGGCGAACATGGCCCTGGGAAGTGCGCCATTCCGAAGGGGGTCTCACAACCCCGTTCGATAAAGGTGCAGGACCCTACCACTGGAGTTGTGACGGTGTGTCCTGAGTTTGCGTTGCTGCAACGGCTGCTTCGGCGGCCCCGGTTGGACGCTACGCCCAACGAGGTGTCTCCTATGCTGCTGTGGCCACGGTTCGCACTGCGCCTGTTGAGGCACCGGCCCCTGTTCGTCCCGCACTTGCTGCGGTGCCGAATGGGGCTGGTTCTGCCGCCGCATCCGCTGCTGGTCTATTCGCCTCGTTTGACGTGAAGTGCAGGGATGCTTTCGGTAAGGACTTCCTTACCTGCGCAGCCGTCCTGCGTCAGCGATCTGCTGACATCAGGACGATGGTAGAGGTAGGCGACATTTGTGGAGCCATGATGTCGGTAGTTGACTCTCTCTGCGATGTCTAGAGATCTGAGAGTAGTATTTGTTAATGCCAATTCAGTCGTTTCTAGGCTGAAAGACATTATCTTAGACTATTCTTGGATAGACATAGCCCTGACGTCATGCTTGTGGCCGAGCATAAGCTGAACGCGGGGCATCGCTTTGAGATGGAAGGGTATATTGTCTTTGCCCAGTACAGACGGGACCGCGCGGGTGGCGGAACGGCTGTGTTGGTCAGGGACAATATCAGGTGTGATAGGGTCCAGTTGGACTTAGGGGTTCTCGAGGGGACCTGTGTCAGGATACACAGAGAGGGCGGAAGGCCGCTCTGTGTGGTTTCCCTCTACTGCGCACCGGCCAATGACTTTGATGTATCTGCTCTAGATGCGTTGGGGTCATTGGCTGCGGGCTGTGAGGTCCTGGTCGGCGCTGACCTGAATGCCAGGCACGTCGAGTGGGGCGGCGGCTCTACTTGCGGCAGAGGGAGATTAGTACGCGAGTTTTTGCTCCGATGTCCCGATCTGGACGTTGTTCCACGGGCGGGCCAACCAGGTTCGGTAGGGGGTCAGCCTCCTACTTCGATATCTGTTTGGCATCGCCTGGCGTTGCAGTGTCCGGCACGCGTGGTAGGATGATCGGCACTCTTAACTATGAGTCTGATCATAGGGCCTTGGAGATCCTTGTCTCTGGTGTTCGCCCGGATACGAGGGAGCCTGCTTTGTTTTATAACTACGCTAGAATGGACCGACGCAGGTTCCACAGGGTTCTTGCCGACAATCTGGGTGAATGTTCTCTGCCGGTAGACCGAAATGTCACATGCGAGGAGATCGATGCGTGCATTGATTCCCTGAGTGGGGCACTTCGTTATGCCATGGAGTCCTCCACACCAAGGGTACGCCCTAGGCGTGGTGGCTCTCGGAGACTTTCCCCGGAGGTTGTGGAACTGTTCCGGACGAAGAAAAGGCTTAGGCGCGCTCTTCATAGGACCACGGATCCTTTCCGGTACGACTTGTATAGGATGGAGATCCGGGATTTGGACCGTGTCTTGCGTGAAGAGATACGACGGTACGATGAGGAATTTCTGCTGAAATTTTCTGCGGCTCTGGCCGCTGATGGATCCGCTGGAGGAGGCTCTGTGGACTAGCGCAGGGGCCGATTTGTTTCAGCCGACGCGGTGGGAGATGCCCTTCGGGCTAGGCGTAATCGTAGATCCTGCGGTTTGGACGGGGTTCCTGACATCGTCCTTAAGAGGACGGACAGGAGGGCCTGGGGTGTCATCGCGGTCCTATTTAATCATTGCCTCAATTTTTGTTATTTCCCGACGACTTGGAAGGAGGCCATTACGGTCCCCATCCTTAAGTCGGGGAAGGACCCATCCAGGGGTGATGGTTATTGACCGATCAGCTTGCTCCCTTCATTGGGCAAGCTCTTTGAGTTTTTCATACTAGAGGGCATCAGGGAAACTCTCGATGACAGGGCGATAATGCCTGACTGCCAGTTCGGTTTCAGGCGGGGTCTCTCCATCTCCCATGCCCTGACTGTATTCGGGAACCATGTTTCTAGGGGGCTCAACCGGCGACACGTCACGATTGCCGTGAGCCTCGATTTCTCCAGGGCGTTTGTTAGCGTATGGCATGATGCTATCATACACAAGATGAGGATCCTGGGTTTTGACACAAACCTCTGCCGGTTGGTCAGAGATTTCCTTGATGACAGAACTTTCAGGATCTGAGTAGGCGAGACTTTGTCGGGTAGTAGAGACGTGCGAACAGGGGTACCCCAGGGGTCTCTCCTGGGCCCGATTTTGTACAACATCTTTGTGTCTGACATTCCGGAACCACCCGCTGGCGACCTGCTCCTTGCTTATGCCGATGACATTCTCATTGCGGCATCGGGACCAGACGCTGCGGTTGTGGATGCCAGAGTGAACCATTACTTGGAGGAGCTCTCTGTCTATTTTGACAGATGGAGGCTGAAGCTTAATGTTGACAAATGCGAGGGCATGATCTTCAAGGGTAAGAGGCGGAACTTGTACCCCCGTTCACGGGCGTACGAACCCGCTCTTGCCATTGGAGGTCAGGCCATCGCCACTCGCGACAGCATTAAGTATCTCGGCGTTGTCTTCCAGGAAAGGTTCACCTTTGTTAGACACATTGATTATCTACTCAACAAGGTCAAAGGGGTCTTCTTCTCCTACCTGAGGGTCTTTAGAACCTCAGGGGGTCTCAGTAGGCGTGTGAAGCTGCTGATCTATAAACAGATCATCAGGCCTATCACCGCCTACGCCTTTCCGGTATGGTTCGACATCACGTCCAACCAAATGGAAAGGTTAAGGATCTGGGAGAGGAGGATCCTCGTCTCTGGTCTGGGCCTCAGACCTGCTATGGGCCCTGATGGGGTGGTGCGACGGCCATCCTGTGAGATGGTCTACTCCATGGCAGGTCTTGAGAGGATCGATGTGTTCCTTGTCAGGTGCGCGTTGGGTTTCTTGGGGAAGGCGTCCACTGTGGACAATGGTTTGGTGAGGGGATGTCTTCAGGGCGACATAAGTACTGGCCGTTTGTTGGAGGTGCCACACCGACCGCCGGTGTGCCTTGCAGATTTGGAGCAACAGGGCCTGCTTTCTAGGGATGGCAGACTCCTGTTCTATAATAGGAGGTTCGGATCCACCGGATTTGAGGACCTGGTCTACAACACTGCTCAGTAGGCAGTCTTCTGTGGGGGCATTGGGCTCCTTGTGAATGTGTATACAGTATATAATTTTTAGTTTATAAGTGTCATTATTTTATCTTAGTTTATAAGTATTATCGGATATTAACTTTTCTTCCAGGTACTATGGTTAAAAGAATAAAGTAATAGTTATGTGCTACGGCTGCGCCTCTGCACCTCTTTCGAATAATGAATATATTTAGATAAGTAATAATATTTTACGCTAAATTTATATGTATATAGACAACATAACTTTAAGAATGTTCCTAATTGTCCTAACGATAAGTGTTTTGAAAATTAATAAATCAGCCAAAGGCGTTAAAGGTTGAAACCATATTTTCAACCAATCAGCGTACACAAATAGTGAGTGAATATTTACAAAGTGTTAAAATGTTTTTAAAAAGAAAAATATAAGTGCGATCAAGTCTGACGCAGCCGTTGTTGAAGCCACCGCATCTCCAGTCGCCTCTGTTGAGAAAAAGGCACCTAAGAAAGCCGCTGCCAAGGCAAAGAAACCCTTTGCTGCCCCAAGCCATCCACCAAACCAACAAATGGTCGATGCTGCCATCAAAACATTGAAAGAACGTGGTGGTTCCTCATTGCCTGTCATCAAGAAATACTTGGCCAGCACATACAAAGTTGATGCTGTAAAATTGGCCCCATTCATCAAGAAGTACTTGAAGAGCGCTGTTGCTAGTGGAAAATTGATCCAAACTAAAGGTAAGGGTGCCTCCGGTTCATTCAAATTGTCCCCATCTGCCTCGAAGGAACCTAAAGCAAAGAGCGCCGAAAAGAAGAAGAAGGCCCCAGCCGGTGATAAGAAAAAGAAGGCAGCAGCACCCAAAAAGGCAGCCGGTGAAAAGAAAGCCGCTGCAAAGAAGCCTTCCGCTGCTAAAAAGACCGCCGAGAAGAAGAAGACCGAAAAGGCCAAGGCTAAAACTTCCAAAAAGACAGGTACAGTTAAAGCTAAACCCGCAAAAACTGCCGCCAAAGCATCAGCCACTAAACCAAAGTCACCCAAGGCAAAAACCACCGCTGCCAAGCCCAAAAAGGCTGCCGCAGCAAAGAAGCCAGCTGCCAAGAAGACCGCCGCTAAGAAGTAATTTTTCCATGCAAAATTACTTATCATGTCAAAATGATTATTTTCGATATTCGAAAGGAGTATATCTAACAGCCCTATTCAGGGCTACAAAAAATTTTTAAAAAGAGACCAAATTTAACTCAAACATTTTTTTAATTACCTAATAAATACTATGTTAATTTTAAGGGAAAAGCTAATCACAGCCCTTTTCGTAGCTGAAAATTTTTTTTGAAATCTTTTAATACAATTGTTACTTAAGATGGGAAATAATTACCCCTTAAGAACATTAAATGGGATTTTTTTCCGCAACTTGATAAACTGTTTCACTTAGGGTCACAAACCAAAGCAATTACTAAGAATTATGAAAATCACTTAATGTTAAAGAAAATCTCATTTAGCATACCTAACCAATAAGAGAGTGCCGTACAATATTCCCTTCAAAAATCACACTTAGCATACCTATTTCATTCTTTAAGAGCATACCTACCCATAGATCTCGCGTACAAACGCATAAGTCCACATATACATCCCTACACCATTTCACGCTAATATACTAGTATACATCCCTAAAAAATTTTGTATCAACACACACGCTCACATATACTCGAACAACAATACAACGTTGCAAATCGAGTGTTTGAGCATAAGAGCAATATGTGTTGTTCATACTACTGTAGGTAAATGCTAAGAAAGGAGGGCAATATTAGAGTATGGGTAGTATACATATTTTAGCAAAATCTTTTATTTTAAAAAGTAAAAAGGGCAATGTGAGGGTATGAGTGGTAGATATATTTCAAGAAAATATTTTTTAAAAATATCAAGAAGAAGAAAATATTTTTAAATTTAAAAAAAAGCTAAATATTTTTTGGTCGATATATTTTTTCCAGTGGATTTGGTAATTTGCTGGCAATTTAGTTATTCGAAATTTGCTTAAACGATCCTGTTTTATGCGTAAATACAAAAAATCTGCCATCTATTGTTTATAGGTAAACATTTTCAAATATGATTTTATCTTATCGACTGTTGCAGGTCTTTTTACAAACATGTCATAACTATCAGTTATCAATTATCATGCATCAACATATCGCCTTTTTACATACATTAACATAATAAGAATTTAGTTTTATCGACCCTACTCAAGATTATCGGTATTTAATAGGATGAATGTTACCATTAGGGTACTGTAAAAACTATTTATTTTACATTTTAATATCACATGGCAATCATTGTTCAATTTTTGATGCTGAAAAAAAAAAATTGGCATATGTAATAACAAAACATCGAAACGAAGTATCTACGATCGTCCCTCTTCGTTCATTTGTGACAAAGTTAGCAGCTCCAAACAAAGGAAAAATTTAATTTAATTTAATATGCGTGCATTTTGGTATCTGTGTGTATGTATGCTTTTTAGTGTTGTGTGCCATCGTTTATCATATTGTTCTAATGGCGTCGGTTTTTGTTTCGTCATGTATGTATGTATATTGTAGAAGCTACATTTTTGCCGACGGCAAATTGAAAAATGGTAATATTTATTTTCAAATAAATTTTATGTATTTTTTTTAATAAAAATTTGTAACAAGATATATCTCTTTCTAAATATGTTTTGTGGTCCTGAAAAGGACCGATTGTTTTAGTTTTAAAGTTTTAGTTTTAAACCACCACCAGTAATTTTTTCACTTTTTAAATTAAATTTATTTCACAAGATATGCACAAGAACTAATACTTACCATCAATTCAATTCAATATTTATTTCCCAAGTTCTTATATAATAATATAGATATTCTATATATCTAAGTTCAATTTGGATCAAAATCCTCCCTAACATGCTAAGCATCTCTCTAGGGATATATAGGGAAAAACTACGCGGCAAGGCCAGCCCGTTTATAAAATTATATGTTGACATTACGCGTTACAGTTATATTCTCAGGGAAAAGGATGTAAACCCCAAGAAGCCCTCGTTTTCTTTTCCTAACTAAGCCTACACTAAATTACCAATCTAAAAAACGTATGTACAGAAGAACCAAAACAAAAGCAAAACTATTCAACTAATCTTATCTCATAAGGTATAAACAAAATATTTACAAAATAAAAGAAAAATACAAACTAATAACAATAATACTACGTACAAAACAAATTACAAAAAAAAAATCAAAATCAGGATTCATACCGTGACGAGGCCCACTACGGCGTCAATCTCTCGTTTCGAGTAGCACCGCTCTGTAATCTGAATCAAAATCCAAAGTCTCTAGTCCATCGGATAGAATCCGTGTCATTGTAAGATCCATGGACGTAAGGAAATAATCAATATAGGAGCCCGATGTCCGGGAAATCCTTGTCGATCCATTCGTGTGCCTCACCAGCAGACTCGGGTTCGTACTGAGCCAGTCGTAAAGCAACCTCCCTCGTGGGTTCAACAAATCGCCACTCTAATGTGAGTGCTTGGCATTCACATCACATCCTATTACGGCACTATTCGACCCCACTGCAGCCCCAATCGCGTCAAGGTCACTCGAACCAAAGACACAATCCGGTGGGCAGTACAACGCCATGAACGCAACATGTCCACCGCCACGGCAACAAACTCTCACAACCGTACTCTCTATGCAACCAAAGTCAGCAGTCATCCGTTCCACTCTTATCCGTTCTGCCAAGCAGATCGCGGTACACCCACCTTGCCTGTCCTTCCTGTTTTGTCGAAATATTGTATATCCCTTTGGTGCAAAATTGTGTCTTTCATTAAGTTTATGCTCTGCAATGAGCAAAGAAGTATTGATACGTAAAAGAGATTGTGCGTACTCTCGATGGAAGCGTTTTAGAACACCTGAACTCTTTAATGATTACAAGCGTGCGAATCAGACCATTTCTTGTATAAAGACGAAAAAAATAGCTTACTTTAGTCGTAAATTTCAAGAGGCATTGAACACGAAAGATACTTGGAGACATATTAAGTCAATTGGAATAGGAAGTGATAATGCATCAATTGATAGACATGTTGATTTAGATGAGATTAATAGGAGTTTCTTGAACATATCTTTTCCTGATATGCTACATTCGCTGCTAGCAGATTTTCAATCTGGTTTCCGGCCAAAGCACAGTTGCACTACTGCACTTTTGAAAGTAGTTGAAGTTATAAGGGGTGATATTGACAGCGATACAGTTACCTTTCTTGTTCTTTTAGATCATTCAAAAGCATTTGATTCCGTTGATCCCAATATACTTTGCCTTAAACTGAAACATTTATTTAAATTTTCTGAAAGAACAACGGATCTTATATATTCCTATCTTTCGAATAGAAGCCAATCGGTATGTGTTGATAGCCGCTGTTCTAGTTATCTTCCAGTCTCAAAAGGTGTTCCACAGGGGTCTGTAATGGGCCCACTCCTTTTTTCCTTATATAGCAATGACCTTCCTGGACAGTTGCGCAACTGTGGCATTCATATGTATGCCGACGACAAACTATTATACTCTTGCGAGGTTTTTTACGGTTGTGATGTAACTCATAGGAATAAATTGCACGTAGCCTTTAACGATGTCGTTAGATACATTTTTTTTGCGTAGAAGAGACCGGGTATCTGACTTTGCCAGACAAATATATGGTGTCTCTTTTAACTCGTTCCTTAAGATACGCTCGTTGCAAATGATCCACAAGATAATTTATACCAATGAACCGTCATATCTGGCTTCTGTATTGCGTTTTGCCAACTCTACAACAGGTAAACAAGTAATACAAATACGTCATCAATATCGTGTATCTGAACAACAGTTCTTTGTTAATGGTATACGTCTCTGGAATAATCTTCCCAATAGTTTTCAAATTCAAATCTTGGATTTATAATCATTTTAATTAATTATTTGTTTTTGTTTTTTTATAACTATTTATTAATTTATTTTATCAGTAACATTGATTAATTGTTAAATTTTCTTTAAAGTTTCTTTTTCCTTCTTTTTTTAAAAAATTGTTTTAACCTTTAACAACATCAGGCCTTACCTGATGTTGTTGTTGTAGGTTCACTCTCCGTTGTCGTCATCCTTCTATTACCCGTGAATGGGCTCTTTGTTGTAGCAGCTGCTCCAGCTTCCATACTTTGGCATCGGCATGGTCCCTTTATATGACGTCATCGTCACCGGCGGTGCGACTTCTTCCCTCAATTTTATATTTAGGCTCACTTCGGAGGCCCCATTAGCCTTGGCCTTGCTTTTTGTTGTTGTTTTTGGGATTGCCCCTTTTCCAATTGTTGTAATTTTTGTCACCGGCGGTGCGACCTCATCTATTACAATTGTGTCATCAGCTACTTCATCGGCCCAATTGGCACAGGAGATCAGTAGTGCCCCCTGCTTCTTAATATTTCCAGAAACAGATAACATTTGGTTGGCAGAAATGCTTCTTAGCTGTGCATTTTCAGCAGCTAACTCCTGAATTTGTCTCTCCAATCTCTCAATAGTGTCCTCAAGTTGTGAGAGACGCAGCTGTTGCCTCATATTCTCATAGTCATCATTTACACCACCCTTCTTCTTCTTTCTTTTTCGGTGCTTTTTACCAGCAACTGTCCGGTAGCCATCTGACGTGCAATCGGTGGCATCGGTAATCACACTCTCGTCTTTTTATCTTTCCATGGCCAATTTTGCTGACCTATCCAGGAGTGGGTCAGTCGTTCTCTTTGTCATTGCATGTTGTGTTTTGCTAACAGCCGTCAAGATTTTCCGCCCTTCTGCGGACTCCAGTGAGGCTGCACCATCAGTATTTCCAACAACAGTTTTACAACTCGCACTATTGTTGGTTTCTCCATTTCTATCATCCGTAGAATTCAATGTTGTGTCCAGTTCGGCGAATCTGTTGGCGGGTTGGTAAGAGCCACCAAAAGCACTCAAACTAGAGGCATTTGCCACAACTTCCTTTAGATGCTCCATTTTCGTGGTCTCGCTGCTTATTATGCGGTTCTCATGTTTTTGAGGGACATGAGCCAAATTGTCAAGCTGGGTATGAGATTGTGCCAGCACTGCTGCCTACTCTCGATTCTCAAAAATCCGAGTAATATGGTTGGCAAAATTGAAAATTTGGCCAGAACTGGTGCCTACTATTGATTTTCAAGGTAGGCACCTAAACAAACCACAAATTCTCCACAAACTTGGATTCTGTGTTCCCATCGTGTTTTTGGCTCGCCGAGTTTGATAAGTTTTAATCTCAAGACTTGTGAAGAAATATTCTTTTATTTCCCATATCTTTTCATATTTCGTTTATAACATCTTATAATTAGTGTACATACTTACTCTAGCTATCATAGATATTCTCTAGAGATGTATTCTAATAACATTAATTAATTATTAAAATAATAAATTAATCAATACGTTGAATGACAAAGGCACAAAGTCCAGCCCATTCATATTCTTATTTTTCCTAGGGTAGTAATCCTTTAAAGTAAATTCGACACCCCCGGATAAAAGGGTAAAAACCGGGATTCAAAATCCTAAAACTAATTTAAAACCTACTTAAATGCTACTAGAAAACAAACAAGAATAATTCATCAAAAAATAAAACTATTTACAAAACTATTTACAAACAAAACATAAAACAAAATAAAATATAACTAAAACAAAACAAACAATCCATTTGACTATTTACATATTTACAAAACAAATCAAATGCTACCAGGTAGCCACTGGTCCACTTTATAAACCGGATCTTCAAAGTCCATTCTCCCAAATCTCCTATGGTAGAACATAAGTCTACCATGCTCATCAAACAGCATATTGTTTTCGGCCATATGTCCAAGGCATGTAGGAGGAAGGACCCTTTCGGCATTTCTAAGGCTGTCGAAATCCCGGCGCGAGAGGCTCATCTCCCGGACAATTGCATACGGGTGCGCGGCATAACCCTGCAGGTGTTTCAGCGCAAGGTTCACCATGAAGGCGTCCACTCTAGGCAATCTAGCGTCGCCATATACCTTTCTATTTGGGGTATTCCTATACTGCCCCTGGGTTTCCACCTTTGTTCTCATATCAAGAGAATACCGCAACATCTTTCTCTCGAATATTCTTATCTTCTCCATTTGTGCCGATGATATGGAGCTCCATACCAGGAAAGAATAGGCCAATGTAGGTCTAACAACTTGTCTATAAATGGTGAGCTTAACCTTCTTACTCAGTCCTCCCTTCCTCCTCAGTAACGATGCGTAGGCGTGGAAAACAGCCTTCGCCTTATTGTATTTTGTATTTGTATTTGTATTTTTATTATGATAAAACCCATACAAAAGACAGTGTCTTATATAAAGCATGGGTTAGTAAATTGATAAATACAATGAGTTCAACAAGTTTTCATTTAAATAGAACAATAATTGGTACAAAATATTTAACAATTTAAGCAAAGTTACTGATACAATATTTAAGTTAAAAAAAGGTTTAAACAAAACAAAAAAAAAAAAAAGAAACTTTAAAGAAAATTTAACAATTTAATCAAAGTTACTAATAAAATAAATTAAAAAAATAGTTATAAAAAAAAACAAAACAAATAATTAATTAAAATGATTATAAATCAAAGATTTGAACTGTCGTTCATTACTTATAATTTGAATACTATTGGGAAGATTATTCCAGAGACGTATAGCATTAACAAAGAACTGTTGTTCAGATACACGATATTGATGACGTATTTGTATTACTTGTTTACCTCTTGTAGAGTTAGCAAAACGCAAAACAGAAGCCAGATATGACGGTTCATTGGTATAAATTATCTTGTGGATCATTTGCAACAAGCGTATCTTAAGGAACGAGTTAAAAGAGACACCATATACTTGTCTGGCAAAGTCAGATACCCGGTCTCTTCTACGCAAACCAAAAATGTATCTAACGACATCGTTAAAGGCCACGTGCAATTTATTCCTATGAGTTACATCACTACCGTAAAAAACCTCGCAAGAGTATAATAGTTTCGGCAGAATAAATGTCCTAGCCAAAAGCATTCTTATTGACAAAGGGGTATACTGTCGACTCATATATAAGTTTCGTAAAACGCCGTAGGTCCTGCCCACTGTCATTCTGACATGATTCTTCCATGAAAGTCTATCATCAAACTCCAAACCAAGGTTTCTTGCAGATGAAACAATCTCAATTGGGGCTCCAGCAATTGCCTCATCAAGATTGGGCGGCATTGTCACCCGATTCCTACCAATTACAAGGCACTTTGACTTTATTGGATTTAAAAGAAGTCCGTTGGCGTTTGCCCATGTGTTTATCCTATCCAAGTCATTATTTAGTCGAAGTACGCCATCGATCAACCTCCCCGGCGAGGAGCTCATATACAGCTGTACGTCGTCGGCATACATATGAATACCACAGTTGCGCAACTGTCCAGGAAGGTCATTGCTATATAAGGAAAAAAGGAGTGGGCCCAACGCAGACCCCTGTGGAACACCTCTTGAGACTGGAAGATAACTAGAACAGCGGCTATCAACACATACCGATTGGCTTCTATTCGTAAGATAGGAATATATAAGATCCGTTGTTCTTTCAGAAAATTTAAATAAATGTTTCAGTTTAAGGCAAATGGAAGTATTGCTATTGGCCTAAATTCCTGGTTATTCTTTGGTATTGGGACTATCCTTGCCCGTTTCCAAGACTGTGGATAGCAACTCCTTAAAATAATATTGTTAAAAAGATGGCACATATACGGAAGAATAAAGGGTAGAATTATCCTAAAAAATCTTGGGTCAATACCATCAGAACCAATGGCATTAGACTTAATTGATTCTACAGCGCTAACGATATCGCTTTGTTCAAAACGCTCAAGATCAAAACGTAGGTCTGGTGAGGTGTTGTTACTACTATGGTTTACGTTACTAAATTCACTGTCGTAGAAATGTACGTTTGGCTCAGGAAAAGATATGTTCAAGAAACTCCTATTAATCTCATCTAAATCAACATGTCTATCAATTGATGCATTATCACTTCCTATTCCAATTGACTTTATATGTCTCCAAGTATCTTTCGTGTTCAATGCCTCTTGAAATTTACGACTAAAATAAGCTATTTTCTTCGTCTTTATACAAGAAGTGGTCTGATTCCTCGCACGCTTGTAATCATTAAAGAGTTAAGGTGTTCTAAAACGCTTCCATCGAGAGTACGCACAATCTCTTTTACGTATCAATACTTTAATATCATTATCAAACCACTGATTCCCATTCGAAAAAACAGTTCGGGTCTTCATCGGAACACATTTGTCGAAAATCTGACTCACATTATGTTGAAGAAATGCAATCTGTTCATCTACGCAAGACATGCCATAAAGTTTCTGCCACTCAACGGTGCTAATTTCACAAAGTAGTGAGTTATAATCAATGTTTCTATAGTCTCTGTACGTATACGTTATACTTGTATATTCCATTGGAACGCCATAAGTCAAAAAACATAAATCATGTTTTGAAAATAGGGGTGCCGATAATTGATCATATAACTTAACATCAGTCTTGGAACTTACGAAGAACAAGTCAATAAGAGTCTCTGTTGTCATTGTATAGTGTGTGGCAGTACTGGAATTAACAACATGCAACCCTATTGATTGCATGCTCCCCGTCAAATGTGTTTCTTCAAGCACATTACTATTAAAGTCACCAGTGACTATAATATCATTATAATGACAATTTATATCCTCAAGTCTCCTCACCAAGTCATCATATTGCACTCTTTTGTTCGGACGGTATACAACCCCAACCAGAACTTTTCTACGCAAACAGTGAAGTTCGGCAAAAATATATTCAACTTTGTCTGCTGAACTAGACGAAGCAATGGGTCTGAAATCTATGTCATGTCTTATATAGATAGCAACTCCACCACCTCTGCCATCCCGATCGGATCTTAAAAACCTGTAACCATCTACAGATACCAGTCTATTCCCATAATGTGGTTGAAACCATGTCTCAGAGACCGCAATAACGTCAACACCGGATTTCTCAAATATATAGCGAAACTCATCAATTTTGTTCTTAAGGCTCTGAGCATTTATATGCACAATTTTCAGTCCTGGCTTCTGTCGCGCTAGAACCCTGACCATCAGGTGTATATTGTCTCTAGAATTTTCCCTTTCATTACGAGGGAACAACATATTGAGAAACATAGATGTAATTGTAGACAGTACAAATCTTTGATTTTAAATGTATGTATGAAAAGGCAACGTTATTTAGTTTGAAAGATAAATAAAAATAAATAAATAATAGTTTAAAAGGGTTTAATTTCATGAAAAATTTAATTAAAAAGATTCTCATCATTATTGTTTTAGCAAGTATCTGCGTTATGTTGTTCTCTGCTAGTTTCAGCAGAGCGAAAAAGAGTATCCAGCATATTGATGTGTTCAATGCAAATTGGGTTATCATTAACAAAGTGTTTGATATAGACCAATCCGCGATAAGTGTACGCCGAATGTACTTGATTTTGTTTCCTCTATCGAACTGCAGCTTGAAGGATCTGATAGTTGGAATGTGTTAGGTTTTCTTTAATATAAAAATTGGTTTCCGTTTGAAACCCTAATATTGATAAGGATAGGTTCGATCTGGTGTTCCTTCTGAATTCGCTTAATGTTTTTAAGAAATAGTTTTTGTCGTATGGAGAGTGTAGTTTGACAATAATTACAGCATCTGGGGAATAATTCTGGTGCTTATTGTTTTTGTTTTGCAGTCGGTATATGGATTTAACAACTGGTGTAGGAATGTTTATAGTTTGACATATATTTTCAAAATAGAGTGGAAGATTTTCGCCTTCAGTGTACGGAATTCCGTTAAGTCTAATATCACATGCAACCAGAGAATTAGCTTGTTTTAGTGCTTTTATTTTTAAGTCTTTTATCTCGGTTTTGAGGTTGGAAAGTTCACACATAGATGTCTCTAAATATGATACTCTTTCAATTACATTGTTTAAGTCCACTCTCATTTCGGTTATTTTCTTATTAATTTCTGTTAATATTCTGTCCTCACTTTCCTTAATCATTGCTTTTATTTCACTAGATATGCTTTCGGATTGTTTTTCGAGTCGATTGTCCAGGATTTGCAAGAGGCGAAAAGAGGAATCCGCAATTCTGGGGGAATTAGCCAGATTTTCAGTCAATGAGTTTTGGGCTTGGAGTCTTGTTCTTTTTGGAGCGGACATTTTCGATTAAGAATTTAATAATAAAAATAAAAATGTTTTTCAATATTTGACGATTTTATGGGATTTAATAATTTTCCGATTTTGTAATTTTATTTGACAATCTGGCAACTCGTTTGAGGTATTGCCAATGTCTTTTTAGCTAGGTCACGAACCTACGATCTGGCAATGCCGAGTTATAACCATTTGACGTTTAGTGACTGTTTTTGTTCTTCTTTCTCTTGTTATGTTCACAAGGTTGGTATTGTTTTGTAATTGTGCTTTATGTTTATGTTTCTGTTTTTTTTTTTAATGAGTACAACTGTTCTGTTTTTTTGTTTGTTTGTGTTGTTTTTGTTTTAATACACTGGTACTCTTCGTAGGTATTTAGAAGTTAAGTGCCTCCCTTAAAGAGAACACTTTACACTGTGGTGGAGAGAGAATGTTTTTGTTTATGTTTGTTTTTTTTACTTCTTTTGCCGTTCAGAAGTAGAAATATCAATTTTTATTTTCACTTGTTGGTTATTTTGAACGCTTTTATAACTATATGTTTTGTTGTTTCTATCAATCAAGACTTTTTGAACACTATTAAACAAGATTTTTTAAAATTTAAGTGGGGAAAACAATGCAAAACTTCAATTAAAGGCGGAACAAAGAAAAACACGTCCGTTCGCTACTATGTTGTTAGCATCCAAAAGGTAATCGACATGTCGCGTGAATGTCATATCCTCCTGGAAAATCACACCCAAATACTTCAAGGATCCATAATTTACGATAGTGTCGCCTCCAATCTTAATGCTGGGGACGAACGATCTGGCGTTCCTGTACAAATTCCGTTTCTTCCCTCGGAATACCATTGTCCGGCACTTTTGGACATTCAGGCCAAGTTTCCATGTCTCAAAATACCCATGTAGAGTGGCAAGGTATTCCTCCAGGTTCCTAGCGGCCCCCTTGGCCCTGGCATGTGTCGATGCGACAAGTATGTCGTCCGCATAGATGAGAAGAAGTTCCCCATTAGTCGGCTCCGGTATATCCGCCAGATAAACATTATAGAGAACCGGCCCAAGGACAGATCCCTGCGGTACTCCAGCTCTGATTCTCTGTGTGGCAGACTTCGAATCAGCTACCACAACGCTGAAGGATCTCTCCCTGAGATAGTCCTCTACAATGTCTATAAGGGAATCTTGAAAGCCGAATGTCCTCATCTTTCGGACTATGCCCTCCTGCCAGACCGAGTCGAAGGCCCTCTCAAAGTCCAAGCTGGCCGCTATCGTCACACACCGGTTGTTGAATCCCTCCACAACCCTACTTGTGAGGGCCGTCAGGACGTGTGTAGTGGAGGTAGATCTCCTGAACCCAAACTGCGATCTTATCAGCATCCCAGCTTCCTCAATGTGGCAATTCATCTCCTGTAGGATGAAAATTTCAAAGAGCTTCGAGATTGACGAGAGTAGGGATATCAGCCTGTAGCTCGCTGGCGATGTCGGATCCTTTCCCGGTTTTCAATACAGGGACCACCTTTGCCATCTTCCACGCCCTGGTGAAGTATCCAAGGTTCAGGCAGTGGTTGAAGACAATCGCTAAAAATCGCCATACCCTTGCGTCAGTCCTGCGGAGCACATAGTTCGGGATGCCGTCCTCTTCTTGTTGTTCATGGTGCGGAGGACAGACCAAATTTTCGCTGGTTTTATAATCCTGAAAGAGCCCTCCACAGTCGTAGAGGCATCCGCTAAGTTTCCATCACGGAACTCAATCTTCGGTGTGTACATGTCCTGAACATCATCAATGCTCCAGGGTTCATGACGCCTTGTTGGATCTTCGCCAACTCATGCGCAACAGCATTCGCCTTTTCCTCGTCAGATGAGGTGCATCGCCCGTCTTCCTGGATAAGATCACAGATTTTACTCCGTCTCCCAGCGGCACTTACACTCTTCAGCTTGCTGAACATTTCACTGTTCGGCCAAATATTATTAAGCATTTGCATGTAATTCTGGTCCTCAAAACGAGCAATACGTTGGGCAATTATGTTCCCTAAGTTCTTTATGGTAGCCCCAATGGTTGATGATTCCTGCTGGTCCATAGTCTGGAAACGTCGCCTTCTCAGGGTTTTCTTTTTGTGAATGAGTTCCAATATGTCCTCTGGCAATTTCCTCAGGGTTCCCTTATGTGACCTAATTTTGTCGATGCTTGCATTCATGGCCTCGGAAAAGGCTCTATCCATTGCCTCGATCGCCCCATCGATTTCTGCGACAGTCGCATTACTGGCAATTGGCAATTCCCATCTGTCCAGGGCCGCACCAAGCCTTTCATTAAATCGTCGCATTCTTAAGCTTCTAAAATCGAAGATCTCTGTGAGCTGACTCCTTTCAAAAACCATTTCGCCAATCTCAAGAACGACGGCCCTGTGGTCCGAGTCGTAATCCAGCGTCTCAAGTCCCCTGTGTGACCGCGAAACATCCGTCGGCTGAATCCCATTAGTCTTCAAGAAGAAGTCGATGTACGAGCTAGACATAGAAGTCCTCCTCGAGGGCCCCTCTGTCTTCAGCAACGACATGGTTGGTGTCATCCTAAGTCACTCATGCAGACGGCGGCCACTCACGTTCTGGACAGCATCCCCCAATCTGGATGCCTAGAGTTGAGGTCACCACCAATTATCGCCTCCGTGGAGCCTATTAGATCTGCCAATCTATCCAGTGCCTGTATGTCAAGAGTATCCTGTGGCCTACTATACAATGAGGCGAAGAGAACATATCCCTCGGGCATCGAAGCCCTACCCAGTGTACCCTGTAAGCCGCCGAGATCGCAGATACACCTCTCAGCCTTAATGCCAGTCTTTATAAATATGGCCGTACCGCCGCCTCTAATGCCAGTCGTCCTATATGGAATGTGACAGTTGTAGCCCTCCAGTCCAAATACATGCCTCTTCGTGAGGCCATGCTCAGCTATCATCAAGACATCCGGTTTCTGCTGCCTCACGAAAATCTGAAGATAGTGTCTCTTATGTCGAGACACTATTGAGTTGACATTTATAAAGACTGTCTTAAAACTGGGCATCAAGGCGCATCGATAACAATAGCCCGTAGAGCGCACGGGTCCTCTCTTCATCGGTCCTAAGTTGACAATATGAATCAGCATACGTCCCAATCTTCTTAATGCAGGTCGACAGATCGCCGCCAAGGAGTCGTCTGCACTCGCCATCAAAGTGGGCCAGGGCCCCGTCAATGCCTCCAGATGGACTCTTCCGAGTCGTAGCTGTTGATGTAGATGCATCTCCACGCATCCCACGGGCCATATCGGCGTACGAACCACCTCTGCCATCAATGGGAGGAGGAGGGACAGTAAAGTCGCTGATCGTTTTCATGGGAGCAGCTCTCTTACCTGTTCTCTTTTGGAGTATTTCCTTACGTTTCGAACAGTTTTTGGAGCTTGCCACATGTCCGTCAGCTTTACAATTGACACAGTGAACTGGGACTCCAACCGTCATCACTATTCGTCCAGTAGAAGGCTCGGTAACCACATTTTCCTCCGTGTTCAGGTCCCTTTCCGGGATATCGCAGTTGTCCGGACCATGTGAACCACCGCATTTAACACATCAAAACGCCATCTTACAATTCAGGGAGATGTGACCAAACCGTTGGCAATTCCTGCATTGGGTTAAGCCTCCCGCTTTATTCCTGCTTATACTCACGCGGCAATGCAGTATGTACTGCAGCTTCTTAAAAGCACCGAAGTCGGACTCGTTTCCTAATTGGACGATCCAGCGATCTCCTTCCAATCTTATTATCTTGAGCACATCCAGACTCAGGTCACAGCCCGCAAGAAACTGTCTAAGATCCTCCACATCGTACGTGCCCGAGAGGCCCCGTATCATAAGGGAGAATGGTCTAAGTTCCCTTGGCGTAAAAGTGAAGAAATTAAGACCTATGTTCGTTAAGAACTCTTTTGCCTTCGCATGGTCTTCTGGACGCTGGAGGAGAATTCGATACGAGAGATCTATGATTACAAGAGCATGGATGTCAGGCGCTTTAATGCCGAATTGGCTGTGGGACTGGGTACAGTCTCCCTGCCGGTGGACAGGAACGCCAGTATGCAGGACATTGACATTGCGGTAGATGCCATAACTGGTGCGATCACGAATGCGATGGATAGTACCATACGTAAGATAAGACCGAGAGCGGGACGAATGAAAGAGCTGCCCCGCCATATCCTCGAGCTCATAGATCAGAAGAAGACTCCTTGCAGGAGAATGTATCGCATCCACGACCTCCAGGAGCACAATATATTGAGAGCCACGATTAGAAATTTGGATACAATAATACGAGAAAGGATCTGCATGTTCGAAGAGGAGGAGGCTCTTAAGACCTTGCATGGTATCTCCAATGGTCCAGATATGTTTCGCAAGATTAGGGCATTTATCCTTAGAAAGACGCGCTTAGAGATGTAGAATCACTTGGCATTACTTTTCAACCATTGCCTGAACTTGGGATATTTTCCAAGGGGTTGGAAGTCTTCGAGAGTAGTCCCGATTTTGAAGCCCGGCAAAGACCCATATAGACCCATTTCACTGCTATCAAGCATGTGGAAGGTCTTTGAGATCTTCCTTTTGGAACGCCTGAATGACCATATTGAGAATAGAGATATCTTGTTGGAGAACCAGTTTGGATTTAGAAGAGGCACTTCAACCACTCATGCGCTGGTTGCATTCACTGAGAAGATTTGTCGAGGACTGGATAAAAGGAGCGCCACGATTGCCGTAAGCCTGGACTTCTCGAAGGCTTTCGATACGGTCTGGCAAGGTGGAATTATCCGGAAGATGCAGCGATTTGGTTTTGACCCACACCTCCTCAGGGTCATTGAAAGTTACCTTGGTGGTAGGAGCTTTTTCGTCACAGTTGGCGAGGCGAGATCACAAGAGAGAAGAATTACTGCGGGGGTGCCGCAGGGGTCTGTGCTGGGACCGGTTCTCTACAACCTCTACTTGGCAGACATACCAACACCAGAGGGGGGCGATATGCTCCTCATCTATGCCGACAACATCTTAATAGCAGCCACCCATCCGAGGGCCAAAGTGGCTGAGCGGCGATTGGTTGCATACCTCGAGCAGCTTTCCGCATATTTCCAGGAGTGGCGCCTAAATCTGAACATAGACAAATGTCGCTGCATAGTATTCAAAGGCAACAAGAGAGGCCTCTATCGAAATGCCCGACGCTACGTCCCCGGGATTAGGATCGGAAATGAAGTCATCGGGAGAACCGATAAGATGAAATACTTGGGAGTAGTCTTCCAGGAAGACATGCGATTTACGAGGCACGTGGACCAGGTACTCCGGAAAGGGAAAGCTGCGCTTCATTCGGTGATATGGATGCTGGCGAAAAGGAGAGGTCTTAGCAGTAAGGTTAAACTCACGATTTATGGACAGATGGTGCGGCCTACGATGGCGTACGCTTTCCCAGTATGGTCGACGATTTCATCCAGTCAAATGGAAAGGATAAGGGTGTTAGAGCGTAGAACACTTGCGTATTGTCTAGAGCTGAGAAGGAGAAGGACGGCCCAGGGTTATTATGAGAGACCGAGTAACCGCACTGTGTACGAAAGCGGCTGCATGACTCGTATCGATGGCTATATGACGGCGCAAGCCATCGATCACCTCCTGGGTTATCAGGGACACCCCAACGGAATCGTTCGGTCCTGCCAGCTGGCAGAGGATTCATCAAAGTCCAATGTGTCTTCTGCATTTGTGGAGGAAGGGCCTAGTTTTTGATGATGAAGGCAGGATACTGTATTACAATAGGAGGTTTGGGACCTTTGGGTTCGATGATATGGTGTACAGTTTGGATCAGTGGTTGGGTGGTTGAGGGCCCACCACAGTGTGAATTTTTGCGGATGTTTTGTTTTGTATTGTGTTATTTTGATTTTGATTTTGTTTTGTATTATTGTTTTGTATTATTTTGTATTTTTGTGCCCCTTTGTAAATACTTTGTAAATATTGTATATACTTCGCTAGTACTGGATTGGTTATTTTTGTTTCCCTTGTATATACGTTTTCTTAGTTTGGTAGGTTCTAGAGTAAGCTTAGATTAAGGAGATGAATGAGGGCATCTCAGGGTTTACATCCCTTTCCCTGGGAATTTTTTACAACGAATGATGTCAACAAAAGAATGTATAAACGGGCTGGCCTTGCCACATAGTTTTAAGTTTATAGATTGAAAGCATATATCCCTAGAAAAATGTTAAACATGTTAGGGAAGGACCTTGTGTCAAATTTTTTTGAAATAAGATATAACTATCATTGTAATTTATATAAGGACTTGGGAATAAAAGATTGAATTGAGTTGAATTGAATTGAAGCACTTCAGATTAAAATTTGTATTCAAACTTCCGCTTTCCAAACTTATGTGTTCACACCATGAGTTCTCAACACAGAATAGTTAGTTAATTAATATCTTTAAGCGTAACCGAGTTATAAGGGTTTGAGTTGAAAGTTTATAAAAATTTTATGATAAAATTGTAACTAAATTATAAAATTTTCCAATTTTTTTTGAAAAAAAGTTTTTCTGCAAATTAATTTAAAAGCTCTAATGTAAAAATGTTTTAGGAAAATTTTATCATAAAATATTATAGAAGATAGATATAGAAGATTTCTATTAAAATGTTACATAATTTGTAAAAAGTGTACGTTTGTTATGAAATATCTAAAATATTACGATGCTATGTTATACCATATACAATGCCGTTGGCATTTATTATTAAATAATTTTTTTTATATAAAGTGGACTTGAAACTAAATAAAAAATTTACAAATATAAATGCTAAACAATGTATTGCTGCAATCACAAATTTAAAAAAAAATTTATATATTTTTTTTGCAAATTAAAAACAAATTGTAAAATGCCCTTGTCTCAGCAAGGAAATGTAGAACAGTGGCTTACCGAACGAAATCTATTTCTCTTTAATAATTTAAAATATAAAAATACTATTTTATTCTTTTTAAAACAGTTTTTAGAATAGCAAAAAATTTTATTTGTTTAAAAATATTAAGAAATACAGAAAAAATGTATATTCAATGTATCTAAATTGTTTATTTAAAATAAAGATTCTGTCGAATGTATTGGCCTGCCTGCTTTTTTCTTCATTCATTCTTGTTATGTAGCTAATACGAAAAATCAAATTTTGCAAAAAGAATAACAGCAAATATACTGTTGACAATAGAAAATAAAAATTTTCAATTCAACATTAAAAGTAAATTAAATATGTAATTTTTTTTTAATTTTGCATTTGCTCCATGTATTGAAAACCAATATCACCCAAAGTAAGACGCAAAGAAAATAACATTATTTTTTAAACAAGTAATGAGTTTCTCCATCCCTAAATAAAAAAGACTATATTTATTTATTTTAATGAAAATATAAAAGTGTAAGTTTTGAGTAAAATTTTTTCTCTTTTTTGTAAAAATATTGTGGTCCTGAAAAGGACCGATTGTTTTTGTAAAAAAAGTTGGCTATTTAAAATGTCAATAATTTAAGCACGTCCTACACGAATACGTCTGGCCAATTGGATATCTTTGGGCATGATGGTGACACGCTTGGCATGGATAGCACACATGTTATTATCTTCGAAGAGACCCACCAAGTAGGCTTCTTGCAAGGCCATGACAGCAGAGCTCAGGAAACGCAAGTCAGTCTTAAAATCTTGGGCAATTTCACAAACCAAACTTTGGAAAGGCAATTTGCGGAGCAACAACTCAGTACTCTTCTGGTTGCGACGGATTTCACGCAAAGCAACGGTACCAGGTCGGAAACGATGTGGCTTCTTAACACCGCCGGTGGCTGGTGAGCTCTAACGAGCAGCTTTGGTAGCCAATTGCTTACGAGGGGCTTTGCCAGCAGTAGATTTACGGGCAGTTTGCTTAGTACGAGCCATTTTCACTAGAGGTTTTTAGTTCTCTTCACGATATGCACACAAACACTGTTAACACTGTAATAGTTGCCTTACAACAACTACAATTTTGTTACAATTTCAAAATAGAGTTTCTATTTCTGATAACATTTCTATATATATACAGTTACGCTTACTGCTAAAATCTTACAGGCTACTATTCCAATGTCTTAAAATTATGGTTACTCTTAAACATTTATTATATGACTGCGCTACAAGGCAACGGCTGCAAATCCTTCAAAGAAAAAACAAACATCAAAACTGTACAAAAAATACAGTTTCAAAAAATTCCAATTCATTATTTTCTAAACTATATAAAAATTCATTATGACTTAAACTAAGGAAATTAAAATAAAGTAAAAAGAAAATAAAAAGTACCATTTACACTTTTCTATAAATACATGCCCAGCGGCACTAAGGGCTGGAAGAGCGGCAAATGGGAGGTGTCTCCTATCCATGGCGGGTTCGAGGTCAACGTCTCTGCATAAAAGATCCGATACCAGGGCGTTGTCGAGGTCATGGCACTTCATAGCAAATTCAAGAGCACCCCTCATCAAAAACACATCGAGTCTCTCAGAACCATACGTGTCATAAAGCTCCCTACACGTCGGCGATCTAAAGGTCCCATCCCCCTGGGAAAATGGCAACATGCCAAAGCATGAGCGAAGAACAACCCGCTCCCAGACCCTGAGCCTCTACATATGTCGTGAGGAAATGTCAAACTAGGCAGGAAAGGCATGACAAACGACAGGCCTGATAACCAGTTTATAAATAAGCTGCCTAACCTCCCTGGTAAGGCCCCCCTCATCCGAAGAAGCCCAGCATAGGCGAAATACAAACGACTAGCCTTATTGAGCACGTGACCAACGTGTCTCGAGAAATCAAATCTAGTATCAAAGACAACACCTAGGTACCTCAATACAGTGGAGACCTCAATCCTGCCACCCCCGATAAACAAATCGGGAATGTAGCACCTAAAGTTGGGGAAGACTTCCCCACATTCTACTCCAGCTTCCACCTAGAGTGGAATTCATAAAGATCATCCAGAAATGAGTTCAACGCCCTCTCTACAGCAATCGCCCTAGCTCCCGAAAATACAACCAGCATGTCATCAGCATAGGCGAGTAGCAAACCACCCGAGGGCGGACTAGGGACATCATGGACGAATATGCTAAATAACATAGGCCCTAGCAGAGAGCCCTGAGGCACCTGCTAGCACTTGTCTCTCAGAAGAGAGACATTCGCCCACTCTTACGCTATTAGACCAGAGCTTAAACAATAAGCCCTCATGCCAGAGGGAGTCGAATGCCCTGACGAAATCCAGACTGACCACAATTACACCTCGGCCCCTGGCCAAGGCCCTCCACTAAATAGTATCTAAAGACCGCGAGCGCGTGAGTAGTGGAGTGCCCTGACCTAAAGCCAAACTGAAAATCAGCCAGAATTCGCCTTTTATCAACAAAAGCAAAGACCCTCGCTGTGATTGAAAAGCATCGCCAAAAAGACAAAGACAACGTCGCTAGCCTTCCTATGCTCCACCTCGGGGACACCGTCAATGCCTCAAGACCTTCTCGCAAGCCTAAGGGGAATCGCCGAGGCTACATCATACCGGTCCTCCCTCCAAAGAGATCTGTCATCAACTACAGACCCGTCAGCCGTGAAGGACGGAGAAAACAAGACAACAGGGGCCCTGTCAGGAATCCTCTCAACAGTCTCTGTGACGAGGCGGTGGTGAGGGACCCCGGGAAGTCCCACCGGAGGATGAGCAGAAGAGTCCATATGAGCGGCCAACAAATCCGCCTTGCCAGCATCGTCAACAACAGCAGCACCATCCGATCCAAGCAAAGACTCCACAGGCGCAGCAGCAGCCAGCCCGGCAGCTCTCTTAACACGGCCATACGTTATGCAGGCCACTCTAATACGGCCGAGATATTTCCGAACCCACTCCTCCTCAAATACGCGAATAAGGTCGCGAATAATGTATCCAAGATTCCGGACATCGGCCCTAAGTACAAAAGTGCGACCAGGGTCTGGACACCTGCGCAAGGCGCAACGGAATCTTTTCCTCTCCCGGATTATCCTGCGCCTCATCCGGACCCGGTAGAACAGCCTGCTTTATTGCCTCGAAAAACGCAGAGCCCAGACCGTCAACACACAAATCAATCTCATCGGCAGAAACATTCCGGCCAGTGGGCAAAGCCAAGTCGACAAGGCCGTACCTTAGAACGCGCCTGAAACCACGTCCTATCGAAATCCAGAAAAGAAGGACCCTCAATCATCGCTAACGCCCCACAGCCAACTCGAGAAAAATCGCCTATGGTCAGACTCAAAGTCAAGCGCCCTGCTGTTGAAGACACCTCCCGCCAAGGAAATCCCCGGAGTCCTTAGGAAGAAGTCAATGAAGGAACCTACAATACCATTGAGCCTAGTTGGCCTGTCAGCAGCCACAGCGTCCAAAGAAGTACCACCAGCCAAGAAATTGAAGAGAGAACGTCCCCTAGCATCAACACCACCAAGCACCAAACGAAACACAGGGTCCAGAACAGAAATCGCAAAGCCAATACCAGGGCGAAGATAAAGCGACACAAAGGAAATCATCGACCCATCGTCTCTCCACAACCCTCCACAGCCCCCAATTCAAGAGGAATCAACTCGGAGCGAAAATCCTCCCTGACGAGTACCCCAACACCGCCGCTTCTCCCCGTCGTCCTAGCACGCCTGTAATAGACGTATCTCTTGTACTTAACCCTTTGATCCCTTATAAACAACTTCAAGAAGTGTCTTGTCCAGGGAGACAAGAAATTAACATTCAAGAAGTTGCATATCAGGGACCTAACCATCACAGAGTCGATTCAAGAGGGCCGCAAAAGCACCGTCTCTGCCTTCCTCCAACTTCAGCCAACGGTAGGTCGGGCCAAACTCCTTAAGCACCCGGAAAACCCCAAGGAAATCATCCCCCAGAATCGCCCTACAATCTGCCGCCAAGCCCTCATCAGGAGAGCCCGTTACAGGGCGAGGGGCCGCCGGGGAAGCAGAAACACCAACAGGACGCCCGCCAAGTGCGACAGCATATGACACCCCAGCAAGAATGTCCGCCAGCCTAGAGGAACGAGCGCGATTCCTGCCCCTATCCTCCTCCTTCCGCGCATTCAAACGGGCCAAGAATTGAATCCGTTTAGGACAAAATGCACTGCCAGCCGTGTGATCAACAGCACTACAATTCACACAGGAGACCGGCTGTGTCGCCTTCCGAACAACCCCACCTATCACAGGATCTACAACATCCTGAAGAACATCCTCAGCCTTGGAGAGAATCGAGCAGTCAGCAGAAGCATGAGGGGCATGCCACAATTGGTTGCAACGTGCCCGAAGCGTTGACAACGGAAGCACTAAGTAAACCTGGCCAACCTATCCTTCCTGATGCGAACACGACAATGCAACATCCGAGTAATTGCATAAACCGCGCCTATGTCGCAACCTTTCTCAATGCGGACAACCCATCTGTCACCAGCAACAGAAATCGCACCAATGACCCTAGCGCCAAACTCCGCCCTATTCGCCCTATCCGCCCTCGGATGACAACCCTTCAATGACCACCGTGTGAGGAACGAGGGCCTTAGGTGTGTGGATATGGAACTTGTACCCCCTCTCGGACAGAAGTGAACCATACTTATAAAAAATTCGCCATGTCTAAATATAGTGTGTAGGAGACCACTCACCTCTTTTACACCAGCATCATATATGCTGACCGCAGGTAATGAGCTGTCCTTTGATCTATTCCCAGTAATATTATTGGTATTAGCAGAATTAACAACAGCAGCAGTAGCAGAATTAAATCAGCAGCAGCAGCAGCAGCAGCAGTTGCAGCAGTTTGAGCAGTGGATTTAATCTCGCCTCGCACGATGGACACGGAGATTTTTCGGTTCCCTTTCTTCGGTGTCTTATTCTTGGCAGCATATAAAGCAGGGGCCGCAGCAGAAGTGCTTGCCACAGGCTCTGAGGCATCCTTCTCAGGGTTACCATGGCAATTGGTAACCGCTAGTGGGGCCGGCGTTGCCTTCACTTTCTCCACCTCCCCGAGCAACGGCATTTTGCAACCGGCGGTGTGGACACTGAATCAACATCCATGGACAGGGTAGTAATGTCATCCTGTCCAGTAACAGCAGCACATGCATGACCAGTCTTTGTTAACGCAGCCTGGTATTGGGCATTATTACGCTTGAGATTCCCACATCAAGCATTAGACCTTCAATAACCCGTTGAAAACTGGTTTCACGTTTCTGGAGCTCTCGGATTTGTTGACCGAAAGCTTCCAGTAGCTCCTCGTTTGAGGGACACCTTCGCTTTGGTCGTCGTGCGATCTCACCGGCATCTTCATTCCAGGCTGTGCAACCAATAAACTCTGGTTACACAGCCAAAAGAATGTCCTTTGCAGGGACAATCGCAAAAAATCGGCTCCTTTGCGCTTCTCAAAATTAGAAGGCACCTCAATGGACAAAATACCAAATTAGTGTCTTAAGTCTTTCGACACTCAAATGCCGTCGGCAAATGCACAAGTTCGTGTCTTAAGTCACTGGATGCACAAATGCCGTCGGCAAAACAACAGGCCAATGAATAGCTGGCAAACAACAACACTCAACAGAGAGCAATGGAATAAAATCTTCAAGCTCTATAGGTCACTTCAAAAAGTTCTATGTGGCCAATTGACACAGTTGAGTACACGCGTGAATAAAAGTCTTTTTCAACAAATCTTCTCAAAATCAAGCTTTTTTTTTGCCACCAGTAGATTTATGGGTAGTTTGCTTAGTACGAGCCATTTTTCACTAGAGGTTTTTAGTTCACTTCACGATATGCACACAAACACTGTTAACACTGTAATAGTTGCCTTTCGTTTGTTTGTTTTATTTTCCCATTTCTCTTATTATATGCGTTTTCAAGAGGTTATCTTATAATTATAATTACGAGCCTATTCTCTAACTATATAATTATATTTCCTAGAGATATACATTTCTACATTATAAAATTAAATGCTCTGAGGCTAAGCCCAGCCCATTCATTCAGTTGCTAGCAACATTGGGAGTAATCCATTCAATTTAAATATATTTCCGATATCCCCGAATAAAAGGGTAAAGATCGGGATTTATCATTGAAAATTAAGACTAATTCCTACAGCTACCTATACCTAATTAGAACTAATAAACAAAACAAAACAAAACAAAACATGTAATCCAGAGAAAAACTATTTACAAAGAAAAGAAAGAAAACAAGAGATCCAATTCCAGTGGTTGCTATTTACATATTTACAAATATTTACAAGGAGAGTTCAAATGCCCAAATGGGCCACTATTGATCAGTATTGTATACAGGTTCTTCGAAGTCCTGTCTCCCGTATCTTCTATGGTAGTACATTAGCTCACCGTTTTCATTAAATAGCATATTGCTGTCGGCCATATGTCCAAGGCATGTAGGGGGGAGGACCTTTCCGGCGTCCTTAAGGATGTCAAATTCCTGGCGGGTGAGGCATGCATCGCGAACGATTCCGATTGGGTGTGTAGTGTATACTTGCAGGTGTCTAATGGCCATGTGGACCATGAATACATCTATCCTGGGCAATCCGGCGCCCCCATACACCCTCCTATTTGCAGGGCTTCTGTACTGACCCTGTTCTGTCACAATCGTTCTTAGGTCAAGACAGTACCTAAGCATTCTTCTTTCGAATAACCTTATCCTCTCCATCTGGCTCGAAGATATAGAACTCCACACAGGAAAAGAATATGCCATCGTGGGCCTGACGACCTGTTTATAAATTGTCAATTTGACCCTTTTACCTAGCCCACCCTTTCTCCTCAGCAATGCCGCATAAGCGTGAAATGCGGCTTTTGCCTTGTCCAAGAGGCTATCGACATGTCTGGTAAATGTCATGTCTTCTTGAAATGTCACCCCTAGATATTTCATCGACCCGTAGTTTGACACCGTTTGGCCGCCGATTTTTATGCAGGGTACGTAGGACCTGGCATTCCTGTAAAGGTCCCGTCTCCTGCCCCTAAAGACCATTGTCCTGCATTTCGGAATATTCAGGCGAAGTTTCCATCTCTCAAAGTACTCGTTGAGAGTGTCGAGGTATTCCTCAAGGTTCCTGGCGGCTCTCTTTGCTCTTGAGTGCGTCGACGCAACTGGAATATCGTCTGCATATATGAGGAGAAGCTCCCCATTAGTCGGCTCCGGAATATCGGCTAGATAACCATTGTAGAGGACTGGTCCAAGGACAGAACCCTGTGGGACTCCAGCCCTGACTTCCTGTGTCGCAGACCGCGACTCGGCTATCACCACGCCAAATGACCTATCACTGAGATAGTCCTCCACAATATCAACGAGGAAGCCCGCGAAGCCGAACATCCTCATCTTCCGCACTATGCCCTCCTGCCAGACCGTGTCGAAGGCTTTCTCGAAATCCAAGCTAGCCGCTATTGTGACACTCCTATCGATGAAACCGTATACCACCCTATTAGTTAGGGCCATCAGAGCGTGAGTCGTCGAGGTAGATGCTCTGAAACCAAATTGGGATTCTCTAAGTACTCTGGATTCCTGTATGTGGCAATTCATTTCCTGCAGGATAAAGATCTCGAAAAACTTGGAGACCGATGACAGCAGTGAAATCGGCCTATAGCTCGCCGGCGATGTTGGATCCTTGCCCGGTTTCAAAATAAGGATGACTTTTGCCGTCTTCCACGCCTTGGGAAAATATCCGAGATTTAGGCAGTGATTAAAGATTATCGCCAAAAAACGCCACGTCCTCATATCCGTCCTACGAAGTACATAGTTCGGTATGCCATCATCCCCCGAACTTTTCTTATTGTTCATTCTGCGGAGAGTCATTCCGATCTCCGATGGCTTTATAGGTCGAAATGGGCCTTCTACTGTCGTGGAGGCGTCCGCCATATTCCTCTCATGAAAATTGGTCTTCGGGATGTATGCATCTTCTCTGGGAGCAGAGATATCACTCGTCGAATTGGGGGTAAAAACATCCATTTGAATCTTTGCCAGTTCATTTGCGATAACACTCGCCTTCCCTTCATCGGATGTCACGCACTCTCCGTTTCTATCAACAAGGTGACCAATTCTATTTCGTCGTCTAGCGGCGCTAATGCGCTTGAGCCTTCCAAACATTTCGTTGTTCGGTTTTATGCTGTTTAGCATCCGTAGGTAGCTCTCCTCCTCGAAACGTGCGATGCGTTGGGCTATTATGTTGCCCAGGTTTCTAATGATCGCTCCAAGAGTTGAAGAGTCTTGCTGATCGATTATCCTAAATCTCCTTCTCCTGAGAGTCTTCTTCCTGTGTATGAGGTCCATAATGTCATCTGGCAATTTCCTCAGAGTTCCCTTATGTGGCTTGATCTTCCTTATGCCCTCAGACATGGCCACAGAGAAGGCCCTGTTCGTGCCTTCAATTGCCTCGTCAATTTCCGCTACTGTAACATTCCTGGCGGTCGGCAATTTGTATCTGTCCAGGTCCAAATTAAGCCTATTGTTGAAGTCCCGGACCCTCATACTCTTATAATCATATATCTCCATGGGATGATGTTCCTCAAAATCCATCCCGCCAGTTTCAAGAAGGACTGCCCTATGGTCCGAATCGAAATCAAGTGTTTCGAGTCCCCTGTGAAATCACTCCATATTCGATGGTTGGATTCCACTAGTCTTCATAAATATGTCGATGTATGAGCTGGACGATGTTGTCTTCCTCGTGGGCCCATCTGTTCTCAGCAGCGATATGGTCGGTGTCATCCTCAGCCAACCGTGGAGAATGCGGCCGTTCCCATTCACGGCGGTATCTCCCCAATCCGTATGTCTTGCGTTGAGGTCGCATCCAATTAACGCTTTAGTAGCGCCAATTAAATCCACAAGTCTATCCAGCGCCTGTGCATCAAGGATATCTTGTGGTCTATTGTACAAGGAGGCAAATAGGACATGTCCATCCGAAGTCGAAGTCCTGACCAATGTCGCTTCTATACCGCCAAGATCACAAGTGCACCTCTCAGCCTTTATGCCGGTTTTGATAAATATCGCAGTACCACCACCTCTCCTGCCCGTTGTCCTATTCTGTATGAAGCAATCATAGCCCTCCAAAGCAAATATGTGTCTTCCTGTAAGTTCGTGTTCGGCCACCATCAAAACGTCCGGTCTATGCTGGTTCGTAAACATCTGAATATAGTGTCTCTTATGACGAGACACTATCGAGTTCACATTCACAAAGATGGTCTTAAAACAGGGCATCAAGGCGCATAGACAACAAAAGCCCGTAAAGTGCACGGGTCCTCTCTTCATCATTCTTGAGCTGTCCATAAGTATCGGCGTAAGTTCCAATTTTCCTCAAACAGGCCAGCAGATCTCCGCCAAGAAGGCGTTTGCACTCTCCATCGAAGTGCTCCAGTGTCCTGTTAATATCCCCGGAGATGTCCTTGTGAACTGGCCCCGATTGACCCATATCTCGCGTCGTTCGAGCCACATCAGCAAATGATCCATTCCTACCATTTATGGCAGGAGGAGGGACAGTTGCTCGAAATTGCGTCTGTCTCGGCTCCGTTTTCTTCTCCGTCCTCTTGCGAAGAATCTCAATGTGTCTCGGGCAGTCTTTGGAACTCGCCACATGTCCATTCTCCTTACAGTTTACGCAGTAAACTGGGACTCCAACAGTCCGGACTATCCGTCCTGTAGACGGCTCAGTGGTAATATTCTCCTGTGTGTTCAGGTCCTTCCCAGGGATGGTGCAACTGTCCGGTCCATGAGAACCCCCGCACTTAACACATCTATATGTCATCCTACAGTTGGTAGACACGTGTCCAAAACGCTGGCAGTTCCTGCACTGTGTCAGGCCACCAGACTTGTGTCTCTTAATGTGAACTCGGCAATTCAGCATATATTGCAGGCGCTTAAATCCTCCAATGTCAGATCCCTTGCCCAATTGAACAATCCAGCGATCGCCCTCCAATTTCAAAATCTTCAAGATGTCCAGTTCAAGCCCACAATCCCCTAGGAATTGCCGCAGATCCTCCACGTCATATGTGCCAGACAGACCCCGAATCATAAGGGAGAAAGGCTTCATTTCCTTAGGCGTATATGTGAAAAAATTCAGCCCCAGATCAGTTATGAAATCTCTTGTTTTCTGATGGTCTTCGATCTTACATAGACTCAATCCAATCAGATTCCTATTTGTGATTCTCATGCTAAATAACCCATGACCCAGATGCCTAGCCAATTTGTCTGTCAGTTCTTTAGGATTACTCCTATAAACTCTAATTACTGGTGGGCTGGATTTACCTCGTGTAATCTGCGATGTCGTATGCGTCTCAGCTGATTCGCCATTTCTCGTCAGGGATGTTGCACTCTTGCCATTCGCCTGCTTCAGTTCTGATATATGGACGGGGGCTGTTGTCTTCTTTATTGCGCCTTTACTGGTGTCTATTGGTGTTGCCGTGTTTGGAGTTGCCTTCACCCAGATTTCTATCTTCTGTACAGTTGTATCTTTGGTATACCTCTTCGCAGTGCCAAAGTCTTCAGCTACTTTGGCCGACATTTCAAAATTTTTGCCCAAAGGGACCTCAACAACGACATCCACCAGAGCTACTATTTCGTATAGTTTGTGCCTCAGGAACTTTGCTTTGTATTTGCGAGCGCAGTTCCGCTAATTCAAAGGCCAGTTGTCTTTTCTCATTTTGCAACTTTTCGATTGTTTCAATATATTGTGAGGTTAACAAATCGATTCTAAAATCCTCATAGCGTGAGTCACTGCCGCTGCCGCTACCGCTTTTCTTGTTCTTTTTACGTTTACGCCTTTGGACTTCATCTATGTGCACACTGCCGTCTGACGTACACGTGTCGTTCTCCTTCCTGGCACCTCCAGCACCTGAAACACCCATAGTTTTTCGATCTGGAGCATTATTTTGAGAAGGCTCACTCAAAAGGTTGTACTAGTTTGTCTCGGCCATTTGATTGCAATGTTGCTTTCCACCATTGCCAACAAAGGTGCTAGTTCCCAATGGCGCACATCGGTAGTATGCGCCGGTGTCGATTTGTGATTTGATTTTCTCCTCCACTGGTCAGCTCAATATAGGGAATGTGAAAACACCGCCTCCTATGCACTTCTCACTTTTTCAAGCAATGTGGCCAAATTTGCTGCCTACTATTGCTTCTCACTTTTTAGAGTAAGGTATGGCAAATTCAATGCCTACTATCACTTCTCAAATTTCGAAGTGAGGTATAAATATGTCCAATATTAACTGCGCTTACAATGCGTTCACAAACTTAAAAATAAATGACACTTGGCAAAGTCACTTGAGAATTAAAATTTGTTTTCAAACTTCCGCTTTTCGAGACTTATGTCTTAACTCAACGAATTAACAAAACAGAATAGTTAGTTGCCTTTCGGAGCAATTCCCGATATTTATAGAAAAAATTTGGCGGGCTACAGTTTTCAATAAGGGTGTGTGCTGCGTATATGCTTCAACATTTGCATCTGTACACACGAAGTGTATACGAACAACCCCGAAGATAGATCGTAGCGTATGTGTATGTAGTAAATTTTTTCTGCTGATTCGCCTCATCTTCCTGGCTTTTCTTCATTTCAGCCAGTTCAGCTCTAAGTGCTTGATTCTCCTCATGGAGTAATTTTATTGTAGCTTGAAGCTCTTTAAGGATTTGATACAGCTTCTTGCCTTCAGTGGGTGAATCACTTTCTCGTTGCGCTTTTTCCATCTTGCGCTTTCTATATCTATGGCTCAAGACAATCGGGATATCATCAGATGTGAAACCGGCTCCATCGGATTTTGTAGCATTATCGATATTCGTTGTAAAGGCAGTCATCGACTTGCCGTCATTGAATGACTGGCTGGAGGTTGTACTCAATGATTGAGAGGTAGCGCTCAATATTTTTCGTCCATCAATGTAAATATGTGCCGTTGTGCAATCACCAAAATTGCTGGCTTTATCACCAGTATACGAAGTGTATACGAACAACCCCGAAGATAGATCGTAGCGTATGTGTATGTAGTAAATTTTTTTCTGCTGATTCGCCTTATCTTCCTGGCTTTTCTTCATTTCAGCCAGTTCAGCTCTAAGTGCTTGATTCTCCTCATGGAGTAATTTTATTGTACTTGAAGCTCTTTAAGGATTTGATACAGCTTCTTGCCTTCAGTGGGTGAATCACCATCTCGTTGAGCTTTTTTCATCTTGCGCTTTCTATATCTATGGCTCAAGACAATCGGGATATCATCAGATGTGAAACCGGCTCCATCGGATTTTGTAGCATTATCGATATTCGTTGTAAAGGCAGTCATCGACTTGCCGTCATTGAATGACTGGCTGGAGGTTGTACTCAATGATTGAGAGGTAGCGCTCAATATTTTTCGTCCATCAATGTAAATATGTGCCGTTGTGCAATCACCAAAATTGCTGGCTTTATCACCAGTATACGAAGTGTATACGAACAACCCCGAAGATAGATCGTAGCGTATGTGTATGTAGTAAATTTTTTTCTGCTGATTCGCCTTATCTTCCTGGCTTTTCTTCATTTCAGCCAGTTCAGCTCTAAGTGCTTGATTCTCCTCATGGAGTAATTTTATTGTACTTGAAGCTCTTTAAGGATTTGATACAGCTTCTTGCCTTCAGTGGGTGAATCACCATCTCGTTGAGCTTTTTTCATCTTGCGCTTTCTATATCTATGGCTCAAGACAATCGGGATATCATCAGATGTGAAACCGGCTCCATCGGATTTTGTAGCATTATCGATATTCGTTGTAAAGGCAGTCATCGACTTGCCGTCATTGAATGACTGGCTGGAGGTTGTACTCAATGATTGAGAGGTAGCGCTCAATATTTTTCGTCCATCAATGTAAATATGTGCCGTTGTGCAATCACCAAAATTGCTGGCTTTATCACCAGCAACACCAATTAACGGGCCTTTAGCATAGGCCTCATGCTGATATTTTTTTCATTCGGGATCAGAAAATTGTCGCTGACGACAATATTCGAAGCATTTGCAACTACAGTGCTCAAATTCTCAACTAGATCAATTCCTCTGTCTCCTATGCGATTCTCATTGTTCTGAGGAACATCATCGGCCTTATTCGAAGGAAGTTCCTGCACTGGTGCCTTCTCTTGCTTCTCAAAATTTTAAGTGATCAAACTGGCAAATCAAACTTTCTGCGCAGCACTGACGACTACTATTTCTTCTCACTGGTTGCACTTAACAAAAGTCAAAAGTCGCTTTCACCAACTATTCAGTGGTTGGCATTTGAGGTGTGAACATTGTAAGCCAGCAGTGAAAGAGGTGGATGATAAACTTTGATAACAAAAATTTTAATCTAAAGGAAGTGAATATTGGATATCTAAAGTGCTGCGCAAAAACTTAATATTACCAATACTGGTATATTAAAATTTGAGAAGTAAGAGAAGGCCCCAGTGCTGGAACTTCCCAATTGTAAAGTTGTCGACGTCCCTAGCGTCAGGATGAAGAAAGTAGAAAGCTTAAGCGTTGTAGTTGCTAGTGCATCGAATTCAATCGCTACCTGCGAATTTCCTCGCAAAAGTGAGAAAAGGAGGTCAAGTGAGAAAGACCATCATTATGAAAGCCTGAGATATGAGGCAAAGATAAGGGAGCAGGCAAAGCAGATTGACGTCTTTACATCAGACTACAAAAGAGCACAGGAGAAACTTGTGGAAATTGAATGCGGCAAAGCGCATCGACGATTTGGAAGCCAAGCTAAACGTGCTTACCAAGGAATTGGCTGGCAAAAATGTCAACCTCAGCCTACATATCTCGAATGAGTGGGTTGCAGATAGCACTCCAACAAATAATAGTAAGAAAGTAGATTGGCATGCCGACACCAATCTTATGGAAAATAATGGCATAGTGCAAGGCCGCAGCACTATGGAATCGGAGATAGGCCGAGAGGCTCCGATACCAAGTCAAAGAGGCGAAGAGGGTGCTTTCAAAGAGGTGCGGAACAAACGCAATACCGGAGCAATCCCAAAGATGACCAATGATGGAACGGAGAAGACTAAGAATGAGGGGAAATCAGGTAAGGCCATTCCACCCATAATTAAGGTTTATGATGTGAATGTGAAAGATTTTACTAAGAAGATAACCAAGGTCTTAGGGCATAGCATTTTTACGCTGAATTTTAATCAAAAAGGAAATTAAAAGAAAGTAAAAAGAAAATAAAAAGTACTATTTAAACTTTTCTATAAATACATGCCCAGCGGCAGTAAGGGCTGGAAGAGCGGCAAATTGGAGGTGTCTCCTATCCATGGTGGGTTTGAGGTCAACGTCTCTGCATAAAAAATCCGATACCAGGGCGTTGTCGAGGTCATGGCACTTCGTAGAAAATTCAAGGGCACCGCTCATCAAAAACACATCGAGTTTTCCAGAACCATACGTGTCATAAAACTCCCTACACGTCTGCGATTTAAGTGTCCCATCCCCCTGGGAAAAAGGCCACATGCCAAAGCATGAGCGAAGAACAACTCGCTCCCAGACCCTGAGCCTCTACATATGTCGTGAGGAAATGTCAAACTAGGCAGGAAAGGCATGCCAAACGACAGGCCTAATAACCTGTTTATAAATAAGCTGCCTAACCTCCCTGGTAAGGCCTCCCTCATCCGATGAAACCCATCGTAGGCGAAATACAAACGACTAGCCTTATTGAGCACGTGACCAACGTGTCTCGAGAAATCAAATCTAGTATCAAAGACAACACCTAGGTACCTCAATACAGTGGAGACCTCAATCCTGCCACCCCCGATAAACAAATCGCGAATGTAGCCCCTAAAGTTGGGGAAGACTTCCCCATATTCAACTCCCGCTTCCACCTAGAGTAGAATTCATAAAGATCATCCAGAAATGAGTTCAACGCCCTCTCTACAGCAGACGCCGTAGCTCCCGAAAATACAACCAGCATGTCATCAGCATAGGCGAGTAGCAAACCCCCCGAGGGCGGACTAGGGACATCATGGACGAATATGTTAAATAACATAGGCCGTAGCAGAGAGCCCTGAGGCACACCTGTCTCTCAGAAGAGAGCTTAAACAATAACAAGACCAAAACAAGAAACAAGACGTCGACCGCGTGGGTAGTGGAGTGCCCTGACCTAAAGCCAAACTGAAAATCAGCCAGAATTCGCCTTTTCTCAACAAAAGCAAAGACCCTCGCTGTGATTGAAAAGCACCGCTAAAAAGACAAAGACAACGTCGCTGGCCTTCCTATGCGCCACCTCGGGGACACCGTCAATGACCGCAAGACCTTCTCGCAAGCCTAAGGGGAATCGCCGAGGCTACATCATCCCGGTCCTCCCTCCAAAGAGATCTGTCATCAACAAAAAACTGAACCAAGTGCGATTTTATAGCCTCATCATTGGCGAAAGTTTTACCATTTAAGGAGTTCTGCAAAGATCGAAATAAATGGTAGTCTGATGGTGCAAGGTCAGGGCTATATGGTGGATGCATCAAAAGTTCCCAGCCAAGCTCACTCAGTTTTTGGCGAGTGACCAAAGATGTGTGCGGTCTAGCGTTTGTCCTGGTAGAATATGACACCTTTACGATTGACCAATTCTGGTATGAGCGGAGCCCAGCGCCTGCTCGCTCAATATTCCATAGTAGTTTGATTCAGCCATTAAGGCGCGATTATGGTCAGTAGCATCTCTGACCAAACTGACAATTTCTTTTGGCGCACATAGGTGCTGTGCGCCGGAATTGTTTCCAAACTCCACCTCCTTCTCCACTTGTTAGCACAGTATAAACGAATATAGAGATTACTGCCTACTATGCACTTCTCACTTTTTTAAGTGATGTACAAAACTTTTGGTGACTACTATCACTTCTCAATTTCCAGAGTGAGTAGCCAAAAATTCAATGTGCTTACTATGCACTTCACAAAATCACAATTAAGAGTCACTTTCAAAAAGCACTTCAGAATAAAATTTGTATTCAAACTTCCGCTTTCCAAACTTATGTGTTCACACCACGAGTTCTCAACACAGAATCAAGATTTGTGAAGAAATTGTGATTTGTTTAGGTGTCTACCTTGAAAATCAATAGTAGGCACCAGTGCTGGACAAAATTTCAATTTTGCCAACCTTATTACTCGGATTTTTGAGAATCGAGAGTAGGCAGCAGTGCTGGCACAATCTCATACCCAGCTTGACAATTTGGCTCATGTCCCTCAAAAACATGGGAACCGCATAGTAAGCTGCGAGACCACGAAAATGGAGCATCTAAAGGAAGTTGTGGCAAATGCCTCTAGTTTGAGTGCTTTTGGTGGCTTTACCAACCCGCCAACAGATTCGCCGAACTGGACACAACATTGAATTCAACGGATGATAGAAATGGAGAAACCAACACTAGTGCGAGTTGTAAAACTGTTGTTGGAAATACTGATGGTGAAGCCTCACTGGAGTCCGCAGAAGGGCGGAAAATCTTGACGGCTGTTAGCAAAACACAGCATGCAATGACAAAGAGAACGCCTGACCCACTCCAGGATAGGTCAGCAAAATTGGCCATGGAAAGATCAAAAGACGAGAGTGAGATTACCGATGCCACCGATTGCACGTCAGATGGCTACCGGACAGTTGCTGGTAAAAAGCACCGAAAAAGAAAGAAGAAGAAGGCTGGTGTAGATGATGACTCCCCCTATGAGAATATGAGGCAACAGCTGTGTCTCTTACAACTTGAGGACACCATTGAGAGATTGGAGAGACAAAATCCAGGAGTTAGTTGCTGAAAATGCACAACTAAGAAGCATTTCTGCCAACCAAATGCTATCTGCTTCTGGAAATATTGAGAAGCAGGGGGCACAACGGATCTCCTGTGCCAATTGGGCCGATGAAGTAGCTGATGACACAATTGTAATAGATGAGGTCGCACCGCCGGTGACAAAAATTACAACAATTGGAAAAGGGGCAATCCCAAAAACAACAAAAAAAAAAGCAAGGCCAAGACTAATGGGGCCTCCGAAGTGAGCCTAAATATAAAATTGAGGGAAGAAATCGAACCGCCGGTGACGATGACGTCATATAAAGGGACCATACCGAGGACTGACAAAAGTATGAAAGCTGGAGCATCTACTAAATCAAATGGCCCATCCACGGTTAATAGAAGGATGACGACAACTGAGAAGGAACCTACAACAACAACATCAGGTAAGGCCAGTTCCCCCCTTATTTACGATATTTAACACGAATGTGAAGATGTTGACATCCAAGGAGAAGGGAGCGATAGGTAGCGGGCTATTTACTATCCGGATTGTGAATAGGAATAGGTCAGACCTTAGGGTTTACAAGAGAGAGGATTATGATAAGGTTAGGGAGATATTGAGTAAGGAGTGTGTGCATTATTTTACATATACCCCGAGCGATGTGAAGCCTTATACGATGATGGTGAAGGGTCTTTCTGACACCTATGACATTGATGACCTTCGGTCATACATGAATGAGACGGCGCCGGAATTGAAGTTGGGTAATATTGTGAAAATTGGAGGTGATCGGTGGATTGTGCAGGTCGAAGGTGGCACGGTGAAGGTGAAGAATAGCGTGAGTTCTGAAGGTGAGCAAGTCGCCTATGGAGATTTTTGTTTAAGCGTTACGCTGGGACGTCTTAACGACACGATCAGCCGTTTGCAAGAAGAGAATGCCCAATTGAGGAAGACTATCCAAGAGCTGCTGCAGAGAGTGAATACATCTCCTCACCCTAGCAATATCAACGTTAACAATGACATTGCTATGGACATGGCGTGTAATGTTACAGATGCGTATGATGTTGCTAATGTGACAAAAGATATGTCGGGCGGGGTAGCCGAAAACCCCGTCACTGCGTTGAATGTTGGGCCGCAAAAAGTTGTTGTTCCGGAGCGGCGGTAAAGGCAAGGACCTTCGACTATTTCCATGGTGATCAAGGCTAACGAGAGGGAGCTTAAATCAACAAAAGATGGCGGAGCTGCATCAAAAAATTTGTCTAGTGGCGCAACGCTAGGCAGAAAGACTGGAGCGATTCCCAAGCTGAATCTTATGAAGGCGAAAGGAGCGGCTGATACCAGACCGGCCGTGAACACTATTAATGGCAAGCAGACACCTGGTGGAGGAAAGATGCCTGCTATTACAGTTTATAACGCCAGTGTGAAAGAGGTAGTCAACATCCTAGGTACATTTATGTGTAAAGGGGATTTCACCGTCAAAGTGGTAAGGCACAACATTATTAATATAAGAGTTAATGGGTTGGCTAATTTTGATAGGACTTGCGCTCTCTTCAGGGAAAGGGGTTATTCCTGCCATACGCACACGCCTCGTGCCGTGGTTCCTTATGCTGTTGTGGTCGAGGGATTATCGAGGGAATTTAGCCCTGAGGAAGTTAGGGAATACCTTGTGTCGCAAGTTGATTTTAAGATTGATGTTGTTAGTGTCCGGAATGTGACTGGGGATAGATGGGTGCTCAAGGTCGGTAGGTTCACGGATATGGATAAGTTGTATGGCATGGACCGGATGCTCCATTGTAAGGTAAGGTTCAGGAAGGATGAGTCGCAGGGCCCTACTCGTTGCTATAGATGTCAGCGGTTTGGACACTTGTCCAAGAATTGTAGCATGCCCTTCAGGTGTGCTGTGTGTGGTGGGCCACATGACCTTGTGGAATGCGAAGTGCAGAAGGGGGATGTTGGCGTTTCAGATGGGGTTCCTCAGGGTGTCCGCTGTGTAAATTGTGGGTCACTCTGCTGGGTCTAAGGAGTGCCCACGTTGGTTGGCAGTCGTTGCTCGGTACGAGGAGCTTAGGAATGAGGCAAGGGCGAAGACAGTGGCTAGGTCCACTAGGATTGCAGGTCTTTCTTACGCGGCTTTTCCGTCTCTTTCTAATACTCGTGGTGGTATTGGTGCTCAGTCTTCAATTGCTCCTGGTGTTGCACGGATGGGGCAGGCTCGTAAGGTCGATTTGTTCGATGATTGTCAGCGCGTGTTTGTCTAGGTCTTTATCTATTATTTTTGTCAATGTTAACTCGTGCGTGTCGCTAGTTAGGAGACATTTCCTGCAGGCGTTTGTGAGGGAACGAGATCCTGATGTTCTGCTTTTAGCAGAACACAAGCTCTCGAGCTCCCACAAACTTGAGTTGGAGGGTTATAAGGCTTTTCGTCAGAACAGGATTGGGCGCAGAGGTGGTGGTACGGCGGCTCTGGTAAGGGAGGCTTTTGGTTGTGAAAGGGTCGTTGTAGACACTGGTTTCATAGAGTCTTGTGTGGTTAAGTTGTGGCTTAGGGATGGTTCTGTTATCTTTTTTGCTTCTCTTTATCTCAGGCCAGGTGATGATATGAGGGAGAGTGATTTGAATTCTCTGTTCTCTGTATGTATGGATAGTGAGATGGTCATTGGTGCAGACCTGAATGCGAAACACCCGTCATGGGGAGGGCTGGGGACGGATGCAAGGGGTAGAAGGCTGGCTGGTCTGCTTTTGGGATCGAATAATTTCATTGCGTGTTCTGCTGATGAGCCTACGCGGCCTAACGAAGCCTCGAGTTCATACATTGACCTATTTTTATTGATTGATGGGTGTCGATAGGATCCCTGATATCGCGCTAAAGAGGGCTGGCGATGTGATTTTTCGATTTCTGGCCATTTTGATTAATCATTGCCTTAATCTTGGGTATTTTCCTTCGGCGTGGAAGGTTGCTTCGGTGGTGCCCATTCCAAAACCTGGGTGGGATTCTGCTGGATGCCAGGGGTACAGGCCCATTTCCGTTTTGTCGCCCTTTGGCAGGCTCCTGGAGTTTTTTATTCTCGAGAGGGTGAAGGAGATGGTTGGAGAGAGGAACACGATAGGGGATTTCCAGTTCAGTTTTAGAGGAGGGCACTCTATATCTCATGCCCTAGCTGTTTTATCGAGCCATGTGGTGAGGGATTTTGACAGGAGGCATGAGACCGTGGCGGTTGGACTTGACCTTGCTAAGGCCTGTGACTCTATCTGGCACGATGGAGTTCTGTTTAAGCTCAGGTCTTTTGGTTTCGACAGGCAGGTGTGTAGGTTGATAAACAGTTTCCTTGAAGGGCGCTCCTTTGCGGTAAGGGGTTGGGGAGGAGATGTCTGCCCGGCGTCCTGTTTTGGCTGGGGTTCCCCAGGGGTCCCTTCTTGGCCCGATCTTGTACACGATATTTACCAGCGATGTTCCACTCCCGCTACTTGGATGCCTTTTATTGGCCTATGCTGATGACCTGTTGGTGCCCTTTTCCGGTCCGAGGGCTAGTACCGTTACCTCAAGGCTCAACTCTTACTTGGGGGAGTTGCATGCGTATTTCTCTAGGTGGAGACTATCTCTCAATGTTTCCAAATGTTCTGCCGTTGTTTTTAGGGGTCGTGGTCGTGCAGTGTACCCCAATTTCAGGGGGTATTTTCCGGTTTTGCGCACGGTGGGGACGTCGTGGCCCTTTCTCCTACTATTAAGTATCTTGGTGTGTCTTTGATGGCAAATTTAATTTTATAGGGCATATGGATTATGTCTTGGCCAAGGCCAAGAGGTTGTATTTTGGGTATAGGGCTATCTTGGCTAGGAGAGGTGGTCTCTCCCCTACGGTCCGGCTATCCGACCTGTCATATCCTACGCCTTTCCTGTATGGTATGGCATTTCGTCAGCTCATATGGAAAGGCTTAGGATATGGGAGCGAGGCGTCCTTAGGGCGTGTTTGGGCCTGCGGCCTAGGGTTTTGAGTGACGGTGCCTTTAGACATGTGTCGTGTAGGGAGACTTATGACAGGGCTGGTATACAGCGTATTGACGTCCACATGACAGGCATGGCCCTGAAATTTATGAAGAGAGCGCAAGACCTTAGCAATGATTTGGTTGCTTCCTCCCTGCGATTGGAGGATGACATTTATTGTCTTACACGAAGGAGATTTTTGCCACCGGCTGCAATTTTAAGGTTGAGAGATGCAGGCCACTTATATGACGGTGAAGCCCTCTATTTTTATCACAGGAGGTATGACACTTTTGCTTTGTACAATACTGTGTATATGACGGCGCAGTAGAATGTATGAATATTGTAAATAATGTACGTAGACTGGGTCATTTATTATGGAATAGTTGTAGATGAGGGAAATAGAGTACCACCATATATAATTTTGTGTTAGAATTAAGCCTTTACTCTGTAATATATGTTAGAATCAAAAATGGCAATAAATAAAATGAAAATCTTCACAAACTAATTATTTCTTTGAAAGGTCAAAGTGTTCACATCGTGTTTTTTGGCTCGCGGAGTTTGACAAATTTTAATCTCTATGTTTGTGAAAGATTTTTTTGTTTTTGCAAAAGGCCATTTTTATTGATGAAATTCTTAAATTTAATTTACAAAACAACCTTAAAAAAAATAAAGATTCCGTACACAATATTACCCAGCAAAAAATATATCACGGTCTTCCAAATTCAGTTGAATACAACAGGAGTAGCAATATACATCACATTCTTCGTTTAAAATACATAGGAAAAACTAGATCATGTCAAACCAAAATTTAGCACAAACTTAAAAAGGGCAATTCTCTCAAAACTTAAACTTAAACCCGCAGCAGAGAGCGGATCGGCGCCGGGTTTCCTAATCGGGATCACCATGGCCTTCTTTCAAGCCCCCGGGAAGTAGCCAAGATTCAGACAATGATTGAAGAGGACAGCGAGAAAGGAATGAACCAATTCATCTGTCCTCTTCAATACAATGTCCGGAACTCCGTCAATTCCACTAGATCTTTTCGAAGGTCTGGTGACCAACATCTCGCGCACCTGGACCGAAGAGACAAAGCCCCCCTACTCCATTCAGACCTATCTGAAATTGTAGAACCATCAGCCATAAATACCCTAGAAAAAGTCACCAGCGGCGTTCCATCGTCCATATCAGCCACAGCACGATCCACCATGGATCTGAGTGAGGAGACCATCGCACCTTGCACAATATCCAGGGTCTCAGCGAGACATTCTGCTCTACCCCTATCATCAAAGATGATCGATCCATTCGACGAACGAATCCCCTCTATGCGCTCCCTTGCCGCAAGACCAGCAGCGGTCTTCACCTTTCCGTACGTCCAGGAGTTGACCCGTATCCACTCCAATCGTTCCTTCATACGGTCCTTCCCGTAGTTGTATGTGGCACCCTCAATAATCCTGCCCCGGTTTCGGATATCCGCACGGAGAATGAGATGGCGACCGGGATCCCCAGACCTATGCAACACTCTACGCAGACGTTTACGCTCCTGGATAAACCGTAATATATGCGATGGTAACGGGCCAAGGGAAGCGGACCGGGGTGTAACCCTCGGTGTGGAGCCCGCTATAGACTCACCAAAAGCAGAGGAAAGGTCTTCTATGCAAATAACAATCATCTCGCGGGTCACATTCGAATCAGTCGGAAGAGAAATGGCCGGTAGACGATCTCCTAAAAGTCGCCTGAAGCGGCGGACATTCATCTTTGGGAAATCGAAAAAAGTCGTGGGCTTACGCGGTTGCAGATCAATCAAGGCAATGGGAAAACGGACCGCCCTATGGTCCGATTCAAAATCATGTGTCATCAGAGGAGTTCCATCCCTCGGAGGTATGCCGGGGGTCTAAAGAAATAAATAAATGTGCGACCCACCCGAGCCATTCGGTCTGGTCGGGTCGTCGGTGGGACCCGTGTCAAATTCCGCAGAATCGATAAGGAATCTACGAAGTAAACGACTCCTAGAGTCCGTCTCGGCCTCACCCCAGGCGGGATGCTTAGCATTCAAATCGCAACCTATCAATACCTCATCCGTACCAGCCAAGACGACTAAGGACTCCAAATCACTAATCCTAAGCTCACACTGCGGGCGCAGGTACATCGACACAAAAACCACCGACGAACGATCCGAACTCCAGACTCTGCTGGCACAAGATTCAATCATACCAATATCAACCACAACCTGTTCAGACCTAAAGGTTCGTCACTGTAGTTATGTTAGTTGGTGCTGCTAGTCCACTAGCAGAGTATGTAGATGCCATCGTCGCCTTGGGAGGGGGCGGCTTCTCAGTTGTTGTTCCCGGAACTTCGTTAGTTGATGATGCTAGCCCACCAGCAGATGATGAAGATGCCCTACGCAGCGGGTCATCTTTTGTGGCCTTGCTAGCGTCGGCCAAGACCACTGTCTCCTCTTCATCCATCGCCATACTTGAGTTTTCGGCTACCCAGGCAGCATTATCTTCTTCATTATGCCCTTCAGCAAGAGAATTTCGCAGCAAAGAGATTTCGTCGGACAATCTCTGGACCGTATTAATGAGTGTATTTATCTGGTGGTGATACTCATCGATCTTAGTCTGAGCAAGGCGGAGCTCATCAGCCATTCTCTCATTGTCCAGCTTCAATTTAAAGTCAGCATATGCGCCATCGTAATCGTTGCTTCCGTAACTTTTACGCTTCTTCCTCTTTTCTTTCTTCTTTTTAGGGATTGGATTTGCCCCTGACACGGAATTGGAGTCGGAGGGAACAGTCATATCGGCTCTCTCAGCCGCGTTTTTGTCAGCTAATAACGCAGGTGGATCCAAATCACGTTGCATATTAGCAACAACGTTCGAAGAATTCGGTAATTCAAAAGTTCTTAAGGTGCCTTAACTTTTAGTGTTAGCAAGATCTGCTTCATTTCCATGAACCATTTTATTAGGTTGCAAAAATATTTCTCGGCCCAGATGCGGGTCGAAATGCAGGAACACGGGCTACTGCAACGGCTTCCTCACGTCCACCGTTGCATTCGTCGCGAATATTCAACGAAAACTCGTTAATCTCCACTATAGCGCCTCCTATGCACTTCACAAAATTACAGGTAAAGTAATAAGAAATTTGAGCAGCACTGCTGCCATCTCTCGCTTCTCAAAAAACCAAGACACTCCAAACAAAAAGTCTTCGGTTTTGCCAACCCTGGTGACTACTCTCGCTTCTCACAATTGCACTTAATCAAGTTAAATGCCCACTGGCTCAGGTTAAAATCTGTCATCAAACACTAAGATTAAAATTCGCTCAAACACTTGAACACTCCGAAACCGAATCGTAAGTTTGTGACGAAATTGTGATTTGTTTAGGTGTCTACCTTGAAAATCAGTAGTAGGCACCAGTGCTGGGCAAAATTTGGCTCATGTCCCTCAAAAACATGGGAACCGCATAATAAGCAGCGAGACCACGAAAATGGAGCATCTAAAGGAAGTTGTGGCAAATGCCTCTAGTTTGAGTGCTTTTGGTGGCTCTTACCAACCCGCCAACAGATTCGCCGAACTGGACACAACATTGAATTCAACGGATGATAGAAATGGTGAAACCGACAATAGTGCGAGTTGTAAAACTGTTGTTGGAAATACTGATGGTGAAGCCTCACTGGAGTCCGCAGAAGGGCGGAAAATCTTGACGGCTGTTAGCAAAACACAGCATGCAATGACAAAGAGAACGGCTGACCAACTCCAGGATAGGTCAGCAAAATTGGCCATGGAAAGATCAAAAGACGAGAGTGAGATTACCGATGCCACCGGTTGCAAGTCAGATGACTACCAGACAGTTGCTGGTAAAAAGCACCGAAAAAGAAAGAAGAAGAAGGCTGGTGTAGATGATGACTCACCCTATGAGAATATAAGGCAACAGCTGCGTCTCTCACAACTTGAGGACACCATTGAGAGATTGGAGAGACAAATTCAGGAGTTAGCTGCCGAAAATGCACAGCTAAAAAGCATTTCTGCCAACCAACTGTTATCTGCTTCTGGAAATATTGAGAAGCAGGGGGCACTACTGATCTCCTGTGCCAATTGGGCCGATGAAGTAGCTGATGACACAATGGTAATAGATGAGGTCGCACCGCCGGTGACAAAAGAAACAACAATTGGAAAAGGGGCAATCTCAAAAACAACAACAAAAAGCAAGGGCAAGGCTAATGGGGCCTCCGAAGTGAGCCTAAATATAAAATTGAGGGAAGAAATCGAACTGCCGGCGACGATGACGTCATATAAAGGGACCATGCCGATGTTTGCCCAAAGTATGGAAGCTGGAGCAGCTACTAAATCAAATGGCCCATCCACGGGTAATAGAAGGATGACGACAACTGAAAAGGAACCTACAACAACAACATCAGGTAAGGCCAGTTCCCCCTTATTTGCGATATTTAACACGATATGAAGATGTTGACATCCAAGGAGAAGGGAGCGATAGGTAGCGGGCTATTTACTATCCGGATTGTGAATAGGAATAGGTCACACCTTAGGGTTTACAAGAGAGAGGATTATGATAAGGTTAGGGAGATATTGAGTAAGGAGTGTGTGCATTATTTTACATATACCCCGAGCGATATGAAGCCTTATACGATGATGGTGAAGGGTCTTTCTGACACCTATGACATTGATGACCTTCGGTCATACATGAATGAGACGGCGCCGGAATTGAAGTTGGGTAATATTGTGAAAATTGGAGGTGATCGGTGGATTGTGCAGGTCGAAGGTGGCACGGTGAAGGTGAAGAATAGCATGAGTTCTGAAGGTGAGCAAGTCGCCTATGGAGATTTTTATTTAAGCGTTACGCTGGGACGGCTTAACGACACGATCAGCCGTTTGCAAGAAGAGAATGCTCAATTGAGGAAGACTATCCAAGAGCTGCTGCAGAGAGTGAATACATCTCCTCACCCTAGCAATATCAACGTTAACAATGACATTGCTATGGACATGGCGTGTAATGTTACAGATGCGTATGATGTTGCTAATGTGACAAAAGATATGTCGGGCGGGGTAGCCGAAAACCCCGTCACGTTGTTGTTCCGGGGCGGCGGTAAAGGCAAGGACCTTCGACTATTTCCATGGTGATCAAGGCTAACGAGAGGGAGCTTAAATCAACAAAAGATGGCGGAGCTGCATCAAATAATTTGTCTAGTGGCGCAACTGCTGCTATTACAGTTTATAACGCCAGTGTAAAAGAGGTAGTCAACATCCTAGGTACATTTATGTGTCAAGGGGATTTCACTGTCAAAGTGGTAAGGCACAACATTATTAATATAAGAGTTAATGGTTGGCTAATTTTGATAGGACTTGCGCTTTCTTCAGGGAAAGGGGTTATTCCTGCCATACGCACACGCCCCGTGCCGTGGTTCCTTATGCTGTTGTTGTCGAGGGATTATCGAGGGAATTTAGCCCTTAGGAAGTTAGGGAATACCATGACAAAGCCTGGACATGCATGTGATGCTGTTACTGGACAGGGTGACATTACTACCCTGTCCATGGATGTTGATTCAGTGTCCACACCGCCGGTTGCAAAATGCCGTTGCTCGGGGAGGTGGAGAAAGTGAAGGCAACGCCGGCCCCACTAGCGGTTACCAATTGCCATGGTAACCCTGAGAAGGATGACTCGGAGCCTGTGGCAAGCACTTCTGCTGCGGCTCCTGCTTTATATGCTGCCAAGAATAAGACACCGAAGAAGGGGAAGCGAAAAATCTCCGTGTCCATCGTGCGAGGCGAGATTAAATCCACTGCTCAACCTGCTGCAACTGCTGCTGCTGCTGATTTAATTCTGCTACTGCTGCTGCTGTTAATTCTGCTAATACCAATAATATTACTGGGAATAGATCAAAGGACAGCTCATTACCTGCGGTCAGCATATATGATGCTGGTGTAAAAAAGGTGAGTGGTCTCCTACACACTTTATTTAGACATGGCGAATTTTTTAAAAGTATGGTTCACTTCTGTCCGAGAGGGGGTACAAGTTCCATACCCACACACCTAAGGCCCTCGTTTCTCACACGGTGGTATTTGAAGGGTTGTCGTCCGAGTTCTCCCAGGAGGAGATTTCTCAATTCTTTGCTGATAGGGCGGAGTTTGGCGCTAGTGTCATTGGTGCAATTTCTGTTGCTGGTGACAGATGGGTTGTCCGCATTGAGAAAGGTTGCGACATAGGCACGGTTTATGCAATTACTCGGATGTTGCATTGTCGTGTTCGCATCAGGAAGGATAGGTTGGCCAGGTTTACTTAGTGCTTCCGTTGTCAACGCTTCGGGCACGTTGCTTCCAATTATGGCATGCCCCTCATGCGTCTGCTGACTGCTCGATTCGCTCCAAGGCTGAGGATGTTCTTCAAGATGTTGTAGATCCTGTGACAGGTGGGGTTGTTTGGAAGGCGACACAGCCGGTCTCCTGTGTGAATTGTAGTGCTGTTGGTCACACGGCTGGCAGTGCACTTTGTCCTAAACGGATTCAATTCTTGGCCCGTTTGAATGCGCGGAAGGAGGAGGATAGGGGTAGGACTAGCGCTCGTTCCTCTAGGTTGGCGGACATTCTTGTTGGGGTGTCATATGCTGTCGCACTTGGCGGGCGTCCTGTTGGTGTTTCTGCTTCCCCGGCGGCCCCTCGCCCTGTAACGGGCTCTCCTGATGAGGGCTTGGCGGCAGATTGTAGGGCGATTCTGGGGGATGATTTCCTTGGCGTTTTCCGGGTGCTCAAGGAGTTTGGCCCGACCTACCGTTGGTTGAAGTTGGAAGAGGGTAGAGACGCTGCTTTTGCGGCCCTCTTGAATCGACTCTGTGATGGTTAGGTCCCTGATATGCAACTTCTTGAATGTTAGTTTCTTGTCTCCCTGGACAAGACACTTCTTGAAGTTGTTTATAAGGGATCACAGTGTTGAGTACGAGGGATACGTCTATTACAGGCGTGATAGGACGACGGGGAGAGGCGGCGGTGTTGGCGTACTCGTCAGGGAGGATTTTCGCTCCGAGTTGATTCCTCTTGAATTGGGGGCTGTGGAAGGTTTTGGAGAGACGATGGGTCGATGATTTCCTTTGTGTCGCTTTATCTTCGCCCTGGTATTGGCTTTGCGATTTCTGTTCTGGACCCTGTGTTTCGTTTGGCGCTTGGTGGTGTTGATACTAGGGGACGTTCTCTCTTCAATTTCTTGGCTGGTGGTACTTCTTTGGACGCTGTGGCTGCTGACAGGCCAACTAGGCTCAATGGTATTGTAGGTTCCTTCATTCTTCTTCCTAAGGACTCCGCGGATTTGCTTGGCGGGAGGTGTCTTCAACAGCAGGGCGCTTGACTTTGAATCTGACCATAGGCGATTTTTCTCGAGTTGGCTGTGGGGCGTTAGCGATGATTGAGGGTCCTTCTTTTCTGGATTTCGATAGGACGTGGTTTAGGCGCGTTCTAAGGGACGGCCTTGTCGACTTGGCTTTGCCCACTGGCCGGAATGTTTCTGCCGATGAGATTGATTTGTGTGTTGACGGTCTGGGCTCTGCGTTTTCCGAGGCAATAAAGCAGGCTGTTCTACCGGGTCCGGATGAGGCGCAGGATAATCCGGGAGAGGAAAAGATTCCGTTGCGCCTTGCGCAGGTGTCCAGACCCTGGTCGCACTTTTGTACTTAGGGCCGATGTCCGGAATCTTGGATACATTATTCGCGACCTTATTCGCGTATTTGAGGAGGAGTGGGTTCGGAAATATCTCGGCCGTATTAGAGTGGCCTGCATAACATATGGCCGTGTTAAGAGAGCTGCCGGGCTGGCTGCTGCTGCGCCTGTGGAGTCTTTGCTTGGATCGGATGGTGCTGCTGTTGTTGACGATGCTGGCAAGGCGGATTTGTTGGCCGCTCATATGGACTCTTCTGCTCATCCTCCGGTGGGACTTCCCGGGGTCCCTCTCCACCGCCTCGTCACAGAGACTGTTGAGAGGATTCCTGACAGGGCCCCTATTGTCTTGTTTTTTCCGTCCTTCACGGCTGACGGGTCTGTAGTTGATGACAGATCTCTTTGGAGGGAGGACCGGTATGATGTAGCCTCGGCGATTCCCCTTAGGCTTGCGAGAAATTCTTGCGGCATTGACAGTGTCCCCGAGGTGGCGCATAGGAAGGCTAGCGACGTTGTCTTTGTCTTTTTGGCGGTGCTTTTCAATCACAGCGAGGGTCTGTGCTTTTGTTGAGAAAAGGCGAATTCTGGCTGATTTTCAGTTTGGCTTTAGGTCAGGGCACTCCACTACCCACGCGCTCGCGGTCTTTAGATACTATTTAGTGGAGGGCCTTGGCCAGGGGCCGAGGTGCAATTGTGGTCAGTCTGGATTTCGTCAGGGCATTCGACTCCGTCTGGCATGAGGGCTTATTGTTTAAGCTCCGGTCTTTGGGCCTTGCCCGTCAGACTAATAGGATGGTAGCGGATTTTCTGAGGGAAAGGGCTAATAGCGTAAGAGTGGGCGAATGTCTCTCTTCTGAGAGACAGGTGCTAGCAGGTGTGCCTCAGGGCTCTCTGCTAGGGCCTATGTTATTTAACATATTCGTCCATGATGTCCCTAGTCCGCCCTCGGGGGGTTTGCTACTCGCCTATGCTGATTACATGCTGGTTGTATTTTCGGGAGCTAGGGCGTCTGCTGTAGAGAGGGCGTTGAACTCATTTCTGGATGATCTTTATGAATTCTACTCTAGGTGGAAGCTGGAGTTGAATGTGGGGAAGTCTTTCCCAACTTTAGCGGCTACATTCGCGATTTGTTTATCGGGGGTGGCAGGATTGAGGTCTCCACTGTATTGAGGTACCTAGGTGTTGTCTTTGATACTAGATTTGATTTCTCGAGACACGTTGGTCACGTGCTCAATAAGGCTAGTCGTTTGTATTTCGCCTACGCTGGGCTTCTTCGGATGAGGGGGGCCTTACCAGGGAGTTTAGGCAGCTTATTCATAAACAGGTTATTAGGCCTGTCGTTTGTCATGCCTTTCCTGCCTAATTTGACATTTCCTTACGACATATGTAGAGGCTCAGGGTCTGGGAGCGGGTTGTTCTTCGCTCATGCTTTGGCATGTGGCCTTTTTCCCAGGGGGATGGGACCTTTAGATCGCTGGCGTGTAGGGAGTTTTATGACACGTATGGTTCTGGGAGACTGTGTTTTTGATGAGCGGTGCCCTTGAATTTGCTACGAAGTACCATGACCTCCACAACGCCCTGGTATCGGATCTTTTATGCAGAGACGTTGACCTCGAACCCGCTATGGATAGGAGACACCTCCCATTTGCCGCTCTTCCAGCCCTTACTGCCGCTGGGCATGTATTTATAGAAAAGTGTAAATAGTACTTTTTACTTTCTTTTAATTTCCTTTTTGAATAAAATTCAGCGTAAGAATGCTGTGCCCTAACACCTCGGTTATCTTCTTAGTAAAATCTTTCACATTCACATCATAAACCTTAATTATGGGTGGGATGGCCTTACCTGATCGTCGATGCGCTTTGCCGCATTCAATTTCCACAAGTTTCTCCTGTGCTCTTTTGTAGTCTGATGTAAAGACGTCAATCTGCTTTGCCTGCTCCCTTATCTTTGCCTCATATCTCAGGCTTTCATAATGATGGTCTTTCTCACTTGACCTCCTTTTCTCACTTTTGCGAGGAAATTCGCAGGTAGCGATTGAATTCGATGCACTAGCAACTACAACGCTTAAGCTATCTACTTTCTTCATCCTGACGCTAGGGACGTCGACAACTTTACAATTGGGAAGTTCCAGCACTGGGGCCTTCTCTTACTTCTCAAATTTTAATATACCAGTATTGGTAATATTAAGTTTTTGCGCAGCACTTTAGATATCCAATATTCACTTCCTTTAGATTAAAATTTTTGTTATCAAACTTTATCATTCACCTCTTTCACTGCTGGCTTACAATGTTCACACCTCAAATGCCAACCACTGAATAGTTGGTGAAAGCGACTTTTGACTTTTGTTAAGTGCAACCAGTGAGAAGAAATAGTAGTCGTCAGTGCTGCGCAGAAAGTTTGATTTGCCAGTTTGATCACTCAAAATTTTGAGAAGCAAGAGAAGGCACCAGTGCAGGAACTTCCTTCGAATAAGGCCGATGATGTTCCTCAGAACAATGAGAATCGCATAGGAGACAGAGAAATTGATCTAGTTGAGAATTTGAGCACTGTAGTTGCAAATGCTTCGAATATTGTCGTCAGCGACAATTTTCTGATCCCGAATGAAAAAATATCAGCATGAGGCCTATGCTAAAGGCCCGTTAATTGGTGTTGCTGGTGATAAAGCCAGCAATTTTGGTGATTGCACAACGGCACATATTTACATTGATGGACGAAAAATATTGAGGGCTACCTCTCAATCATTGAGTACAACCTCCAGCCAGTCATTCAATGACGGCAAGTCGATGACTGCCTTTACAACGAATATCGATAATGCTACAAAATCCGATGGAGCCGGTTTAACATCTGATGATATCCCGATTGTCTTGAGCCATAGATATAGAAAGCGCAAGATGAAAAAAGCTCAACGAGATGGTGATTCACCCACTGAAGGCAAGAAGCTGTATCAAATCCTTAAAGAGCTTCAAGCTACAATAAAATTACTCCATGAGGAGAATCAAGCACTTAGAGCTAAACTGGCTGAAATGAAGAAAAGCCAGGAAGATGAGGCGAATCAGCAGAAAAAAATTTACTACATACACATACGCTACGATCTATCTTCGGGGTTGTTCGTATACACTTCGTATACTGGTGATAAAGCCAGCAATTTTGGTGATTGCACAACGGCACATATTTACATTGATGGACGAAAAATATTGAGCGCTACCTCTCAATCATTGAGTACAACCTCCAGCCAGTCATTCAATGACGGCAAGTCGATGACTGCCTTTACAACGAATATTGTTAATGCTACAAAATCCGATGGAGCCGGTTTCACATCTGATGATATCCCGATTGTCTTGAGCCATAGATATAGAAAGCGCAAGATGGAAAAAGCGCAACGAGATGGTGATTCACCCACTGAAGGCAAGAAGCTGTATCAAATCCTTAAAGAGCTTCAAGCTACAATAAAATTACTCAATGAGGAGAATCAAGCACTTAGAGCTGAACTGGCTGAAATGAAGAAAAGCCAGGAAGATGAGGCGAATCAGCAGAAAAAATTTACTACATACACATACGCTACGATCTATCTTCGGGGTTGTTCGTATACACTTCGTGTGTACAGATGCAAATGTTGAAGCATATACGCAGCACACACCCTTATTGAAAACTGTAGCCCGCCAATTTTTTTCTATAAATATCGGGAATTGCTCCGAAAGGCAACTATTACAGTGTTAACAGTGTTTGTGTGCATATCGTGAAGTGAACTAAAAACCTCTAGTGAATAATGGCTCGTACTAAGCAAACTGCCCATAAATCTACTTGTGGCAAAAAAAGCTTGAATTTGAGAAGATTTGTTGAAAAAGACTTTTATTCACGCGTGTGCTCAACTGTGTCAATTGGCCACATAGAACTTTTGGAAGTTACCTATAGAGCTTGAAGATTTTATTCCATTGCTCTCTGTTGTGTGTTGCTGTTTACCAGCTATTCATTGGCCTGTTGTTTTGCCGACGGCATTTGTGCATCCAGTGACTTAAGACACGAACCTGTGCATTTGCCGACGGCATTTGAGTGTCGAAAGACTTAAGACACTAATTTGGTATTTTGTCCATTGAGGTGCCTTCTAATTTTGAGAAGCGCAAAGGAGGCGATTTTTTGCGATTGTCCCTGCAAGCGACATTCTTTTGGCTGTGTAACCAGAGTTTATTGGTTGCACAGCCTGGAATGAAGATGCCGGTGAGATCGCACGACGACCAAAGCGAAGGTGTCCCTCAAACGAGGAGCTACTGGAAGCTTTCGGTCAACAAATCCGAGAGCTCCAGAAACGTGAAACCAGTTTTCAACGGGTTATTGAAGGTCTAATGCTTGATGTGGGAATCTCAAGCGTAATAATGCCCAATACCAGGCTGCGTTAACAAAGCCTGGTCATGCATGTGCTGCTGTTACTGGACAGGGTGACATTACTACCCTGTCCATGGATGTTGATTCAGTGTCCACACCGCCGGTTGCAAAATGCCGTTGCTCGGGGAGGTGGAGAAAGTGAAGGCAACGCCGGCCCCACTAGCGGTTACCAATTGCCATGGTAACCCTGAGAAGGATGCCTCGGAGCCTGTGGCAAGCACTTCTGCTGCGGCTCCTGCTTTATATGCTGCCAAGAATAAGACACCGAAGAAGGGGAACCGAAAAATCTCCGTGTCCATCGTGCGAGGCGAGATTAATTCCACTGCTCAACCTGCTGCAACTGCTGATTTAATTCTGCTACTGCTGCTGCTGTTAATTCTGCTAATACCAATAATATTACTGGGAATAGATCAAAGGACAGCTGCTTACCTGCGGTCAGCATATATGATGCTGGTGTAAAAGAGGTGAGTGGTCTCCTACACACTATATTTAGACATGGCGAATTTTTTATAAGTATGGTTCACTTCTGTCCGAGAGGGGGTACAAGTTCCATACCCACACACCTAAGGCCCTCGTTTCTCACACGGTGGTCTTTGAAGGGTTGTCGTCCGAGTTCTCCCAGGAGGAGATCTCTCAATTCTTTGCTGATAGGGCGCTGGGTCATTGGTGCAATTTCTGTTGCTGGTGACAGATGGGTTGTCCGCATTGATAAAGATTGCGACATAGGCGCGGTTTATGCAATTACTCGGATGTTGCATTGTCGTGTTCGCATCAGGAAGGATAGGTTGGCCAGGTTTACTTAGTGCTTCCGTTGTCAACGCTTCGGGCACGTTGCATCCAATTGTGGCATGCCCCTCATGCTTCTGCTGACTGCTCGATTCGCTCCAAGGCTGAGGATGTTCTTCAGGATGTTGTAGATCCTGTGATAGGTGGGGTTGTTCGGAAGGCGACACAGCCGGTCTCCTGTGTGAATTGTAGTGCTGTTGGTCACACGGCTGGCAGTGCATTTTGTCCTAAACGGATTCAATTCTTGGCCCGTTTGAATGCGCGGAAGGAGGAGGATAGGGGCAGGAATCGCGCTCGTTCCTCTAGGTTGGCGGACATTCTTGCTGGGGTGTCATATGCTGTCGCACTTGGCGGGCGTCCTGTTGGTGTTTCTGCTTCCCCGGCGGCCCCTCGCGCTGTAACGGGCTCTCCTGATGGGGGCTTGGCGGCAGATTGTAGGGCGATTCTGGGGGATGATTTCCTTGGGGTTTTCCGGGTGCTCAAGGAGTTTGGCCCGACCTACCGTTGGCTGAAGTTGGAGGAAGGCAGAGACGCTGCTTTTGCGGCCCTCTTGAATCGACTCTGTGATGGTTAGGTCCCTGATATGCAACTTCTTGAATGTTAATTTCTTGTCTCCCTGGACAAGACACTTCTTGAAGTTGTTTATAAGGGATCAAAGGGTTAAGTACAAGGGATACGTCTATTACAGGCGTGCTAGGACGACGGGGAGAAGCGGCGGTGTTGGGGTACTCGTCAGGGAGGATTTTCGCTCCGAGTTGATTCCTCTTGAATTGGGGGCTGTGGAGGGTTGCAGAGAGACGATGGGTCGATGATTTCCTTTGTGTCGCTTTATCTTCGCCCTGGTATTGGCTTTGCGATTTCTGTTCTGGACCCTGTGTTTCGTTTGGTGCTTGGTGGTGTTGATGCTAGGGGACGTTCTCTCTTCAATTTCTTGGCTGGTGGTACTTCTTTGGACGCTGTGGCTGCTGACAGGCCAACTAGGCTCAATGGTATTGTAGGTTCCTTCATTGACTTCTTCCTAAGGACTCCGGGGATTTCTTTGGCGGGAGGTGTCTTCAACAGCAGGGCGCTTGACTTTGAATCTGACCATAGGCGATTTTTCTCGAGTTGGCTGTGGGGCGTTAGCGATGATTGAGGGTCCTTCTTTTCTGGATTTCGATAGGACGTGGTTTAGGCGCGTTCTAAGGGACGGCCTTGTCGACTTGGCTTTGCCCACTGGCCGGAATGTTTCTGCCGATGAGATTGATTTGTGTGTTGACGGTCTGGGCTCTGCGTTTTCCGAGGCAATAAAGCAGGCTGTTCTACCGGGTCCGGATGAGGCGCAGGATAATCCGGGAGAGGAAAAGATTCCGTTGCGCCTTGCGCAGGTGTCCAGACCCTGGTCGCACTTTTGTACTTAGGGCCGATGTCCGGAATCTTGGATACATTATTCGCGACCTTATTCGCGTATTTGAGGAGGAGTGGGTTCGGAAATATCTCGGCCGTATTAGAGTGGCCTGCATAACGTATGGCCGTGTTAAGAGAGCTGCCGGGCTGGCTGCTGCTGCGCCTGTGGAGTCTTTGCTTGGATCGGATGGTGCTGCTGTTGTTGACGATGCTGGCAAGGCGGATTTGTTGGCCGCTCATATGGACTCTTCTGCTCATCCTCCGGTGGGACTTCCCGGGGTCCCTCACCACCGCCTCGTCACAGAGACTGTTGAGAGGATTCCTGACAGGGCCCCTGTTGTCTTGTTTTCTCCGTCCTTCACGGCCGACGGGTCTGTAGTTGATGACAGATCTCTTTGGAGGGAGGACCGGGATGATGTAGCCTCGGCGATTCCCCTTAGGCTTGCGAGAAGGTCTTGCGGCATTGACGGTGTCCCCGAGGTGGCGCATAGGAAGGCTAGCGAAGTTGTCTTTGTCTTTTTGGCGGTGCTTTTCAATCACAGCGAGGGTCTTTGCTTTTGTTGAGAAAAGGCGAATTCTGGCTGATTTTCAGTTTGGCTTTAGGTCAGGGCACTCCACTACCTACGCGCTCGACGTCTTGTTTCTTGATTTGGTCTTGTTATTGTTTAAGCTCTCTTCTGAGAGACAGGTGCTAGCAGGTGTGCCTCAGGGCTCTCTGCTAGGGCCTATGTTATTTAACATATTCGTCCATGATGTCCCTAGTTCGCCCTCGGGGGGTTTGCTACTCGCCTATGCTGATGACATGCTGGTTGTATTTTCGGGAGCTAGGGCGTCTGCTGTAGAGAGGGCGTTGAACTCATTTCTGGATGATCTTTATGAATTCTACTCTAGGTGGAAGCTGGAGTTGAATATGGGGAAGTCTTCCCCAACTTTAGGGGCTACATTCGCGATTTGTTTATCGGGGTGGCAGGATTGAGGTCTCCACTGTATTGAGGTACCTAGGTGTTGTCTTTGATACTAGATTTGATTTCTCGAGACACGTTGGTCACGTGCTCAATAAGGCTAGTCGTTTGTATTTCGCCTATGCTGGGCTTCTTCGGATGAGGGGGGCCTTACCAGGGAGGTTAGGCAGCTTATTTATAAACTGGTTATCAGGCCTGTCGTTTGTCATGCCTTTCCTGCCTAGTTTGACATTTCCTCACGACATATGTATAGGCTCAGGGTCTGGGAGCTGGTTGTTCTTCGCTCATGCTTTGGCATGTGGCCTTTTTCCCAGGGGGATGGGACCTTTAGATCGCCGACGTGTAGGGAGTTTTATGACACGTATGGTTCTGGAAAACTCGATGTGTTTTTGATGAGCGGTGCCCTTGAATTTTCTACGAAGTGCCATGACCTCGACAACGCCCTGGTATCGGATCTTTTATGCAGAGACGTTGACCTCAAACCCGCTATGGATAGGAGACACCTCCCATTTGCCGCTCTTCCAGCCCTTACTGCCGCTGGGCATGTATTTATAGAAAAGTTTAAATAGTACTTTTTATTTTCTTTTTACTTTCTTTTAATTTCCTTTTTGATTAAAATTCAGCGTAAAAATGCTATGCCCTAACACCTTGGTTATCTTCTTAGTAAAATCTTTCACATTCACATCATAAACCTTAATTATGGGTGGGATGGCCTTACCTGATCGTCGATGCGCTTTGCCGCATTCAATTTCCACAAGTTTCTCCTGTGCTCTTTTGTAGTCTGATGTAAAGACGTCAATCTGCTTTGCCTGCTCCCTTATCTTTGCCTCATATCTCAGGCTTTCATAATGATGGTCTTTCTCACTTGACCTCCTTTTCTCACTTTTGCGAGGAAATTCGCAGGTAGCGATTGAATTCGATGCACTAGCAACTACAACGCTTAAGCTTTCTACTTTCTTCATCCTGACGCTAGGGACGTCGACAACTTTACAATTGGGAAGTTCCAGCACTGGGGCCTTCTCTTCTCAAATTTTAATATACCAGTATTGGTAATATTAAGTTTTTGCGCAGCACTTTAGATATCCAATATTCACTTCCTTTAGATTAAAATGTTTGTTATCAAACTTTATCATCCACCTCTTTCACTGCTGGCTTACAATGTTCACACCTCAAATGCCAACCACTGAATAGTTGGTGAAAGCGACTTTTGACTTTTGTTAAGTGCAACCAGTGAGAAGAAATAGTAGTCGTCAGTGCTGCGCAGAAAGTTTGATTTGCCAGTTTGATCACTTAAAATTTTGAGAAGCAAGAGAAGGCACCAGTGCAGGAACTTCCTTCGAATAAGGCCGATGATGTTCCTCAGAACAATGAGAATCGCATAGGAGACAGAGGAATTGATCTAGTTGAGAATTTGAGCACTGTAGTTGCAAATGCTTCGAATATTGTCGTCAGCGACAATTTTCTGATCCCGAATGAAAAAAATATCAGCATGAGGCCTATGCTAAAGGCCCGTTAATTGGTGTTGCTGGTGATAAAGCCAGCAATTTTGGTGATTGCACAACGGCACATATTTACATTGATGGACGAAAAATATTGAGCGCTACCTCTCAATCATTGAGTACAACCTCCAGCCAGTCATTCAATGACGGCAAGTCGATGACTGCCTTTACAACGAATATCGATAATGCTACAAAATCCGATGGAGCCGGTTTCACATCTGATGATATCCCGATTGTCTTGAGCCATAGATATAGAAAGCGCAAGATGAAAAAAGCTCAACGAGATGGTGATTCACCCACTGAAGGCAAGAAGCTGTATCAAATCCTTAAAGAGCTTCAAGTACAATAAAATTACTCCATGAGGAGAATCAAGCACTTAGAGCTGAACTGGCTGAAATGAAGAAAAGCCAGGAAGATAAGGCGAATCAGCAGAAAAAAATTTACTACATACACATACGCTACGATCTATCTTCGGGGTTGTTCGTATACACTTCGTATACTGGTGATAAAGCCAGCAATTTTGGTGATTGCACAACGGCACATATTTACATTGATGGACGAAAAATATTGAGCGCTACCTCTCAATCATTGAGTACAACCTCCAGCCAGTCATTCAATGACGGCAAGTCGATGACTGCCTTTACAACGAATATTGTTAATGCTACAAAATCCGATGGAGCCGGTTTCACATCTGATGATATCCCGATTGTCTTGAGCCATAGATATAGAAAGCGCAAGATGGAAAAAGCGCAACGAGATGGTGATTCACCCACTGAAGGCAAGAAGCTGTATCAAATCCTTAAAGAGCTTCAAGCTACAATAAAATTACTCAATGAGGAGAATCAAGCACTTAGAGCTGAACTGGCTGAAATGAAGAAAAGCCAGGAAGATGAGGCGAATCAGCAGAAAAAATTTACTACATACACATACGCTACGATCTATCTTCGGGGTTGTTCGTATACACTTCGTGTGTACAGATGCAAATGTTGAAGCATATACGCAGCACACACCCTTATTGAAAACTGTAGCCCGCCAAATTTTTTCTATAAATATCGGGAATTGCTCCGAAAGGCAACTAACTATTCTGTTTTGTTAATTCGTTGAGTTAAGACATAAGTCTCGAAAAGCGGAAGTTTGAAAACAAATTTTAATTCTCAAGTGACTTTGCCAAGTGTCATTTATTTTTAAGTTTGTGAACGCATTGTAAGCGCAGTTAATATTGGACATTTTTATACCTCACTTCGAAATTTGAGAAGTGATAGTAGGCATTGAATTTGCCATACCTTACTCTAAAAAGTGAGAAGCAATAGTAGGCAGCAAATTTGGCCACATTGCTTGAAAAAGTGAGAAGTGCATAGGAGGCGGTGTTTTCACATTCCCTATATTGAGCTGACCAGTGGAGGAGAAAATCAAATCAAATATCGACACCGGCGCACACTACCGATGTGCGCCATTGGGAACTAGCACCTTTGTTGGCAATGGTGGAAAGCAACATTGCAATCAAATGGCCGAGACAAACTACTACAACCTTTTGAGTGAGCCTTCTCAAAATAATTCTCCAGATCGAAAAACTATGGGTGTTTCAGGTGCTGGAGGTGCCAGGAAGGAGAACGACACGTGTACGTCAGACGGCAGTGTGCACATAGATGAAGTCCAAAGGCGTAAACGTAAAAAGAACAAGAAAAGCGGTAGCGGCAGCGGCAGTGACTCACGCTATGAGGATTTTAGAATCGATTTGTTAACCTCACAATATATTGAAACAATCGAAAAGTTGCAAAATGAGAAAAGACAACTGGCCTTTGAATTAGCGGAACTGCGCTCGCAAATACAAAGCAAAGTTCCTGAGGCACAAACTATACGAAATAGTAGCTCTGGTGGATGTCGTTGTTGAGGTCCCTTTGGGCAAAAATTTTGAAATGTCGGCCAAAGTAGCTGAAGACTTTGGCACTGCGAAGAGGTATACCAAAGATACAACTGTACAGAAGATAGAAATCTGGGTGAAGGCAACTCCAAACACGGCAACACCAATAGACACCAGTAAAGGCGCAATAAAGAAGACAACAGCCCCAGTCCATATATCAGAACTGAAGCAGGCGAATGGCAAGAGTGCAACATCCCTGACGAGAAATGGCGAATCAGCTGAGACGCATACGACATCGCAGATTACACGAGGTAAGTCCAGCCAACCAGTAATTAGAGTTTATGGGAGTAATCCTAAAGAACTGACAGACAAATTGGCTAGGCATCTGGGTCATGGGTTATTTAGCATGAGAATCATAAATAGGAATCTGATTGGATTGAGTCTATGTAAGATCGAAGACCATCAGAAAACAAGAGATTTCATAACTGATCTGGGGCTGAATTTTTTCACATATACGCCTAAGGAAATGAAGCCTTTCTCCCTTATGATTCGGGGTCTGTCTGGCACATATGACGTGGAGGATCTGCGGCAATTTCTAGGGGATTGTGGGCTTGAACTGGACATCTTGAAGATTTTGAAATTGGAGGGCGATCACTGGATTGTTCAATTGGGCAAGGGATCTGACATTGGAGGATTTAAGCGCCTGCAATATATGCTGAATTGCCGAGTTCACATTAAGAGACACAAGTCTGGTGGCCTGACACAGTGCAGGAACTGCCAGCGTTTTGGACACGTGTCTACCATCTGTAGGATGACATATAGATGTGTTAAGTGCGGGGGTTCTCATGGACCGGACAGTTGCACCATCCCTGGGAAGGACCTGAACACACAGGAGAATATTACCACTGAGCCGTCTACAGGACGGATAGTCCGGACTGTTGGAGTCCCAGTTTACTGCGTAAACTGTAAGGAGAATGGACATGTGGCGAGTTCCAAAGACTGCCCGAGACGCATTGAGATTCTTCGCAAGAGGACGGAGAAGAAAACGGAGCCGAGACAGACGCAATTTCGAGCAACTGTCCCTCCTCCTGCCATAAATGGTAGGAATGGATCATTTGCTGATGTGGCTCGAACGACGCGAGATATGGGTCAATCGGGGCCAGTTCACAAGGACATCTCCGGGGATATTAACAGGACACTGGAGCACTTCGATGGAGAGTGCAAACGCCTTCTTGGCGGAGATCTGCTGGCCTGTTTGAGGAAAATTGGAACTTACGCCGATACTTATGGACAGCTCAAGAATGATGAAGAGAGGACCCGTGCACTTTACGGGCTTTTGTTGTCTATGCGCCTTGATGCCCTGTTTTAAGACCATCTTTGTGAATGTGAACTCGATAGTGTCTCGTCATAAGAGACACTATATTCAGATGTTTACGAACCAGCATAGACCGGACGTTTTGATGGTGGCCGAACACGAACTTACAGGAAGACACATATTTGCTTTGGAGGGCTATGATTGCTTCATACAGAATAGGACAACGGGCAGGAGAGGTGGTGGTACTGCGATATTTATCAAAACCGGCATAAAGGCTGAGAGGTGCACTTGTGATCTTGGCGGTATAGAAGCGACATTGGTCAGGACTTCGACTTCGGATGGACATGTCCTATTTGCCTCCTTGTACAATAGACCACAAGATATCCTTGATGCACAGGCGCTGGATAGACTTGTGGATTTAATTGGCGCTACTAAAGCGATAATTGGATGCGACCTCAACGCAAGACATACGGATTGGGGAGATACCGCCGTGAATGGGAACGGCCGCATTCTCCACGGTTGGCTGAGGATGACACCGACCATATCGCTGCTGAGAACAGATGGGCCCACGAGGAAGACAACATCGTCCAGCTCATACATCGACATATTTATGAAGACTAGTGGAATCCAACCATCGAATATGGAGCGATTTCACAGGGGACTCGAAACACTTGATTTCGATTCGGACCATAGGGCAGTCCTTCTTGAAACTGGCGGGATGGATTTTGAGGAACATCATCCCATGGAGATATATGATTATAAGAGTATGAGGGTCCGGGACTTCAACAATAGGCTTAATTTGGACCTGGACAGATACAAATTGCCGACCGCCAGGAATGTTACAGTAGCGGAAATTGACGAGGCAATTGAAGGCACGAACAGGGCCTTCTCTGTGGCCATGTCTGAGGGCATAAGGAAGATCAAGCCACATAAGGGAACTCTGAGGAAATTGCCAGATGACATTATGGACCTCATACACAGGAAGAAGACTCTCAGGAGAAGAAGATTTAGAATAATCGATCAGCAAGAATCTTCAACTCTTGGAGCGATCATTAGAAACCTGGGCAACATAATAGCCCAACGCATCGCACGTTTCGAGGAGGAGAGCTACCTACGGATGCTAAACAGCATAAGACCGAACAACGAAATGTTTGGAAGGCTAAAGCGCATTAGCGCCGCTAGACGACGAAATAAAATTGGTCACCTTGTTGATGGAAACGGAGAGTGCGTGACATCCGATGAAGGGAAGGCGAGTGTTATCGCAAATGAACTGGCAAAGATTCAAATGGATGTTTTTACCCCCAATTCGACGAGTGATATCTCTGCTCCCAGAGAAGATGCATACATCCCGAAGACCAATTTTCATGAGAGGAATATGGCGGACGCCTCCACGACAGTAGAAGGCCCATTTCGACCTATAAAGCCATCGGAGATCGGAATGACTCTCCGCAGAATGAACAATAAGAAAAGTTCGGGGGATGATGGCATACCGAACTATGTACTTCGTAGGACGGATATGAGGACGTGGCGTTTTTTTGGCGATAATCTTTAATCACTGCCTAAATCTCGGATATTTTCCCAAGGCGTGGAAGACGGCAAAAGTCATCCTTATTTTGAAACCGGGGAAGGATCCAACATCGCCGGCGAGCTATAGGCCGATTTCACTGCTGTCATCGGTCTCCAAGCTTTTCGAGATCTTTATCCTGCAGGAAATGAATTGCCACATACAGGAATCCAGAGTACTTAGATAATCCCAATTTGGTTTCAGAGCATCTACCTCGACGACTCACGCTCTGATGGCCCTAACTAATAGGGTGGTATACGGTTTCATCGATAGGAGTGTCACAATAGCGGCTAGCTTGGATTTCGAGAAAGCCTTCGACACGGTCTGGCAGGAGGGCATAGTGCGGAAGATGAGGATGTTCGGCTTCGCGGGCTTCCTCGTTGATATTGTGGAGGACTATCTCAGTGATAGGTCATTTGGCGTGGTGATAGCCGAGTCGCGGTCTGCGACACAGGAAGTCAGGGCTGGAGTCCCACAGGGTTCTGTCCTTGGACCAGTCCTCTACAATGGTTATCTAGCCGATATTCCGGAGCCGACTAATGGGGAGCTTCTCCTCATATATGCAGACGATATTCCAGTTGCGTCGACGCACTCAAGAGCAAAGAGAGCCGCCAGGAACCTTGAGGAATACCTCGACACTCTCAACGAGTACTTTGAGAGATGGAAACTTCGCCTGAATATTCCGAAATGCAGGACAATGGTCTTTAGGGGCAGGAGACGGGACCTTTACAGGAATGCCAGGTCCTACGTACCCTGCATAAAAATCGGCGGCCAAACGGTGTCAAACTACGGGTCGATGAAATATCTAGGGGTGACATTTCAAGAAGACATGACATTTACCAGACATGTCGATAGCCTCTTGGACAAGGCAAAAGCCGCATTTCACGCTTATGCGGCATTGCTGAGGAGAAAGGGTGGGCTAGGTAAAAGGGTCAAATTGACAATTTATAAACAGGTCGTCAGGCCCACGATGGCATATTCTTTTCCTGTGTGGAGTTCTATATCTTCGAGCCAGATGGAGAGGATAAGGTTATTCGAAAGAAGAATGCTTAGGTACTGTCTTGACCTAAGAACGATTGTGACAGAACAGGGTCAGTACAGAAGCCCTGCAAATAGGAGGGTGTATGGGGGCGCCGGATTGCCCAGGATAGATGTATTCATGGTCCACATGGCCATTAGACACCTGCAAGTATACACTACACACCCAATCGGAATCGTTCGCGATGCATGCCTCACCCGCCAGGAATTTGACATCCTTAAGGACGCCGGAAAGGTCCTCCCCCCTACATGCCTTGGACATATGGCCGACAGCAATATGCTATTTAATGAAAACGGTGAGCTAATGTACTACCATAGAAGATACGGGAGACAGGACTTCGAAGAACCTGTATACAATACTGATCAATAGTGGTCCATTTGGGCATTTGAACTCTCCTTGTAAATATTTGTAAATATGTAAATAGCAACCACTGGAATTGGATATCTTGTTTTCTTTCTTTTCTTTGTTTTCCTCCGGATTGTTTTTTCTCTGGATTACATGTTTTGTTTTGTTTTGTTTTGTTTATTAGTTCTAATTAGGTATAGGTAGCTGTAGGAATTAGTCTTAATTTTCAATGATAAATCCCGATCTTTACCCAATGTTGCTAGCAACTGAATGAATGGGCTGGGCTTAGCCTCAGAGCATTTAATTTTATAATGTAGAAATGTATATCTCTAGGAAATATAATTATATAGTTAGAGAATAGGCTCGTAATTATAATTATAAGATAACCTCTTGAAAACGCATATAATAAGAGAAATGGGAAAATAAAACAAACAAACGAAAGGCAACTATTACAGTATTAACAGTGTTTGTGTGCATATCGTGAAGTGAACTAAAAACCTCTAGTGAAAAATGGCTCGTACTAAGCAAACTACCCATAAATCTACTGGTGGCAAAAAAAAAGCTTGATTTTGAGAAGATTTGTTGAAAAAGACTTTTATTCACGCGTGTGCTCAACTGTGTCAATTGGCCACATAGAACTTTTTGAAGTGACCTATAGAGCTTGAAGATTTTATTCCATTGCTCTCTGTTGTGTGTTGTTGTTTGCCAGCTATTCATTGGCCTGTTGTTTTGCCGACGGCATTTGTGCATCCAGTGACTTAAGACACGAACTTGTGCATTTGCCGACGGCATTTGAGTGTCGAAAGACTTAAGACACTAATTTGGTATTTTGTCCATTGAGGTGCCTTCTAATTTTGAGAAGCGCAAAGGAGCCGATTTTTTGCGATTGTCCCTGCAAAGGACATTCTTTTGGCTGTGTAACCAGAGTTTATTGGTTGCACAGCCTGGAATGAAGATGCCGGTGAGATCGCACGACGACCAAAGCGAAGGTGTCCTCAAACGAGGAGCTACTGGAAGCTTTCGGTCAACAAATCCGAGAGCTCCAGAAACGTGAAACCAGTTTTCAACGGGTTATTGAAGGTCTAATGCTTGATGTGGGAATCTCAAGCGTAATAATGCCCAATACCAGGCTGCGTTAACAAAGCCTGGTCATGCATGTGCTGCTGTTACTGGACAGGATGACATTACTACCCTGTCCATGGATGTTGATTCAGTGTCCACACCGCCGGTTGCAAAATGCCGTTGCTCGGGGAGGTGGAGAAAGTGAAGGCAACGCCGGCCCCACTAGCGGTTACCAATTGCCATGGTAACCCTGAGAAGGATGCCTCAGAGCCTGTGGCAAGCACTTCTGCTGCGGCCCCTGCTTTATATGCTGCCAAGAATAAGACACCGAAGAAAGGGAACCGAAAAATCTCCGTGTCCATCGTGCGAGGCGAGATTAAATCCACTGCTCAAACTGCTGCAACTGCTGCTGCTGCTGATTTAATTCTGCTACTGCTGCTGTTGTTAATTCTGCTAATACCAATAATATTACTGGGAATAGATCAAAGGACAGCTGCTTACCTGCGGTCAGCATCTATGATGCTGGTGTAAAAGAGGTGAGTGGTCTCCTACACACTATATTAAGACATGGCGAATTTTTTATAAGTATGGTTCACTTCTGTCCGAGAGGGCGTACAAGTTCCATATCCACACACCTAAGGCCCTCGTTCCTCACACGGTGGTCATTGAAGGGTTGTCATCCGAGGGCGGATAGGGCGAATAGGGCGGAGTTTGGCGCTAGGGTCATTGGTGCAATTTCTGTTGCTGGTGACAGATGGGTTGTCCGCATTGAGAAAGGTTGCGACATAGGCGCGGTTTATGCAATTACTCGGATGTTGCATTGTCGTGTTCGCATCAGGAAGGATAGGTTGGCCAGGTTTACTTAGTGCTTCCGTTGTCAACGCTTCGGGCACGTTGCAACCAATTGTGGCATGCCCCTCATGCTTCTGCTGACTGCTCGATTCTCTCCAAGGCTGAGGATGTTCTTCAGGATGTTGTAGATCCTGTGATAGGTGGGGTTGTTCGGAAGGCGACACAGCCGGTCTCCTGTGTGAATTGTAGTGCTGTTGGTCACACGGCTGGCAGTGCATTTTGTCCTAAATGGATTCAATTCTTGGCCCGTTTGAATGCGCGGAAGGAGGAGGATAGGGGCAGGAATCGCGCTCGTTCCTCTAGGTTGGCGGACATTCTTGCTGGGGTGTCATATGCTGTCGCACTTGGCGGGCGTCCTGTTGGTGTTTCTGCTTCCCCGGCGGCCCCTCGCCCTGTAACGGGCTCTCCTGATGAGGGCTTGGCGGCAGATTGTAGGGCGATTCTGGGGGATGATTTCCTTGGGGTTTTCCGGGTGCTCAAGGAGTTTGGCCCGACCTACCGTTGGCTGAAGTTGGAGGAAGGCAGAGACGCTGCTTTTGCGGCCCTCTTGAATCGACTCTGTGATGGTTAGGTCCCTGATATGCAACTTCTTGAATGTTATTTTTTGTCTCCCTGGACAAGACACTTCTTGAAGTTGTTTATAAGGGATCAAAGGGTTAAGTACGAGGGATACGTCTATTACAGGCGTGCTAGGACGACGGGGAGAGGCGGCGGTGTTGGGGTACTCGTCAGGGAGGATTTTCGCTCCGAGTTGATTCCTCTTGAATTGGGGGCTGTGGAGGGTTGTGGAGAGACGATGGGTCGATGATTTCCTTTGTGTCGCTTTATCTTCGCCCTGGTATTGGCTTTGCGATTTCTGTTCTGGACCCTGTGTTTCGTTTGGTGCTTGGTGGTGTTGATGCTAGGGGACGTTCTCTCTTCAATTTCTTGGCTGGTGGTACTTCTTTGGACGCTGTGGCTGCTGACAGGCCAACTAGGCTCAATGGTATTGTAGGTTCCTTCATTGACTTCTTCCTAAGGACTCCGGGGATTTCCTTGGCGGGAGGTGTCTTCAACAGCAGGGCGCTTGACTTTGAGTCTGACCATAGGCGATTTTTCTCGAGTTGGCTGTGGGGCGTTAGCGATGATTGAGGGTCCTTCTTTTCTGGATTTCGATAGGACGTGGTTTCAGGCGCGTTCTAAGGTACGGCCTTGTCGACTTGGCTTTGCCCACTGGCCGGAATGTTTCTGCCGATGAGATTGATTTGTGTGTTGACGGTCTGGGCTCTGCGTTTTCCGAGGCAATAAAGCAGGCTGTTCTACCGGGTCCGGATGAGGCGCAGGATAATCCGGGAGAGGAAAAGATTCCGTTGCGCCTTGCGCAGGTGTCCAGACCCTGGTCGCACTTTTGTACTTAGGGCCGATGTCCGGAATCTTGGATACATTATTCGCGACCATATTCGCGTATTTGAGGAGGAGTGGGTTCGGAAATATCTCGGCCGTATTAGAGTGGCCTGCATAACGTAAGGCCATGTTAAGAGAGCTGCCGGGCTGGCTGCTGCTGCGCCTGTGGAGTCTTTGCTTGGATCGGATGGTTCTGCTGTTGTTGACGATGCTGGCAAGGCGGATTTGTTGGCCGCTCATATGGACTCTTCTGCTCATCCTCCGGTGGGACTTCCCGGGGTCCCTCACCACCGCCTCGTCACAGAGACTGTTGAGAGGATTCCTGACAGGGCCCCTGTTGTCTTGTTTTCTCCGTCCTTCACGGCTGACGGGTCTGTAGTTGATGACAGATCTCTTTGGAGGGAGGACCGGTATGATGTAGCCTCGGCGATTCCCCTTAGGCTTGCGAGAAGGTCTTGCGGCATTGACGGTGTCCCCGAGGTGGAGCATAGGAAGGCTAGCGACGTTGTCTTTGTCTTTTTGGCGATGCTTTTCAATCACAGCGAGGGTCTTTGCTTTTGTTGAGAAAAGGCGAATTCTGGCTGATTTTCAGTTTGGCTTTAGGTCAGGGCACTCCACTACCCACGCACTCGACGTCTTGTTTCTTGATTTGGTCTTCTTATTGTTTAAGCTCTCTTCTGAGAGACAGGTGCTAGCAGGTGTGCCTCAGGGCTCTCTGCTAGGGCCTATGTTATTTAGCATATTCGTCCATGATGTCCCTAGTCCGCCCTCGGGTGGTTTGCTACTCGCCTATGCTGATGACATGCTGGTTGTATTTTCGGGAGCTAGGGCGTCTGCTGTAGAGAGGGCGTTGAACTCATTTCTGGATGATCTTTATAAATTCCACTCTAGGTGGAAGCTGGAGTTGAATGTGGGGAAGTCTTCCCCAACTTTAGGTGCTACATTCCCGATTTGTTTATCGGGGGTGGCGGGATTGAGGTCTCCACTGTATTGAGGTACCTAGGTGTTGTCTTTGATACTAGATTTGATTTCTCGAGACACGTTGGTCACGTGCTCAATAAGGCTAGTCGTTTGTATTTCGCCTACGATGGGCTTCTTCGGATGAGGGGGGCCTTACCAGGGAGGTTAGGCAGCTTATTTATAAACTGGTTATCAGGCCTGTCGTTTGTCATGCCTTTCCTGCCTAGTTTGACATTTCCTCACGACATATGTAGAGGCTCAGGGTCTGGGAGCTGGTTGTTCTTCGCTCATGCTTTGGCATGTGGCCTTTTTCCCAGGGGGATGGGACCTTTAGATCGCCGACGTGTAGGGAGTTTTATGACACGTATGGTTCTGGAAAACTCGATGTGTTTTTGATGAGCGGTGCCCTTGAATTTTCTACGAAGTGCCATGACCTCGACAACGCCCTGGTATCGGATCTTTTATGCAGAGACGTTGACCTCGAACCCGCCATGGATAGGAGACACCTCCCATTTGCCGCTCTTCCAGCCCTTACTGCCGCTGGGCATGTATTTATAGAAAAGTTTAAATAGTACTTTTTATTTTCTTTTTACTTTCTTTTAATTTCCTTTTTGATTAAAATTCAGCGTAAAAATGCTATGCCCTAACACCTTGGTTATCTTCTTAGTAAAATCTTTCACATTCACATCATAAACCTTAATTATGGGTGGGATGGCCTTACCTGATTTCCCCTCATTCTTAGTCTTCTCCGTTCCATCATTGGTCATCTTTGGGATTGCTCCGGTATTGCGTTTGTTCCGCACCTCTTTGAAAGCACCCTCTTCGCCTCCTGGACTTGGTACCACAGTCTCATTGGTCATCATCTCTTCTTCCATCGGAGCCTCTCGGCCTATCTCCGATTCCATAGTGCTGCGGCCTTGCACTATGCCATTATTTTCCATAAGATTGGTGTCGGCATGCCAATCTACTTTCTTACTATTATTTGTTGGAGTGCTATCTGCAACCCACTCATTCGAGATATGTAGGCTGACGTTGACATTTTTGCCAGCCAATTCCTTGGTAAGCACGTTTAGCTTGGCTTCCAAATCGTCGATGCGCTTTGCCGCATTCAATTTCCACAAGTTTTTCCTGTGCTCTTTTGTAGTCTGATGTAAAGACTTCAATCTGCTTTGCCTGCTCCCTTATCTTTGCCTCATATCTCAGGCTTTCATAATGATGGTCTTTCTCACTTGACCTCCTTTTCTCACTTTTGCGAGGAAATTCGCAGGTAGCGATTGAATTCGATGCACTAGCAACTACAACGCTTAAGCTTTCTACTTTCTTCATCCTGACGCTAGGGACGTCGACAACTTTACAATTGGGAAGTTCCAGCACTGGGGCCTTCTCTTACTTCTCAAATTTTAATATACCAGTATTGGTAATATTAAGTTTTTGCGCAGCACTTTAGATATCCAATATTCACTTCCTTTAGATTAAAATTTTTGTTATCAAACTTTATCATTCACCTCTTTCACTGCTGGCTTACAATGTTCACACCTCAAATGCCAACCACTGAATAGTTGGTGAAAGCGACTTTTGACTTTTGTTAAGTGCAACCAGTGAGAAGAAATAGTAGTCGTCAGTGCTGCGCAGAAAGTTTGATTTGCCAGTTTGATCACTCAAAATTTTGAGAAGCAAGAGAAGGCACCAGTGCAGGAACTTCCTTCGAATAAGGCCGATGATGTTCCTCAGAACAATGAGAATCGCATAGGAGACAGAGGAATTGATCTAGTTGAGAATTTGAGCACTGTAGTTGCAAATGCTTCGAATATTGTCGTCAGCGACAATTTTCTGATCCCGAATGAAAAAATATCAGCATGAGGCCTATGCTAAAGGCCCGTTAATTGGTGTTGCTGGTGATAAAGCCAGCAATTTTGGTGATTGCACAACGGCACATATTTACATTGATGGACGAAAAATATTGAGCGCTACCTTTCAATCATTGAGTACAACCTCCAGCCAGTCATTCAATGACGGCAAGTCGATGACTGCCTTTACAACGAATATTGTTAATGCTACAAAATCCGATGGAGCCGGTTTCACATCTGATGATATCCCGATTGTCTTGAGCCATAGATATAGAAAGCGCAAGATGGAAAAAGCGCAACGAGATGGTGATTCACTCACTGAAGGCAAGAAGCTGTATCAAATCCTTAAAGAGCTTCAAGCTACAATAAAATTACTCCATTAGGAGAATCAAGCACTTATTATTAAGTATTATTGGCTGAGCAGCCGTGGTGACAACACCAAGTGAAGTGCAGTGAACAGTAAATAATTAAACAAGTGAAGTGAGATAAAGCAATTGCTTTAAGATAGAGGAGAAGGTGGAAACGATTAAAGTGTCGGCCGAGAATTTCTCTTATGAGATAAATATTCCGGCCAATTTATCGAATGTGACACTGGAAGGCAGTGCCAATAACATGTCTGGCAACCACAATGATGACATTGGCGGTCGACGACCCAATGAGAACGACTGTCGGCGACAGCAAAATACTGATTTTAACGGCCACCCCATGGATTTGGCTAAATCGTCAATTGAATCTGACAAGGAAGATTCAAAAATGCGGAAGCGGAAGAAGGGCCATGGTTCTGATGGCGATTCCAGCTATAACGCCATGAAATTGCAACTTGCCGTTGAGAGGCTTGAGACAGCGAATAGAAATCTTGAAGCGCGGAATCAGGACTTGATTGCTAGAATGGAAGCACAGTGTGCTCTTGTGGAGACGCTGCGCTGTAAAATTGAACAGCTTGAAGGCACACGATCTGGTTTCGTTGCTGCTGCTAACATCACTACTGAGGCTACTGTACACCAATCGCAGTCAGCAAGAAACAACAATGATATTACTACCACCACTACATCTGGTAGTACATTTACGACAAACTGGCTTGCTGCCAGCACCACCACTAAAGCTGCCATGCACCAATTGCAGCCAACAGCAACCAACTATGACAGCACTACCATAGCTACATCTGGTAGTAAGGCTATAACCGAATGGTCCACCGAGGTAGCCGAAAACCTCGGTGCAGCGTTGATGGAAGAGGATGATGTCGCACCGCCGGCGACTGTAGACATGTCAAAAGGGGCTATTCGCAAGACCACACAGAAGCAGCCACAAACGACCCAAGCTAATAATGGAAAGTCATCAACAACTATGACAACAACAACCTTGAATCACCAGAGGACCACTACCAGGAACAGAGGCGCTGACTCGAACACGGATGCGGGAAGGACCGTTGGATCAGGTAAGGCCAGCCCACCTATAGTGAAGGTTTATGGGGTAAATGTTAAGACATTCATGTCAGGTCTTAAGGGGCTTTTAGGACATGATCTCTTTAATATTGATATAAAGAATAGGAACATGATTGTTCTTAAATTAGTGAGACTGGAAGATCACGCTAGGGTCAAGCAATATTTGATAGGAGAGGGTACGTCCTTCTACACCTTCACACCGAGGAATATGAGGCCATATACGATAATGCTTTCTGGTTTGTCTAGCACCTATGACGTAGAGGATTTAAAGGCCTTCCTGGACGCGACTGGCATCAAGATCTGCGATATGGTCATAAAGAAACTCATGTACGACAGATGGATCGTACAATTAGGCCAGGATTCCGATGTGAAGGCTTTCCGTAGGCAAAGATACATACTGGGCTGCAGAATAGACATGGTGAAGAACAAAGCAGGAGGGGTTACCCAATGCCATAACTGCCAGAGGTTCGGGCACGTTGCGGCCAATTGCAGCATGGAGCACAGATGCGTGCGATGCGCATCTCCACACGGACCAGGAGAGTGCAGTGTGCCATCGGCCGAGGCCGGGGGAGAAGGGACCTTATCCAAGGATCCGGCTACAGGGGAGATTGTCAGGGCGGCTGTTGCCCCTCTATATTGCGCTAATTGTAAGGCTAGCGGACACATGGCCAGCGACAAGAATTGCCCGAAGCGCCTGGAAGTACTCCAGCGCATGCAAGAGAGGAAAGTGACCATGGCGCCTCCAAAGAGGGCCCAGGTGCTGGCTCCGGCGCCACCACCACCAAGGATGACCGCGGGCTCTTATGCCAACGTTGCCAGGCATGTGAATTCTCCAACGATCACCCCAGTTGGAATGAGGAATGAGACGGCGCAGAGGGCGGCTCAGGCAATGGGCTTCTTCAATGCGGAGTGTAGACGGCTGTTCGGACAGGACTTCCATGTATACATGGCCAAGATTGCTGGGTTCGCTGAGACCTTCAGGGGACTGAACTCTGATGCTGAGAAAAGGCAGGCGCTGTTCGGCCTTGGTTTGAGCATGGCTCCTGATGGGAATTAAATGCATTTTTGTGACTCGGAGGGACGTACCCTTTTCTACCACAGGAGATTCCGCCAATATGGCATGGATGATATGGTATACGCCACGGCACAGTGGGTGCCTGTGGTCTGATTGTAAATAGTGTAGATAGTTGTGGAGATGTATATAGCTTTATGATTTTGTTCATTTTATTTTATTTTATTTTGCTTTTATTGCGATGGACGCATTTCTTTCTTTTATTCGTTTTGGTTTTATTAGATTTAGTTAGTGATAGTTTAGCTTAGGTTTTTATATAGTAGGTTTTACATTCCCTGTTTTTCCATTTTTTCGGGGAGGATTTAATGTATCCGTGCATTCGGGAATAGATACTTATGGTAAATCGGCTGGGCTGGCCTTGCTAGAATTTATTTGGAATTATTATAGACTCAGAGAAATGTAGAATAAGCATGTTGAGTATTATATGTATATAGGACTACAATGGAAATGTAAAATAATTTTAAGTGAATTGGAAAATAAATATGAATACATGGAATCAAGCACTTAGAGCTGAACTGGCTGAAATGAAGAAAAAAAAATGTACTACATACACATACGCTACGATCTATCTTCGGGGTTGTTCGTATACACTTCGTGTGTACAGATGCAAATGTTGAAGCATATACGCAGCACACACCCTTATTGAAAACTGTAGCCCGCCAAATTTTTTCTATAAATATCGGGAATTGCTCCGAAAGGCAACTATTAGAGTGTTAACAGTGTTTGTGTGCATATCGTGAAGTGAACTAAAAACCTCTAGTGAATAATGGCTCGTACTAAGCAAACTGTCCATAAATCTACTTGTGGCAAAAAAAGCTTGAATTTGAGAAGATTTGTTGAAAAAGACTTTTATTCACGCGTGTACTCAACTGTGTCAATTGGCCACATAGAACTTTTGGAAGTTACCGATAGAGCTTGGAGATTTAATTCCATTGCTCTCTGTTGTGTGTTGCTGTTTACCAGCTATTCATTGGCCAGTTGTTTTGCCGACGGCATTTGTGCATCCAGTGACTTAAGACACGAACCTGTGCATTTGCCGACGGCATTTGAGTGTCGAAAGACTTAAGACACTAATTTGGTATTTTGTCCATTGAGGTGCCTTCTAATTTTGAGAAGCGCAAAGGAGGCGATTTTTTGCGATTTTCCCTGCAAAGGACATTCTTTTGGCTGTGTAACCAGAGTTTATTGGTTGCACAGCCTGGAATGAAGATGCCGGTGAGATCGCACGACGACCAAAGCGAAGGTGTCCCTCAAAGGGATTGCCCGAAAAGAAGATGACAACCAACCAAGATTTTGTTGTCATTACACCTGAAGAGATGGAGCGCAAGAACGAGCTGTTGCGCAAAAACGAGGAGCTACAGGAAGCTTTCGGTCAACAAATCCGAGAGCTCCAGAAACGTGAAACCAGTTTTCAACGGGTTATTGAAGGTCTAATGCTTGATGTGGGAATCTCAAGCGTAATAATGCCCAATACCAGGCTGCGTTAACAAAGCCTGGTCATGCATGTGCTGCTGTTACTGGACAGGGTGACATTACTACCCTGTCCATGGATGTTGATTCAGTGTCCACACCGCCGGTTGCAAAATGCCGTTGCTCGGGGAGGTGGAGAAAGTGAAGGCAACGCCGGCCCCACTTGCGGTTACCAATTGCCATGGTAACCCTGAGAAGGATGCCTCGGAGCCTGTGGCAAGCACTTCTGCTGCGGCTCCTGCTTTATATGCTGCCAAGAATAAGACACCGAAGAAGGGGAAGCGAAAAATCTCCGTGTCCATCGTGCGAGGCGAGATTAAATCCACTGCTCAAACTGCTGCTGCTGCTGATTTAATTCTGCTACTGCTGCTGCTGTTAATTCTGCTAATACCAATAATATTACTGGGAATAGATCAAAGGACAGCTCATTACCTGCGGTCAGCATATATGATGCTGGTGTAAAAGAGGTGAGTGGTCTCCTACACACTATATTTAGACATGGCGAATTTTTTATAAGTATGGTTCGCTTCTGTCCGAGAGGGGGTACAAGTTCCATACCCACACACCTAAGGCCCTCGTTTCTCACACGGTGGTCAATGAAGGGTTGCCGTCCGAGGGCGGATAGGGCGGAGCTTGGCGCTAGGGTCATTGGTGCAATTTCTGTTGCTGGTGACAGATGGGTTGTCCGCATTGAGAAAGATTGCGACATAGGCATGGTTTATGCAATTACTCGGATGTTGCATTGTCGTGTTCGCATCAGGAAGGATAGATTGGCCAGATTTACTTAGTGCTTCCGTTGTCAACGCTTCGGGCACGTTGCATCCAATTGTGGCATGCCCCTCATGCTTCTGCTGACTGCTCGATTCGCTCCAAGGCTGAGGATGTTCTTCAGGATGTTGTAGATCCTGTGATAGGTGAGGTTGTTCGGAAGGCGACACAGCCGGTCTCCTGTGTGAATTGTAGTGCTGTTGGTCACACGGCTGGCAGTACACTTAGTCCTAAACGGATTCAATTCTTGACCCGTTTGAATTCGAGGAAGGAGGAGGATAGGGGCAGAACTCGCGCTCGTTCCTCTAGGTTGGCGGAAATTCTTTCTGGGGTGTCATATGCTGTCGCACTTGGCGGGCGTCCTCTCTGTGATGGTTAGGTCCCTGATATGCAACTTCTTGAATGTTAATTTCATGTCTCCCTGGACAAGACACTTCTTGAAGTTGTTTATAAGGGATCACAGGGTTGAGTACGAGGGATACGTCTATTACAGGCGTGATAGGACGACGGGGGTAGGCGGCGGTGTTGGCGTACTCGTCAGGGAGGATTTTCGCTCCGAGTTGATTCCTCTTGAATTGGGGGCTGTGGAGGGTTGTGGAGAGACGATGGGTCGATGATTTCCTTTGTGTCGCTTTATCTTCGCCCTGGTATTGGCTTTGCGATTTCTGTTCTGGACCCTGTGTTTCGTTTGGTGCTTGGTGGTGTTGATGCTAGGGGACGTTCTCTCTTCAATTTTTTGGCTGGTGGTACTTCTTTGGACGCTGTGGCTGCTGACAGGAGAAACTAGGCTCAACGGTATTGTAGGTTCCTTCATTGACTTCTTCCTGAGGACTCCGGGGATTTCCTTGGCGGGAGGTGTCTTCAACAGCAGGGTGCTTGACTTTGAGTCTGACAATAGGCGATTCTTCTCGAGTTGGCTGTGGGGGGGTTAGTGATGATTGAGGGTCCTTCTTTTCTGGATTTCGATAGGACGTGGTTTCAGCCGCGTTCTAAGGGACGGCCTTGTCGACTTGGCTCTGCCCACTGGCCGGAATGTTTCTGCCGATGAGATTGATTTGTGTGTTGACGGTCTGGGCTCTGCGTTTTCCGAGGCAATAAAGCAGGCTGTTCCACCGGGTCCGGATGAGGCGCAGGATAATCCGGGAGAGGAAAAGATTCCGTTGCGCCTTGCGCAGGTGTCCAGACCCTGGTCGCACTTTTGTACTTAGGGCCGATGTCCGGAATCTTGGATACATTATTCGCGACCTTAATCGCGTATTTGAGGAGGAGTGGGTCCGGAAATATCTCGGCCGTATTAGAGTGGCCTGCAGAACGTATGGCCGTGTTAAAAGAGCTGCCGGGCTGGCTGCTGCTGCGCCTGTGGAGTCTTTGCTTGGATCGGATGGTGCTGCTGTTGTTGACGATGCTGGCAAGGCGGATTTGTTGGCCGCTCCTATGGACTCTTCTGCTCATCCTCCGGTGGGTCTTCCCGGAGTCCCTCTCCACCGCCTCGTCACAGAGACTGTTGAGAGGATTCCTGACAGGGCCCCTGTTGTCTTGTTTTCTCCGTCCTTCACGGCTGACGGGTCTGTAGTTGATGACAGATCTCTTTGGAGGGAGGACCGGGATGATGTAGCCTCGGCGATTCCCCTTAGGCTGCGAGAAGGTCTTGCGGCATTGACGGTGTCCCCGAGGTGGCGCATAGGAAGGCTAGCGAAGTTGTCTTTGTCTTTTTGGCGGTGCTTTTCAATCACAGCGAGGGTCTTTGCTTTTGTTGAGAAAAGGCGAATTCTGGCTGATTTTCAGTTTGGCTTTAGGTCAGGGCACTCCACTACCTACGCGCTCGACGTCTTGTTTCTTGATTTGGTCTTCTTATTGTTTAAGCTCTCTTCTGAGAGACAGGTGCTAGCAGGTGTGCCTCAGGGCTCTCTGCTAGGGCCTATGTTATTTAACATATTCGTCCATGATGTCCCTAGTTCGCCCTCGGGTGGTTTGCTACTCGCCTATGCTGATGACATGCTGGTTGTATTTTCGGGAGCTAGGGCGTCTGCTGTAGAGAGGGCGTTGAACTCATTTCTGGATGGTCTTTATGAATTCTACTCTAGGTGGAAGCTGGAGTTGAATATGGGGAAGTCTTCCCCAACTTTAGGTGCTACATTCCCGATTTGTTTATCGGGGGTGGCAGGATTGAGGTCTCCACTGTATTGAGGTACCTAGGTGTTGTCTTTGATACTAGATTTGATTTCTCGAGACACGTTGGTCACGTGCTCAATAAGGCTAGTCGTTTGTATTTCGCCTATGCTGGGCTTCTTCGGATGAGGGGGGCCTTACCAGGGAGGTTAGGCAGCTTATTTATAAACTGGTTATCAGGCCTGTCGTTTGTCATGCCTTTCCTGCCTAGTTTGACATTTCCTCACGACATATGTAGAGGCTCAGGGTCTGGGAGCTGGTTGTTCTTCGCTCATGCTTTGGCATGTGGCCTTTTTCCCAGGGGGATGGGACCTTTAGATCGCCGACGTGTAGGGAGTTTTATGACACGTATGGTTCTGGAAAACTCGATGTGTTTTTGATGAGCGGTGCCCTTGAATTTTCTACGAAGTGCCATGACCTCGACAACGCCCTGGTATCGGATCTTTTATGCAGAGACGTTGACCTCAAACCCGCCATGGATAGGAGACACCTCCCATTTGCCGCTCTTCCAGCCCTTACTGCCGCTGGGCATGTATTTATAGAAAAGTTTAAATAGTACTTTTTATTTTCTTTTTACTTTCTTTTAATTTCCTTTTTGATTAAAATTCAGCGTAAAAATGCTATGCCCTAACACCTTGGTTATCTTCTTAGTAAAATCTTTCACATTCACATCATAAACCTTAATTATGGGTGGGATGGCCTTACCTGATTTCCCCTCATTCTTAGTCTTCTCCGTTCCATCATTGGTCATCTTTGGGATTGCTCCGGTATTGCGTTTGTTCCGCACCTCTTTGAAAGCACCCTCTTCGGCTATTTGACTTGGTACCACAGTCTCATTGGTCATCATCTCTTCTTCCATCGGAGCCTCTCGGCCTATCTCCGATTCCATAGTGCTGCGGCCTTGCACTATGCCATTATTTTCCATAAGATTGGTGTCGGCATGCCAATCTACTTTCTTACTATTATTTGTTGGAGTGCTATCTGCAACCCACTCATTCGAGATATGTAGGCTGACGTTGACATTTTTGCCAGCCAATTCCTTGGTAAGCACGTTTAGCTTGGCTTCCAAATCGTCGATGCGCTTTGCCGCATTCAATTTCCACAAGTTTCTCCTGTGCTCTTTTGTAGTCTGATGTAAAGACTTCAATCTGCTTTGCCTGCTCCCTTATCTTTGCCTCATATCTCAGGCTTTCATAATGATGGTCTTTCTCACTTGACCACCTTTTCTCACTTTTGCGAGGAAATTCGCAGGTAGCGATTGAATTCGATGCACTAGCAACTATTTCGCTTAAGCTTTCCACTTTCTTCATCCTGACGCCCCCTATGCGATTTTTATGATCGCTAGGGACGTCGACAACTTTACAATTGGGAAGTTCCAGCACTGGCGCCTTCTCTTACTTCTCAAATTTTAATATACCAGTATTGGCAAAATTAAGTTTTTGCGCAGCACTTTAGATGTCCAACATTCACTTCCTTTAGATTAAAATTTTTGTTATCAAACTTTATCATTCACCTCTTTCACTGCTGGCTTACAATGTTCATATCTCAAATGCCAACCACTGAATAGTTGGTGAAAGCGAGTTTAGTTTAGTTTATTTCCATTTCTTTTCTTATCTAAATTTACATTTCATGTTTCTCTTATTTTATAAATTTTCTTAACATGTATCTCTACATTTATCTAAGAATATAACACTACATATTTAAAAGTAGGTTTCTTAAGGTCAGCCCACCTGACATCTTATACAATAAAGTCCATTTATCCATCCAATAAATAGCCCGGGAAAATTAGGTAAAACCGAGCACCCTTTTTCACTTAACCTAAGACTTAAACTATAAATATTTACATATATACAAAAACAGAAAAAATAAAAAAAATAAAAATTTCATCGCACAAAAAGGTATATACAAAAATAAAATAAAAATATAATTCCATAGAATCCAATGTCAGATCATTGGACCATGCTGTAAACAGGGCTATCTGTATTATACGTCTGGTACCTCCTGTGGTAAAATACCACACGCCCCCTATCATCAAACACCAAGCCCCCCTCATCAAGAAATAGCAAGCCAATCGGGGGCATATGACCATTAGTCTCCCTTATCCTATCATACTGCTCCCTGGAGATACAGTATGCTCTCACCTTCCCATTTGGGTGACTCACACAACCCCGATGAAATTTAATCGCCAGTCCTGCCATGTAGGCATCTATCCGCACAATCCCGCACTCATCATAGACAGTCCTATTCGAAGGTCTAGCCCGGTACCCCTCCTCCATCAATCTTCCCTTGACCCCAAAGCAGTGGATAAACACCCTCCTCTCGTACCTGCGAATGCGTTCCATTTGGCTAGACGACACCAAACACCAGACAGGGAACGCATACGAAATCGTCGGTCTAACAACCTGGGAGTATATAATCATCTTGACCCTCCTACTAAGACCTCCTCTCATACTCATAGTCCTATACAGCATAGCATAAGCCGCCCTTCCCTTCCTTATCGCCTCATCTACATGTTTCACAAACGACATGTTCTCTTGCAAAACAACACCCAAATACCTGATGTTATCATCGTTAACAAGTACCGTACCGCCTATCCTGACCGACGGAGAGAAACGCCATACATTCCTAAAAAGTCTCAAGCCTCTACATCTAAACATTATGGACCGATATTTACCCAGGTTCAATCTCAGCCTCCACCGCTCCAAATAAGGCACCAGCTCCTCAAGGTAGTCCTCCATCCTCCTCTGAGCAACCACCGCCCTAGGGTGGGTAACCGCTATCACAATATCATCCGCGTAAGCCATAGCCAAATCTCCCCCCTGAGGCAGAGGCATATCAGCCAAGTACAAATTGTAGAGCACAGGTCCCAGCACAGACCCCTGCGGGACCCCCGTCGTAACCACTCTACACTCAGAAACCGCACCCTCCATCAACACATGGAAGCTCCTACCGTGGAGATAACCCGCCACCATCCTCGTCAAAAAAGGTCCAAAACCATACCCCTCAAGCTTCGTAACGAGGCCCCTGTGCCACACCGTATCGAACGCACGTTCAAAATCAAGACCCACTGCCAACGTACCACTGCGTCTTCTAAAGCTCTCAGACACCTTAGATGTTAGCACCACTAGCGCATGAACCGTAGAGGTGCCTCCTCTAAAACCAAACTGATGTTCCCCCAAGACACTACTCTCCTCAATAGCCTCATTCACACGCTCCAAAATGACAATCTCAAACAATTTCCCCAAACTCGATATCAGAGAGATGGGCCTATAAGAGGACGGACTTGTCGGATCCTTCCCCGGTTTAAGGATAGGAATAACACTAGACTCTTTCCAAGCCCTCGGAAAGTAGCCAATGTTAATGCATTGATTAAAAAGAACCGCCAAATAGTTCCAACTCCTATGGTCCATCTTCCTGATAACAAAGTTCGGGATGCCATCCCCTCCACTACTCCTCTTGCAGTTGAGTTCTGAGAATCGCACCTACCTCTGAACTCCTCACCATCCTCAACGGAGGCACATCACCGCCACCGTCCACAACACCATCAGCAGTGATACCATTCCCAAAATCCATCATAGGCCTCGTAGACCCAGCCCTCACATCAAAGGGATCCTCCATATCAACCGCGCCCTGTGCCTTCGAGAAAGAGTCGGCAAAAATCTCCGCCCTACCGTCATCAGTATAAACCCGTCTCCCCTGAGAGTCAGTCAAGTCACCCATCCTCCTTCCTACTTTCGTACCTGTAAATCTCTTCAAACTGCGATACATATTATTCCCTGCCACAATCTTGCCCAATAGCCGGACGCATCTCTCCTCCTCAAACAGAAATATCCTCTCCCTTATAATCTTGTCAAGTAACCTTATCATAGTCCTCACCGTACCTGCCTCCTGGAGGCCGTGTAGTCTGTAGAGTCTCCGCCTAAGGCCCTTCTTCTGCGCTATCAACGACAGAATATCCGCTGGCAAATCGGGCAATTCCCTTCCCTTCACCCCAGTCATCGGGATGCTCCTTTCCATAGCCCCCCTAATGGACATAGTGAGCCTCTCCACACCATCATCCAATTCCTCAATGGTGCAATTCCTGTCCAAAGGCAAAAACGCATCCCCCATCAGACCAACGAGACAATTATTAAAAATACCGACGTCCATCCTCTCAAACTGAAAATACCGCACCGGTACACTACTCTCCAGATCACCAAGCGTAAACTCTATGCAGACAGCCCTATGGTCAGAGTCATAGTCTAGGGTCTTAAGTCCATTCACAGTCTGTGACCCATTTGGCCCGTCCTTCAACATAATCCCAACCGTCGTGATGAAGAAATCAATGTACGACCTGCTCGTCGTCGGTCCGTCAGTAGGCCTCAACACCAATGCCGGGCTCAAATCCAACCATTCCTTCAATCTCCTACCCCTCGTATCCGTAAAATCATCCCCCCAATAGGCATGCCGGGCATTAAAATCCCCACCAATAATCGCCTCATTGGAACCCATAACGCCCTCCAGTCTATCCATATCCTCCATGTCGATAATCAACCCTGGCCTAAGATACAGTGAGCATAAAACAATACTCACCCCACTTCTCCTTCTGACTCTCACAATAGTACCCTCTATACCCCCAAGATCAGCATCCAATCTCTCACCCCTTATACCATCCCTCAGGCATATCTCCGTCCCCCCTCCTCTCCTACCAGTCCTATTCTGTCTAAAAACCTTATAACCACCCAATTCAAACAAATGCCTATCAGACAACTTATGCTCAGCAATCAACAAAACATCAGGACGATGTTTCCCAACAAAGATCTTAAGAAAATGCCTCTTACTCCTGGCCACCATCGAATTCACATTGACGAAAATACACCTAAAACCGTCCATCATCACCAAAGCTAAGCAGAAAACCCATCATCGCCCTCTTCTTATCGTCATCACTAGCCAGCCTACGATATTCCCCTCTAAAGGCCTCAATCCTGCGCACACATGGCAGAAAGCCCTGGCCAAACAACCTCTTACACTCCGCATCGAACCCTCCCATGAGTGACTCAGACCTAGCCATCTCCTGTCTGCCTGCAGCCCCACCAGCCACAACCGAAGCTTTGGCCGCATTCGCAAAGGTCATTCCTCTCGTACCCGCACTCGAAGCATTCATCTTAACCGCAGCATCATTACGGGCATGCCCACCATTCCTATCAGCCTCTCTCCTTTCCTGAAATCTACGTAATATCTCTATCCTCTTGGGGCAACTATGGTCACAAGCAACGTGTCCCTCAACATCACAATTAGCACACCTAACAGGAAGCCCTACCTTCCGCACTATCCCACCCGTATCCGGATCCGTCGTAACGTTCTCTTCTACATTATCATCCCTACATGGCACCTCACATCCCCCGGGCCCATGGGACTGCCCACACTTCACACAACGATAGTCCAAGCGACAGTTCGGTGATGTGTGTCCAAACCTTTGACAATTCCAGCACTGAACAATCCCCTCCTTCTTGAAATTAGAAATCACCACCTTACAATTTAAAATGTACTGTAGTCTACAGAACGCCTTAATATCAGAAACTGCATTAAGCTGTACTATCCATCTATCTCCTCTAAGTCTTACTATTTTCTCCACCTTAATGTCCATCCCCTTGCTATCCAAGAAAACTCGCAAGTCCTCTACCTCATATGTACCAGATAGCCCAGCTACAAACATGGTAAATGGTCTTCTCTCCTTCGGTGTGTATGTAACATACTTATATTTCCTCTCATCAAACATCCTACGAACCTTATCATAATCCTCTAGGGACACCGTCTGTAGACTCAAGACATTCTTATTATTAATTTTCACAACAAAAAGGGCGTGCCCCAACAATGTTCTCAATATCATATTAAGCTCCCTAACATTAGCATTATAAACTTTTATAATAGGTGGGCTGACCTTACCATTCCTTCTTCTCTCAGGCATCGTCTCATTCCTCTCTGGCTCATTGGCAGCCCCGCTCATCTTCTGACCAGCCAAAACATTGTGCTTCATCTTGGGTGTCTCTTGATTTGGAATCTCCTTATAGCCCTTCGGCACTGCCCCTTTGCTAGTTACTTTTGCTGATGTTGTCTCATCATTTCCAAACGCAGTGCCAAGGTTTCCGGCTACCTTGACCGACTTGAGACTGCTACTACCCACAGAAATATCGTCAGTCTCCATCTCTTGTAGTTGTAGATTTGTAATGGCTTCCTTTATTGTTGGTTTTGCCAACGTCAAGTGGCTAGTGACAGGTGCCATAAGTGCGCCGCCCTTTGTGCTTGTCTGCAATGATGCTGCACACAACTCATCTAACTTCATCCGTAGTTCCTTTATTGTTTTTTGATACTCATCCACTTTGCTCTGGAGCTGCATTATTTTATACGCAGCGTCGCCTTCAGCTTCACTGCCGCTGCTTGTCTTCTTCTTCTTTCTTTTCTTTTTGGTCTTTGCCTCGACAAATTGATTGCTGTCAGTCGAATATTGCTCGAAGTTTACACTATCATCGTTAGTCTTAGCACAATCACTTCCATTATTTCGGCTTGTAGGGGCACTTGCCTTACGCTGTACAACAGTCTCCTTCTTATCTATAGCATCAGCCATAGCTAAAACACCAAATCTGTTCTCACAAGAGTTCATATTCTAATTAAAAACGAGTTCATTACAACCATCATTCAATTTTTCAAAATCAAGCAAATTGCTGCCTTTTATTTGTATATTATGCCCCAGAGGGACATTCACATTTCGCTGGTCTAGCTGTCGATTTTGTGCCAGCACTGGCGACTACTATCACTTCTCAAATTTTAGGATACCAAATTTGGCAAAATAATGTCTTTGCGCAGCCCTGATGACTACTACCACTTCTCACGAACGGCACCTAAGGAGTCAAAAAGTCACTTCTACCGAGATTAAAATCTGTTATCAAACTTTGAAGATCACTTTCACTGTTGGCTCACGATGTTTGCACTTCAAGCACCAATCACTGAAATTGGTGAAAGCGACTTTTGACTTTTGTTAAGTGCAACCAGTGAGAAGAAATAGTAGTCGTCGGTGCTGCGCAGAAAGTTTGATTTGCCAGTTTGATCACTCAAAATTTTGAGAAGCAAGAGAAGGCACCAGTGCAGGAACTTCCTTCGAATAAGGCCGATGATGTTCCTCAGAACAATGAGACTCGCATAGAAGACAGAGGAGTTGATCTAGTTGAGAATTTGAGCACTGTAGTTGCAAATGCTTCGAATATTGTCGTCAGCGACAATTTTCTGATCCCGAATGAAAAAAATATCAGCATGAGACCTATGCTAAAGGCCCATTAATTGGTGTTGCTGGTGATAAAGCCAGCAATTTTGGTGATTGCACAAAGGCACATATTTACATTGATGGACGAAAAATATTGAGCGCTACCTCTCAATCATTGAGTACAACCTCCAGCCAGTCATTCAATGACGGCAAGTCGATGACTGCCTTTACAACGAATATCGATAATGCTACAAAATCCGATGGAGCCGGTTTCACATCTGATGATATCCCGATTGTCTTGAGCCATAGATATAGAAAGCGCAAGATGAAAAAAGCTCAACGAGATGGTGATTCACCCACTGAAGGCAAGAAGCTGAATCAAATCCTTAAAGAGCTTCAAGCTACAATAAAATTACTCCATGAGGAGAATCAAACACTTAGAGCTGAACTGGCTGAAATAAAGAAAAGACAGGAAGATGAGGCGAATCAGCAGAAAAAAATTTACTACATACACATACACTACGATCTATCTTCGGGGTTGTTCGTATACACTTCGTGTGTACAGATGCAAATGTTGAAGCATATACGCAGCACACACCCTTATTGAAAACTGTAGCCCGCTAAATTTTTTCTATAAATATCGGGAATTGCTCCGAAAGGCAACTATCTATTCTGTTTTGTTAATTCGTTGAGTTAAGACATAAGTCTCGAAAAGCGGAAGTTTGAAAACAAATTTTAATTCTCAAGTGACTTTGCCAAGTGTCATTTATTTTTAAGTTTGTAAGCGCAGTTAATATTGGACATTTTTATACCTCACTTCGAAATTTGAGAAGTGATAGTAGGCATTGAATTTGCCATACCTTACTCTAAAAAGTGAGAAGCAATAGTAGGCAGCAAATTTGGCCACATTGCTTGAAAAAGTGAGAAGTGCATAGGAGGCGGTGTTTTCACATTCCCTATATTGAGCTGACCAGTGGAGGAGAAAATCAAATCACAAATCGACACCGGCGCACACTACCGATGTGCGCCATTGGGAACTAGCACCTTTGTTGGCAATGGTGGAAAGCAACATTGCAATCAAATGGCCGAGACAAACTACTACAACCTTTTGAGTGAGCCTTCTCAAAATAATGCTCCAGATCGAAAAACTATGGGTGTTTCAGGTGCTGGAGGTGCCAGGAAGGAGAACGACACGTGTACGTCAGACGGCAGTGTGCACATAGATGAAGTCCAAAGGCGTAAACGTAAAAAGAACAAGAAAAGCGGTAGCGGCAGCGGCAGTGACTCACGCTATGAGGATTTTAGAATCAATTTGTTAATCTCACAATATATGGAAACAATCGAAAAGTTGCAAAATGAGAAAAGACAACTGGCCTTTGAATTAGCGGAACTGCGCTCGCAAATACAAAGCAAAGTTCCTGAGGCACAAACTATACGAAATAGTAGCTCTGGTGGATGTCGTTGTTGAGGTCCCTTTGGGCAAAAATTTTGAAATGTCGGCCAAAGTAGCTGAGGACTTTGGCACTGCGAAGAGGTATACCAAAGATACAACTGTACAGAAGATAGAAATCTGGGTGAAGGCAACTCCAAACACGGCAACACCAATAGACACCAGTAAAGGCGCAATAAAGAAGACAACAGCCCCCGTCCATATATCAGAACTAAAGCAGGCGAATGGCAAGAGTGCAACATCCCTGACGAGAAATGGCGAATCAGCTGAGACGCATACGACATCGCAGATTACACGAGGTAAGTCCAGCCCATCAGTAATTAGAGTTTATGGGAGTAATCCTAAAGAACTGACAGACAAATTGGCTAGGCATCTGGGTCATGGGTTATTTAGCATGAGAATCATAAATAGGAATCTGATTGGATTGAGTCTATGTAAGATCGAAGACCATCAGAATACAAGAGATTTCATAACTGATCTGGGGCTGAATTTTTTCACATATACGCCTAAGGAAATGAAGCCTTTCTCCCTTATAATTCGGCGTCTGTCTGGCACATATGACGTGGAGGATCTGCGGCAATTCCTAGGGGATTGTGGGCTTGAACTGGACCTCTTGAAGATTTTGAAATTGGAGGGCGATCGCTGGATTGTTCAATTGGGCAAGGGATCTGACATTGGAGGATTTAAGCGCCTGCAATATATGCTGAATTGCCGAGTTCACATTAAGAGACACAAGTCTGGTGGCCTGACACAGTGCAGGAACTGCCAGCGTTTTGGACACGTGTCTACCAACTGTAGGATGACATATAGATGTGTTAAGTTCGGGGGTTCTCATGGACCGGACAGTTGCACCATCCCTGGGAAGGACCTGAACACACAGGAGAATATTACCACTGAGCCGTCTACAGGACGGATAGTCCGGACTGTTGGAGTCCCAGTTTACTGCGAAAACTGTAAGGGGAATGGACATGTGGCGAGTTCCAAAGACTGCCCGAGACGCATTGAGATTCTTCGCAAGAGGACGGAGAAGAAAACAGAGCCGAGACAGACGCAATTTCGAGCAACTGTCCCTCCTCCTGCCATAAATGGTAGGAATGGATCATTTGCTGATGTGGCTCGAACGACGCGAGATATGGGTCAATCGGGGCCAGTTCACAAGGACATCTCCGGGGATATTAACAGGACACTGGAGCAATTCGATGGAGAGTGCAAACGCCTTCTTGGCGGAGATCTGCTGACCTGTTTGAGGAAAATTGGAATCCTGTTTTAGGCGTAAATACAAAAAAAAAATCTGCCATCTATTGTTTATAGGTAAACATTTTCAAATATGTTTATCGACTATTGCAGGTCTTTTAATATACATGTCATAATTATCAGTTATCAATTATCATGCATCAACATTTCGCCTTTTTGCATACATTAACATAATAAGAATTTAGTTTTATCGACCCTACTCAAGATTATCGGCATTTAATAGGATCAATGTTACCATTAGTGTACTGTAAAAACTATTTATTTTACATTTGAATATCACATGGTAATCATTGTTCATTTTCTGATGCTAAAAAAAATTGGCATATGTAATAACAAAACATCGAAACGAAGTATCTACGATCGTCCCTCTTCGTACATTTGTGACAAAGTTAGCAGCTCCAAGCAAAGGAAACATTTAATGGTAGTATATGCGTGCATTTTGGTATCTGTGTGTATGTATGCTTTTTAGTGTTGTATACCATCGTTTCATCGTATTGTTCTAATGGCGTCGGTTTTAGTTTCGTCATGTATGTATGTATATTATAGAAGCTACATTTTTGCCGACGGCAAATTGAAAACTGGTAATATTTATTTTCAAATAAATTTTATGTATTTTTTTTTTTAGTAAAAATTTATAACAAGAAATATCTCTTTTTAAATATGTTTTGTGGTCCTGAAAAGGACCGATTGTTTTAGTTTTAAAGTTTTTAAAATTTTCTCCAAAATAGCGTCAAGATAATGTCTCTTCAAAGCGTAGACGACATCCATAGCGGTGACGGTTTTACGCTTAGCGTGTTCAGTGTAGGTGACAGCATCACGAATAACGTTTTCCAAAAACACCTTCAGGACACCACGGGTTTCTTCGTAAATCAATCCAGAGATACGCTTTACACCGCCACGACGAGCCAAACGTCTGATTGCAGGCTTGGTGATACCTTGGATGTTATCACGCAACACTTTACGATGACGTTTAGCGCCACCTTTTCCCAAGCCTTTGCCACCTTTACCACGACCAGTCATTTTTTCACTTTTTAAATTAAATTCACTTCACAAGATATGCACAAGAACTAATACTTACCATGCTGCGATACCTCATATTTATACAAAATCCGCTCTGAATTTACTACATACACATACGCTTCGATCTATCTTCGGGGTTGTTCGTATACACTTCGTGTGTACAGATACAAATGTTGAAGCATATACGCAGCACACACCCTTATTGGAAACTGTAGCCCGCCAAATTTTTTCTATAAATATCGGGAATCGCTCCGTAAGGCAACTATTACGATTATTGAGTGTTTGGTGCTCGAAGCGTAAACATCAAGAGCGGATAACTGAAAGTGGAAGTGACAACAAATCTCGAAGATAGTTCGGACAAATTTTAATCTCAAACTGAAACGATTTGATTTTTTTTTTTTTTTTGATTTGATTTATTTCCCAAGTTCTTTTATAATACATTTACAAGCTTATTCTTATAATTATCTTATTTCTAATACAGTTTCTCTTAGCATTTATATTTATCTAAGAATACTAAAAAGAAAACTTAAATGGTATACTGAAGTCCAGCCCACTTCCAACTCAAACTCCGAAGGTTCCACAAAGAAAACCCTAACTTAAAATCTCGAAAACCCAGGAAAGGGACAAAACCTAGGTCAATATCTTATTTAACTACTTAATACTATAGAAACAAAACAATAAAAGGTATTTACAAACAAAACATAAATCAAAATAATCCATCAAGAAGGTATTTACAAAATTAAACAAAACAAAAGTACAAACAAAACATCAACAATCCAGAAAATAAAATATTTACACATATTTACAGATATATACAGGTCCCTTCCTATTGGTCAGTCGCGTAGACCGTATCCTCAATATTGAGGCTCCTAAATCTCCTGTGGTAAAACATCAGTCTACCGTCATCACCATATAGCATGCCGCTATCGGACATAAGAGGAAGACAGACTGGGGAGAAGGCTTTTCCATTATCCCTTAAGTACTCAAATCTCTCCACAGTGGGGAATAAACCACGGATTAGTCCGTTCGGATGGGCCGAATATCGCCGTAGGTGGCAGATGGACGACGCAACCATAAAGGCATCAATTCTGGGCATACCGCCTTCCCTGTAGACTCGTCGATTTGAAGGCATCCTCATCTCGCCACTTGCCGTCACATGGCATCTTATGTTGAGAGCGTATCGCAGCATACGGCGCTCGAACCGCCTTGCACGTTCCATTTGAGCCGATGAAATAAATGCCCATACGGGATGTGCGTATGAAAGGACCGGTCTGACAACTTGCTTGTACATAATGAGCTTAACCCGACTGCTCAATCCCCTTCTTCCTCTAAAGAGACTTCCGTAGGCATGAAATGCAGCCCTGGCCTTCCCCAAAACGTAGTCCATGTGGCGAGTGAAGGTAAATTCCTCTTGAAAGACAATCCCAAGATATTTCATCGTCTTTTCATTCCTTATCTGCTCACCGTACATCTTTATATCGGGGACATAGCCACGAGCATTCTTATAGAGATTTCCTCTTTTTCCTCTGAATACGATTGATGAGCACTTCTCGATGTTAAGTTTCAGCTTCCATTCTCTGAAATATCTTTCCAAACATCCAAGGTATCTCGTTAAATTCCTGGCAGCCATTTTCGCCCTGGGATGGGTGGATGCCACTAAAATGTCGTCCGCGTATATAATGAGAGTTTCGCCTGTCTCAGGCTCTGGAATATCAGCCAGATATAAATTATATAGCACCGGTCCTAGCACCGAGCCCTGAGGAACTCCAGCCACTATCTCCCTGTTCCCCGAAGTCGCCTGTCCAACAGACACAGAAAACGACCTCTCCCTGAGATAATCGGATACCATGACGCAGAGATGATCATCAAAGCCATAGGAATGTCTCATCTTCCTAAAGATACCCTCCTGCCAAACGGTATCAAATGCCTTCTCAAAGTCTAATCCAACCGCAATAGTCGCACAACGGGCGTCAAAACCTTCCGTGACTTTGCTCGTGAGGGCCAGGAGGGCATGTGTGGTCGAAGTCGCCTTCCTAAAACCAAATTGAGCTTCCTTAAGAATGGCATTATCCTCAATGTGATCATTCAATCTCCCAAGCATCACAATCTCAAGCAGCTTCGACACATTGGACAACAGCGAGATTGGCCTATAACTGGCGGCAGATGTCGGATCCTTACCCGGCTTCAGGATTGGGACAACCTTCGACTTCTTCCATGACCTGGGGAAGTACCTCAGGCTGAGACAGTGGTTAAAAAGGATCGTTAGAAACCCACAGGTCGCCGCATCCACTCTCCTCAAAATAAAGTTCGGAATACCGTCAGGGCCCGAACTCCTCTTATTGTTAAGCCCTTTGACCATCGCACCAATCTCATCAGTCTTCAATAATCCCAGTTGCCCAGGGACATCCCCAGAGCCATCAGCCCTAATCCGATAGTTGAACTCAATCATAGGTGTATATGATGTCAGGTCGATAATTCCTTCCTCAACACCTGTAAACCCTGTCCGTTGTTGAATTTCCGAGAGCTTATCTGCCAGGGCGTTCGCCTTAGACTCATCTGAGGTCAACAGTTCTCCGGTCGGTCCAACGAGATCTCCCATCTTCGTCCTTCTTTTGGCCGCGCAAAGTCCTTTCAACTTCTGAAACATATTACACCCTGGTCTAATCGCCCCTAATATCTCCAGTTTGGCCTCCTCTTCAAAAATGGCAATTCTCCGTGCGATTATATTACCTAGGTTCCGAATAATCGCCCCTAGCGTATTAGCCTCCTGTCTGTCAAGCAGCCGGTATCTTCTTCTTCTGAGGGACTTTTTCTGTCTGATCAGCTCCAGTATATCCTCTGGGAGGTTTTTCATCACTCCCCGGCAGGGTCTGAAACGCCTAATCGACTGGTTCATTGCCTCCTCAAAAGCCGAGTTCATTCCAACAATTGCATCGTCCACTTCCCCTATGGTGCAATTTCTGTCCACAGGCAACTTGCATCCATCCAGCCTCTGTGCCAGGACGCTGTTCAGCTTTCTGGTCCTAACAGACCTGTAATCAAAAGCCTCAATCGGAGGGAGGATCTGAAAACTGTCCATTTCCACGTTCATCAGCACTGCCTCATGGTCCGAATCGTAATCCAAGGTAGTCAAAAGGGTCGCCCCAGTGGGCCTGAGTCCGCTCGTAGTCATAAAAATGTCAATATACGAGTTGCAGGTCGCACTGCACCGTGTGGGCCCCGCCGTCGGCCAGATCCTAATCGTGGGACTTAACCTCATCCACTCCTTAAGTGTCCTACCGCTTCGATTGATGTCATCGCCACCCCAATCCATGTGTTTGGCATTCAGGTCCCCCGCCAGTACTGCCTCACTCGGTCCAATAATGTCTAGGAGCCTGTCGAGATCTCCAATTCCCAAGGCAACGTGCGGTGCACAATATAAAGATGCGAAGTAGACGAATCCACCGTCAGTCCAGGCCTTAACTAAAGTGCCCTCTAGCTCCCCGAGATCCACCACACAGCACTCAGTCCTTATATCATCTTTAATAAATATCGCAGTCCCTCTCTTCCTGTCAGACTTATCCGTTCTGTAGCACCTATAACCTCGAAGTTCTAGCCGATTATATCTCCTCATCCCATGTTCCGCCACCATCAGAACGTCCGGTTTATGTGTATCCACGAAAAGTTTCAAGTAGTGTCTTTTGTGCAAAGACACTATGGAATTTACATTTATGAATATGCACTTATATCTATACATCAAGCTTCATAGACAACAAAAGCCCGTACAGCGCACGGGTCCTCTCTTCATCTGTCTGCAGCCTACGGTAGGACTCAGCATAGCTGCCTATTCTTTTCAGGCAAGTTATAAGGTCTCCACCTAGGAGCCGTCTGCATTCCTCATCAAACATGTCAACAGCCCGATTGACTCCTGATCCTCCTTGTTGAGTCATTCTGGCCCCAGTTGCCCGGGTGCCTCTTATAGCATCCGAAAATGTTCTACCATCCGTGACCGGATGCGGATCCACCCGGTTCACCGAAACCGCGACAGGTGGGACAATCGTGCGTCTCGATCTCTTCTGGAGTATCTCCAGTCGCCTCGGGCAGTCCTTGGCACTCGCCACATGTCCATTGGTCTTGCAGTTAATGCAGTATACGGGGACTCCAATAGCGCGCACTATCTGCCCAGTTGTCGGATCCGCTGTTATCACCTCTTCGGTGTTGTTGTCTTTATCGGGGATTTGGCACTTCTCCGGTCCATGCGAGCCGCCACATTTCACACACCGATACGTCATCTGGCAGTTCGACGATATATGTCCATATCGTTGGCAATTACGGCATTGGGTGAGACCCTTCGTCTTATTCTTCTTGATCTCAACGCGGCAGTGAAGAATATAGCGTATTCCCATAAAGGCCCTGATGTCTGAGTCCCTTCCCAGTTGGACGATCCATCTGCCTCCCACTAATTTAATTATCTTCTTCAAGTCCAGTTCCATATCAAGACTCTCGAGAAAAGCCTTCAAATCATCTTCCTCGTATGTGTCCGACAGCCCACGTATCAAGTGCGTACTAGGCTTAGACTCCTTCGGAGTGTACGTATAATAATTCAAATTCATACCTTTCAACAAATCTACCGTCTTCGCATGATCCTCCACCCTAGACAGCTGGAGGCCTACTACATTCCTATTTACCAGCCTAAGACCAAACAAACCGTGACCTAGGTGTCTAGACAATCTGTCAGTCAATTCCTTCGGATTGCTCCCATATACCTTAATAACTGGTGGGCTGGACTTACCTTTGACTTTATTCTGCATACTGCTCCGAGGGTTTCCTCCAGCTGCTCCGTTTGTAGGATTGCGTATGCTTGGTTGAGCGCCTGTAACAACTCTCTGCGTCACTTTTGAAATGGCTCCATTCGAACTGCTGGTAGACCCCTTGGGCACCGCTCCTGTGCTGGTACCTGTTGCTGATGTCTTCATGCACGCATTCAACGCTGTGCCAAGGTTTGCAGCTACCTTGACCGACTCGAGACTTAAACCTGGCATTTCTTCAGTCTCCATTCGTTGAACCTGACCGGAATTAACGTTAATAGTCGAGGTTCCGATTGATGGTATTTGGTTGGTGTCAGTTGTGACGACAATATTTTCTCCTTTCGATACTGCAGCTCTTAATATGGCAATTTGCTGCTCTAGGTTTCTAATTGTTCTATGGCATTCATCCACAGTGCTCTGAAGCTTGATAATTTGATATGCAGCTTCACCCTCAGCTTCGCTGCCACTACTGGTTTTCTTCTTCTTCCTCTTTTTCTTCGTTTTCGCTTCAATAAATTGACTTCCATCAGTCGACTGTTGGTCCAAATTAACGTTTCCTCCACTGGTTACAGACCAATCATCCTTATTTTCTGCTCTAACATGGGTGCCAGACTTATGCCACCCCATGTTAACATTGTCTTCGTTCGATTCAGCCATTGCCAAAACGCCAAATCTATTGTTGCCACTGGTCGAATTCATTCCACCAGTTCGTTGGTCATAATTCAATTGCAAAAATTCATGCGTATTCTCGCCTTCTATTCGATTCTCATGTCCCAGAGGGACATGCGTATTTTGCTGATTTGAGTGTGCCAGCACTGACGACTACTCTCGCTTCACAAAATTTGATACACCAAAATTATTTTTTTTCGATAGTCTATTTGCGCAACACTTGCGACTACTATTACTTCTCAAAACTAGTACTTATAGACACGTGAAGTCACTTAAAGTTGAGATTTAATTTGCTATCAAACACTTTTCACTTTCCGATTTAGATGTTGACACTTCGAGCACCAAACACAGAAATCCAAACTGAAACGAAATTGGAATTTCTTAAGTGTCTTAAGTGAGAAGAAATAGTAGGCACCAGTGCTGCGCAAAGGACAATAATTTGCATTTTGGTGCCTTTAAAACTTGAGAAGCAAGAGTAGGCATCAGTGCTAGAATTTTTACAAAAACTATCAGATGACGTCCCTATCGATTTTGAAAATCGCATAAGAGGCGGTCAAAACACGAAGATGGAGAAATTAAGCGAAGTAGTGGCTAATGCCTCAAATATTATTGCTGGCAACGAAATAGCACGCAAATCTGAGAAGAGAAAATCCACTGAAAAGGATTATCATTATAATAACATAAGATATGAAGCAAAAATAAGAGAACAAAATAAGCAAATCGAGGTTCTTAATACGAATCTCAAGATGACCACGGAGAAGTTTGTGGAACCAGATGCAAAAAGATTGCACGCGGAAAAGAGAGTAGATGATCTGGAAGCAAAGTTAAACAGCCTCATGAAAGACCTAGCGGGCAAGGAAGTCCGTGTTAATCTACAACTGCCGAGAGAGTGGGCAACAGCAGATTCATATCAGCCCAATAATACTAAGAAGGATGACTGGAATGTTGATTCTAATTTAATTAATGGTGATGTGTCAGTGGGAAGCCGTAGCACTGATATACCGGAGAATAGCCAAGTAACTCCGATGGAGGAAGAAGCTGCTACTGCCGTGCAGCGGGACAATGAAGAGGCTGTGAATGCCGAACAGCAAATGGATGGTGAAGCTGGTTTCATCAAGGTGCCGTCTAGAAGAAGTACTGGAGCAATTCCGAAACAGACAGCAAAGAAGTCCACGAAGGATCATAATATGAATACGAAGAGTAACGAGGATAAAGGTAAGGCCAGTCCACCTATGATAAAAATATACAATGTTAATATTAAGAACTTCACGAAGGAGATTACAGGGCTGTTAGGTCACAGCATATTCACACTTAATATTGTAAATAGAAACATGATAGGTTTGATGGTAGGTACGGTTCAAGACCATACCATGGTCAAACAATACCTTGAGAGGGAGAAGATCTCATTTTTTACGTTCACGCCTAGGATTTTAAGGCCATATTCGCTTGTAGTGAGAGGACTCTCAGACACGTATGACGTGGATGACCTCAGGGAGTTCATTGAGGAGAGAAAACTGAATCTGAAGGTAGTCAACATTATTAAGGCATTTAATGACAGGTGGATAGTGCAGCTGGATAGGGAGTCTGACATCGGCGCATTTAGGAAACTACGATACCTCCTTAACTGTAGGGTCTCGATAGGTAGGTACAGGAAGAAAGGCATAACGCAATGCAGAAATTGCCAGAGATTCGGGCATGCATCTACCAATTGCAGTATGCTATACCGCTGCGTTAAATGCGGAGGCGACCATGGCCCAGGAAAATGTGCAGTTCCCAATAAGGAACAGGAGAAAGAGGTGCTGAAGACAGATCCTGAGACAGGCCAAGTTGTGAAGACAGTGGAGCACCCAGTAAAGTGTGTGAACTGTGGGAACGAGAGCCACGTGGCTAGTTCGAAACAGTGCCCGGTCCGCCGGAGGATATTGGAAGGAAGAACCGGAAATCGAAAGGTCGTTGTTAATATGGCGCCACATGCTGGTGTGGCACCTACGACTGTTGAGATCCCATTATCGCGAAATACCGCCTCATCAGTGGGTGCGACGAAGGCTATACCAAAGAATAATAGTACTGTTTCCTATGCGGGCGCAGTAAGGAACAGGTCGACGGACGGTGGTGCATCCCCAGCGACTGCTACGGATATTACAGGAACCGTGACACACACCATGAGGTTCTTCGATGGAGAATGTGAGAGACTTCTAGGCGGGGACTTCCTCACTATATTTAACAAGGTTGGCGGTTATCTTGCTGACTACAGGAGATTGAAGACCGATGAAGAGAGGACACGCGCCATGGTAGGGCTTATGGCGACTCTAGTGATGGACAGATAATGACCTATAAGTGCATCTTTATTAATGCGAACTCGCTGGTGTCCAGATGTAAGAGACACTATATGCACTATAGATTGACTAGTAGGAATAGGATATGTTTTAAAGGATATAGATCCTTTATAGGAAAAAGGACAGGCGGAGGCGGTGGTGGCACCGCTATTTTTATGAGGAAGGGAATAAGAGGTGAGAGGATATCGGCGGACCTAGGCAGGATAGAAAATACTGTAGTCAGGGTGAGTACAGTCAATGGAAGAGGATTTATTATAGCGTCTCTATACCTGAGACCACTGGATACACTGAGGATGGCAGAATTGGAGGCCTTGAAGGGTCTTATAGGTGCAGACGAGGCGATCATAGGGGCAGACCTGAATGCCAGACATGTGCAATGGGGAGATCATACTGATAATGGCAGTGGCAGGACATTGGCGAGGTGGTTGGAGCGCGAAACCATACTAGTACAGAGAAGAACGGCGGGACCGACAAGAATTGCCGCGCAATCCCGCTCATATATAGATTTCTTCTTGACGACAGTCGGGATAGTGAGGACAGAGATCGAAAGGAGCGAAGGCGGCCTTCGGACGCTGGATTTCGAGTCAGATCATATGGCTGTTCAGCTCGATGCTGAGATGGAGACGCTGGCCACGAGGACACCTACAGAGATGTATGACTATACCACAATTAGAACGCAGGCATTCAATGCCAGGCTTGCTGCTGAACTGGCGACATGTGCGTTGCCGGATGATCGCAACGTAAACACGGAGGAGATAGATGCCGCTGTGGAGGGTGTAACAGTGGCCTTCAAATCTGCAATGGAGGAAAGTATCCGGAAGTTTAAGCCCAGGAATGGTTTAATGCGAGAGTTACCCGGTGACATCTTGAATCTTATTTCGCAGAAGAAGACCTTGAGGAGAAGGATGCATAGACTGGTAGATGTACAGGAGGCAATGACCATAAGGGCAGTGGTCAGAAATTTAGACACTATAATAAGAGAGAGAATAAAATTATTCGAGGATGACCTCTTTGTAAGACAACTGAACGGGATAAAACCAGACAACAATATGTATCGGAAAATACATGCTTTCACTGGCTCCCGAAGGAGGAAGGAGATAGGGCAACTGGTTGACGATACTGGAAGGACGATTTTAGCTGACATGGAGAAAGCCGAGACACTGGCGGAAACATTTTCAAAGATACAAGGAAATTCAGGATTACGAGACGATGATGGCGTTACAAGAGAGGAGATTTACCGCCCAATGACGACATTTGGAGATTCCCACCTTGCGATCGGGAATATGCTACCTGGAGCCAGCCCTTTGCCGATGAGACTGGTGAAACCAGGGGACATAGGAGCGGTACTTAGACGCCTGAATAATAAGAAGAGCTCGGGAGAAGATGAGATTCCCAACTATGTCCTGAGAAGGGCTGGCGAGAGGTCATGGAGGCACCTTGCAACGCTATTTAATCACTGTCTAAATCTGGGTTATTTCCCTGAGAAATGGAAGAGGTCCAGGGTGATACCGATATTGAAACCGGGGAAAGATCCCACTCGTCCCGAAGGATATCGACCAATATCCTTGCTTTCCAATCTGGGTAAGATGTTTGAAATATTCGTTCTGGAGAGAATAAACGAGCATATAGAGGATAAAGAAATACTGTCTCATGCGCAGTTTGGATTTAGGAGAGGTTTATCCACCGGTCATGCACTCATGTCTCTGGTGGACAAGATAAGCAGAGGACTCAACAGGAAGAGGGCCACAGTAGCTGTCAGCTTGGAGTTTGAGAAGGCCTTCGACACTGTGTGGCAAGAAGGAATACTGCAGAAGATGGAAGGTACCCATGGATTTAATCCATGTCTATCCAGGCTGACACGCGACTACCTGAGGAGTAGAAGCTTCACTGTTGAAATTGGAGAAACCAGATCTGCTGACAGAGACGTTAAGGCAGGAGTGCCACAGGGTTCGGTGCTCGGCCCTGCCTTATATAACCTATATCTGGCAGACTTGCCAAGGCCGGAGAGCGATGAGACAGTAATAATATATGCCGATGATATAATCGTGGCTGCAACAAATGCCAGGGCGAAAACAGCCGAGAAGAATCTTACGAGATACCTGGAGAGACTGGGAGAATATTTCACGCAATGGAGGCTGCGACTGAATGTTCCAAAATGCCAGGCGATCATTTTCAAAGGGAAAAGGGGCAGTGTATATAGGAATGCCCGTTCATATGTTCCAAGGATAACAATCAATGGAGAGACCATAGGCAGTACCAGCACGATTAAGTACTTGGGTATCATGTTTCAGGAGGACATGTCCTTCATAAAACATGTGGACTACGTACTTGGAAAGGGATGGGCTGCCTTGGCCAACTTCAGAGGTCTGTTGTCGAAGAGAGGAGGACTGAGCAGAAAGGTGAAGACTGCCTTATATAGACAGATGATAAGACCCACGATGACGTACGGATTCCCGGCATGGTATACCATCAGTTCCCATCAGATGGAGCGAATCAGAGTCCTCAAGAGGAAGATGCTGGCTTACTGCCTCGAGATTAAAGGAAGGCTGGACATCACCGGCTCCTATAAGAGACCTTCATGTAGGGAGATCTACCGGGAGGGAGGATTGCCGCGCATTGACGTATTCATGTTCGGTTCTGCAGTTAGCCACCTGTCGAAATGCCAGGGCCATGTGAATGACTTGGTCAGAAATTGCGAGTTGGCAGCGGAAGAGCTGCAGAATATCCTTGATAATAGAGGTCATGTCACGCCTATGTGTATGCTGGGATTGATTGAAAAGGGTCTAGCATTTGACCGGGAGGATAGATTACTCTTTTATCACCGAAGATACGGCGAATATGGCCTTGATAACATGGTGTACAACACTGCACAGTGAGATAGCGGGGAAAGCATATTTTCTTTATTATTTTTATTATTTATTATATTTATTATTTTGTTTCATTCATGATTTTGTAAATAGTTTATATTTCTGTTTGTTTACATGCGATGGATTGTTTGTTTTGTTTTTTCTGTTTTGTTTGGCGTTATTTGTAAATAGTAGACATATATTAGTTTTAGGTAGTATGTAGGTAGAAGGGAGAAAGATGAGTTGGAGATCTCGGTTTTTTTATTCCATTTTTCCGAGGCATATGAAAATGATGAGTAGGGCTTATTGCTAAATATTTATTAAAAACTGAACGGACTGGCCTTTGCCAAAGTATACTAGTAAATAGAATAATACATCTCTAGATAGACATAAGTGCTTAGAGGATAAGGGATATATATAAATATATATAGACAATAGATTTAAGTGTGATTTACATACATTGTAATAATGAATTATATGGAAAATAAAAAAAAAAAAAAAAAAAAAAAAAAAAAAAAAAGGCAACACATTGAGTGTTTGGTGCTCGAAGCGTAAACATCAAGAGCGGATAACTGAAAGTGGAAGTGACAACAAATTTTGGTCTCGAGGATGGTTCGGACAAATTTTAATCTCAAACTGAAACATTACATTACATTACATTCTTTATTTCCCAAGTTATTCTTATACTAACAGTGATATTCCAATCTTAAATCTAAATGACACAAGGCCCTCCCCTAACATGTTAAACATCTATCTAGGGATATATTCGTATTCATACCATTATCTTAAAACTATGCGGTAAGGCCAGCCCGTTTCTAAACTCATAAATGCATTGACATCAATCGTTATCAAAAAAAAAATTCTCGGGGAAAGGGATGTAAACCCCGAGATGACCTCAACTTCTCTGTTCAACCAAAATACACTAATCCTAAGGCACTACAACCTAAGAAAACGTATGTACAAAACAAAATCAAAATCAAAACACAAAATAAAATCAATTCATACATACTACTATACAAATATCTGCACAAGAAAACAAACAAAATAAAATGAAATGAAACAAAAATAAACAAATAATTCACAATGTGATGGGTCTAACGCCCAACCACTGATCCCTATTGTACACCAAGCTATCGAATCCGTAGATTCCATACCTCCTATTGTACAGTAGGATATTACCGACGTCGTCGTACACCATATCATTCTGCCTCAAGTGCGGAAGGCACATGGGGCTCTGATGACCGCCGGTCTCCATAAGTCGCGAAAAATACTCCTGTGTCATTGGGCAGGCGCGGACTAACTGATTCGGGTGTTCCTGATATCCCAGGAGGTGATCGATGGCTTGAGCCGTCATAAAGCCATCGATGCGAGTCATGCAGGCGCCATCATAGACCGCACGGCAGCTTGGACTCTTAAAATATCCATCGGCTGTCCTATGTTTCCTGAGACCCAGGCAGTATGCCAGTATCCTTCTCTCCAGCAGTCTGATTCTCTCCATCTGGTGAGATGATATCGAGGACCAAACCGGAAATGCATATGCCAAAGTAGGCCGGATAATCTGTTTGTAGAGCGTCAGTTTGACCTTCTTGCTCAAGCCCCCTCTCCTGGCGAGCAACCAAAGCACCGAATGGAGTGCAGCCCTACCCTTTCGAAGGACTTCATCCACATGGCGCGTAAAGCGCATATTCTCCTGGAAGACTACTCCTAGGTATTTCAGTACTCCAGTGCTCTGGATGTGGTCATCTCCGATCCTAATGTCGTGTATATACCGACGTGCATTTCGATATAGTCCTCTCTTATTGCCCTTGAAAATGATCGAACGGCATTTATCAATATTCAAGTCCAGCTGCCATTGCCCAAAATAGCCGGATAACTCCTCGAGGTACGCGTTCAATCGCCGCTCTGCCACCTTGGCCCTCGGATGTGTGGCTGCTATGAGTATGTCATCCGCATAAATAAGTAGCAGGTCATCATCTGCCGGTGCGGGTATATCTGCCAAGTAGATGTTATATAGGACAGGGCCCAGCACAGATCCCTGTGGCACCCCTGCCGCAATACGTCTCTCCTGGGATGTCGCTTCTCCTACCACCACGGGGAGATCTCGGCCACTAAGGTAGTTCTCTACCACTCCCAAGAGATGCGGGCAAAATCCAAATCGCCGCATCTTGGTCAAGATTCCACTGTGCCAGACTGTGTCGAAGGCCTTCGAGAAGTCCAGACTGACCGCAATCGTGGCACTCCTCCTGTCGAATCCACGGCAAATCTTCTCGGTCAAGGCGACCAGGGCGTGTGTGGTGGATGTTCCTCTTCTAAAACCAAATTGGCTCTCCAGAAGGATTTCCTCGTCATCGATGTGATCATTGAGTCTTTCCAAAAGAAAGATCTCAAAGACCTTCCCCATGCTCGACAGCAACGAAATGGGCCTATACGATTCCGGTCTGGTGGGGTCCTTCCCGGGCTTCAGGATTGGTATCAATTTCGAGGATTTCCATTTTTTAGGAAAATATCCTAGGTTCAGGCAGTGGTTAAATATCACTGTCAGCCAATGCCACGCCTCTGACCGTGTCTTTCTCAGCACGTAGTTTGGGATCTCATCCTTCCCGCTGCTTTTCTTGCCATTCAGCCTTTTCAATACAGCTCCAACCTCCTGAGTTCTAATGAGCCTAAACTGAGGCGCGGGGGCACCAGGTGTCACTGTCCCATCAGCCTGGTATTGGTCTCCGAATTCGATAATAGGCAATGTCCGTTCTCTATCATCAGGCACGGGGTTCACCTGCGTAGCAGCAAAGGTCCTTGCCAGTAATTCGGCCTTTTCCAAATCGCCTGTGGCACGATTCCCATCTGGGTCCACGAGTTCGTAAATCCCAAGTCTTCGCCTGTTTCCGCCTATTGTCTTCACCTTCCGGAACATATCCGGGCCAGTCGCGATTCCGCGTAAGAATGCCAGGGTCTCCTCTTCCTCAAACAACCGGATCCTGTCCTGTATAATTTTGTCCAGGTTTCTCACTGTGGCCTTCATTATGTTGTGCTCTTGCAGGTCATGGATCCGATACATCCTGCGGCGAAGTGTCTTCTTTTGGCCAATTAGCCCAAGGATTTCCTGTGGCAACTCCCTCATTCGTCCTGCCTTAGGCTTGATTTTTTTAATACTGTCCAGCACCGCCTCCTTAATTGCGCCAGTGATGCCTTCCACCGCTATGTCAATCTCCTGGACGGTAGCATTTCTATCCACTGGCAATGTGATCGCAGTCAGCTCCGTTGCTAATCTGGTGTTAAATCGCCTTACATCCATGCTCCTAAAATCGAAGATTTCCCTTACCGAACCCTCGTTCATTGGCGCTATATCCACTTCAAGCAATACTGCTCTATGATCTGAGTCGAAGTCTAGAGTCTCAAGGCCATCCGACAGCATTCGCGTCGATGCAAGCTCCATAGACGTCAGAAAATAATCAATATAGGAGCTAGTTGTTCGAGAAATCCTTGTTGCACCGTCCGTGCGTCTTACCAGCAAATTAGGGCTCGTACTAAGCCAGTTGTACAACAACCTGCCCCGTGGATTCACCAGGTTACCACCCCAGTGTGTGTGTTTCGCATTTAGATCGCACCCTATGATAGCTCCATCCGACCCTATCATAGTCTCAATCGCATCCAAATCATTTGGTCCAAAAGTGAGACTCGGCGGACAGTACAAGGCCATCAACACTACATGTCCACCTCCATGGCAACCAACTCTCACCACCGTACCCTCAATGCATCCAAAATCCGCAGTCATCCGCTCACCTCTGATCCGTTCAGCCAAGCAAATCGCAGTGCCCCCACCTTGCCCGCTTCTCCTGTTCTGTCGAAAAATCGTATACCCCTCTAAGGCAAAAGTATGTCTCCCTGTAAGCCTATGTTCTGCAATGAGCAGTACATCGGGCTTATGCTCCTTCACAAATAAATCCATGTAGTGTCTACGGTGTCTAGAAACCACCGAATTCGCGTTGATGAAAATGCATCTGAGTCTAATCATGAAGTCTAAGGCCTACCATTAGCGCGAATATCGCCCGCGATCTCTCGTCATCTGTCTTAAGTCCTCTGTATGTCTCCGCATAATCTCCGATCCTGCGCATACACGAGACAAAGTCTTTGCCAATCAATCGTTTGCAGTCCGCGTCAAACATCGCCATGGTATTCCCTGCGAATTCTGCGAAGTCTCCAGACCGAGGGGGGGGAGCCACCGGCCGTGTTGAAGAGGTCCTAAGTGCCGCTGAGTACGACACTTCATTCGATCTATACGCCACAGGCGCCGCTGTATTTCGGGTGTTTATAGGCGCCACATTCCTGGCGGCTTTATTAATCGATTTTCTCTCATTCATTCTCCGCTGTAGCTCCAATCTCTTAGGACATTCCTTTGAGCTAGCAACGTGCCCATCGGCGTTGCAGTTCGCGCAGTGTACCACCTGGTGTCTTACCGTCGTTCTGACCACATTTCCGGTTGTGGGATCCAATCTGAGGTCATCCCCTCCCTCTGCCTCAGCGATATCCTCGTCTTTACCCCCAAGGGTACAATTTCCTGGGCCATGCGATTCCGCCCACTTGACACATCTGTATGGCATCTTGCAATTACTTGAGACGTGCCCGAACCTCTGGCAGTTCCTACATTGCACCAGTCCCTTCCTTTTCCTCCTCTCTATCTTAACCTTACAGTTAAGAATGTATTGCATCCTTCGGAATGGCCTCGCATCGACTCCACCCTCCACCTGCACAACCCACCGATCACCTCCCAGTTTTATAATATGCCCCAGCCTCATATCAGGAACAGTCTCGCCAATGTACGACCGAAGGTCATCAACATCGTAGGTGTCCGACAAACCTTTAACCATCATGGTGTACGGCTTCACATCACTGGGTGTGAAAGTAAAGTAAGTCATGCCCTCATTTCCTAGCATAACCTTGACCTTATCATAATCCTCACGCTTATACACACGAAGATCTAGTCTATTCTTGTTTATCACCTTAACAGTAAATAGCTCACTACCTATAGCCTGTCTTACTTTCGATGTCAATGTCTTCACATTCCCATTATAAACGGTAAATAACGGAGGGCTGGCCTTACCTGTAGATACAGAATCTCCTCCAGTCGTCAACTTCTTTCCACCGCCCGTGGAGGTTGATGGACCCTTAGTAGCATCAGTTGTTTTAGTCTCTTTTCTGGGAGTTGTCTTCACTTTAGCAATAGCTCCTGTCACCGGCTGTGTGACTTCTTCTGTCATCATTACATCATGGCGAACATCGGAGCCAATATGAACCTTAGCTTCAGGTTTCCGGGTCGTCTTAAGAACCGCCCCTTTTCCTATATCCAATTTCTTCGTCGCCGGCGGTGCGACTTCTTCAGGCTGGATTGTACATTCTCTTCTAGCTTCAGAAGCCCAGTCCAAAATCGGTGCAGTAGTTTTCTGCAGATTCGCCTCATCTTCCTGGCTTTTCTTCATTCCAGCCAGCTCAGCTCTAAGTGCTTTATTCTCCTCACGGAGTAATTTTATTGTATCTTCTGTAAGTGCTTTATTCTCCTCACGGAGTAATTTTATTGTATCTTGCAGCTCTTTAAGGATTTGATACAGCTTCTTGCCTTCAGTGGGTGAATCACCATCCCGTTGGGCTTTTTTCATCTTGCGCTTTCTATATCTATGGCTCAAGACAATCGGGATATCATCAGATGTGAAACCGGCTCCATCGGATTTTGTAGCATCATCGACATTAGTTGTAAAGGCAGTCATCGCCTTGCCATCATTGAATGACTGGCTGGAGGTTGCACTCAATGATCGAGAGGTAGCGCTCAATATTTTTCTTCCATCAATGTTAATATGTGCCGTTGTGCAATCACCAAAATTGCTGGCTTTATCACCAGCAACACCATTCAATGGGCCTTTATTATTTGCCATAGTCAATAGCATAGGCCTCATGCTGATATTCTTTTCAGTCGGGATCAGAAAATTGTCTCTGACGACAATATTTGAAGCATTTGCAACTACAGTGCGCAAATTCTCAATTAGATCAGTTCCCCTGCCTCCTATGCGATCCCCATAGTTTTGAGGTACGTCATCCAACTTATTCGAAGGAAGTTCCAGCACTGGCGCCTTCTCTTGATTCTCAAAATTTCGAGTGATCAAACTGGCAAATCAAACTTTCTGCGCAGCACTGACGACTACTATTTCTTCTCACTGGTTGCACTTAACAAAACTCAAAGGTCACTTTCACCAAGAGATTAAAATTTATTATCAAACTTGTTTCCTCCGCTATTGATGTTATCACAATGAACACTAAACACAGAATCTCAAACTGAAACGAAATTGGAATTTCTTAAGTGCCGTAAGTGAGAAGAAATAGTAGGCACCAGTGCTGCGCAAAGGACAATAATTTGCATTTTGGTGCCTTTAAAACTTGAGAAGCAAGAGTAGGCATCAGTGCTAGAATTTTTACAAAAACTATCAGATGACGTCCCTATCGATTTTGAAAATCGCATAGGAGGCGGTCAAAACACGAAGATGGAGAAATTAAGCGAAGTAGTGGCTAATGACTCAAATATTATTGCTGGCAACGAAATAGCACGCAAATCTGAGAAGAGAAAATCCACTGAAAAGGATTATCATTATAATAACATAAGATATGAAGCAAAAATAAGAGAACAAAATAAGCAAATCGAGGTTCTTAATACGAATCTCAAGATGACCACGGAGAAGTTTGTGGAAGCAGATGCAAAAAGATTGCACGCGGAAAAGCGAGTAGATGATCTGGAAGCAAAGTTAAACAGCCTCATGAAAGACCTAGCGGGCAAGGAAGTCCGTGTTAATCTACAACTGCCGAGAGAGTGGGCAACAGCAGATTCATATCAGCCCAATAATACTAAGAAGGATGACTGGAATGTTGATTCTAATTTAATTAATGGTGATGTGTCAGTGGGAAGCCGTAGCACTGATATACCGGAGAATAGCCAAGTAACTCCGATGGAGGAAGAAGCTGCTACTGCCGTGCAGCGGGACAATGAAGAGGCTGTGAATGCCGAACAGCAAATGGATGGTGAAGCTGGTTTCATCAAGGTGCCGTCTAGAAGAAGTACTGGAGCAATTCCGAAACAGACAGCAAAGAAGTCCACGAAGGATCATAATATGAATACGAAGAGTAACGAGGATAAAGGTAAGGCCAGTCCACCTATGATAAAAATATACAATGTTAATATTAAGAACTTCACGAAGGAGATTACAGGGCTGTTAGGTCACAGCATATTCACACTTAATATTGTAAATAGAAACATGATAGGTTTGATGGTAGGCACGGTTCAAGACCATACCATGGTCAAACAATACCTTGAGAGGGAGAAGATCTCATTTTTTACGTTTACGCCTAGGATTTTAAGGCCATATTCGCTTGTAGTGAGAGGACTCTCAGACACGTATGACGTGGATGACCTCAGGGAGTTCATTGAGGAGAGAAAACTGAATCTGAAGGTAGTCAACATTATTAAGGCATTTAATGACAGGTGGATAGTGCAGCTGGATAGGGAATCTGACATCGGCGCATTTAGGAAACTACGATACCTCCTTAACTGTAGGGTCTCGATAGGTAGGTACAGGAAGAAAGGCATAACGCAATGCAGAAATTGCCAGAGATTCGGGCATGCATCTACCAATTGCAGTATGCCATACCGCTGCGTTAAATGCGGAGGCGACCATGGCCCAGGAAAATGTGCAGTTCCCAATAAGGAACAGGAGAAAGAGGTGCTGAAGACAGATCCTGAGACAGGCCAAGTTGTGAAGATAGTGGAGCACCCAGTAAAGTGTGTGAACTGTGGGAACGAGGGCCACGTGGCTAGTTCGAAATAGTGCCCGGTCCGCCGGAGGATATTGGAAGGAAGAACCGGAAATCGAAAGGTCGTTGTTAATATGGCGCCACATGCTGGTGTGGCACCTACGACTGTTGAGATCCCATTATCGCGAAATACCGCCTCATCAGTGGGTGCGACGAAGGCTATACCAAAGAATAATAGTACTGTTTCCTATGCGGGCGCAGTAAGGAACAGGTCGACGGACGGTGGTGCATCCCCAGCGACTGCTACGGATATTACAGGAACCGTGACACACACCATGAGGTTCTTCGATGGAGAATGTGAGAGACTTCTAGGCGGGGACTTCCTCACTATATTTAACAAGGTTGGCGGTTATCTTGCTGACTACAGGAGATTGAAGACCGATGAAGAGAGGACACGCGCCATGGTAGGGCTTATAGCGACTCTAGTGATGGACAGATAATGACCTATAAGTGCATCTTTATTAATGCGAACTCGCTGGTGTCCAGATGTAAGAGACACTATATGCACTATAGATTGACTAGTAGGAATAGGATATGTTTTAAAGGATATAGATCCTTTATAGGAAATAGGACAGGCGGAGGCGGTGGTGGCACCGCTATTTTTATGAGGGAGGGAATAAGAGGTGAGAGGATATCGGCGGACCTAGGCAGGATAGAAAATACTGTAGTCAGGGTGAGTACAGTCAATGGAAGAGGATTTATTATAGCGTCTCTATACCTGAGGCCACTGGATACACTGAGGATGGCAGAATTGGAGGCCTTGAAGGGTCTTATAGGTGCAGACGAGGCGATCATAGGGGCAGACCTGAATGCCAGACATGTGCAATGGGGAGATCATACTGATAATGGCAGTGGCAGGACATTGGCGAGGTGGTTGGAGCGCGAAACCATACTAGTACAGAGAAGAACGGCGGGACCGACAAGAATTGCCGCGCAATCCCGCTCATATATAGATTTCTTCTTGACGACAGTCGGGATAGAGAGGACAGAGATCGAAAGGAGCGAAGGCGGTCTTCGGACGCTGGATTTCGAGTCAGATCATATGGCTGTTCAGCTCGATGCTGAGATGGAGACGCTGGCCACGAGGACACCTACAGAGATGTATGACTATACCACAATTAGAACGCAGGCATTCAATGCCAGGCTTGCTGCTGAACTGGCGACATGTGCGTTGCCGGATGATCGCAACGTAAACACGGAGGAGATAGATGCCGCTGTGGAGGGTGTAACAGTGGCCTTCAAATCTGCAATGGAGGAAAGTATCCGGAAGTTTAAGCCCAGGAATGGTTTAATGCGAGAGTTACCCGGTGACATCTTGAATCTTATTTCGCAGAAGAAGACCTTGAGGAGAAGGATGCATAGACTGGTAGATGTACAGGAGGCAATGACCATCAGGGCAGTGGTCAGAAATTTAGACACTATAATAAGAGAGAGAATAAAATTATTCGAGGATGACCTCTTTGTAAGACAACTGAACGGGATAAAACCAGACAACAATATGTATCGGAAAATACATGCTTTCACTGGCTCCCGAAGGAGGAAGGAGATAGGGCAACTGGTTGACGATACTGGAAGGACGATTTTAGCTGACATGGAGAAAGCCGAGACACTGGCGGAAACATTTTCAAAGATACAAGGAAATTCAGGATTACGAGACGATGATGGCGTTACAAGAGAGGAGATTTACCGCCCAATGACGACATTTGGAGATTCCCACCTTGCGAACGGGAATATGCTACCTGGAGCCAGCCCTTTGCCGATGAGACTGGTGAAACCAGGGGACATAGGAGCGGTACTTAGACGCCTGAATAATAAGAAGAGCTCGGGAGAAGATGAGATTCCCAACTATGTCCTGAGAAGGGCTGGCGAGAGGTCATGGAGGCACCTTGCAACGCTATTTAATCACTGTCTAAATCTGGGTTATTTCCCTGAGAAATGGAAGAGGTCCAGGGTGATACCGATATTGAAACCGGGGAAAGATCCCACTCGTCCCGAAGGATATCGACCAATATCCTTGCTTTCCAATCTGGGTAAGATGTTTGAAATATTCGTTCTGGAGAGAATAAACGAGCATATAGAGGATAAAGAAATACTGTCTCATGCGCAGTTTGGATTTAGGAGAGGTTTACCCACCGGTCACGCACTCATGTCTCTGGTGGACAAGATAAGCAGAGGACTCAACAGGAAGAGGGCCACAGTAGCTGTCAGCTTGGATTTTGAGAAGGCCTTCGACACTGTGTGGCAAGAAGGAATACTGCAGAAGATGGAAGGTACCCATGGATTTAATCCATGTCTATCCAGGCTGACACGCGACTACCTGAGCAGTAGAAGCTTCACTGTTGAAATTGGAGAAACCAGATCTGCTGACAGAGACGTTAAGGCAGGAGTGCCACAGGGTTCGGTGCTCGGCCCTGTCTTATATAACCTATATCTGGCAGACTTGCCAAGGCCGGAGAGCGATGAGACAGTAATAATATATGCCGATGATATAATCGTGGCTGCAACAAATGCCAGGGCGAAGACAGCCGAGAAGAATCTTACGAGATACCTGGAGAGACTGGGAGAATATTTCACGCAATGGAGGCTGCGACTGAATGTTCCAAAATGCCAGGCGATCATTTTCAAAGGGAAAAGGGGCAGTGTATATAGGAATGCCCGTTCATATGTTCCAAGGATAACAATCAATGGAGAGACCATAGGCAGTACCAGCACGATTAAGTACTTGGGTATCATGTTTCAGGAGGACATGTCCTTCATAAAACATGTGGACTACGTACTTAGAAAGGGATGGGCTGCCTTGGCCAACTTCAGAGGTCTGTTGTCGAAGAGAGGAGGGCTGAGCAGAAAGGTGAAGACTGCCTTATATAGACAGGTGATAAGACCCACGATGACGTACGGATTCCCGGCATGGTATACCATCAGTTCCCATCAGATGGAGCGAATCAGAGTCCTCGAGAGGAAGATGCTGGCTTACTGCCTCGAGATTAAAGGAAGGCTGGACATCACCGGCTCCTATAAGAGACCTTCATGTAGGGAGATCTACCGGGAGGGAGGATTGCCGCGCATTGACGTATTCATGTTCGGTTCTGCAGTTAGCCACCTGTCGAAATGCCAGGGCCATGTGAATGACTTGGTCAGAAATTGCGAGTTGGCAGCGGAAGAGCTGCAGAATATCCTTGATAATAGAGGTCATCTCACGCCTATGTGTATGCTGGGATTGATTGAAAAGGGTCTAGCATTTGACCGGGAGGATAGATTACTCTTTTATCACCGAAGATACGGCGAATATGGCCTTGATAACATGGTGTACAACACTGCACAGTGAGATAGCGGGGAAAGCATATTTTCTTTATTATTTTTATTATTTATTATATTTATTATTTTGTTTCATTCATGATTTTGTAAATAGTTTATATTTCTGTTTGTTTACATGCGATGGATTGTTTGTTTTGTTTTTTCTGTTTTGTTTGGCGTTATTTGTAAATAGTAGACATATATTTGTTTTAGGTAGTATGTAGGTAGAAGGGAGAAAGATGAGTTGGAGATCTCGGTTTTTTTATTCCATTTTTCCGAGGCATATGAAAATGATGAGTAGGGCTTATTGCTAAATATTTATTAAAAACTGAACGGACTGGCCTTTGCCAAAGTATACTAGTAAATAGAATAATACATCTCTAGATAGACATAAGTGCTTAGAGGATAAGGGATATATATAAATATATATAGACAATAGATTTAAGTGTGATTTACATACATTGTAATAATGAATTATATGGAAAAATAAAAGACAAGTACACGTAAGGCAACTATTACAGTGTTAACAGTGTTTGTGTGCATATCGTGAAGTGAACTAAAAACCTCTAGTGAAAAATGGCTCGTACTAAGCAAACTGCCCGTAAATCTACTGGTGGCAAAGCCCCTCGTAAGCAATTGGCTACCAAAGCTGCTCGTAAGAGCGCACCAGCCACCGGTGGTGTTAAGAAGCCACATCGTTTCCGCCCTGGTACCGTTGCTTTGCGTGAAATCCGTCGCTACCAGAAGAGTACTGAGTTGTTGATCCGCAAATTGCCTTTCCAACGTTTGGTTCGTGAAATTGCCCAAGATTTCAAGACTGACTTGCGTTTCCAGAGCTCTGCTGTCATGGCCTTGCAAGAAGCTAGCGAAGCCTACTTGGTCGGTCTCTTCGAAGATACCAACTTGTGTGCCATCCATGCCAAGCGTGTCACCATCATGCCCAAGGATATCCAATTGGCCAGACGTATTCGTGGAGAACGTGCTTAAATTATTGACATTTTAAAAGCCAACTTTTTTTTACAAAAACAATCGGTCCTTTTCAGGACCACAATATTTTTATAAAAAAGAGAAAAAAATTTATTCAAAACTTACACCTTTTTATTTTTATTAAAATAAATAAATATAGTCTTTTTTTGGGGATGGAAAAATACACTATTTATATTAAAAAAATTTTTCTTTTCTATGCGTTTTACTTTTGGTAATATTGGGTTTCAAAACATGGAGCGAAATCAAAAACTTTTTTTAAAAAAAAAATTATTTAATTTACTTTTTATGTTAAATTGAAAATTTTTATTTTCTATTAGCAACAGTATATTTGCTGTTATTCTTTTTGCAAAATTTGATTTTTCGTAGTAGCTACATAACAAGAATGAATGAAGATAAAAACAGCCAGGCCAATACATTCGAGAGAATTTTAACCTTAAATAGATAATTTAGATACATTGAATATACATTTTTTATGTATTTTTTATTATTTTTAAACAAATGATATTTTTTGCTATTCTAAAAACTGTTTTAAAAAGAATAAAATAGTATTTTAATATTTTAAATTATTAAAGGGAAATAGATTTCGTTCGGTATGCAACTGTTCTACATTTGCTTGCTTAGACAAGGGCATTTTTCAATTTGTGTTTAATTTCCAAAAAAAAAAAAATATTTTTTTTTAAATTTGTAATTGCAACAATACATTGTTTAGAATTTACATTTTTAAATTTTTTATTTAGTTTCAAGTCCACTTTATATAGAAAAAAATATTTTATAATAAATGCAATAGAGCTCACCGCACATTTTGCATAGCCAACGACGTTGGTATAACATAGCATCGTAATATTTTAGACTTTTCGTAACAAACGTACACTTTTTACAAATTATGTAACATTTTAATAGAAATCTATCATTTCTATAATATTTTATGATAAAATTTTCCTAAAACATTTTTACATTAGAGCTTTCAAATTAATTTGCAGAAAAACTTTTATTCATGGAAAATACGCCAATATGGTGAATTTAACTGTCATAGACTACATAATAAAATCGATTATTTCACTATGAAAATCATCCAAATTTTCACTTTTTTTTACACTTCTTTCAAGAAAACATATCAAGATTCCATACTAAATTTTTATCAAAACCAATTTTCAATAAAAATTGGAAAATTTTTATAATTTAGTTACAATTTTATCATAACATTTTTATAAACTTTCAACTCAAACCCTTATAACTCGGTAACGCTTAAAGATAATTAACTCGGATTTTCTTTAATGATTAGCTGGATATCTCTACTAGAAGAATTGTATAAAAAATAAAAAGAAATTGTTACTATCTCATCGTAAAATGAATAATTCTGTGAAAACTTTTGTAAAAATTTTTATTCGCTTCCACACAACGTTTCGCAAAATTTCGTAGTTGACTACTATGTACTTCTCATAATTTCGATGTACCCAGCCATCACTAGTCTAAAGGTTGAAACCATATTTTCAACCAATCAGCGTACACCAGTAGTGAGTGTATATTTACAAAGTGTTAAAGTGTGTTTAAAAAGAAAAATATAAGTGAAATCATGTCTGACGCCGCCGTTGTTGAAGCCACCGCATCTCCAGTCGCCGCTGTTGAGAAAAAGGCACCTAAGAAAGCCGCTGCCAAGGCAAAGAAACCCTCTGCTGCCCCAAGCCATCCACCAACCCAACAAATGGTCGATGCTGCCATCAAAACATTGAAAGAACGTGGTGGTTCCTCATTGCCTGCCATCAAGAAATACTTGGCCAGCACATACAAAGTTGATGCTGTAAAATTGGCCCCATTCATCAAGAAGTACTTGAAGAGCGCTGTTGCTAGTGGAAAATTGATCCAAACTAAAGGTAAGGGTGCCTCCGGTTCATTCAAATTGTCCCCATCTGCCTCGAAGGAACCTAAAGCAAAGAGCGCTGAAAAGAAGAAGAAGGCCCCAGCCGGTGATAAGAAAAAGAAGGCAGCAGCACCCAAAAAGGCAGCCGGTGAAAAGAAAGCCGCTGCAAAGAAGCCTTCCGCTGCTAAAAAGACCGCCGAGAAGAAGAAGACCGAAAAGGCCAAGGCTAAAACTGCCAAAAAGACAGGTACAGTTAAAGCTAAACCCGCAAAAACAGCCGCCAAAGCATCAGCCACTAAACCAAAGGCACCCAAGGCAAAAACCACCGCTGCCAAGCCCAAAAAGGCTGCCGCAGCAAAGAAGCCAGCTGCCAAGAAGACCGCCGCTAAGAAGTAATTTTTCCATGCAAAATTACTTATCATGTCAAAATGATTATTTTCGATATTCGAAAGCAGTATATCTAACAGCCCTTTTCAGGGCTACAAAAAAATTTTTAAAAAGAGACCAAATTGAACTCAAACAATTTTTTAATTACCTAATAAATACTATGTTAATTTTAAGGGAAAAGCTAATCACAGCCCTTTTCGTAGCTGTAAAACATCTGTTGAAATCTTTTAATACCATTGTTACCTAATATGGGAATAAATTACCCTTTAAGGAAATTTAAGTAATCACATGTTAAATGGGATTTTTTCCGCAACTGGATTAACTGTTTCACTTAGGGTCATAAACCAAAGCAATTACTAAGAATTATGAAAATCACTTAATGTTAAAGAAAATCTCATTTAGCATACCTAACCAATAAGAGAGTGGCGTACAATATTCCCTTCAAAAATCGCACTTAGCATACCTATTTCATTCTTTACGAGCATACCTACCCATAGATCTCGCGTACAAACGCATAAGTCCACATATACATCTCTACACCATTTCACGCTAACATACTAGTATACATCCCTAAAAAATTTAGTATCAACACACACGCTCACATATACTCGAACATCAATACAACGTTGCATACCGAGTGTTTGAGCATAAGAGCAATATGTGTTGATCATACTACTGTAGATGTAGATGGTGCTAAGCAAGGAGGGCAATATTAGAGTATGGGTAGTATACATATTTTATTTTAAAAAAGTAATAAGGGCAATGTGAGGGTGAGTGGTAGATATATTTTTTCTTTAAATTTGTAAATATAAATTAATGTTAGTTGAATAACGAATTAAGTCTCTTTTTTAATTTATTTTGTGGCCCTGAAAAGGGCCTTTGATGTTGTAGGGAAAATATTGTACGACGAAATAAGTATGCCATTTACTTGGAGCTGGTGTACTTAGTAACGGCTTTGGTACCTTCACTGACAGCGTGCTTAGCCAACTCACCGGGCAATAATAGACGGACGGCAGTTTGGATTTCCCGACTGGTGATGGTGGAACGCTTGTTGTAGTGAGCCAAACGGGAGGCTTCGGCGGCGATACGTTCAAAGATATCGTTGACGAAACTGTTCATGATGCTCATGGCCTTTGAGGAGATACCAGTATCGGGATGGACTTGCTTCAACACTTTGTAAATGTAGATAGCATAACTCTCCTTACGCTTGGTGCGTCTCTTGGTCTTGTCACCCTTAGTGATGTTCTTTTGGGCTTTGCCGGCCTTCTTTGCTGCTTTACCACTGGCTTTTGGAGGCATTTTCACTTGGTTTTTTTTTTAAGTCACACAAACACTTTTAACACTGTTCACGATTTTGTGTGTTTGATGGCTTACTCGGAATATTTAAACCATTTCATGCACAAGATATTCAGGTAGACGAAAACAGTCGCTATGTTTACGAAAACAACCCTCTAAATTTAGCTACACGATGGATCCGAAAGTATAAATACTGCAGTTCATGCTGCGAACTAATACGAATCATTAGATCGAAGAACAGATATCAATTCTGTGTTTGGTGCTCGAAGTGACAACAACGAAAGCGGAAAGTGAGAAAAAAAAAAAAAAAAAGTGTTTGATAACATATCCAATCTCAATTTTAAGTGACTTTACGTGTCTATAAGTACTAACTTTGAGAATTAATAGTAGTCGCAAGTGTTGCGCAAATAGACTTTTGAAAGACTTTTGGTATATCGAATTTTGAGAAGCGGGAGTAGTCGCCAGTGCTGGCACACTCAAGTCAGCGAAATACGCATGTCCCTCTGGGACGTGAGAATCGAATAGAAGGCGAGAATACGCATAAATTTCTGCAATTGAATTATGATTTACCCACTGGTGGAATGAGTTCGACTGGTGACAACAGTAGATTTGGCGTTTTGGCAATGGCTGAACCGAACGAAGACAATGTAAATATGGGGCGTCATAAGACGGGCGCCCATGTTAGACCAGAAACTAAGGATGATTGGTCTGTAGCTATTGGTGGAAAGGTTAATTTGGATCAATATTCGACTGATGGAAGCCAACTTACTGAGGCAAAAACGAAGAAAAAGAGGAAGAAAAAGAAAACTAGCAGTGGCAGTGAAGATGAGGGTGATGCTGCATATCAAATCCTCAGGCTTCAGCTCACCGTCGATGATTGTTATAAAACAATTAAAAACCTAGAACAGCAAATTGCCGTATTAAGGGCAGCAGCATCGAAAGAAAGCAATAGTTTCGTCACAACAGACACCAACCAACTACCATCAACTGGAACCTCGACTATTAACGTTAATACCGGTCAGGTCCAACAAATGGAGACTGAAGAAATGCCAGGTTTAAGTCTCAAGTCGGTCAAGGTAGCTGCAAACCTTGACACAGCGTTGAATGCGTGCATGAAAACAGCAGCAACAGGTGCCGGCACAGGAACAGTACCCAAGGGGTCCACCGGCAGTTCGACTGGAGCCATTCCAAAATTGATGCAGAAAGTTGCTACAGGCGCTCAACCGAGCATACGCAATCCTACAAACGGAGCAGCTGGAAGAAACCCTCGGGGCAGCATGCAGAATAAGGTCAAAGGTAAGTCCAGCCCACCAGTTATTAAGATATATGGGAGCAATCCGAAGGAATTGACTGACAGATTGTCTAGGCACCTGGGTCATGGTTTGTTTGGTCTTAGACTGATTAATAGGAATGTGGTAGGTCTCCAGCTGTCTAAGGTGGAGGATCATGAGAGAACTTTGGTTTTGTTAAAGGATATGAATTTGAATTATTATACTTACACTCCAAAAGAGTCCAAACCCAGTACACATCTGATACGTGGGCTATCGGAAACATACGAGGAGGATGATTTGAAGGCTATTCTCGAGAGTCTTGACATTGAACTGGACTTAAAGAGAATAATTAAACTAGCGGGAGGCAGATGGATCGTCCAACTAGGAAATGACTCGGACATCAGGGCCTTTATGGGTATACGCTATATTCTTCACTGACGCGTTGAGATCAAGAAGAATAAGATGAAGGGTCTCACCCAATGCCGTAATTGCCAACGATATGGACATGTATCCTCGAACTGTCAGATGACGTACCGGTGTGTGAAGTGTGGTGGCTCGCATGGACCAGAGAAATGCCAAATCCCCGATAGAGAGAACAACACCGAAGAGGTGATAACAGCGGATCCGACGACTGGGCAGATAGTGCGCGCTATTGGAGTTCCCGTATATTGCATTAACTGCAAGATCAATGGACATGTGGCGAGTGCCAAAGACTGCCCGAGACGACTGGAGATTCTTCAGAAGAGGTCAAGACGTACGATTGCACCACCTATCGCGGTTTCAGTGAATAGGACAAATCCGCATTCGGTCACGGATGGTAGGACATTTGCAGAGGCTATAAGGGGAACCCGGGCGAATGGGCCTGGAATGACTCAACAAGGAGGATCAGGAGTCAATCGGGCCGTGGACATGTTTGATGAGGAATGCAGACGGCTTCTAGGCGGAGACCTTATAACTTGTCTGAATAAGATCGGCAGCTATGCTGAGACCTACCGGAGGCTGCAGACGGATGAAGAGAGGACCCGTGCGCTGTACGGGCTTTTGTTGTCTATGAAGCTTGATGTCTAGATATAAGTGTATATTCATAAATGTGAATTCCATAGTGTCCTTGCACAGAAGACACTACTTGAAGATTTTCGTGGATACACATAGACCGGATGTTCTGATGGTGGCGGAACATGAGATGAGGAGATGTAATCGGCTAGAACTAAGAGGTTATAGGTGCTACAGGACGGACAAGTCTGGTAGGAAAAGAGGGACGGCGATATTTATGAAGGAAAATATAAGGTCTGAGTGCTGTGTTGCGGACCTAGGTGAGCTAGAGGGGACTATCGTTAAGGTATGGACAGATGGTGGATTCGTCTACTTCGCATCTTTATATTGTGCACCGCATGTTGCCCTGGGGACTGGAGATCTCGATAGGCTGCTAGACATTATAGGACCGAGTGAGGCGGTGCTAGCAGGGGACCTGAATGCCAAACACACGGATTGGGGTGGCAATGACATCAATCGAAGCGGTAGGACACTTAAGGAGTGGATGAGGTTAAGTCCCACGATTAAGATCTGGCCAACGGCGGAACCTACAAGGTGTAGCGCGACCTGTGAGTCATATATTGACATTTTTATGACTACAAGCGGACTTAGACCAGCTGGGGCAACCCTTTTGGCAACCTTAGACTACGATTCAGATCACGAGGCAGTACTGATGAACGTGGAACTGGACAGATTGCAGACCCTCCCTCCAATAGAGGCTTTTGATTATAGGTCTGTCAAGATCAGGAGACTTAATAGCGTTCTGGCACAGGGACTAGATAGATACAGACTTCCTGTAGATAGGAATTGCACTATAGAGGAGGTGGATGGCGCAATTGCCGGGATGAATTCAGCCTTTGAGGAGGCCATGAGCCAGTCGATCAAGCGATTCAGACCTTGCCGAGGAGTAATGAGGGACCTTCCAGAGGATATACTGGAGTTGATCAGACAGAAGAAGTCTCTCAGGAGAAGACGACACCGGCTGCTTGACCGTCAGGAGGCTAATACCCTGGGAGCGATTATTCGGAACTTAGGCAATATAATTGCTCAAAGAATTGCCATTTTTGAAGAGGAGGCCAAACTGGAGATATTAGGAGCCATCAGGCCAGGTTGTAATATGTTTCAGAAGCTGAAGGGACTTTGTGCGGCCAAGAGAAGGACAAAGATTGGAGATCTCATGGGGCCGAACGGCGAACCACAGATCTCGGAGGAGTCCAAGGCGGAGACTTTGGCCGATAAGCTCTCGGAGATTCAGCAGCGTGCAGGGTCCACCGATGATGAGGATGGATTCATAGACTTGACGTCACATACACCTATAGTCGAGTTCAGCGAGGAAATCAGAGCTGATGGCTCCCTGGGAGTCCCAAGGCAATTGAAACTACTAAAGACGAATGAGGTAGGTTCTATAATCAGACGGCTGAACAACAAGAAAAGCTCGGGCACTGATGGTATTCCGAACTTCATTCTGAGGAAGGTGGACGCGGCAACCTGGGAGTTCCTGACCATCCTTTTCAACCATTGTCTTAACCTGGGATATTTCCCAGGGTTATGGAAGAGATCAAAGGTTGTCCCAATCCTTAAACCGGGTAAGGATCCGACAGCTGCTGCCAGTTACAGGCCCATATCGTTGCTGTCCAACGTATCGAAACTGCTCGAGAATGTGATTCTGGAGAGGTTGAATGACCATATAGAGGATAATGCCATCCTTAAGGACGCGCAATTTGGTTTTAGAAGAGCGACTTCGACTACACATGCCCTCCTGTCCCTCGCGAGCAAGGTCACGGATGGTTTTAATGCCCGTTGTGCGACTATAGCAGTAGGATTGGACTTTGAGAAAGCGTTCGATACGGTATGGCAGGAGGGTATTGTTATGAAAATGAGACATTCCTACGGCTTCGATGAACATCTTTGCGTAATGATTTCCAGCTATCTCAAGAGGAGATCTTTTTCGGTGTCTATTGGGCAGGCGACATCGAGGGATAGGGCGATTGTGGCTGGAGTCCCTCAGGGTTCGGTACTGGGACCGGTATTGTATAATTTGTACCTGGCAGATATTCCGGAGCCTGAGACAGGGGAAACTCTGGTCATATATGCGGATGATATATTAGCGACATCCTGCCATGCCAGGGCGAAGATGGCCGCCAGGAATTTGTCACTGTACCTTGGAAAACTGGAAGTGTATTTCAGGGAATGGAAGCTTAGGCTTAATATTGAGAAATGCTCTTCGATCATTTTTAGAGGGAAGAGGAAGAATCTTTACAAGAATGCTCGTGGCTATGTCCCTGAGATAAGAATGAACGGTCAGCTCATAAGGAACGAGAAGATAATGAAATACCTCGGAGTGGTCTTTCAGGAGGAATTTACTTTCACTCGCCACATAGACTACACATTGGAGAAGGCAAGGGCTGCTTTTCATGCATATGGGTCCCTCTTTAGAGGAAGAGGGGATTGAGCAGCCGGGTGAAGCTCATAATGTATAAGCAGGTTGTTAGACCGGTCCTTTCGTACGCACATCCTGTATGGGCGTTTATATCATCGGCGCAAATGGAACGTGTGAGGCGTTTTGAGCGCCATATGCTGCGATACGCCCTCGATATGAGATGGTATATGACGGCGAGCGGGGAAATGAGGATGCCTTCGAATCGTCGGGTTTATAGAGAAGGCGGCATGCCCAGAATTGATGCCTTCATGGTTGGATCATCTATCTGCCACCTACAGCGCTATCCAACTCACCCGAACGGACATGTCCGAGAGTTATTTCCCACTGGGGAAAGATTTGAACGATTAAAGGTTGATGGGAAAGCCCTTCCCCCCACATGTCTTCCTCTTATGGCCGATAGCGGCATGTTATATGATGGTGATGGTAAACTTTTGTTTTACCACAGAAGGTTTGGGAGTCTTGACATTGGAGATACGGTCTACGCCACCGATCAGTAGACAGGGACTTGTAAATAGTTGTACATAGTATGCTCTGGGTTATTATTGTTTTGTTTAGTTTTTGTATATACCTTTTGTGTGAAGTATTTGGTTTGTTTTTACTTTTATTTTGTTTTTGTAAATACCTTTTGTGATTTTTGTTTACTATAGTATTAAGTAGCTTTAGTTTTCATGGACCTAGGTTTTGTCCCTTTCCTGGGTTTTGGAATATTGAGTTAGGGTTTTGGAAACCTTCGGATTGAAAGTTGGAAATGGGCTGGACTTCAGTATAAACATTTAAGTTCTTATGGAAGGAATATTCTTAGATAGATATAAGTGCTAAGAGAAATTGTATTAGAAATAAGATAGTTATAAGACACAACTTGTAAAAGAAATTTGAAATAACATGGGAATAAATCAAAACTTGAAAACTGCGAACTAATATCGTTTGTGTTTCAGTGCTAAGTGAAGTGAATTAAAAAAAATAACTAAAAATGTCTGGTCGTGGTAAAGGTGGCAAAGTTAAGGGAAAGGCAAAGTTCCGTTCCAACCGTGCTGGTCTTCAATTCCCCGTCGGTCGTATCCATCGTTTGTTGCGCAAAGGCAACTATGCTGAACGTGTTGGTGCCGGAGCTCCAGTTTACTTGGCTGCTGTCATGGAGTATTTGGCCGCTGAAGTTCTTGAATTGGCTGGCAACGCTGCTCGTGACAACAAGAAGACAAGAATTATCCCCCGTCACTTGCAATTGGCTATCCGTAATGACGAAGAATTGAACAAATTGCTGTCCGGTGTCACCATTGCTCAAGGTGGTGTATTGCCAAACATCCAAGCTGTTCTCTTGCCCAAGAAGACCGAAAAGAAGGCTTAAATTATCTACGAGCATCAAAGAAAAAATGTAAATACAGGCCACCGTATAAATCAACAACAATCCGTCCTTTTCAGGACGACAAAAATTGTTTTAAAAGAGAAAAAACTATATCAAACCTTATTTTATCAAGAAAATTTACTTAAAAAATAGTTTTAAATAATAAATAAAATTTTAATTGTAGTTAAATTTAAAAAAAAATATTTTTTGGTCGATTTTTTTTTTTCAGTGGATTTGGTAATTTGCTAGCAATTTCGTTATTCGAAATTTCCTTAAACAATCCTGTTTTAGGCGTAAATACAAAAAAAATCTGCCATCTATTGTTTATAGGTAAACATTTTCAAATATGTTTACATCTTATCGACTATTTCAGGTCTTTTAATATACATGTCATAATTATCAGTTATCAATTATCATGCATCAACATTTCGCCTTTTTGCATACATTAACATAATAAGAATTTAGTTTTATCGACCCTACTCAAGATTATCGGCATTTAATAGGATCAATGTTACCATTAGGGTACTGTAAAAACTATTTATTTTACATTTGAATATCACATGGTAATCATTGTTCATTTTCTGATGCTAAAAAAAATTGGCATATGTAATAACAAAACATCGAAACGAAGTATCTACGATCGTCCCTCTTCGTACATTTGTGACAAAGTTAGCAGCTCCAAGCAAAGGAAACATTTAATGGTAGTATATGCGTGCATTTTGGTATCTGTGTGCATGTATGCTTTTTAGTGTTGTATACCATCGTTTCATCGTATTGTTCTAATGGCGTCGGTTTTAGTTTCGTCATGTATGTATGTATATTATATTTAGAAGCTACATTTTTGCCGACGGCAAATTGAAAAATGGTAATATTTATTTTCAAATAAATTTTATGTATTTTTTTTTTTTTTTAGTAAAAATTTATAACAAGAAATATCTCTTTTTGAAATATGTTTTGTGGTCCTGAAAAGGACCGATTGTTTTAGTTTTAAAGTTTTTAAAATTTTCTCCAAAATAGCGTCAAGATAATGTTTAACCGCCGAAACCGTACAAAGTGCGGCCTTGTCTCTTCAAAGCGTAGACGACATCCATAGCGGTGACGGTTTTACGCTTAGCGTGTTCAGTGTAGGTGACAGCATCACGAATAACGTTTTCCAAAAACACCTTCAGGACACCACGGGTTTCTTCGTAAATCAATCCAGAGATACGCTTTACACCGCCACGACGAGCCAAACGTCTGATTGCAGGCTTGGTGATACCTTGGATGTTATCACGCAACACATTACGATGACGTTTAGCGCCACCTTTTCCCAAGCCTTTGCCACCTTTACCACGACCAGTCATTTTTTCACTTTTTAAATTAAATTCACTTCACAAGATATGCACAAGAACTAATACTTACCATGCTTTAGTTTAGTTTATTTCCATTTCTTTTCTTATCTAAATTTACATTTCATGTTTCTCTTATTTTATAAATTTTCTTAACATGTATCTCTACATTTATCTAAGAATATAACACTACATATTTAAAAGTAGGTTTCTTAAGGTCAGCACACCTGACATCTTATACAATAAAGTCCATTTATCCATCCAATAAATAGCCCGGGAAAATTAGGTAAAACCGAGCACCCTTTCTCACTTAACCTAAGACTTAAACTATAAATATTTACATATATACAAAAACAGAAAAAATAAAAAAAAATAAAAATTTCATCGCACAAAAAGGTATATACAAAAATAAAATAAAAATATAATTCCATAGAATCCAATGTCAGATCATTGGACCATGCTGTAAACAGGGCTATCTGTATTATACGTCTGGTACCTCCTGTGGTAAAATACCACACGCCCCCTATCATCAAACACCAAGCCCCCCTCATCAAGAAATAGCAAGCCAATCGGGGGCATATGACCATTAGTCTCCCTTATCCTATCATACTGCTCCCTGGAGATACAGCATGCTCTCACCTTCCCATTTGGGTGACTCACACAACCCCGATGAAATTTAATCGCCAGTCCTGCCATGTAAGCATCTATCCGCACAATCCCGCACTCATCATAGACAGTCCTATTCGAAGGTCTAGCCCGGTACCCCTCCTCCATCAATCTTCCCTTGACCCCAAAGCAGTGGATAAACACCCTCCTCTCGTACCTGCGAATGCGTTCCATTTGACTAGACGACACCAAACACCAGACAGGGAACGCATACGAAATCGTCGGTCTAACAACCTGGGAGTATATAATCATCTTGACCCTCCTACTAAGACCTCCTCTCATACTCATAGTCCTATACAGCATAGCATAAGCCGCCCTTCCCTTCCTTATCGCCTCATCTACATGTTTCACAAACGACATGTTCTCTTGCAAAACAACACCCAAATACCTGATGTTATCATCGTTAACAAGTACCGTACCGCCTATCCTGACCGACGGAGAGAAACGCCATACATTCCTAAAAAGTCCCAAGCCTCTACATCTAAACATTATGGACCGACATTTACCCAGGTTCAATCTCAGCCTCCACCGCTCCAAATAAGGCACCAGCTCCCCAAGGTAGTCCTCCATCCTCCTCTGAGAAACCACCGCCCTAGGGTGGGTAACCGCTATCACAATATCATCTGCGTAAGCCATAGCCAAATCTCCCCCCTGAGGCAGAGGCATATCAGCCAAGTACAAATTGTAGAGCACAGGTCCCAGCACAGACCCCTGCGGGACCCCCGTCGTAACCACTCTACACTCAGAAACCGCACCCTCCATCAACACATGGAAGCTCCTACCGTGGAGATAACCCGCCACCATCCTCGTCAAAAAAGGTCCAAAACCATACCCCTCAAGCTTCGTAACGAGGCCCCTGTGCCACACCGTATCGAACGCACGTTCAAAATCAAGACCCACTGCCAACGTACCACTGCGTCTTCTAAAGCCCTCAGACACCTTAGATGTTAGCACCACTAGCGCATGAACCGTAGAGGTGCCTCCTCTAAAACCAAACTGATGTTCCCCCAAGACACTACTCTCCTCAATAGCCTCATTCACACGCTCCAAAATGACAATCTCAAACAATTTCCCCAAACTCGATATCAGAGAGATGGGCCTATAAGAGGACGGACTTGTCGGATCCTTCCCCGGTTTAAGGATAGGAATAACACTAGACTCTTTCCAAGCCCTCGGAAAGTAGCCAATGTTAATGCATTGATTAAAAAGAATCGCCAAATAGTTCCAACTCCTATGGTCCATCTTCCTGATAACAAAGTTCGGGATGCCATCCCCTCCACTACTCCTCTTGCAGTTGAGTCTTCTGAGAATCGCACCTACCTCTGAACTCCTCACCATCCTCAACGGAGGCACATCACCGCCACCGTCCACAACACCATCAGCAGTGATACCATTCCCAAAATCCATCATAGGCCTCGTAGACCCAGCCCTCACATCAAAGGGATCCTCCATATCAACCGCGCCCTGTGCCTTCGAGAAAGAGTCGGCCAAAATCTCCGCCCTACCGTCATCAGTATAAACCCGTCTCCCCTGAGAGTCAGTCAAGTCACCCATCCTCCTTCCTACTTTCGTACCTGTAAATCTCTTCAAACTGCGATACATATTATTCCCTGCCACAATCTTGCCCAATAGCCGGACGCATCTCTCCTCCTCAAACAGAAATATCCTCTCCCTTATAATCTTGTCAAGTAACCTTATCATAGTCCTCACCGTACCTGCCTCCTGGAGGCCGTGTAGTCTGTAGAGTCTCCGCCTAAGGCCCTTCTTCTGCGCTATCAACGACAGAATATCCGCTGGCAAATCGGGCAATTCCCTTCCCTTCACCCCAGTCATCGGGATGCTCCTTTCCATAGCCCCCCTAATGGACATAGTGAGCCTCTCCACACCATCATCCAATTCCTCAATGGTGCAATTCCTGTCCAAAGGCAAAAACGCATCCCCCATCAGACCAACGAGACAATTATTAAAAATACCGACGTCCATCCTCTCAAACTGAAAATACCGCACCGGTACACTACTCTCCAGGTCACCAAGCGTAAACTCTATGCAGACAGCCCTATGGTCAGAGTCATAGTCTAGGGTCTTAAGTCCATTCACAGTCTGTGACCCATTTGGCCCGTCCTTCAACATAATCCCAACCGTCGTGATGAAGAAATCAATGTACGACCTGCTCGTCGTCGGTCCGTCAGTAGGCCTCAACACCAATGCCGGGCTCAAATCCAACCATTCCTTCAATCTCCTACCCCTCGTATCCGTAAAATCATCCCCCCAATAGGCATGCCGGGCATTAAAATCCCCACCAATAATCGCCTCATTGGAACCTATAACGCCCTCCAGTCTATCCATATCCTCCATGTCGATAATCAACCCTGGCCTAAGATACAGTGAGCATAAAACAATACTCACCCCACTTCTCCTTCTGACTCTCACAATAGTACCCTCTATACCCCGAAGATCAGCATCCAATCTCTCACCCCTTATACCATCCCTCAGGCATATCTCCGTCCCCCCTCCTCTCCTACCAGTCCTATTCTGTCTAAAAACCTTATAACCACCCAATTCAAACAAATGCCTATCAGACAACTTATGCTCAGCAATCAACAAAACATCAGGACGATGTTTCCCAACAAAGATCTTAAGAAAATGCCTCTTACTCCTGGCCACCATCGAATTCACATTGACGAAAATACACCTAAAACCGTCCATCATCACCAAAGCTAAGCAGAAAACCCATCATCGCCCTCTTCTTATCGTCATCACTAGCCAGCCTACGATATTCCCCTCTAATGGCCTCAATCCTGCGCACACATGGCAGAAAGCCCTGGCCAAACAACCTCTTACACTCCGCATCGAACCTTCCCATGAGTGACTCAGACCTAGCCATCTCCTGTCTGCCTGCAGCCCCACCAGCCACAACCGAAGCTTTGGCCGCATTCGCAAAGGTCATTCCTCTCGTACCCGCACTCGAAGCATTCATCTTAACCGCAGCATCATTACGGGCATGCCCACCATTCCTATCAGCCTCTCTCCTTTCCTGAAATCTACGTAATATCTCTATCCTCTTGGGGCAACTATGGTCACAAGCAACGTGTCCCTCAACATCACAATTAGCACACCTAACAGGACGCCCTACCTTCCGCACTATCCCACCCGTATCCGGATCCGTCGTAACGTTCTCTTCTACATTATCATCCCTACATGGCACCTCACATCCCCCGGGCCCATGGGACTGCCCACACTTCACACAACGATAGTCCAAGCGACAGTTCGGTGATGTGTGTCCAAACCTTTGACAATTCCAGCACTGAACAATCCCCTCCTTCTTGAAATTAGAAATCACCACCTTACAATTTAAAATGTACTGTAGTCTACAGAACGCCTTAATATCAGAAACTGCATTAAGCTGTACTATCCATCTATCTCCTCTAAGTCTTACTATTTTCTCCACCTTAATGTCCATCCCCTTGCTATCCAAGAAAACTCGCAAGTCCTCTACCTCATATGTACCAGATAGCCCAGCTACAAACATGGTAAATGGTCTTCTCTCCTTCGGTGTGTATGTAACATACTTATATTTCCTCTCATCAAACATCCTACGAACCTTATCATAATCCTCTAGGGACACCGTCTGTAGACTCAAGACATTCTTATTATTAATTTTCACAACAAAAAGGGCGTGCCCCAACAATGTTCTCAATATCATATTAAGCTCCCTAACATTAGCATTATAAACTTTTATAATAGGTGGGCTGACCTTACCATTCCTTCTTCTCTCAGGCATCGTCTCATTCCTCTCTGGCTCATTGGCAGCCCCGCTCATCTTCTGACCAGCCAAAACATTGTGCTTCATCTTGGGTGTCTCTTGATTTGGAATCTCCTTATAGCCCTTCGGCACTGCCCCTTTGCTAGTTACTTTTGCTGATGTTGTCTCATCATTTCCAAACGCAGTGCCAAGGTTTCCGGCTACCTTGACCGACTTGAGACTGCTACTACCCACAGAAATATCGTCAGTCTCCATCTCTTGTAGTTGTAGATTTGTAATGGCTTCCTTTATTGTTGGTTTTGCCAACGTCAAGTGGCTAGTGACAGGTGCCATAAGTGCGCCGCCCTTTGTGCTTGTCTGCAATGATGCTGCACACAACTCATCTAACTTCATCCGTAGTTCCTTTATTGTTTTTTGATACTCATCCACTTTGCTCTGGAGCTGCATTATTTTATACGCAGCGTCGCCTTCAGCTTCACTGCCGCTGCTTGTCTTCTTCTTCTTTCTTTTCTTTTTGGTCTTTGCCTCGACAAATTGATTGCTGTCAGTCGAACATTGCTCGAAGTTTACACTATCATCGTTAGTCTTAGCACAATCACTTCCATTATTTCGGCTTGTAGGGGCACTTGCCTTACGCTGTACAACAGTCTCCTTCTTATCTATAGCATCAGCCATAGCTAAAACACCAAATCTGTTCTCACAAGAGTTCATATTCAAATTAAAAACGAGTTCATTACAACCATCATTCAATTTTTCAAAATCAAGCAAATTGCTGCCTTTTATTTGTATATTATGCCCCAGAGGGACATTCACATTTCGCTGGTCTAGCTGTCGATTTTGTGCCAGCACTGGCGACTACTATCACTTCGCAAATTTTAGGATACCAAATTTGGCAAAATAATGTCTTTGCGCAGCCCTGATGACTACTACCACTACTCACGAACGGCACCTAAGGTGTCAAAAAGTCACTTCTACCGAGATTAAAATCTGTTATCAAACTTTGAAGATCACTTTCACTGTTGGCTCACGATGTTTGCACTTCAAGCACCAATCACGAGCCAAACGTCTGATTGCAGGCTTGGTGATACCTTGGATGTTATCACGCAACACTTTACGATGACGTTTAGCGCCACCTTTTCCCAAGCCTTTGCCACCTTTACCACGACCAGTCATTTTTTCACTTTTTAAATTAAATTCACTTCACAAGATATGCACAAGAACTAATACTTACCATGCTGCGATACCTCATATTTATACAAAATCCGCTCTGAATTTACTACATACACATACGCTTCGATCCATCTTCGGGGTTGTTCGTATACACTTCGTGTGTACAGATACAAATGTTGAAGCATATACGCAGCACACACCCTTATTGGAAACTGTAGCCCGCCAAATTTTTTCTATAAATATCGGGAATCGCTCCGTAAGGCAACTATTACGATTATTGAGTCTTTGGTGCTCGAAGCGTAAACATCAAGAGCGGATAACTGAAAGTGGAAGTGACAACAAATTTTAATCTCGAAGATAGTTCGGACAAATTTTAATCTCAAACTGAAACATTACATTCTTTATTTCCCAAGTTATTCTTATACTAACAGTGATATTCCAATCTTAAATCTAAATGACACAAGGCCCTCCCCTAACATGTTAAACATCTATCTAGGGATATATTCGTATTCATACCATTATCTTAAAACTATGTGGCAAGGCCAGCCCGTTTCTAAACTCATAAATGCATTGACATCAATCGTTATCAAAAAAAAATTCTCGGGGAAAGGGATGTAAACCCCGAGATGACCTCAACTTCTCTGTTCAACCAAAATACACTAATCCTAAGGCACTACAACCTAAGAAAACGTATGTACAAAACAAAATCAAAATCAAAACACAAAATAAAATCAATTCATACATACTACTATTTACAAGATATATACAAATATCTGCACAAGAAAACAAACAAAATAAAATGAAATGAAACAAAAATAAACAAATAATTCACAATGTGATGGGTCTAACGCCCAACCACTGATCCCTATTGTACACCAAGCTATCGAATCCGTAGATTCCATACCTCCTATTGTACAGTAGGATATTACCGACGTCGTCGTACACCATATCATTCTGCCTCAAGTGCGGAAGGCACATGGGGCTCTGATGACCGCCGGTCTCCATAAGTCGCGAAAAATACTCCTGTGTCATTGGGCAGGCGCGGACTAACTGATTCGGGTGTTCCTGATATCCCAGGAGGTGATCGATGGCTTGTGCCGTCATAAAGCCATCGATGCGAGTCATGCAGGCGCCATCATAGACCGCACGGCAGCTTGGACTCTTAAAATATCCATCGGCTGTCCTATGTTTCCTGAGACCCAGGCAGTATGCCAGTATCCTTCTCTCCAGCAGTCTGATTCTCTCCATCTGGTGAGATGATATCGAGGACCAAACCGGAAATGCATATGCCAAAGTAGGCCGGATAATCTGTTTGTAGAGCGTCAGTTTGACCTTCTTGCTCAAGCCCCCTCTCCTGGCGAGCAACCAAAGCACCGAATGGAGTGCAGCCCTACCCTTTCGAAGGACTTCATCCACATGGCGCGTAAAGCGCATATTCTCCTGGAAGACTACTCCTAGGTATTTCAGTACTCCAGTGCTCTGGATGTGGTCATCTCCGATCCTAATGTCGTGTATATACCGACGTGCATTTCGATATAGTCCTCTCTTACTGCCCTTGAAAATGATCGAACGGCATTTATCAATATTCAAGTCCAGCTGCCATTGCCCAAAATAGCCGGATAACTCCTCGAGGTACGCGTTCAATCGCCGCTCTGCCACCTTGGCCCTCGGATGTGTGGCTGCTATGAGTATGTCATCCGCATAAATAAGTAGCAGGTCATCATCTGCCGGTGCGGGTATATCTGCCAAGTAGATGTTATATACGACAGGGCCCAGCACAGATCCCTGTGGCACCCCTGCCGCAATACGTCTCTCCTGGGATGTCGCTTCTCCTACCACCACGGAGAGATCTCGGCCACTAAGGTAGTTCTCTACCACTCCCAAGAGATGCGGGTCAAGATTCCACTGTGCCAGACTGTGTCGAAGGCCTTCGAGAAGTCCAGACTGACCGCAATCGTGGCACTCCTCCTGTCGAATCCACGGCAAATCTTCTCGGTCAAGGCGACCAGGGCGTGTGGGTCCTTGCCAGTAATTCGGCCTTTTCCAAATCGCCTGTGGCACGATTCCCATCTGGGTCCACGAGTTCGTAAATCCCAAGTCTTCGCCTGTTTCCGCCTATTGTCTTCACCTTCCGGAACATATCCGGGCCAGTCGCGATTCCGCGTAAGAATGCCAGGGTCTCCTCTTCCTCAAACAACCGGATCCTGTCCTGTATAATTTTGTCCAGGTTTCTCACTGTGGCCTTCATTATGTTGTGCTCTTGCAGGTCATGGATCCGATACATCCTGCGGCGAAGTGTCTTCTTTTGGCCAATTAGCCCAAGGATTTCCTGTGGCAACTCCCTCATTCGTCCTGCCTTAGGCTTGATTTTTTTAATACTGTCCAGCACCGCCTCCTTAATTGCGCCAGTGATGCCTTCCACCGCTATGTCAATCTCCTGGACGGTAGCATTTCTATCCACTGGCAATGTGATCGCAGTCAGCTCCGTTGCTAATCTGGTGTTAAATCGCCTTACATCCATGCTCCTAAAATCGAAGATTTCCCTTACCGAACCCTCGTTCATTGGCGCTATATCCACTTCAAGCAATACTGCTCTATGATCTGAGTCGAAGTCTAGAGTCTCAAGGCCATCCGACAGCATTCGCGTCGATGCAAGCTCCATAGACGTCAGAAAATAATCAATATAGGAGCTAGTTGTTCGAGAAATCCTTGTTGCACCGTCCGTGCGTCTTACCAGCAAATTAGGGCTCGTACTAAGCCAGTTGTACAACAACCTGCCCCGTGGATTCACCAGGTTACCACCCCAGTGTGTGTGTTTCGCATTTAGATCGCACCCTATGATAGCTCCATACGACCCTATCATAGTCTCAATCGCATCCAAATCATTTGGTCCAAAAGTGAGACTCGGCGGACAGTACAAGGCCATCAACACTACATGTCCACCTCCATGGCAACCAACTCTCACCACCGTACCCTCAATGCATCCAAAATCCGCAGTCATCCGCTCACCTCTGATCCGTTCAGCCAAGCAAATCGCAGTGCCCCCACCTTGCCCGCTTCTCCTGTTCTGTCGAAAAATCGTATACCCCTCTAAGGCAAAAGTATGTCTCCCTGTAAGCCTATGTTCTGCAATGAGCAGTACATCGGGCTTATGCTCCTTCACAAATAAATCCATGTAGTGTCTACGGTGTCTAGAAACCACCGAATTCGCGTTGATGAAAATGCATCTGAGTCTAATCATGAAGTCTAAGGCCTACCATTAGCGCGAATATCGCCCGCGATCTCTTGTCATCTGTCTTAAGTCCTCTGTATGTCTCCGCATAATCTCCGATCCTGCGCATACACGAGACAAAGTCTTTGCCAATCAATCGTTTGCAGTCCGCGTCAAACATCGCCATGGTATTCCCTGCGAATTCTGCGAAGTCTCCAGACCGAGGGGGGGAGCCACCGGCCGTGTTGAAGAGGTCCTAAGTGCCGCTGAGTACGACACTTCATTCGATCTATACGCCACAGGCGCCGCTGTATTTCGGGTGTTTATAGGCGCCACATTCCTGGCGGCTTTATTAATCGATTTTCTCTCATTCATTCTCCGCTGTAGCTCCAATCTCTTAGGACATTCCTTTGAGCTAGCAACGTGCCCATCGGCGTTGCAGTTCGCGCAGTGTACCACCTGGTGTCTTACCGTCGTTCTGACCACGTTTCCGGTTGTGGGATCCAATCTGAGGTCATCCCCTCCCTCTGCCCCAGCGATATCCTCGTCTTTACCCCCAAGGGTACAATTTCCTGGGCCATGCGATTCCGCCCACTTGACACATCTGTATGGCATCTTGCAATTACTTGAGACGTGCCCGAACCTCTGGCAGTTCCTACATTGCACCAGTCCCTTCCTTTTCCTCCTCTCTATCTTAACCTTACAGTTAAGAATGTATTGCATCCTTCGGAATGGCCTCGCATCGACTCCACCCTCCACCTGCACAACCCACCGATCACCTCCCAGTTTTATAATATGCCCCAGCCTCATATCAGGAACAGTCTCGCCAATGTACGACCGAAGGTCATCAACATCGTAGGTGTCCGACAAACCCTTAACCATCATGGTGTACGGCTTCACATCACTGGGTGTGAAAGTAAAGTAATTCATGCCCTCATTTCCTAGCATAACCTTGACCTTATCATAATCCTCACGCTTATACACACGAAGATCTAGTCTATTCTTGTTTATCACCTTAACAGTAAATAGCTCACTACCTATAGCCTGTCTTACTTTCGATGTCAATGTCTTCACATTCGCATTATAAACGGTAAATAACGGAGGGCTGGCCTTACCTGTAGATACAGAATCTCCTCCAGTCGTCAACTTCTTTCCACCGCCCGTGGAGGTTGATGGACTCTTAGTAGCATCAGTTGTTTTAGTCTCTTTTCTGGGAGTTGTCTTCACTTTAGCAATAGCTCCTGTCACCGGCTGTGTGACTTCTTCTGTCATCATTACATCATGGCTAACATCGGAGCCAATATGAACCTTAGCTTCAGGTTTCCGGGTCGTCTTAAGAACCGCCCCTTTTCCTATATCCAATTTCTTCGTCGCCGGCGGTGCGACTTCTTCAGGCTGGATTGTACATTCTCTTCTAGCTTCAGAAGCCCAGTCCAAAATCGGTGCAGTAGTTTTCTGCAGATTCGCCTCATCTTCCTGGCTTTTCTTCATTCCAGCCAGCTCAGCTCTAAGTGCTTTATTCTCCTCACGGAGTAATTTTATTGTATCTTCTGTAAGTGCTTTATTCTCCTCACGGAGTAATTTTATTGTATCTTGCAGCTCTTTAAGGATTTGATACAGCTTCTTGCCTTCAGTGGGTGAATCACCATCCCGTTGGGCTTTTTTCATCTTGCGCTTTCTATATCTATGGCTCAAGACAATCGGGATATCATCAGATGTGAAACCGGCTCCATCGGATTTTGTAGCATCATCGACATTAGTTGTAAAGGCAGTCATCGCCTTGCCATCATTGAATGACTGGCTGGAGGTTGCACTCAATGATCGAGAGGTAGCGCTCAATATTTTTCTTCCATCAATGTTAATATGTGCCGTTGTGCAATCACCAAAATTGCTGGCTTTATCACCAGCAACACCATTCAATGGGCCTTTATTATTTGCCATAGTCAATAGCATAGGCCTCATGCTGATATTCTTTTCAGTCGGGATCAGAAAATTGTCTCTGACGACAATATTTGAAGCATTTGCAACTACAGTGCGCAAATTCTCAATTAGATCAGTTCCCCTGCCTCCTATGCGATCCCCATAGTTTTGAGGTACGTCATCCAACTTATTCGAAGGAAGTTCCAGCACTGGCGCCTTCTCTTGATTCTCAAAATTTCGAGTGATCAAACTGGCAAATCAAACTTTCTGCGCAGCACTGACGACTACTATTTCTTCTCACTGGTTGCACTTAACAAAACTCAAAGGTCACTTTCACCAAGAGATTAAAATTTATTATCAAACTTGTTTCCTCCGCTATTGATGTTATCACAATGAACACTAAACACAGAATCTCAAACTGAAACGAAATTGGAATTTCTTAAGTGCCGTAAGTGAGAAGAAATAGTAGGCACCAGTGCTGCGCAAAGGACAATAATTTGCATTTTGGTGCCTTTAAAACTTGAGAAGCAAGAGTAGGCATCAGTGCTAGAATTTTTACAAAAACTATCAGATGACGTCCCTATCGATTTTGAAAATCGCATAGGAGGCGGTCAAAACACGAAGATGGAGAAATTAAGCGAAGTAGTGGCTAATGACTCAAATATTATTGCTGGCAACGAAATAGCACGCAAATCTGAGAAGAGAAAATCCACTGAAAAGGATTATCATTATAATAACATAAGATATGAAGCAAAAATAAGAGAACAAAATAAGCAAATCGAGGTTCTTAATACGAATCTCAAGATGACCACGGAGAAGTTTGTGGAAGCAGATGCAAAAAGATTGCACGCGGAAAAGCGAGTAGATGATCTGGAAGCAAAGTTAAACAGCCTCATGAAAGACCTAGCGGGCAAGGAAGTCCGTGTTAATCTACAACTGCCGAGAGAGTGGGCAACAGCAGATTCATATCAGCCCAATAATACTAAGAAGGATGACTGGAATGTTGATTCTAATTTAATTAATGGTGATGTGTCAGTGGGAAGCCGTAGCACTGATATACCGGAGAATAGCCAAGTAACTCCGATGGAGGAAGAAGCTGCTACTGCCGTGCAGCGGGACAATGAAGAGGCTGTGAATGCCGAACAGCAAATGGATGGTGAAGCTGGTTTCATCAAGGTGCCGTCTAGAAGAAGTACTGGAGCAATTCCGAAACAGACAGCAAAGAAGTCCACGAAGGATCATAATATGAATACGAAGAGTAACGAGGATAAAGGTAAGGCCAGTCCACCTATGATAAAAATATACAATGTTAATATTAAGAACTTCACGAAGGAGATTACAGGGCTGTTAGGTCACAGCATATTCACACTTAATATTGTAAATAGAAACATGATAGGTTTGATGGTAGGCACGGTTCAAGACCATACCATGGTCAAACAATACCTTGAGAGGGAGAAGATCTCATTTTTTACGTTTACGCCTAGGATTTTAAGGCCATATTCGCTTGTAGTGAGAGGACTCTCAGACACGTATGACGTGGATGACCTCAGGGAGTTCATTGAGGAGAGAAAACTGAATCTGAAGGTAGTCAACATTATTAAGGCATTTAATGACAGGTGGATAGTGCAGCTGGATAGGGAATCTGACATCGGCGCATTTAGGAAACTACGATACCTCCTTAACTGTAGGGTCTCGATAGGTAGGTACAGGAAGAAAGGCATAACGCAATGCAGAAATTGCCAGAGATTCGGGCATGCATCTACCAATTGCAGTATGCCATACCGCTGCGTTAAATGCGGAGGCGACCATGGCCCAGGAAAATGTGCAGTTCCCAATAAGGAACAGGAGAAAGAGGTGCTGAAGACAGATCCTGAGACAGGCCAAGTTGTGAAGACAGTGGAGCACCCAGTAAAGTGTGTGAACTGTGGGAACGAGGGCCACGTGGCTAGTTCGAAACAGTGCCCGGTCCGCCGGAGGATATTGGAAGGAAGAACCGGAAATCGAAAGGTCGTTGTTAATATGGCGCCACATGCTGGTGTGGCACCTACGACTGTTGAGATCCCATTATCGCGAAATACCGCCTCATCAGTGGGTGCGACGAAGGCTATACCAAAGAATAATAGTACTGTTTCCTATGCGGGCGCAGTAAGGAACAGGTCGACGGACGGTGGTGCATCCCCAGCGACTGCTACGGATATTACAGGAACCGTGACACACACCATGAGGTTCTTCGATGGAGAATGTGAGAGACTTCTAGGCGGGGACTTCCTCACTATATTTAACAAGGTTGGCGGTTATCTTGCTGACTACAGGAGATTGAAGACCGATGAAGAGAGGACACGCGCCATGGTAGGGCTTATAGCGACTCTAGTGATGGACAGATAATGACCTATAAGTGCATCTTTATTAATGCGAACTCGCTGGTGTCCAGATGTAAGAGACACTATATGCACTATAGATTGACTAGTAGGAATAGGATATGTTTTAAAGGATATAGATCCTTTATAGGAAATAGGACAGGCGGAGGCGGTGGTGGCACCGCTATTTTTATGAGGGAGGGAATAAGAGGTGAGAGGATATCGGCGGACCTAGGCAGGATAGAAAATACTGTAGTCAGGGTGAGTACAGTCAATGGAAGAGGATTTATTATAGCGTCTCTATACCTGAGGCCACTGGATACACTGAGGATGGCAGAATTGGAGGCCTTGAAGGGTCTTATAGGTGCAGACGAGGCGATCATAGGGGCAGACCTGAATGCCAGACATGTGCAATGGGGAGATCATACTGATAATGGCAGTGGCAGGACATTGGCGAGGTGGTTGGAGCGCGAAACCATACTAGTACAGAGAAGAACGGCGGGACCGACAAGAATTGCCGCGCAATCCCGCTCATATATAGATTTCTTCTTGACGACAGTCGGGATAGAGAGGACAGAGATCGAAAGGAGCGAAGGCGGTCTTCGGACGCTGGATTTCGAGTCAGATCATATGGCTGTTCAGCTCGATGCTGAGATGGAGACGCTGGCCACGAGGACACCTACAGAGATGTATGACTATACCACAATTAGAACGCAGGCATTCAATGCCAGGCTTGCTGCTGAACTGGCGACATGTGCGTTGCCGGATGATCGCAACGTTAACACGGAGGAGATAGATGCCGCTGTGGAGGGTGTAACAGTGGCCTTCAAATCTGCAATGGAGGAAAGTATCCGGAAGTTTAAGCCCAGGAATGGTTTAATGCGAGAGTTACCCGGTGACATCTTGAATCTTATTTCGCAGAAGAAGACCTTGAGGAGAAGGATGCATAGACTGGTAGATGTACAGGAGGCAATGACCATAAGGGCAGTGGTCAGAAATTTAGACACTATAATAAGAGAGAGAATAAAATTATTCGAGGATGACCTCTTTGTAAGACAACTGAACGGGATAAAACCAGACAACAATATGTATCGGAAAATACATGCTTTCACTGGCTCCCGAAGGAGGAAGGAGATAGGGCAACTGGTTGACGATACTGGAAGGACGATTTTAGCTGACATGGAGAAAGCCGAGACACTGGCGGAAACATTTTCAAAGATACAAGGAAATTCAGGATTACGAGACGATGATGGCGTTACAAGAGAGGAGATTTACCGCCCAATGACGACATTTGGAGATTCCCACCTTGCGAACGGGAATATGCTACCTGGAGCCAGCCCTTTGCCGATGAGACTGGTGAAACCAGGGGACATAGGAGCGGTACTTAGACGCCTGAATAATAAGAAGAGCTCGGGAGAAGATGAGATTCCCAACTATGTCCTGAGAAGGGCTGGCGAGAGGTCATGGAGGCACCTTGCAACGCTATTTAATCACTGTCTAAATCTGGGTTATTTCCCTGAGAAATGGAAGAGGTCCAGGGTGATACCGATATTGAAACCGGGGAAAGATCCCACTCGTCCCGAAGGATATCGACCAATATCCTTGCTTTCCAATCTGGGTAAGATGTTTGAAATATTCGTTCTGGAGAGAATAAACGAGCATATAGAGGATAAAGAAATACTGTCTCATGCGCAGTTTGGATTTAGGAGAGGTTTATCCACCGGTCACGCACTCATGTCTCTGGTGGACAAGATAAGCAGAGGACTCAACAGGAAGAGGGCCACAGTAGCTGTCAGCTTGGATTTTGAGAAGGCGTTCGACACTGTGTGGCAAGAAGGAATACTGCAGAAGATGGAAGGTACCCATGGATTTAATCCATGTCTATCCAGGCTGACACGCGACTACCTGAGCAGTAGAAGCTTCACTGTTGAAATTGGAGAAACCAGATCTGCTGACAGAGACGTTAAGGCAGGAGTGCCACAGGGTTCGGTGCTCGGCCCTGTCTTATATAACCTATATCTGGCAGACTTGCCAAGGCCGGAGAGCGATGAGACAGTAATAATATATGCCGATGATATAATCGTGGCTGCAACAAATGCCAGGGCGAAGACAGCCGAGAAGAATCTTACGAGATACCTGGAGAGACTGGGAGAATATTTCACGCAATGGAGGCTGCGACTGAATGTTCCAAAATGCCAGGCGATCATTTCCAAAGGGAAAAGGGGCAGTGTATATAGGAATGCCCGTTCATATGTTCCAAGGATAACAATCAATGGAGAGACCATAGGCAGTACCAGCACGATTAAGTACTTGGGTATCATGTTTCAGGAGGACATGTCCTTCATAAAACATGTGGACTACGTACTTAGAAAGGGATGGGCTGCCTTGGCCAACTTCAGAGGTCTGTTGTCGAAGAGAGGAGGGCTGAGCAGAAAGGTGAAGACTGCCTTATATAGACAGATGATAAGACCCACGATGACGTACGGATTCCCGGCATGGTATACCATCAGTTCCCATCAGATGGAGCGAATCAGAGTCCTCGAGAGGAAGATGCTGGCTTACTGCCTCGAGATTAAAGGAAGGCTGGACATCACCGGCTCCTATAAGAGACCTTCATGTAGGGAGATCTACCGGGAGGGAGGATTGCCGCGCATTGACGTATTCATGTTCGGTTCTGCAGTTGGCCAGCTGTCGAAATGCCAGGGCCATGTGAATGACTTGGTCAGAAATTGCGAGTTGGCAGCGGAAGAGCTGCAGAATATCCTTGATAATAGAGGTCATCTCACGCCTATGTGTATGCTGGGATTGATTGAAAAGGGTCTAGCATTTGACCGGGAGGATAGATTACTCTTTTATCACCGAAGATACGGCGAATGTGGCCTTGATAACATGGTCTACAACACTGCACAGTGAGATAGCGGGGAAAGCATATTTTCTTTATTATTTTTATTATTTATTATTTTTATTATTTTGTTTCATTCATGATTTTGTAAATAGTTTATATTTCTGTTTGTTTACATGCGATGGATTGTTTGTTTTGTTTTTTCTGTTTTGTTTGGCGTTATTTGTAAATAGTAGACATATATTAGTTTTAGGTAGTATGTAGGTAGAAGGGAGAAAGATGAGTTGGAGATCTCGGTTTTTTTATTCCATTTTTCCGAGGCATATGAAAATGATGAGTAGGGCTTATTGCTAAATATTTATTAAAAACTGAACGGACTGGCCTTTGCCAAAGTATACTAGTAAATAGAATAATACATCTCTAGATAGACATAAGTGCTTAGAGGATAAGGGATATATATAAATATATATAGACAATAGATTTAAGTGTGATTTACATACATTGTAATAATGAATTATATGGAAAAATAAAAGACAAGTATACGTAAGGCAACTATTACAGTGTTAACAGTGTTTGTGTGCATATCGTGAAGTGAACTAAAAACCTCTAGTGAAAAATGGCTCGTACTAAGCAAACTGCCCGTAAATCTACTGGTGGCAAAGCCCCTCGTAAGCAATTGGCTACCAAAGCTGCTCGTAAGAGCGCACCAGCCACCGGTGGTGTTAAGAAGCCACATCGTTTCCGCCCTGGTACCGTTGCTTTGCGTGAAATCCGTCGCTACCAGAAGAGTACTGAGTTGTTGATCCGCAAATTGCCTTTCCAACGTTTGGTTCGTGAAATTGCCCAAGATTTCAAGACTGACTTGCGTTTCCAGAGCTCTGCTGTCATGGCCTTGCAAGAAGCTAGCGAAGCCTACTTGGTCGGTCTCTTCGAAGATACCAACTTGTGTGCCATCCATGCCAAGCGTGTCACCATCATGCCCAAGGATATCCAATTGGCCAGACGTATTCGTGGAGAACGTGCTTAAATTATTGACATTTTAAAAGCCAACTTTTTTTTACAAAAACAATCGGTCCTTTTCAGGACCACAATATTTTTATAAAAAAAGAGAAAAAAATTTATTCAAAACTTACACCTTTTTATTTTTATTAAAATAAATAAATATAGTCTTTTTTTTGGGGATGGAAAAATACACTATTTATATTAAAAAAAAAAAATTTCTTTTCTATGCGTTTTACTTTTGGTAATATTGGGTTTCAAAACATGGAGCGAAATCAAAAACTTTTTTTTAAAAAAAATTATTTAATTTACTTTTTATGTTAAATTGAAAATTTTTATTTTCTATTAGCAACAGTGTATTTGCTGTTATTCTTTTTGCAAAATTTGATTTTTCGTAGTAGCTACATAACAAGAATGAATGAAGATAAAAACAGGCAGGCCAATACATTCGAGAGAATTTTAACTTTAAATAGATAATTTAGATACATTGAATATACATTTTTTCTTTATTTTTTATTATTTTTAAACAAATGATATTTTTTGCTATTCTAAAAACTGTTTTAAAAAGAATAAAATAGTATTTTAATATTTTAAATTATTAAAGGGAAATAGATTTCGTTCGGTATGCAACTGTTCTACATTTGCTTGCTTAGACAAGGGCATTTTTCAATTTGTGTTTAATTTCCAAAAAAAAATATATATATTTTTTTAAATTTGTGATTGCAACAATACATTGTTTAGAATTTACATTTTTAAATTTTTTATTTAGTTTCAAGTCCACTTTATATAGAAAAAAATATTTTATAATAAATGCAATAGAGCTCATCGCACATTTTGCATAGCCAACGACGTTGGTATAACATAGCATCGTAATATTTTAGACTTTTCGTAACAAACGTACACTTTTTACAAATTATGTAACATTTTAATAGAAATCTATCATTTCTATAATATTTTATGATAAAATTTTCCTAAAACATTTTTACATTAGAGCTTTCAAATTAATTTGCAGAAAAACTTTTATTCATGGAAAATACGCCAATATGGTGAATTCAACTGTCATAGACTACATAATAAAATCGATTATTTCACTATGAAAATCATCCAAATTTTCACTTTTTTTTACACTTCTTTCAAGAAAACATATCAAGATTCCATACTAAATTTTTATAAAAACCAATTTTCAATAAAAATTGAAAATTTTTATAATTTAGTTACAATTTTATCATAACATTTTTATAAACTTTCAACTCAAACCCTTATAACTCGGTAACGCTTAAAGATAATTAACTCGGATTTTCTTTAATGATTAGCTGGATATCTCTACTAGAAGAATTGTATAAAAAATAAAAAGAAATTGTTACTATCTCATCGTAAAATGAATAATTCTGTGAAAACTTTTGTAAAAATTTTTATTCGCTTCCACACAACGTTTCGCAAAATTTCGTAGTTGACTACTATGTACTTCTCATAATTTCGATGTACCCAGCCATCACTAGTCTAAAGGTTGAAACCATATTTTCAACCAATCAGCGTACACCAGTAGTGAGTGTATATTTACAAAGTGTTAAAGTGTGTTTAAAAAGAAAAATATAAGTGAAATCATGTCTGACGCCGCCGTTGTTGAAGCCACCGCATCTCCAGTCGCCGCTGTTGAGAAAAAGGCACATAAGAAAGCCGCTGCCAAGGCAAAGAAACCCTCTGCTGCCCCAAGCCATCCACCAACCCAACAAATGGTCGATGCTGCCATCAAAACATTGAAAGAACGTGGTGGTTCCTCATTGCCTGCCATCAAGAAATACTTGGCCAGCACATACAAAGTTGATGCTGTAAAATTGGCCCCATTCATCAAGAAGTACTTGAAGAGCGCTGTTGCTAGTGGAAAATTGATCCAAACTAAAGGTAAGGGTGCCTCCGGTTCATTCAAATTGTCCCCATCTGCCTCGAAGGAACCTAAAGCAAAGAGCGCTGAAAAGAAGAAGAAGGCCCCAGCCGGTGAGAAGAAAAAGAAGGCAGCAGCACCCAAAAAGACAGCCGGTGAAAAGAAAGCCGCTGCAAAGAAGCCTTCCGCTGCTAAAAAGACCGCCGAGAAGAAGAAGACCGAAAAGGCCAAGGCTAAAACTGCCAAAAAGACAGGTACAGTTAAAGCTAAACCCGCAAAAACAGCCGCCAAAGCATCAGCCACTAAACCAAAGGCACCCAAGGCAAAAACCACCGCTGCCAAGCCCAAAAAGGCTGCCGCAGCAAAGAAGCCAGCTGCCAAGAAGACCGCCGCTAAGAAGTAATTTTTCCATGCAAAATTACTTATCATGTCAAAATTATTATTTTCGATATTCGAAAGCAGTATATCTAACAGCCCTTTTCAGGGCTACAAAAAATTGTTAAAAAGAGACCAAATTTGACTCAAACAATTTTTTAATTACCTAATAAATACTATGTTAATTTTAAGGGAAAAGCTAATCACAGCCCTTTTCGTAGCTGTAAAACATCTGTTGAAATCTTTTAATACCATTGTTACCTAATATGGGAATAAATTACCCTTTAAGGAAATTTAAGTAATCACATGTTAAATGGGATTTTTTCCGCAACTGGATTAACTGTTTCACTTAGGGTCATAAACCAAAGCAATTACTAAGAATTATGAAAATCACTTAATGTTAAAGAAAATCTCATTTAGCATACCTAACCAATAAGAGAGTGGCGTACAATATTCCCTTCAAAAATCGCACTTAGCATACCTATTTCATTCTTTACGAGCATACCTACCCATAGATCTCGCGTTCAAACGCATAAGTCCACATATACATCTCTACACCATTTCACGCTAACATACTAGTATACATCCCTAAAAAATTTCGTATCAACACACGCTCACATATACTCGAACATCAATACAACGTTGCATACCGAGTGTTTGAGCATAAGAGCAATATGTGTTGATCATACTACTGTAGATGTAGATGGTGCTAAGCAAGGAGGGCAATATTAGAGTATGGGTAGTATACATATTTTATTTTAAAAAAGTATAAGGGCAATGTGAGGGTGAGTGGTAGATATATTTTTTCTTTAAATTTGTAAATATAAATTAATTTTAGTTGAATAACGAATTAAGTCTCTTTTTTAATTTATTTTGTGGCCCTGAAAAGGGCCTTTGATGTTGTAGGGAAAATATTGTACGACGAAATAAGTATGCCATTTACTTGGAGCTGGTGTACTTAGTAACGGCTTTGGTACCTTCACTGACAGCGTGCTTAGCCAACTCACCGGGCAATAATAGACGGACGGCAGTTTGGATTTCCCGACTGATGATGGTGGAACGCTTGTTGTAGTGAGCCAAACGGGAGGCTTCGGCGGCGGTACGTTCAAAGATATCGTTGACGAAACTGTTCATGATGCTCATGGCCTTTGAGGAGATACCAGTATCGGGATGGACTTGCTTCAACACTTTGTAAATGTAGATAGCATAACTCTCCTTACGCTTGGTGCGTCTCTTGGTCTTGTCACCCTTAGTGATGTTCTTTTGGGCTTTGCCGGCCTTCTTTGCTGCTTTACCACTGGCTTTTGGAGGCATTTTCACTTGGTTTTTTTTTTAAGTCACACAAACACTTTTAACACTGTTCACGATTTTGTGTGTTTGATGGCGTTTCATATAGCCGTTTATTTTTTCCAAAATTCAAATTCATTTACAGAGATTTTGCTAATATCTAATTGAATCTATAAATTTTACAAAGTACTTAAAAAATTCCCTCGTACGACAACTTCAAGTTATTATGCGGTAGCCGGCTCTTGACCATGACTACAAATTCCGTCAAAATCAAAATCAAAATTAATCTCGAGTCAAAAACCAAAAGAAATATTTCATAGTACCAAAAATAGGGGTGTGATACTTAAATCTAAATCTTAAACCTAAATAACTATATACAGAAAGAATAAATATAATCTTAATTCTAGAGTAATTCTAAATAACTATATACAATATGTACAAGGCAGGGATCCCTGAGTTGTGTCGTACACAGTGTCCTGAATGTCAAAACCGTCATGCCTTCTATGGAAAAATAGAAGGACCTCACCATCATATAAAAGGATCTCCCCTTTCAGTGTAGGCGGTAAATTTGAACTCCAAAAATCTTCAAAAAATGTCTCTTGCCTCAACACTCCCATCTGAACTACACATCGCAGAGGAAGCGCAAGAAGGCCGTAATGGCCCCCGACTCACCATGCTCCCTAACAAGGCATGCATACCCTGGTGCAAATTCCCTCATCCTAGCGAAAATTGAAACGAAGTCGCCGCCCAATATTCGCTGACAGTCCGCAAAGATATCCGCACCGCCGGCGGATGTGGGGGCACCAGATGGTGCCGAGCTCGCGCTCGCCCGAGCAGCAGACGCGTAGGAAAGTCCTCTCACCCAATTCGACCTAGACATATCCCTATTTCTGATCTCCTCTCTCTTCTCTGCCATCCTGGCAACCATTATTGCACGAATGGGACATTCCCTCGAGCCAGCAGTATGGCCCTCAACACCACAATTCACGCAACCCACTGGCACAACCTCATACCTCGTCACCCTACCCGTCTCTGGATCGGTAACCTCCTTCCCTTCTAAATCCTTGGGCGGAACTGGACACGCCCCGCGTTCATGTGGCTGGCTGCATTTACAGCAGCGAAATGGCAAACCGCAGTTGCCGGACACATGGCCATACCTTTGGCAATTATAACATTGGACGGGACCACGGGCCCTGTCCCTACGGAAAGTGACCCTGCAATGCAACATCCTGTTCACTCCATAGAGGAGACCCAAATCGGTGGACCTGCCCACCCTAAGAACCCACAAGTTCCCCGAGAGGTTAACCAAACCCCGAACATCAACCGGGAACCCAAGGCCACCCAAACACTCCTCAACCTCTTCCTTAGAAAACTCGCCAGAAAGCCCCTCAATAACAACGGAATAGGGCAACAAATCCTTAGGCGTATGGGTGGTGAATTTATACCGCCTCTCCTTCAACATACTCTTAATCTTCTCAAAGGAATTTATACCCCTTACACTCAAACTTATGCAACCCTTTCTTACCAATCTGATGGTGAAGTTCTTCGTGTTCAGGGATCTTGACACAATCGTACACAACTCTCTTACACCTACATCATAAACCATAAACGCAGGCATGGTTCCATTGTCTTCTCTATCCGCTGTGGCCGGGTGGCCCGTAGCAGGGGTCTTCACAGCTGGGGGGACAGCGTTCTTCTTCACTGCCGGCATCTTCGGTATAGCACCAGTCTTTGCAGGTTGCGCAACATCTCTCAACGGGAGCGTCTCTTCATTCTTCTTCTTCTCTTTCGGAATTCGCTTGGCCTTTACCAGGGAGAAGGCTCCATCGTTCAACGCAGTGCCGGGGTTTTCGGTTACCCCGGCCGACAAATCATTCGTATCCATATCCTCGACTGAGATATGCAAGCCATCTTCAGCTGAATTGCCAGCAGCTATGCCCTTTGTAGTGTGGGCGCTAGCTGAAACAATATGTGAATCCATGCCCTTTGTAGCTTGGGCAACAATCACTCGACCATCAGAAGCATTACAAAAACATTGCTTTGCACTGGCCATCATTGCCATTTTCATTTCGGTCATTTCCGTTCGTAGGGCCAAAATTACAGCCCCATCTCTGCGAGCATTCTCCTCAAGGCGTGCAATCGTTGCCTTGAGTTCATCCGCCAAGCATCCCATCTTTAGGCTCTCGTAAATGTCGCTATCAGACTTCTTCTTTCTTCGCTTGCGACTAGCCTCATCCATTTTTTGGATGACCTCGTTGACCGTCTTATTCTTTGGCTTCTCTGCATCCTCTGCTTCTTCAATTTCTTCTTCTTCTTCGACATCCCTTTTCTCAGGCTGACCTTCCATTTCAACGCCACAATCACTGGTCAGTGGCCCACAAAAATGTTCAAACCACTGTAGGCTTTTTATATTTCTTTTGTGCTCCTTACAAATATCACTTTTCGCCAAATCAAGTTCGTGTCTTGAGTCTACGATCTGCCACTCAACGACTATTGCTTCTTTGCTGCTTACCCACTGGCTTTTGGAGGCATTTTCACTTGGTTTTTTTTAAGTCACACAAACACTTTTAACACTGTTCACGATTTTGTGTGTTTGATGGCGTTTCATATAGCCGTTTATTTTTTCCAAAATTCAAATTCATTTACAGAGATTTTGCTAATATCTAATTGAATCTATAAATTTTACAAAGTACTTAAAAAATTCCCTCGTACGACAACTTCAAGTTATTATGCGGTAGCCGGCTCTTGACCGTGACTTCAAATTCCGTCAAAAATCAAAATCAAAATTAACCTCGAGTTACAAAAAAGAAATATTTCATAGAACCAAAAATAGGGGTGTGTTACTTAAATCTAAATCTTAATCCTAAATAACTATATACGGAAAGAATAAATATAATCTTAATTCTAGAGTAATTCTAAATAACTATTTACAATATGTACAAGGCAGGGATCACTGAGTTGTGTCGTACACTGTGTCCTGAAAATCAAAACTGTTATGTCTTCTATGGTAAAATAGAAGGACTTCACCATCATATAAGAGGTTTTCCTCATTCAGTCTAGGCAGTGCAGCCGGTGAAAAGTACGTTCTGTTTAGGAGTACATTCCTGTCATCATTGGAGGAGAGATGGTCAGACACCATCCCATTGCCCACATCGCCGCATCGTCCCAGAAATCCAATGGCGCCCCGCACCATCCATACGTCGATACGGGGAGTCCCCGCTCCATCATATATCGCCCTGCACGAAGGGCGACTAACCGAACCATCCCTCCTAACTATCGTCCGCAGCCCCAAGCACGAGCGCAAAGCCCGCCTCTCCCAAGCCCTGACCCTCTCCATCTGCGCCGAAGATATGCCGAACCATATCGGAAAGGCATATGAAACCACCGGTCTGATCACTTGACGATAAATCAAGAGCTTCACGGCCGACGATAGACCCCTTCTCATCCGAAACAGGCGGTGATAGCCGAAATAGACCCTCCTCGCCCTGTCCAGCGCGTAATCAACGTGATTGCGGAATTCCAGTCTGGAGTCAAAAACGACCCCCAGATACTTAATCGTGCCAGTAACTGCCACGTTATCGACCCCGATGCGGACCACGGGAACGTATCGTCGAAAATTAGGGTAAGTGGTGCCAGTCCTGCCCCTAAAAACCATAGCGGAGCATTTCGCCGGGTTTAGCCTAAGCCTCCATCTAGTGAAATAACCACACAACTCACCCAAAAACATGTTAACATTCCTGTTAACAATAGAAGCCCTGGGGCCAGAGAAGGCCAACATGACGTCATCCGCGTACGCCAGCAGCATGCCACCTGAAGGAGGGGCTGGAATGTCATGGACAAACAAATTGTACAACATCGGCCCGAGGATGGAGCCTTGGGGGACGCCAGATCGAACTGGCCGATCTGAAGAAGATTGCTCACCTACCCTTACACAAAAACTCCGACCGTGGAGAAAGCTTGCGACCACCCTACACACCTGTCTGCCAAATCCAAGGCCCCTAAGCTTAAAAAGCAGGCCGTCGTGCCAAACGGAATCAAAGGCCTTGGAAATATCAAGGCCTACCGCAATCGTCCCGTACTTCCTATCAAATCCCCTAGTCACGTAGCTCGTGAAAACGCCTAAAGCGTGTGTGGTGGAATGGTCCGGCCTGAAACCAAACTGACCATCCGGCAGAATACCTCTGTCCTCAACGACCCTGGCAATCCTCCTCAAAATGAACGACTCAAAGAGTCTCCCAAACGTCGACAGAAGAGAAACAGGCCTATAGCCAGAGCGATCTCGCCGATCAGACCCCGGTTTCGGTATCGGAACAACTACAGCGGTCTTCCAGGCGGGAGGAAAATACCCCAAATTCAGGCAGTGGTTAAACAAGACGCACAGAAAAGTGAAAATCACATTGCCGGCTCTCTTGAGCGCAATATCCGGGACTCCATCAACACCGGAGGACCTCTTGGACGACCAAGAGGAAAGGGCCGAACCAATGCAAGATGGTTTTACAAAAAGACCATCTTCCCACAAGGACCTATCAGCCACAGCAGTGCCGTTAGCAGGGAACGAACCAGAAAATTCAACCAGGGGAGACGCATCAACAAGATCTTCTGCAACCTCATGGACCTGTCTTTCGAACTCGCCGTCAGACGGGGGAAAGCCCGTTACCAAATCGACTTGAACATGGTCCGCAAGAGCCTCCGCCTTGGAAAGATCATCAGTCAATACACTCCCGTCAGAGGACGTCAGGTCTCCAATAGGTTCCCTATTGGATAGGCCCGCGGCCCTCTTGACCTGAGAGTATGAACGACCATCGATCCTAATACGTCCAAGTCGGCGGCTCATGCGGTCCCGTTCGAAGGAGTCAATGGACTCGCGAATCACCCTAGACAGGTGTCTGATGTCAGTGCGCAAAAGCCCGCGGCGCTCTGGATCAGCCGATCCGCGCAGCGCCCGACATAGGGCCCTACGCTCATAAATGAGCCTGAGAATCCAGCCCGGTAAGAACATCCTTATCCTCTCCACGGGAACCCTAGGGACCGAAGCCTCGATCGCGGAGCGAAATACCATTCCAAGTCCCTCAACACAATCATCAATCTCCTGTGTAGTCACGTTCCTGTCTACCGGAAGAGAAATAGGCGACAGCCCCTCACCCAGACGAGCCCTGTAGCGACGGACATGCATTCTGCTAAAATCGAGGAAAGTCCTGGGATTCCTTATCTCAAGTCGCCCTATACCTAGAGTCACCTGGATCGCCCTATGATCTGACTCGAAATCAAATGCTCTCGACAATCCCCCATCGCCCGTGAGTGGAACACCAGGAGTCAACAAAAAGAAGTCTATGTAAGTCCCCCAAGTCCCTCAACACAATCATCAATCTCCTGTGTAGTCACGTTCCTGTCTACCGGAAGAGAAATAGGCGACAGCCCCTCACCCAGACGAGCCCTGTAGCGACGGACATGCATTCTGCTAAAATCGAGGAAAGTCCTGGGATTCCTTATCTCAAGTCGCCCTATACCTAGAGTCACCTGGATCGCCCTATGATCTGACTCGAAATCAAATGCTCTCGACAATCCCCCATCGCCCGTGAGTGGAACACCAGGAGTCAACAAAAAGAAGTCTATGTAAGTCCCCCCGGATGCATTCGGTCTCGTCGGTCTATCGCACCGGCACGTCGCAAAATCAGGGTAGTCAAGTAAAAACCTGGCCAGCCGCCTTCCCCTGGGGTCCACCTCCGTGCCACCCCAGGACGGGTGTTTAGCATTGAGGTCTGCTCCAACCACAACCTCGCCAGACTCGTGCAGCTCCATAATCGACTCCAAATCCGATGGTATCAAGGGTTCACCAGGACGAAGATAAAGCGAAACAAAGGCAACTGAACCGCCATCCCTCGTAAAAACCCTCGCAGCGCAGGATTCTATGCCTCCTGTCCGAATATGTATCCTCTCACTGCGAAAAGAACTCCGCACAAGTACCGCAGTGCCACCGCCGCGTGACTGTCTATCCTGTCTGAAAACATCATATCCCTCCAATTCAAAGCGGTGCCTACTGGAAAGCTTATGTTCCGCCAACAAAATCACATCAGGTCCATGGTCGTCAACAAAAATCTTCAAAAAATGTCTCCTGCGTAAGGACACACAAGAGTTGATGTTCAGAAAAACACACTTAAATAAACTACACATCGCAGAGGAAGCGCAAGAAGGCCGTAATGGCCCCCGACTCACCATGCTCCCTAACAAGGCCTGCATACCTTGGTGCAAATTCCCTCATCCTAGCGAAAACTGAAACGAAGTCGCCGCCCAATATTCGCTGACAGTCCGCAAAGATATCCGCACCGCCGGCGGATGTGGGGGCACCAGACGGTGCCGAGCGCGCGCTTGGCCGTGCAGCGGACGCGTAGGAAAGTCCTCTCACCCTATTCGACCTAGACATATCCCTATTCCTGATCTCCTCTCTCTTCTCTGCCATCCTGGCAACCATTCTTACACGAATGGGACATCCCCTCGAGCCAGCAGTATGGCCCTCAACACCACAATTCACGCAACTCACTGGCACCACCTCATACCTCGTAACCCTTCCCGTCTCCGGATCGGTAACCTCCTTCCCTTCCAAATCCTTGGGCGGAACCGGACACGCCCCGCGTTCATGTGGCTGGCTGCATTTACAGCAGCGAAATGGCAAACCGCAGTTGTCGGACACATGGCCATACCTTTGGCAATTATAACATTGGACGGGATCACGGGCCCTGTCCCTACGGAAAGTGACCCTGCAATGCAACATCCTTTTCACCCCATAGAGGAGACCCAAATCGGTGGACCTTCCCACCCTAAGAAGCCACAAGTTCCCTGAAAGGTTAACCAAACCCCGCACATCGACCGGGAACCCAAGGCCGCCCAAACACTCCTCGACCTCTTCCTTAGAAAACTCCCCAGAAAGCCCCTCAATAACAACGGAATAGGGCAACAAATCCTTAGGCGTATGGGTGGTGAACTTATACCGCCTCTCCTTCAACATACTCTTAATCTTCTCAAAGGAATTTATACCCCTTACCCTCAAACTTATGCAACTTTTTCTTACCAATCTGATGGTGAAGTCCTTCGTGTTCAGGGATCTTGACACAATCGTGCATAACTCTCTTACACCTACATCATAAACCATAAACGCAGGCATGGTTCCATTGTCTTCTCTATCCGCTGTGGCCGGTTGGCCCGTAGCAGGGGTCTTCACAGCTGGGGGGACAGCATTCTTCTTCACTGCCGGTATCTTCGGTACAGCACCAGTCTTTGCGGGGTGCGCAACATCTCTTAACGGGAGCGTTTCTTCATTCTTCTTCTCTTTCGGAATTCGCTTGGCCTTTACCAGGGAGAAGGCTCCATCGTTCAACGCAGTGCCGGGGTTTTCGGCTACCCCGGCCGACAAATCATTCGTATCCATATCCTCGACTGAGATATGGACGCCATCATCAGCTGAATTGCCAGCAGCTATGCCCTTTGTGGTGTGGGCACTAGCTGAAGCATTATGTGAATTCATGCCCTTTGTAGCTTGGGCAACAATCACTCGACCATCAGAAGCATTACTAAAATTTTGCTTTGCACTGGCCATCATTGCCATTTCCATTTCGGCCATTTTCGTTCGTAGGGCCAAAATTACAGCCCCATCTCTGCGGGCATTCTCCTCAAGGCGTGCAATCGTTGCCTTGAGTTCATCCACCAAGCATCCCATCTTTAGGCTCTCGTAAATGTCGCTATCAGACTTCTTCTTTCTTCGCTTGCGACTAGCCTCATCCATTTTTTGGATGACCTCGTTGACCGTCTCATTCTTTGGCTTCTCTGCATCCTCTGCCTCTTCAATTTCTTCTTCTTCTTCTTCGTCATCCCTTTTCTCAGGCTGACCTTCCATTTTAACACCACAATCACTGGCCAGTGGCCCACAAAAATGTTCAAACCACTGTAGGCTTTTTATATTTCTTTTGTGCTCCTTACAAAAATCACTTTTCGCCAAATCAAGTTCGTGTCTTGAGTCTACGATCTGCCACTCAACGACTATTGCTTCTTTGCTGCTTACCCACTGGCTTTTGGAGGCATTTTCACTTGGTTTTTTTTAAGTCACACAAACACTTTTAACACTGTTCACGATTTTGTGTGTTTGATGGCTTACTCGGAATATTTAAACCATTTCATGCACAAGATATTCAGGTAGACGAAAACAGTCGCTATGTTTACGAAAACAACCCTCTAAATTTAGCTACACGATGGATCCGAAAGTATAAATACTGCAGTTCATGCTGCGAACTAATATCATTTGTGTTTCAGTGCTAAGTGAAGTGAATTAAAAAAAATAACTAAAAATGTCTGGTCGTGGTAAAGGTGGCAAAGTTAAGGGAAAGGCAAAGTCCCGTTCCAACCGTGCTGGTCTTCAATTCCCCGTCGGTCGTATCCATCGTTTGTTGCGCAAAGGCAACTATGCTGAACGTGTTGGTGCCGGAGCTCCAGTTTACTTGGCTGCTGTCATGGAGTATTTGGCCGCTGAAGTTCTTGAATTGGCTGGCAACGCTGCTCGTGACAACAAGAAGACAAGAATTATCCCCCGTCACTTGCAATTGGCTATCCGTAATGACGAAGAATTGAACAAATTGCTGTCCGGTGTCACCATTGCTCAAGGTGGTGTATTGCCAAACATCCAAGCTGTTCTCTTGCCCAAGAAGACCGAAAAGAAGGCTTAAATTATCTACGAGCATCAAAGAAAAAATGTAAATACAGGCCATCGTATAAATCAACAACAATCCGTCCTTTTCAGGACGACAAAAATTTTTTTAAAAGAGAAAAAACTATATCAAACCTTATTTTATCAAGAAAATTTACTTAAAAAATAGTTTTAAATAATAAATAAAATTTTAATTGTAGTTAAATTTAAAAAAAAATATTTTTTGGTCGATTTTTTTTTCAGTGGATTTGGTAATTTGCTAGCAATTTCGTTATTCGAAATTTCCTTAACAATCCTGTTTTAGGCGTAAATACAAAAAAAATCTGCCATCTATTGTTTATAGGTAAACATTTTCAAATATGTTTACATCTTATCGACTATTGCAGGTCTTTTAATATACATGTCATAATTATCAGTTATCAATTATCATGCATCAACATTTCGCCTTTTTGCATACATTAACATAATAAGAATTTAGTTTTATCGACCCTACTCAAGATTATCGGCATTTAATAGGATCAATGTTACCATTAGGGTACTGTAAAAACTATTTATTTTACATTTGAATATCACATGGTAATCATTGTTCATTTTCTGATGCTAAAAAAAATTGGCATATGTAATAACAAAACATCGAAACGAAGTATCTACGATCGTCCCTCTTCGTACATTTGTGACAAAGTTAGCAGCTCCAAGCAAAGGAAACATTTAATGGTAGTATATGCGTGCATTTTGGTATCTGTGTGTATGTATGCTTTTTAGTGTTGTATACCATCGTTTCATCGTATTGTTCTAATGGCGTCGGTTTTAGTTTCGTCATGTATGTATGTATATTATATTTAGAAGCTACATTTTTGCCGACGGCAAATTGAAAAATGGTAATATTTATTTTCAAATAAATTTTATGTATTTTTTTTTTTTAGTAAAAATTTATAACAAGAAATATCTCTTTTTAAATATGTTTTGTGGTCCTGAAAAGGACCGATTGTTTTAGTTTTAAAGTTTTTAAAATTTTCTCCAAAATAGCGTCAAGATAATGTTTAACCGCCGAAACCGTACAAAGTGCGGCCTTGTCTCTTCAAAGCGTAGACGACATCCATAGCGGTGACGGTTTTACGCTTAGCGTGTTCAGTGTAGGTGACAGCATCACGAATAACGTTTTCCAAAAACACCTTCAGGACACCACGGGTTTCTTCGTAAATCAATCCAGAGATACGGTTTACACCGCCACGACGAGCCAAACGTCTGATTGCAGGCTTGGTGATACCTTGGATGTTATCACGCAACACTTTACGATGACGTTTAGCGCCACCTTTTCCCAAGCCTTTGCCACCTTTACCACGACCAGTCATTTTTTCACTTTTTAAATTAAATTCACTTCACAAGATATGCACAAGAACTAATACTTACCATGCTTTAGTTTAGTTTATTTCCATTTCTTTTCTTATCTAAATTTACATTTCATGTTTCTCTTATTTTATAAATTTTCTTAACATGTATCTCTACATTTATCTAAGAATATAACACTACATATTTAAAAGTAGGTTTCTTAAGGTCAGCCCACCTGACATCTTATACAATAAAGTCCATTTATCCATCCAATAAATAGCCCGGGAAAATTAGGTAAAACCGAGCACCCTTTCTCACTTAACCTAAGACTTAAACTATAAATATTTACATATATACAAAAACAGAAAAAATAAAAAAAATAAAAATTTCATCGCACAAAAAGGTATATACAAAAATAAAATAAAAATATAATTCCATAGAATCCAATGTCAGATCATTGGACCATGCTGTAAACAGGGCTATCTGTATTATACGTCTGGTACCTCCTGTGGTAAAATACCACACGCCCCCTATCATCAAACACCAAGCCCCCCTCATCAAGAAATAGCAAGCCAATCGGGGGCATATGACCATTAGTCTCTCTTATCCTATCATACTGCTCCCTGGAGATACAGCATGCTCTCACCTTCCCATTTGGGTGACTCACACAACCCCGATGAAATTTAATCGCCAGTCCTGCCATGTAAGCATCTATCCGCACAATCCCGCACTCATCATAGACAGTCCTATTCGAAGGTCTAGCCCGGTACCCCTCCTCCATCAATCTTCCCTTGACCCCAAATCAGTGGATAAACACCCTCCTCTCGTACCTGCGAATGCGTTCCATTTGACTAGACGACACCAAACACCAGACAGGGAACGCATACGAAATCGTCGGTCTAACAACCTGGGAGTATATAATCATCTTGACCCTCCTACTAAGACCTCCTCTCATACTCATAGTCCTATACAGCATAGCATAAGCCGCCCTTCCCTTCCTTATCGCCTCATCTACATGTTTCACAAACGACATGTTCTCTTGCAAAACAACACCCAAATACCTGATGTTATCATCGTTAACAAGTACCGTACCGCCTATCCTGACCGACGGAGAGAAACGCCATACATTCCTAAAAAGTCCCAAGCCTCTACATCTAAACATTATGGACCGACATTTACCCAGGTTCAATCTCAGCCTCCACCGCTCCAAATAAGGCACCAGCTCCCCAAGGTAGTCCTCCATCCTCCTCTGAGAAACCACCGCCCTAGGGTGGGTAACCGCTATCACAATATCATCTGCGTAAGCCATAGCCAAATCTCCCCCCTGAGGCAGAGGCATATCAGCCAAGTACAAATTGTAGAGCACAGGTCCCAGCACAGACCCCTGCGGGACCCCCGTCGTAACCACTCTACACTCAGAAACCGCACCCTCCATCAACACATGGAAGCTCCTACCGTGGAGATAACCCGCCACCATCCTCGTCAAAAAAGGTCCAAAACCATACCCCTCAAGCTTCGTAACGAGGCCCCTGTGCCACACCGTATCGAACGCACGTTCAAAATCAAGACCCACTGCCAACGTACCACTGCGTCTTCTAAAGCCCTCAGACACCTTAGATGTTAGCACCACTAGCGCATGAACCGTAGAGGTGCCTCCTCTAAAACCAAACTGATGTTCCCCCAAGACACTACTCTCCTCAATAGCCTCATTCACACGCTCCAAAATGACAATCTCAAACAATTTCCCCAAACTCGATATCAGAGAGATGGGCCTATAAGAGGACGGACTTGTCGGATCCTTCCCCGGTTTAAGGATAGGAATAACACTAGACTCTTTCCAAGCCCTCGGAAAGTAGCCAATGTTAATGCATTGATTAAAAAGAACCGCCAAATAGTTCCAACTCCTATGGTCCATCTTCCTGATAACAAAGTTCGGGATGCCATCCCCTCCACTACTCCTCTTGCAGTTGAGTCTTCTGAGAATCGCACCTACCTCTGAACTCCTCACCATCCTCAACGGAGGCACATCACCGCCACCGTCCACAACACCATCAGCAGTGATACCATTCCCAAAATCCATCATAGGCCTCGTAGACCCAGCCCTCACATCAAAGGGATCCTCCATATCAACCGCGCCCTGTGCCTTCGAGAAAGAGTCGGCCAAAATCTCCGCCCTACCGTCATCAGTATAAACCCGTCTCCCCTGAGAGTCAGTCAAGTCACCCATCCTCCTTCCTACTTTCGTACCTGTAAATCTCTTCAAACTGCGATACATATTATTCCCTGCCACAATCTTGCCCAATAGCCGGACGCATCTCTCCTCCTCAAACAGAAATATCCTCTCCCTTATAATCTTGTCAAGTAACCTTATCATAGTCCTCACCGTACCTGCCTCCTGGAGGCCGTGTAGTCTGTAGAGTCTCCGCCTAAGGCCCTTCTTCTGCGCTATCAACGACAGAATATCCGCTGGCAAATCGGGCAATTCCCTTCCCTTCACCCCAGTCATCGGGATGCTCCTTTCCATAGCCCCCCTAATGGACATAGTGAGCCTCTCCACACCATCATCCAATTCCTCAATGGTGCAATTCCTGTCCAAAGGCAAAAACGCATCCCCCATCAGACCAACGAGACAATTATTAAAAATACCGACGTCCATCCTCTCAAACTGAAAATACCGCACCGGTACACTACTCTCCAGATCACCAAGCGTAAACTCTATGCAGACAGCCCTATGGTCAGAGTCATAGTCTAGGGTCTTAAGTCCATTCACAGTCTGTGACCCATTTGGCCCGTCCTTCAACATAATCCCAACCGTCGTGATGAAGAAATCAATGTACGACCTGCTCGTCGTCGGTCCGTCAGTAGGCCTCAACACCAATGCCGGGCTCAAATCCAACCATTCCTTCAATCTCCTACCCCTCGTATCCGTAAAATCATCCCCCCAATAGGCATGCCGGGCATTAAAATCCCCACTAATAATCGCCTCATTGGAACCTATAACGCCCTCCAGTCTATCCATATCCTCCATGTCGATAATCAACCCTGGCCTAAGATACAGTGAGCATAAAACAATACTCACCCCACTTCTCCTTCTGACTCTCACAATAGTACCCTCTATACCCCGAAGATCAGCATCCAATCTCTCACCCCTTATACCATCCCTCAGGCATATCGCCGTCCCCCCTCCTCTCCTACCAGTCCTATTCTGTCTAAAAACCTTATAACCACCCAATTCAAACAAATGCCTATCAGACAACTTATGCTCAGCAATCAACAAAACATCAGGACGATGTTTCCCAACAAAGATCTTAAGAAAATGCCTCTTACTCCTGGCCACCATCGAATTCACATTGACGAAAATACACCTAAAACCGTCCATCATCACCAAAGCTAAGCAGAAAACCCATCATCGCCCTCTTCTTATCGTCATCACTAGCCAGCCTACGATATTCCCCTCTAATGGCCTCAATCCTGCGCACACATGGCAGAAAGCCCTGGCCAAACAACCTCTTACACTCCGCATCGAACCCTCCCATGAGTGACTCAGACCTAGCCATCTCCTGTCTGCCTGCAGCCCCACCAGCCACAACCGAAGCTTTGGCCGCATTCGCAAAGGTCATTCCTCTCGTACCCGCACTCGAAGCATTCATCTTAACCGCAGCATCATTACGGGCATGCCCACCATTCCTATCAGCCTCTCTCCTTTCCTGAAATCTACGTAATATCTCTATCCTCTTGGGGCAACTATGGTCACAAACAACGTGTCCCTCAACATCACAATTAGCACACCTAACAGGACGCCCTACCTTCCGCACTATCCCACCCGTATCCGGATCCGTCGTAACGTTCTCTTCTACATTATCATCCCTACATGGCACCTCACATCCCCCGGGCCCATGGGACTGCCCACACTTCACACAACGATAGTCCAAGCGACAGTTCGGTGATGTGTGTCCAAACCTTTGACAATTCCAGCACTGAACAATCCCCTCCTTCTTGAAATTAGAAATCACCACCTTACAATTTAAAATGTACTGTAGTCTACAGAACGCCTTAATATCAGAAACTGCATTAAGCTGTACTATCCATCTATCTCCTCTAAGTCTTACTATTTTCTCCACCTTAATGTCCATCCCCTTGCTATCCAAGAAAACTCGCAAGTCCTCTACCTCATATGTACCAGATAGCCCAGCTACAAACATGGTAAATGGTCTTCTCTCCTTCGGTGTGTATGTAACATACTTATATTTCCTCTCATCAAACATCCTACGAACCTTATCATAATCCTCTAGGGACACCGTCTGTAGACTCAAGACATTCTTATTATTAATTTTCACAACAAAAAGGGCGTGCCCCAACAATGTTCTCAATATCATATTAAGCTCCCTAACATTAGCATTATAAACTTTTATAATAGGTGGGCTGACCTTACCATTCCTTCTTCTCTCAGGCATCGTCTCATTCCTCTCTGGCTCATTGGCAGCTCATCTTCTGACCAGCCAAAACATTGTGCTTCATCTTGGGTGTCTCTTGATTTGGAATCTCCTTATAGCCCTTCGGCACTGCCCCTTTGCTAGTTACTTTTGCTGATGTTGTCTCATCATTTCCAAACGCAGTGCCAAGGTTTCCGGCTACCTTGACCGACTTGAGACTGCTACTACCCACAGAAATATCGTCAGTCTCCATCTCTTGTAGTTGTAGATTTGTAATGGCTTCCTTTATTGTTGGTTTTGCCAACGTCAAGTGGCTAGTGACAGGTGCCATAAGTGCGCCGCCCTTTGTGCTTGTCTGCAATGATGCTGCACACAACTCATCTAACTTCATCCGTAGTTCCTTTATTGTTTTTTGATACTCATCCACTTTGCTCTGGAGCTGCATTATTTTATACGCAGCGTCGCCTTCAGCTTCACTGCCGCTGCTTGTCTTCTTCTTCTTTCTTTTCTTTTTGGTCTTTGCCTCGACAAATTGATTGCTGTCAGTCGAACATTGCTCGAAGTTTACACTATCATCGTTAGTCTTAGCACAATCACTTCCATTATTTCGGCTTGTAGGGGCACTTGCCTTACGCTGTACAACAGTCTCCTTCTTATCTATAGCATCAGCCATAGCTAAAACACCAAATCTGTTCTCACAAGAGTTCATATTCAAATTAAAAACGAGTTCATTACAACCATCATTCAATTTTTCAAAATCAAGCAAATTGCTGCCTTTTATTTGTATATTATGCCCCAGAGGGACATTCACATTTCGCTGGTCTAGCTGTCGATTTTGTGCCAGCACTGGCGACTACTATCACTTCGCAAATTTTAGGATACCAAATTTGGCAAAATAATGTCTTTGCGCAGCCCTGATGACTACTACCACTACTCACGAACGGCACCTAAGGTGTCAAAAAGTCACTTCTACCGAGATTAAAATCTGTTATCAAACTTTGAAGATCACTTTCACTGTTGGCTCACGATGTTTGCACTTCAAGCACCAATCACGAGCCAAACGTCTGATTGCAGGCTTGGTGATACCTTGGATGTTATCACGCAACACTTTACGATGACGTTTTGCGCCACCTTTTCCCAAGCCTTTGCCACCTTTACCACGACCAGTCATTTTTTCACTTTTTAAATTAAATTCACTTCACAAGATATGCACAAGAACTAATACTTACCATGCTTTAGTTTAGTTTATTTCCATTTCTTTTCTTATCTAAATTTACATTTCATGTTTCTCTTATTTTATAAATTTTCTTAACATGTATCTCTACATTTATCTAAGAATATAACACTACATATTTAAAAGTAGGTTTCTTAAGGTCAGCCCACCTGACATCTTATACAATAAAGTCCATTTATCCATCCAATAAATAGCCCGGGAAAATTAGGTAAAACCGAGCACCCTTTCTCACTTAACCTAAGACTTAAACTATAAATATTTACATATATACAAAAACAGAAAAAATAAAAAAAATAAAAATTTCATCGCACAAAAAGGTATATACAAAAATAAAATAAAAATATAATTCCATAGAATCCAATGTCAGATCATTGGACCATGCTGTAAACAGGGCTATCTGTATTATACGTCTGGTACCTCCTGTGGTAAAATACCACACGCCCCCTATCATCAAACACCAAGCCCCCCTCATCAAGAAATAGCAAGCCAATCGGGGGCATATGACCATTAGTCTCTCTTATCCTATCATACTGCTCCCTGGAGATACAGCATGCTCTCACCTTCCCATTTGGGTGACTCACACAACCCCGATGAAATTTAATCGCCAGTCCTGCCATGTAAGCATCTATCCGCACAATCCCGCACTCATCATAGACAGTCCTATTCGAAGGTCTAGCCCGGTACCCCTCCTCCATCAATCTTCCCTTGACCCCAAATCAGTGGATAAACACCCTCCTCTCGTACCTGCGAATGCGTTCCATTTGACTAGACGACACCAAACACCAGACAGGGAACGCATACGAAATCGTCGGTCTAACAACCTGGGAGTATATAATCATCTTGACCCTCCTACTAAGACCTCCTCTCATACTCATAGTCCTATACAGCATAGCATAAGCCGCCCTTCCCTTCCTTATCGCCTCATCTACATGTTTCACAAACGACATGTTCTCTTGCAAAACAACACCCAAATACCTGATGTTATCATCGTTAACAAGTACCGTACCGCCTATCCTGACCGACGGAGAGAAACGCCATACATTCCTAAAAAGTCCCAAGCCTCTACATCTAAACATTATGGACCGACATTTACCCAGGTTCAATCTCAGCCTCCACCGCTCCAAATAAGGCACCAGCTCCCCAAGGTAGTCCTCCATCCTCCTCTGAGAAACCACCGCCCTAGGGTGGGTAACCGCTATCACAATATCATCTGCGTAAGCCATAGCCAAATCTCCCCCCTGAGGCAGAGGCATATCAGCCAAGTACAAATTGTAGAGCACAGGTCCCAGCACAGACCCCTGCGGGACCCCCGTCGTAACCACTCTACACTCAGAAACCGCACCCTCCATCAACACATGGAAGCTCCTACCGTGGAGATAACCCGCCACCATCCTCGTCAAAAAAGGTCCAAAACCATACCCCTCAAGCTTCGTAACGAGGCCCCTGTGCCACACCGTATCGAACGCACGTTCAAAATCAAGACCCACTGCCAACGTACCACTGCGTCTTCTAAAGCCCTCAGACACCTTAGATGTTAGCACCACTAGCGCATGAACCGTAGAGGTGCCTCCTCTAAAACCAAACTGATGTTCCCCCAAGACACTACTCTCCTCAATAGCCTCATTCACACGCTCCAAAATGACAATCTCAAACAATTTCCCCAAACTCGATATCAGAGAGATGGGCCTATAAGAGGACGGACTTGTCGGATCCTTCCCCGGTTTAAGGATAGGAATAACACTAGACTCTTTCCAAGCCCTCGGAAAGTAGCCAATGTTAATGCATTGATTAAAAAGAACCGCCAAATAGTTCCAACTCCTATGGTCCATCTTCCTGATAACAAAGTTCGGGATGCCATCCCCTCCACTACTCCTCTTGCAGTTGAGTCTTCTGAGAATCGCACCTACCTCTGAACTCCTCACCATCCTCAACGGAGGCACATCACCGCCACCGTCCACAACACCATCAGCAGTGATACCATTCCCAAAATCCATCATAGGCCTCGTAGACCCAGCCCTCACATCAAAGGGATCCTCCATATCAACCGCGCCCTGTGCCTTCGAGAAAGAGTCGGCCAAAATCTCCGCCCTACCGTCATCAGTATAAACCCGTCTCCCCTGAGAGTCAGTCAAGTCACCCATCCTCCTTCCTACTTTCGTACCTGTAAATCTCTTCAAACTGCGATACATATTATTCCCTGCCACAATCTTGCCCAATAGCCGGACGCATCTCTCCTCCTCAAACAGAAATATCCTCTCCCTTATAATCTTGTCAAGTAACCTTATCATAGTCCTCACCGTACCTGCCTCCTGGAGGCCGTGTAGTCTGTAGAGTCTCCGCCTAAGGCCCTTCTTCTGCGCTATCAACGACAGAATATCCGCTGGCAAATCGGGCAATTCCCTTCCCTTCACCCCAGTCATCGGGATGCTCCTTTCCATAGCCCCCCTAATGGACATAGTGAGCCTCTCCACACCATCATCCAATTCCTCAATGGTGCAATTCCTGTCCAAAGGCAAAAACGCATCCCCCATCAGACCAACGAGACAATTATTAAAAATACCGACGTCCATCCTCTCAAACTGAAAATACCGCACCGGTACACTACTCTCCAGATCACCAAGCGTAAACTCTATGCAGACAGCCCTATGGTCAGAGTCATAGTCTAGGGTCTTAAGTCCATTCACAGTCTGTGACCCATTTGGCCCGTCCTTCAACATAATCCCAACCGTCGTGATGAAGAAATCAATGTACGACCTGCTCGTCGTCGGTCCGTCAGTAGGCCTCAACACCAATGCCGGGCTCAAATCCAACCATTCCTTCAATCTCCTACCCCTCGTATCCGTAAAATCATCCCCCCAATAGGCATGCCGGGCTTTAAAATCCCCACTAATAATCGCCTCATTGGAACCTATAACGCCCTCCAGTCTATCCATATCCTCCATGTCGATAATCAACCCTGGCCTAAGATACAGTGAGCATAAAACAATACTCACCCCACTTCTCCTTCTGACTCTCACAATAGTACCCTCTATACCCCGAAGATCAGCATCCAATCTCTCACCCCTTATACCATCCCTCAGGCATATCGCCGTCCCCCCTCCTCTCCTACCAGTCCTATTCTGTCTAAAAACCTTATAACCACCCAATTCAAACAAATGCCTATCAGACAACTTATGCTCAGCAATCAACAAAACATCAGGACGATGTTTCCCAACAAAGATCTTAAGAAAATGCCTCTTACTCCTGGCCACCATCGAATTCACATTGACGAAAATACACCTAAAACCGTCCATCATCACCAAAGCTAAGCAGAAAACCCATCATCGCCCTCTTCTTATCGTCATCACTAGCCAGCCTACGATATTCCCCTCTAATGGCCTCAATCCTGCGCACACATGGCAGAAAGCCCTGGCCAAACAACCTCTTACACTCCGCATCGAACCCTCCCATGAGTGACTCAGACCTAGCCATCTCCTGTCTGCCTGCAGCCCCACCAGCCACAACCGAAGCTTTGGCCGCATTCGCAAAGGTCATTCCTCTCGTACCCGCACTCGAAGCATTCATCTTAACCGCAGCATCATTACGGGCATGCCCACCATTCCTATCAGCCTCTCTCCTTTCCTGAAATCTACGTAATATCTCTATCCTCTTGGGGCAACTATGGTCACAAACAACGTGTCCCTCAACATCACAATTAGCACACCTAACAGGACGCCCTACCTTCCGCACTATCCCACCCGTATCCGGATCCGTCGTAACGTTCTCTTCTACATTATCATCCCTACATGGCACCTCACATCCCCCGGGCCCATGGGACTGCCCACACTTCACACAACGATAGTCCAAGCGACAGTTCGGTGATGTGTGTCCAAACCTTTGACAATTCCAGCACTGAACAATCCCCTCCTTCTTGAAATTAGAAATCACCACCTTACAATTTAAAATGTACTGTAGTCTACAGAACGCCTTAATATCAGAAACTGCATTAAGCTGTACTATCCATCTATCTCCTCTAAGTCTTACTATTTTCTCCACCTTAATGTCCATCCCCTTGCTATCCAAGAAAACTCGCAAGTCCTCTACCTCATATGTACCAGATAGCCCAGCTACAAACATGGTAAATGGTCTTCTCTCCTTCGGTGTGTATGTAACATACTTATATTTCCTCTCATCAAACATCCTACGAACCTTATCATAATCCTCTAGGGACACCGTCTGTAGACTCAAGACATTCTTATTATTAATTTTCACAACAAAAAGGGCGTGCCCCAACAATGTTCTCAATATCATATTAAGCTCCCTAACATTAGCATTATAAACTTTTATAATAGGTGGGCTGACCTTACCATTCCTTCTTCTCTCAGGCATCGTCTCATTCCTCTCTGGCTCATTGGCAGCCCCGCTCATCTTCTGACCAGCCAAAACATTGTGCTTCATCTTGGGTGTCTCTTGATTTGGAATCTCCTTATAGCCCTTCGGCACTGCCCCTTTGCTAGTTACTTTTGCTGATGTTGTCTCATCATTTCCAAACGCAGTGCCAAGGTTTCCGGCTACCTTGACCGACTTGAGACTGCTACTACCCACAGAAATATCGTCAGTCTCCATCTCTTGTAGTTGTAGATTTGTAATGGCTTCCTTTATTGTTGGTTTTGCCAACGTCAAGTGGCTAGTGACAGGTGCCATAAGTGCGCCGCCCTTTGTGCTTGTCTGCAATGATGCTGCACACAACTCATCTAACTTCATCCGTAGTTCCTTTATTGTTTTTTGATACTCATCCACTTTGCTCTGGAGCTGCATTATTTTATACGCAGCGTCGCCTTCAGCTTCACTGCCGCTGCTTGTCTTCTTCTTCTTTCTTTTCTTTTTGGTCTTTGCCTCGACAAATTGATTGCTGTCAGTCGAACATTGCTCGAAGTTTACACTATCATCGTTAGTCTTAGCACAATCACTTCCATTATTTCGGCTTGTAGGGGCACTTGCCTTACGCTGTACAACAGTCTCCTTCTTATCTATAGCATCAGCCATAGCTAAAACACCAAATCTGTTCTCACAAGAGTTCATATTCAAATTAAAAACGAGTTCATTACAACCATCATTCAATTTTTCAAAATCAAGCAAATTGCTGCCTTTTATTTGTATATTATGCCCCAGAGGGACATTCACATTTCGCTGGTCTAGCTGTCGATTTTGTGCCAGCACTGGCGACTACTATCACTTCGCAAATTTTAGGATACCAAATTTGGCAAAATAATGTCTTTGCGCAGCCCTGATGACTACTACCACTACTCACGAACGGCACCTAAGGTGTCAAAAAGTCACTTCTACCGAGATTAAAATCTGTTATCAAACTTTGAAGATCACTTTCACTGTTGGCTCACGATGTTTGCACTTCAAGCACCAATCACGAGCCAAACGTCTGATTGCAGGCTTGGTGATACCTTGGATGTTATCACGCAACATTTTACGATGACGTTTAGCGCCACCTTTTCCCAAGCCTTTGCCACCTTTACCACGACCAGTCATTTTTTCACTTTTTAAATTAAATTCACTTCACAAGATATGCACAAGAACTAATACTTACCATGCTGCGATACCTCATATTTATACAAAATCCGCTCTGAATTTACTACATACACATACGCTTCGATCTATCTTCGGGGTTGTTCGTATACACTTCGTGTGTACAGATACAAATGTTGAAGCATATACGCAGCACACACCCTTATTGGAAACTGTAGCCCGCCAAATTTTTTCTATAAATATCGGGAATCGCTCCGTAAGGCAACTATTCTGTGTTGAGAACTCGTGGTGTGAACACATAAGTTTGGAAAGCGGAAGTTTGAATACAAATTTTAATCTGAAGTGCTTTTTGAAAGTGACTCTTAATTGTGATTTTGTGAAGTGCATAGTAAGCACATTGCATTTTTGGACATTTTTGGCTACTCACTCTGGAAATTGAGAAGTGATAGTAGTCACCAAAAGTTTTGTACATCACTTAAAAAAGTGAGAAGTGCATGGTAGGCAGCAATCTCTATATTCGTTTTTACTGTGCTAACAAGTGGAGAAGGAGGTGGAGTTTGGAAACAATACCGGCGCACAGCACCTATGTGCGCCAAAAGAAATTGTCAGTTTGGTCAGAGATGCTACTGACCATAATCGCACCTTAATGGCTGAATCAAGCTACTATGGAATATTGAGCGAGCAGGCGCTGGGCTCCGCTCATAATCAAGACAAGATGGATGCTTCGACATCTAATGCATCCAAAAAGGCAGTTCAGGACACCTGTACGTCTGATGGAGGCGCGTCCGCCAGTGACAAAAGGCGCAAACGCAAAAAGAAGAAGAAGAATGGCAGTGGAAGTGGCAGTGATTCGCAATACGAGGACTTCCGTATTGACTTAATCACGTCACAGTTTATGGAAACCATTGAGAGGCTCGAGAAAGAGAAGCGTCAACTTGCTAATGAGTTGGCTGAACTGCGCTCACTCATACAGAGCAATGTTCAAAATCAAACACCTAGCCCTGGCGTAATCAGGGGCAACAATGACCATGACGTCAGATATACTGCAGCTAGAGGTGATGATGACATGGACGTCGTTAATGAGTACTCACTCCAGAGAGAAAAACAAATCTCGGTCAAAGCAGCCGAAGGCTTTGACACAGCGATGAAGGATGCCAGAAGACCGTTGGTAAAGCCGAGAGAAATGTGGGTCAAGGCAAATGGAAACGAAGTAGCGGGAACCAACAAAGATACACCAACAGAAACAACAAACAAAGTTACATCAGCAACAGCAACTACAGACAAAATAACATCAGCAGCAGCCCCCAGCAAAGGCGCTATACGGAAGACAACTCTCCCTGGCGATACACAGGGACGATTGACCACTGGCGGAGGAAATCCAGGACACTAGCCAAACATTGCTCAGCCGAGAGGAAAAGGTAAGTCCAGCCCACCTGTGATTAGGGTATATGGTAGTAATCCTAAGGATATGACGGATAGGCTAGCTAGACATTTGGGTCACTCCCTATTCAGCATTAGGCTGATAAACAGGAACTTGGTCGGTCTACATCTTAGTAAGATGGAAGACCATGCGAAGGCAAAAGAGTTCTCAACGAACATAGGTCTTAATTTCTTCACTTTTACGCCAAGGGAACTTAGACCATTCTCCCTTATGATACGGGGCCTCTCGGGCACGTACGATGTGGAGGATCTTAGACAGTTTCTTGCAGGCTGTGGCCTCAGTCTGGATGTGCTCAAGATAATAAGATTGGAAGGAGATCGCTGGATCGTCCAATTAGGAAACGGGTCCGACTTCGGTGGTTTTAAGAAGCTGCAGTACATACTGCATTGCCGCGTGAGTATAAGGAGGAATAAGGCGGGAGGCTTAACCCAATGCAGGAATTGCCAACGATTTGGTCACATTTCCCTGAATTGTAAGATGGCGTTTCGATGTGTTAAATGCGGTGGTTCACATGGTCCGGACAACTGCGATATCCCGGAAAGGGACCTGAACACGGAGGAGAATGTGGCTACCGAGCCTTCTACTGGACGAATAGTGAGGACCGTTGGAGTCCCAGTTCACTGTGTCAATTGTAAGGCTGACGGACATGTGGCAAGCTCCAAAGACTGTCCGAAACGTAAGGAAATACTCCGAAGGAGAGCAGGTAAGGGGGCTGCTCCCATGAAAACGACCAGCGGAATTACTGTCCCTCCTCCTCCCATTGATGGCAGAGGTGGTTCGTACGCCGATATGGCCCGTGGGATGCGTGGAGATGCATCTACATCGACAGCTACGACTCGGAAGAGTCCATCTGGAGGCATTGACGGGGCCCTGGCCCACTTTGATGGCGAGTGCAGACGACTTCTTGGCGGCGATCTGATGACCTGCGTTAAGAAGATTGGGACGTATGCTGATACATATTGCCAACTTAGAACCGATGAAGAGAGAACCCGTGCGCTCTACGGGCTATTGTTGTCGATGCGCCTTGATGCCCAGTTTTAAGACAGTCTTTATAAATGTCAACTCAATAGTGTCTCGACATAAGAGACACTATCTTCAGATTTTCGTGAAGCAGCAGAAACCGGATGTCTTGATGATAGCTGAGCATGGCCTCACGGAGAGGCATGTATTTGGACTAGAGGGCTACGACTGTCACATACAATATAGGACGACTGGCATTAGAGGCGGCGATACGGCCATATTTATAAAGACTGGCATTAAGGCTGAGAGGTGTATTTGCGATCTCGGCGGCTTACAGGGTACACTGGTTAGGGCTTCGACGCCCGAGGGTTATGTTCTCTTTGCCCCATTGTATAGTAGGCCACAGGATGCTCTTGACATACAAGCACTGGATAGATTGGCAGATCTAGTAGGCTCCACGGAGGCGATAATTGGTGGTGATCTCAACTCTAGGCATCCAGATTGGGGGGATGCTGTCCAGAACGCGAGTGGCCGCCGTCTGCATGAGTGGCTTAGGATGACACCAACCATGTCGTTGCTGAAGACAGAGGGGCCCTCGAGGAGGACTGCTATGTCTAGCTCGTACATCGACTTCTTCTTGAAGACTAATGGGATTCAGCCGACGGATGTTTCGCGGTCTCATACGGGACTTGAGACGCTGGATTACGACTCGGACCACAGGGCCGTCGTCCTTGAGATTGGCGAAATGGTTTTTGAAAGGAGTCAGCCCACAGAGATCTTCGATTTTAGAAGCTTAAGAATGCGACGATTTAATGAAAGGCTTGCTGCGGCCCTGGACAAATGCGAATTGCCGATTGCCAGTAATGCGACTGTTGCAGAAATCGATGGGGCGATCGAGGCAATGGATAGAGCCTTTTCCGAGGCCATGAGTGAAAGCATCGACAAGATTAGGCCACATAAGGGAACCCTGAGAAAATTGCCAGAGGACATATTGGAACTCATCCACAAAAAGAAAACCCTGAGAAGGCGACGTTTCCGGATTATGGACCAGCAGGAATCATCAACCCTTGGGGCTACCATAAGGAACTTAGGGAACATAATTGCCCAGCATATTGCTCGTTTTGAGGACCAGAATTACATGCAAATGCTTGATAATATTAGGCCGAACAGTGAAATGTTCAGCAAGCTGAAGAGTATAAGGGCCGCTGGGAGACGGAGTAAAATCTGTGATCTTATCCAGGAAGACGGGCGATGCACCACATCTGACGAGGAAAAGGCGAATGCTGTTGCGCGTGAGTTGGCGAAGATCCAACAAGGCGTCATGAACCCTGGAGCATTGAATGATGTTCGGGACATGTACACACCGAAGATTGAGTTCCGTGATGGAAACTTAGCGGATGCCTCCACGACTGTGGAGGGTTCTATCAGGATTATAAAACCAGCGGAAATTGGGTCTGTCCTCCGCACCATGAACAACAAGAAGAGCTCGGGAGAGGACGGCATTCCGAACTATGTGCTCCGCAGGACTGACGCTAGGGTATGGCGATTCTTAGCGATTGTCTTCAACCACTGCCTGAACCTTGGATACTTCCCCAGGGCGTGGAAGACGGCAAAGGTGGTCCCTGTATTGAAACCGGGAAAGGATCCGACATCGCCAGCGAGCTACAGACCGATATCCCTACTCTCGTCAATCTCGAAGCTCTTTGAAATTTTCATCCTACAGGAGATGAATTGCCACATTGAGGAAGCTGGGATGCTGATAGGATCGCAGTTTGGGTTCAGGAGATCTACCTCCACTACACACGCCCTGACGGCCCTCACAAGTAGGGTTGTGGAGGGATTCAACAACCGGTGTGTGACGATAGCGGCCAGCTTGGACTTTGAGAGGGCCTTCGACTCGGTCTGGCAGGAGGGCATAGTCCGAAAGATGAGGACATTCGGCTTTCAAGATTCCCTTATAGACATTGTAGAGGACTATCTCAGGGAGAGATCCTTCAGCGTTGTGGTAGCTGATTCGAAGTCTGCCACACAGAGAATCAGAGCTGGAGTACCGCAGGGATCTGTCCTAGGACCGGTTCTCTATAATGTTTATCTGACAGATATACCGGAGCCGACTAATGGGGAACTTCTTCTCATCTATGCGAACGACATACTTGTCGCATCGACACATGCCAGGGCCAAGCGGGAACCTGGAGGAATACCTTGACACTCTACAAGGGTATTTTGAGACATGGAGACTTGGCCTGAATGTCCAAAAGTGCCGGACAATGGTATTCCGAGGGAGGAAGCGGAATTTGTACAAGAACGCCAGATCGTACGTCCCCAGCATTAAGATTGGAGGCGATACTATCGTAAATTATGGATCCTTGAAGTATTTGGGTGTGATTTTCCAGGAGGATATGACATTCACGCGTCATGTCGATTACCTTTTGGATAAGGCGAAGGCTGCTTTCCACGCCTACGCATCGTTACTGAGGAGGAAAGGAGGACTGAGTAGGAAGATTAAGCTCACCATTTATAAACAAGTTGTTAGACCCACATTGGCCTATTCTTTCCTGGTATGGAGCTCCATATCATCGGCACAAATGGAGAAGATAAGGATATTCGAGAGAAAGATGTTGCGGTATTCTCTTGATATGAGAACGAAGGTGGAAACCCAGGGGCAGTATAGGAATACCCCAAATAGAGAGGTATATGGCGACGCTAGATTGCCCAGAGTGGACGCCTTCATGGTGAACGTTGCGCTGAAACACCTGCAGGGTTATGCCGCGCACCCAAATGCGATTGTCCGGGAGATGAGCCTCTCGCGCCGGGATTTCGACAGCCTTAGAAATGCCGAAAGGGTCCTTCCTCCTACGTGCCTTGGACATATGGCCGAAAACAATATGCTGTTTGATGAGCATGGTAGACTTATGTTCTACCATAGGAGATTTGGGAGAATGGACTTTGAAGATCCGGTTTATAAAGTGGACCAGTGGCTACCTGGTAGCATTTGATTTGTTTTGTAAATATGTAAATAGTAAAATGGATTGTTTGTTTTGTTTTAGTTATATTTTATTTTGTTTTATGTTTTGTTTGTAAATAGTTTTGTAAATAGTTTTATTTTTTTGATGGATTATTCTTGTTTGTTTTCTAGTAGCATTTAAGTAGGTTTTAAATTAGTTTTAGGATTTTAAATCCCGGTTTTTACCTTTTTATCCGGGGGTGTCGAAATGGCTCGTACTAAGCAAACTGCCCGTAAATCTACTGGTGGCAAAGCCCCTCGTAAGCAATTGGCTACCAAAGCTGCTCGTAAGAGCGCACTAGCCACCGGTGGTGTTAAGAAGCCACATCGTTTCCGCCCTGGTACCGTTGCTTTGCGTGAAATCCGTCGCTACCAGAAGAGTACTGAGTTGTTGATCCGCAAATTGCCTTTCCAACGTTTGGTTCGTGAAATTGCCCAAGATTTCAAGACTGACTTGCGTTTCCAGAGCTCTGCTGTCATGGCCTTGCAAGAAGCTAGCGAAGCCTACTTGGTCGGTCTCTTCGAAGATACCAACTTGTGTGCCATCCATGCCAAGCGTGTCACCATCATGCCCAAGGATATCCAATTGGCCAGACGTATTCGTGGAGAACGTGCTTAAATTATTGACATTTTAAAAGCCAACTTTTTTTTACAAAAACAATCGGTCCTTTTCAGGACCACAATATTTTTATAAAAAAGAGAAAAAAATTTATTCAAAACTTACACCTTTTTTATTTTTATTAAAATAAATATATATAGTCTTTTTTTTGGGGATGGAAAAATACACTATTTATATTAAAAAAAAATTTTTCTTTTCTATGCGTTTTACTTTTGGTAATATTGGGCTTCAAATTTTTATTTTCTATTAGCAACAGTATATTTGCTGTTATTCTTTTTGCAAAATTTGATTTTTCGTAGTAGCTACATAACAAGAATGAATGAAGATAAAAACAGGCAGGCCAATACATTCGAGAGAATTTTAACTTTAAATATATAATTTAGATACATTGAATATAAATTTTTTCTGTATTTTTTATTATTTTTAAACAAATGATATTTTTTGCTATTCTAAAAACTGTTTTAAAAAGAATAAAATAGTATTTTAATATTTTAAATTATTAAAGGGAAATAGATTTCGTTCGGTATGCAACTGTTCTACATTTGCTTGCTTAGACAAGGGCATTTTTCAATTTGTGCTTAATTTCCAAAAAAAAAAACAATATATATATTTTTTTAAATTTGTGATTGCAACAATACATTGTTTAGGATTTACATTTTTAAATTTTTTATTTAGTTTCAAGTCCACTTTATATAGAAAAAAATATTTTATAATAAATGCAATAGAGCTCACCGCACATTTTGCATAGCCAACGACGTTGGTATAACATAGCATCGTAATATTTTAGACTTTTCGTAACAAACGTACACTTTTTACAAATTATGTAACATTTTAATAGAAATCTATCATTTCTATAATATTTTATGATAAAATTTTCCTAAAACATTTGTACATTAGAGCTTTCAAATTAATTTGCAGAAAAACTTTTATTCATGGAAAATACGCCAATATGGTGAATTCAACTGTCATAGACTACATAATAAAATCGATTATTTCACTATGAAAATCATCCAAATTTTCACTTTTTTTTACACTTCTTTCAAGAAAACATATCAAGATTCCATACTAAATTTTTATCAAAAACAATTTTCAATAAAAATTGGAAAATTTTTATAATTTAGTTACAATTTTATCATAACATTTTTATAAACTTTCAACTCAAACCCTTATAACTCGGTAACGCTTAAAGATAATTAACTCGGATTTTCTTTAATGATTAGCTGGATATCTCTACTAGAAGAATTGTATAAAAAATAAAAAAGAAATTGTTACTATCTCATCGTAAAATGAATAATTCTGTTAAAACTTTTGTAAAAATTTTTATTCGCTTCCACACAACGTTTCGCAAAATTTCGTAGTTGACTACTATGTACTTCTCATAATTTCGATGTACCCAGCCATCACTAGTCTAAAGGTTGAAACCATATTTTCAACCAATCAGCGTACACCAGTAGTGAGTGTATATTTACAAAGTGTTAAAGTGTGTTTAAAAAGAAAAATATAAGTGAAATCATGTCTGACGCCGCCGTTGTTGAAGCCACCGCATCTCCAGTCGCCGCTGTTGAGAAAAAGGCACCTAAGAAAGCCGCTGCCAAGGCAAAGAAACCTTCTGCTGCCCCAAGCCATCCACCAACCCAACAAATGGTCGATGCTGCCATCAAAACATTGAAAGAACGTGGTGGTTCCTCATTGCCTGCCATCAAGAAATACTTGGCCAGCACATACAAAGTTGATGCTGTAAAATTGGCCCCATTCATCAAGAAGTACTTGAAGAGCGCTGTTGCTAGTGGAAAATTGATCCAAACTAAAGGTAAGGGTGCCTCCGGTTCATTCAAATTGTCCCCATCTGCCTCGAAGGAACCTAAAGCAAAGAGCGCTGAAAAGAAGAAGAAGGCCCCAGCCGGTGAGAAGAAAAAGAAGGCAGCAGCACCCAAAAAGACAGCCGGTGAAAAGAAAGCCGCTGCAAAGAAGCCTTCCGCTGCTAAAAAGACCGCCGAGAAGAAGAAGACCGAAAAGGCCAAGGCTAAAACTGCCAAAAAGACAGGTACAGTTAAAGCTAAACCCGCAAAAACAGCCGCCAAAGCATCAGCCACTAAACCAAAGGCACCCAAGGCAAAAACCACCGCTGCCAAGCCCAAAAAGGCTGCCGCAGCAAAGAAGCCAGCTGCCAAGAAGACCGCCGCTAAGAAGTAATTTTTCCATGCAAAATTACTTATCATGTCAAAATTATTATTTTCGATATTCGAAAGCAGTATATCTAACAGCCCTTTTCAGGGCTACAAAAAATTGTTAAAAAGAGACCAAATTTGACTCAAACAATTTTTTAATTACCTAATAAATACTATGTTAATTTTAAGGGAAAAGCTAATCACAGCCCTTTTCGTAGCTGTAAAACATCTGTTGAAATCTTTTAATACCATTGTTACCTAATATGGGAATAAATTACCCTTTAAGGAAATTTAAGTAATCACATGTTAAATGGGATTTTTTCCGCAACTGGATTAACTGTTTCACTTAGGGTCATAAACCAAAGCAATTACTAAGAATTATGAAAATCACTTAATGTTAAAGAAAATCTCATTTAGCATACCTAACCAATAAGAGAGTGGCGTACAATATTCCCTTCAAAAATCGCACTTAGCATACCTATTTCATTCTTTACGAGCATACCTACCCATAGATCTCGCGTACAAACGCATAAGTCCACATATACATCTCTACACCATTTCACGCTAACATACTAGTATACATCCCTAAAAAATTTAGTATCAACACACACGCTCACATATACTCGAACATCAATACAACGTTGCATACCGAGTGTTTGAGCATAAGAGCAATATGTGTTGATCATACTACTGTAGATGTAGATGGTGCTAAGCAAGGAGGGCAATATTAGAGTATGGGTAGTATACATATTTTATTTTAAAAAAGTAATAAGGGCAATGTGAGGGTGAGTGGTAGATATATTTTTTCTTTAAATTTGTAAATATAAATTAATGTTAGTTGAATAACGAATTAAGTCTCTTTTTTAATTTATTTTGTGGCCCTGAAAAGGGCCTTTGATGTTGTAGGGAAAATATTGTACGACGAAATAAGTATGCCATTTACTTGGAGCTGGTGTACTTAGTAACGGTTTTGGTACCTTCACTGACAGCGTGCTTAGCCAACTCACCGGGCAATAATAGACGGACGGCAGTTTGGATTTCCCGACTGGTGATGGTGGAACGCTTGTTGTAGTGAGCCAAACGGGAGGCTTCGGCGGCGATACGTTCAAAGATATCGTTGACGAAACTGTTCATGATGCTCATGGCCTTTGAGGAGATACCAGTATCGGGATGGACTTGCTTCAACACTTTGTAAATGTAGATAGCATAACTCTCCTTACGCTTGGTGCGTCTCTTGGTCTTGTCACCCTTAGTGATGTTCTTTTGTGCTTTGCCGGCCTTCTTTGCTGCTTTACCACTGGCTTTTGGAGGCATTTTCACTTGGTTTTTTTTTAAGTCACACAAACACTGTTCACGATTTTGTGTGTTTGATGGCTTACTCGGAATATTTAAACCATTTCATGCACAAGATATTCAGGTAGACGAAAACAGTCGCTATGTTTACGAAAATCCTCTAAATTTAGCTACACGTTGGATCCGAAAGTATAAATACTGCAGTTCATGCTGCGAACTAATATCGGGATTCAGTGTTTAGCTCTTGTGCAGTGCAGACCAGTTTCGGAGTGTTCAAGTGTTTGATAGCGAATTTTAATCTCAGTGTTTGATGACAGATTTTAACCTGAGCCAGTGGGCATTTAACTTGATTAAGTGCAATTGTGAGAAGCGAGAGTAGTCACCAGGGTTGGCAAAACCTAAGACTTTTTGTTTGGAGTACCTTGCTTTTTTGAGAAGCGAGAGAAGGCAGCAGTGCTGCGCGAATTATTTATTACTTAACCTGTAATTTTGTGAAGTGCATAGGAGGCGCTGTAGTGGAGATTAACGAGTTTTTGTTGAATATTCGCGGCGAATGCAACGGTGGACGTGAGGAAGCCGTTGCAGTAGCCCGTGTTCCTGCATTTCGACCCGCATCTGGGCCGAGAAGTGAAATATTCTTGCAACCTGATAAAATGGTTCATGGAAATGAAGCAGATCTTGCTATCACTAAAAGTGAAGGCACCTTAAGAACTTTTGAATTACCGAATTCTTTGGACGTTGTTGCTGATATGCAACGTGATTTGGATCCAGCTGCATTATCAGCTGACAAGAAAGCGGCTGAGAGAGCCGATATGACTGTGGCCTCCAACTCCAATTCCGTGTCAGGGGCAAACCCAATCCCTAAGAAGAACAAAAAAAAGAGAAAGAAGCGTAAAAGTGACGGAAGCAACGATTCCGATGGCGCATATGCCGACTTTAAACTGAAGCTGGACAATGAGAGAATGGCTGATGAGCTCCGCCTGGCTCAGACTAAGATGGATGAGTATCGCCAGCAGATAAATACACTCATCAATACGGTCCAGAGATTGTCCGACGAAATCTCTTTGCTGCGAAATTCTCTTGCTGAAGGGCATAATGAAGAAGATAATGCTGCCTGGGTAGCCGAAAACTCAGGTATGGCGATGGATGAAGAGGAGACAGTGGTCTTGGCCGACGCTGGCAAGGCAATAAAAGATGGCCCGCTGCCTAGGGCATCTTCATCATATGCTAGTGGGCTAGCATCTTCAACTGACGCAGTTCCGGGAACAGCAACTGAGAAGCCGCCCCCTCCCAAGGCGACGAAGGCATCTACATCTTCTGCTGGTGCACTGGCAGCACCAACTAACATGACTACAGTGACGACGACTGATAAATCGCCTGCTCCCAAGGCAACGAAGACATCATTTGGCTCTGGAGGAGTTAACACCGGTGCCGTTCCAAGGGCTCCGGCACCTGTTGGTTCTAGTGATACGACTATGGCTAAGGGCGTCTCTGGGAGACTCCTTCCGGCGATAACCCTCTATAATGTAGGTGTTAGAGAGGCAACGACGATTTTGTTGCGCCATTTGAAGAAGGAAGAATTCGTCATTGAGTTGGCAGGTAAGTCATCGATTTCTATAAGAGTTAGAGGGCTTGAGAATTTCGAGAGGATCAAGGGGCTGCTCAAGGAACGTGGGTATGAGGCACATACGCACACCCCTAGGGAACTGTTGCCTTACTCTATTTTGATTGTTGGGCTGTCCAGGGAGTTCACGAAGGATGAGGTGCGGGATTTCTTCTCCTCGCTTGAATTTAAGGTCGTATTTTTGGATGCGACCAATGTGTCACCGGACAAGTGGGTTGTCCGCCTTGGTAGGGACACGGATGTTGAGAGGCTGTACAAGGTTGACTTGATGCTCCACTGCAAGGTGGTTTTGCGTAAGAGTAAGGGCCGTGACATAACACAATGCTTCAACTGCCAAAGATTTTCCCATGTGTCTGCGCATTGTACCATGAGGTACCGCTGCGTCAAATACGCTGGTTCACACGGCCCCGGTAATTGTGGGGTACCGCCTAAGGGGCAGGAGGCCGACGAAGGACAGCAGTCTACCGAAGCTGGCGATAGCCAACTGCGGTGTGCGAACTGTGACGTGGCTGGTCATGCGGCCAGCTCACGCACCTGCCCAAGTCGCCAGGCTCTTCTGAGGAAAGTGACCGAAAGGAAGCAGGTGGCTCAGGATAAAGCCAGGGCCCGAACTACTCGGTTGAGTAATTTGAACTCAGGCGTATCCTATGCTTCGGCTGCTCGGTCACACCTCGGCGCCCCACAATCCCGCGCCCCCCAGCGCGCTGCTCACTTCGAGGATTTTTCGGCTCGCGACCGATACTTGCCTAACCCCTTGGGGGTCCCGCGTCCTGGTATGGAGGATATTCACCGCCGCGGCAGGACTATTGCTGAGTCCTGTCGGGACTACTATGGAAGGGATCTGATGTCGGTGATGGCCAGTATCAGGGAGTTTGGTCCTGAGTTTGACAGGCTGGAGAGAGAAGGGAACGGCCCCAGTTCGTTGTTGGGCCTTCTTATCAATATACAGGGTTTCTAATGTTGAACGCCATTTTTATTAATGTGAATTCACTTGTTTCGTTGAGCAAGAGACACTTCCTTCGTTTATTTATAGATGAGCATTGCCCGGATATTTTACTGATCGCTGAACATCGATTCTCTAACAGGCATAGATTCTCCATGGATGGTTATGTGGTTTATAGGCAGAACAGGGAGGCAGGTGCTGGTGGTGGCACGGCGGTTTTAGTAAGGGAAACCTTTAGGTCTGAACAGGTTGTGATTGGTACTGGCCTGATTGAGTCTTGTGCCAGCAGAGTTTGGAGGTCGGATGGTTAGTCGGTGGTTTTTGTGTCGATGTACTTGCGCCCGCAGTTTGAGCTTAGAATTGGTGATTTGGATTCCTTGGTCGCCTTGGCTGGTACTGATGAAGTTTTGATAGGTTGCGATTTGAATGCTAAGCATCCCGCCTGGGGAGGGGCCGAGGCAGACTCTAGGGGTCGTTTACTTCATAGATTCCTTATCGATTCTCCGGAATTTGACACGGGTCCCACCGACGAACCGACCAGACCGAATGGCTCGGGTGGGTCGCACATTGATTTATTTCTTTGGACCCCGGCATATCTCCGGGGGATGGAACTCCTCTGATGACACATGACTTTGAATCGGACCATAGGGCGGTCCGTTTTCCCCTTGCCTTGATTGATCTGCAACCGCGTGAGCCCACGACTTTTTTCAATTTCCCAAAGATGAATGTCCGCCGCTTCAGGCGACTTTTAGGAGATCGTCTACCGGCCATTTCTCTTCCGACTGACTCGAATGTGACCCGCGAGATGATTGATGTTTGCATAGAAGACCTTTCCTCTGCTTTTGGCGAGTCTATTGCGGGCTCCACACCAAGGGTTACCCCCCGGTCCGCTTCCCTTGGCCCGTTGCCGTCGCATATATTACGATTTATCCAGGAGCGTAAACGTCTGCGTAGAGTGTTGCATAGGTCTGGGGATCCCGGACGCCATCTCATTCTCCGTGCGGATATCCGAAACCTGGGCAGGATTATTGAGGGTGCCATATAGAACTACGGGAAGGACCGTATGGAGGAACGATTGGAGCGGATACGGGTCAACTCCTGGACGTACGGAAAGGTGAAGTCCGCTGCAGGTCTTGCCGCTAGGGAGCGCATAGAGGGGATTCGTTCGTCGAATGGATCGATCATCTTTGATGATAGGGGTAAGGCGGAATGTCTCGCTGAGACCCTGGATGGTGTGCAGGATGCGATGGACTCGGTTGACACCTCACTCAGATCCATGGTGGATCGTGCTGTGGCTGATGTGGATGATGGGACGCCGCTGGTGACTTTTTCTAGGGTATTTATGGCTGATGGTTCTACGATTTCAGATAGGTCGGAGTGGAGTAGGGGGGGGCTTTGTCTCTTCGGTCCGGGTGCGCGAGATGTTGGTCACCAGACCTTCGAAAAGATCTAGTGGAATTGACGGAGTTCCGGACATTGTATTGAAGAGGACAGATGAATTGGTTCATACCTTTCTCGCTGTCCTCTTCAATCATTGTCTGAATCTTGGCTACTTCCCGGGAGCTTGGAAGAAGGCCATGGTGGTCCCGATTAGGAAACCCGGCGCCGATCCACTCTCTGCCACGGGTTATCGACCTATCTCTTTACTCTCGTCTTTTGGCAAGCTACTTGAGGCGTTTCTTCTCTCCAGGATTAAGGATGTACTTGAGGACAGGAGGATTCTGCGCGATTGCCAGTTCGGCTTTCGGTCTGGCCTTGGGACCTCGCACGCACTTGTAGCCCTCACCGACTTTGTTGTTGGGGGCTTCGAGAAGAGGTGGGGTTCCATTGCGATCAGTTTGGATTTTTCCAAGGCGTTCGACACGGTCTGGCACAACGGCCTTCTTTATAAGCTCCAGTCCTTTGGCTTTGATCATCAGACATGTAGGATGATAGCAAGCTTCCTTCGGGGGCGCGTATATAGGGTTAAAGTCGGCGAGGAGATGTCTGTGCAGCGCCACGTTTCAGCAGGGGTGCCGCAAGGCTCTCTGCTGGGACCGGTGTTGTACAACATCTTCGTTTGCGACATTCCTGCACCCCCTGAAAGGTGCTTGCTTTTGACCTACGCGGATGACGTATTGGTGGTGAGTTCTGGTCCAAGGGCCAGCACGGTCACCGGACGGCTCAATGCGTACCTTGCGTCTCTGCATGGCTATTTCAAAGACTGGGGCCTGAGGCTCAATGTTGGTAAGTGTGTGGCAGTCGTGTTTAGCGGCAAGTCCAAACGGATTGTCTATCCGAATTTCAGACGCTATGTCCCTGTGCTTCGTATAGGTGGCCGGATTATTCGTGTGCAGGATTCTATGAGGTACTTGGGCGTTGTTTTTCACGGTCGATTCGACTTCTGTAGACATGTTGATTTCGTGCTCTGTAAGGCCAAGTCTGTTTACTTTGGCTACTGCAGACTCCTCGGCATGAGGGGTGGTCTTCCTCCTGATGTAAGGGTTCTGATTTACCGACAGGTAATCAGGCCCATACTTACATACGCCTTTTCCGCCTGGTGTGGTATTTCGTCACACCAGATGGAAAGACTACGTGTATGGGAAAGGAGGATCAATAGGACATGCCTTGGGATGAGGAGACGCGTTGTGGTGGATGGTTCTGTCAGGAGTACACCGTGCAGGCAGATATATGGGGCCGTTGATTTCCCTAGGATTGACGTGTTTATGGTTAGGAGCGCCCTCAGATACTTTGAAAATTCTCGAGCTTCTAGTAACTTGATTGTTCAAGCTTCTCTTGACCATCCTCCGGACACTTCATCCGAGGTCACTATGAGGCATTTACGCCCGTCAGCCCTTGCCAACTTGAATGATGAAGGGATGCTGTTCTCTGATGACGTCCTGATATTTTACCATAGGAGAAGTGACTCCTTTGATGTTTTAAATGCAGTATATGACGCTGCGCAATGGAGTCGAGTCGATGTAAATAGTGTACATAGTCTTTAGTTTAGATATCGTTTAGTTTTTAATTTCTTGTATATATTATTTAGGTTTATATTTATGTACTTTTTAGTTTAAGTTACCTTTTTAAGTTTAAATTTTAAGTTTTGAGAGAATTGCCCTTTTTAAGTTTGTGCTAAATTTTCGGGTGACATGATCTAATTTTTTTCTTATGTACTTAAAATGAAGAGTGTGATGTATATTGCTACTCCTGTTGTATTCAACTGAATTTGGAAGACCCTGATATATTTTTTGCTGGGTAATATTGTATACGGAATCTTTATTTTCTAAGGTTGTTTTGTAAATTAAATTTAAGAATTTCATCAATAAAATGGCCTTTTGCAAAAACAAAAACAAAACTGCGAACTAATATCATTTGTGTTTCAGTGCTAAGTGAAGTGAATTAAAAAAATAACTAAAAATGTCTGGTCGTGGTAATGGTGGCAAAGTTAAGGGAAAGGCAAAGTCCCGTTCCAACCGTGCTGGTCTTCAATTCCCCGTCGGTCGCATCCATCGTTTGTTGCGCAAAGACAACTATGCTGAACGTGTTGGTGCCGGAGCTCCAGTTTACTTGGCTGCTGTCATGGAGTATTTGGCCGCTGAAGTTCTTGAATTGGCTGGCAACGCTGCTCGTGACAACAAGAAGACAAGAATTATCCCCCGTCACTTGCAATTGGCTATCCGTAATGACGAAGAATTGAACAAATTGCTGTCCGGTGTCACCATTGCTCAAGGTGGTGTATTGCCAAACATCCAAGCTGTTCTCTTGCCCAAGAAGACCGAAAAGAAGGCTTAAATTATCTACGAGCATCAAAGAAAAAATGTAAATACAGGCCATCGTATAAATCAACAACACTCCGTCCTTTTCAGGACGACAAAAATTTTTTTAAAAGAGAAAAAACTATATCAAACCTTATTTTATCAAGAAAATTTACTTAAAAAATAGTTTTAAATAATAAATAAAATTTTAATTGTAGTTAAATTTAAAAAAAAATTATTTTTTGGTCGATTTTTTTTTTCAGTGGATTTGGTAATTTGCTAGCAATTTCGTTATTCGAAATTTCCTTAAACAATCCTGTTTTAGGCGTAAATACAAAAAAAATCTGCCATCTATTGTTTATAGGTAAACATTTTCAAATATGTTTACATCTTATCGACTATTGCAGGTCTTTTAATATACATGTCATAATTATCAGTTATCAATTATCATGCATCAACATTTCGCCTTTTTGCATACATTAACATAATAAGAATTTAGTTTTATCGACCCTACTCAAGATTATCGGCATTTAATAGGATCAATGTTACCATTAGGGTACTGTAAAAACTATTTATTTTACATTTGAATATCACATGGTAATCATTGTTCATTTTCTGATGCTAAAAAAAATTGGCATATGTAATAAAAAAACATCGAAACGAAGTATCTACGATCGTCCCTCTTCGTACATTTGTGACAAAGTTAGCAGCTCCAAGCAAAGGAAACATTTAATGGTAGTATATGCGTGCATTTTGGTATCTGTGTGTATGTATGCTTTTTAGTGTTGTATACCATCGTTTCATCGTATTGTTCTAATGGCGTCGGTTTTAGTTTCGTCATGTATGTATGTATATTATAGAAGCTACATTTTTGCCGACGGCAAATTTAAAAATGGTAATATTTATTTTCAAATAAATTTTATGTATTTTTTTTTAGTAAAAATTTATAACAAGAAATATCTCTTTTTAAATATGTTTTGTGGTCCTGAAAAGGACCGATTGTTTTAGTTTTTAAAATTTTCTCCAAAATAGCGTCAAGATAATGTTTAACCGCCGAAACCGTACAAAGTGCGGCCTTGTCTCTTCAAAGCGTAGACGACATCCATAGCGGTGACGGTTTTACGCTTAGCGTGTTCAGTGTAGGTGACAGCATCACGAATAACGTTTTCCAAAAACACCTTCAGGACACCACGGGTTTCTTCGTAAATCAATCCAGAGATACGCTTTACACCGCCACGACGAGCCAAACGTCTGATTGCAGGCTTGGTGATACCTTGGATGTTATCACGCAATACTTTACGATGACGTTTAGCGCCACCTTTTCCCAAGCCTTTGCCACCTTTACCACGACCAGTCATTTTTTCACTTTTTAAATTAAATTCACTTCACAAGATATGCACAAGAACTAATACTTACCATGCTGCGATACCTCATATTTATACAAAATCCGCTCTGAATTTACTACATACACATACGCTTCGATCTATCTTCGGGGTTGTTCGTATACACTTCGTGTGTACAGATACAAATGTTGAAGCATATACGCAGCACACACCCTTATTGGAAACTGTAGCCCGCCAAATTTTTTCTATAAATATCGGGAATCGCTCCGTAAGGCAACAGGATTCTGTGTTGAGAACTCGTGGTGTGAACACATAAGTTTGGAAAGCGGAAGTTTGAATACAAATTTTAATCTGAAGTGCTTTTTGAAAGTGACTCTTAATTGTGATTTTGTGAAGTGCATAGTAAGCACATTGCATTTTTGGACATTTTTGGCTACTCACTCTGGAAATTGAGAAGTGATAGTAGTCACCAAAAGTTTTGTACATCACTTAAAAAAGTGAGAAGTGCATGGTAGGCAGCAATCTCTATATTCGTTTTTACTGTGCTAACAAGTGGAGAAGGAGGTGGAGTTTGGAAACAATACCGGCGCACAGCACCTATGTGCGCCAAAAGAAATTGTCGGTTTGGTCAGAGATGCTACTGACCATAATCGCACCTTAATGGCTGAATCAAGCTACTATGGAATATTGAGCGAGCAGGCGCTGGGCTCCGCTCATAATCAAGACAAGATGGATGCTTCGACATCTAATGCATCCAAAAAGGCAGTTCAGGACACCTGTACGTCTGATGGAGGCGCGTCCGCCAGTGACAAAAGGCGCAAACGCAAAAAGAAGAAGAAGAATGGCAGTGGAAGTGGCAGTGATTCGCAATACGAGGACTTCCGTATTGACTTAATCACGTCACAGTTTATGGAAACCATTGAGAGGCTCGAGAAAGAGAAGCGTTAACTTGCTAATGAGTTGGCTGAACTGCGCTCACTCATACAGAGCAATGTTCAAAATCAAACACCTAGCCCTGGCGTAATCAGGGGCAACAATGACCATGACGTCAGATATACTGCAGCTAGAGGTGATGATGACATGGACGTCGTTAATGAGTACTCACTCCAGAGAGAAAAACAAATGTCGGTCAAAGCAGCCGAAGGCTTTGACACAGCGATGAAGGATGCCAGAAGACCGTTGGTAAAGCCGAGAGAAATGTGGGTCAAGGCAAATGGAAACGAAGTAGCGGGAACCAACAATGATACACCAACAGAAACAACAAACAAAGTTACATCAGCAACAGCAAATACAGACAAAATAACATCAGCAGCAGCCCCCAGCAAAGGCGCTATACGGAAGACAACTGTCCCTGGCGATACACAGGGACGATTGACCACTGGCGGAGGAAATCCAGGACACCAGCCAAACATTGCTCAGCCGAGAGGAAAAGGTAAGTCCAGCCCACCTGTGATTAGGGTATATGGTAGTAATCCTAAGGATATGACGGATAGGCTAGCTAGACATTTGGGTCACTCCCTATTCAGCATTAGGCTGATAAACAGGAACTTCGTCGGTCTACATCTTAGTAAGATGGAAGACCATGCGAAGGCAAAAGAGTTCTTAACGAACATAGGTCTTAATTTCTTCACTTTTACGCCAAAGGAACTTAGACCATTCTCCCTTATGATACGGGGCCTCTCGGGCACGTACGATGTGGAGGATCTTAGACAGTTTCTTGCAGGCTGTGGCCTCAGTCTGGATGTGCTCAAGATAATAAGATTGGAAGGAGATCGCTGGATCGTCCAATTAGGAAACGGGTCCGACTTCGATGGTTTTAAGAAGCTGAAGTACCACTTTGGCCCACTTTGATGGCAAGTGCAGACGACTCCTTGGCGGCGATCTGATGACCTGCGTTAAGAAGATTGGGACGTATGCTGATACATATTGCCAACTTAGAACCGATGAAGAGAGAACCCGTGCGCTCTACGGGCTATTGTTATCGATGCGCCTTGATGCCCAGTTTTAAGACAGTCTTTATAAATGTCAACTCAATAGTGTCTCGACATAAGAGACACTATCTTCAGATTTTCGTGAAGCAGCAGAAACCGGATGTCTTGATGATAGCTGAGCATGGCCTCACGGAGAGGCATGTATGTGGACTAGAGGGCTACGACTGTCACATACAATATAGGACGACTGGCATTAGAGGCGGCGGTACGGCCATATTTATAAAGACTGGCATTAAGGCTGAGAGGTGTATTTGCGATCTCGGCGGCTTACAGGGTACACTGGTTAGGGCTTCGACGCCCGAGGGTTATGTTCTCTTTGCCTCATTGTATAGTAGGCCACAGGATGCTCTTGACATACAAGCACTGGATAGATTGGCAGATCTAGTAGGCTCCACGGAGGCGATAATTGGTGGTGATCTCAACTCTAGGCATCCAGATTGGGGGGATGCTGTCCAGAACGCGAGTGGCCGCCGTCTGCATGAGTGGCTTAGGATGACACCAACCATGTCGTTGCTGAAGACAGAGGGGCCCTCGAGGAGGACTGCTATGTCTAGCTCGTACATCGACTTCTTCTTGAAGACTAATGGGATTCAGCCGACGGATGTTTCGCGGTCTCATAGGGGACTTGAGACGCTGGATTACGACTCGGACCACAGGGCCGTCGTCCTTGAGATTGGCGAAATGGTTTTTGAAAGGAGTCAGCCCACAGAGATCTTCGATTTTAGAAGCTTAAGAATGCGACGATTTAATGAAAGGCTTGCTGCGGCCCTGGACAGATGCGAATTGCCGATTGCCAGTAATGCGACTGTTGCAGAAATCGATGGGGCGATCGAGGCAATGGATAGAGCCTTTTCCGAGGCCATGAGTGAAAGCATCGACAAGATTAGGCCACATAAGGGAACCCTGAGAAAATTGCCAGAGGACATATTGGAACTCATCCACAAAAAGAAAACCCTGAGAAGGCGACGTTTTCGGATTATGGACCAGCAGGAATCATCAACCCTTGGGGCTACCATAAGGAACTTAGGGAACATAATTGCCCAGCGTATTGCTCGTTTTGAGGACCAGAATTACATGCAAATGCTTGATAATATTAGGCCGAACAGTGAAATGTTCAGCAAGCTGAAGAGTATAAGGGCCGCTGGGAGACGGAGTAAAATCTGTGATCTTATCCAGGAAGACGGGCGAAGCACCACATCTGACGAGGAAAAGGCGAATGCTGTTGCGCGTGAGTTGGCGAAGATCCAACAAGGCGTCATGAACCCTGGAGCATTGAATGATGTTCGGGACATGTACACACCGAAGATTGAGTTCCGTGATGGAAACTTAGCGGATGCCTCCACGACTGTGGAGGGTTCTTTCAGGATTATAAAACCAGCGGAAATTGGGTCTGTCCTCCGCACCATGAACAACAAGAAGAGCTCGGGAGAGGACGGCATTCCGAACTATGTGCTCCGCAGGACTGACACTAGGGTATGGCGATTCTTAGCGATTGTCTTCAACCACTGCCTGAACCTTGGATACTTCCCCAGGGCGTGGAAGATAGCAAAGGTGGTCCCTGTATTGAAACCGGGAAAGGATCCGACATCGCCAGCGAGCTACAGACCGATATCCCTACTCTCGTCAATCTCGAAGCTCTTCGAAATTTTCATCCTACAGGAGATGAATTGCCACATTGAGGAAGCTGGGATGCTGATAGGATCGCAGTTTGGGTTCAGGAGATCTACCTCCACTACACACGCCCTGACGGCCCTCACAAGTAGGGTTGTGGAGGGATTCAACAACCGGTGTGTGGCGATAGCGGCCAGCTTGGACTTTGAGAGGGCCTTCGACTCGGTCTGGCAGGAGGGCATAGTCCGAAAGATGAGGACATTCGGCTTTCAAGATTCCCTTATTGACATTGTAGAGGACTATCTCAGGGAGAGATCCTTCAGCGTTGTGGTAGCTGATTCGAAGTCTGCCACACAGAGAATCAGAGCTGGAGTACCGCAGGGATCTGTCCTAGGACCGGTTCTCTATAATGTTTATCTGGCAGATATACCGGAGCCGACTAATGGGGAACTTCTTCTCATCTATGCGGACGACATACTTGTCGCATCGACACATGACAGGGCCAAGCGGGCCGCTAGGAACCTGGAGGAATACCTTGACACTCTACAAGGGTATTTTGAGACATGGAGACTTGGCCTGAATGTCCAAAAGTGCCGGACAATGGTATTCCGAGGGAAGAAGCGGAATTTGTACAAGAACGCCAGATCGTACGTCCCCAGCATTAAGATTGGAGGCGATACTATCGTAAATTATGGATCCTTGAAGTATTTGGGTGTGATTTTCCAGGAGGATATGACATTCACGCGTCATGTCGATTACCTTTTGGATAAGGCAAAGGCTGCTTTCCACGCCTACGCATCGTTACTGAGGAGGAAAGGAGGACTGAGTAGGAAGATTAAGCTCACCATTTATAAACAAGTTGTTAGACCCACATTGGCCTATTCTTTCCTGGTATGGAGCTCCATATCATCGGCACAAATGGAGAAGATAAGGATATTCGAGAGAAAGATGTTGCGGTATTCTCTTGATATGAGAACGAAGGTGGAAACCCAGGGGCAGTATAGGAATACCCCAAATAGAGAGGTATATGGCGACGCTAGATTGCCCAGAGTGGACGCCTTCATGGTGAACGTTGCGCTGAAACACCTGCAGGGTTATGCCGCGCACCCAAATGCGATTGTCCGGGAGATGAGCCTCTCGCGCCGGGATTTCGACAGCCTTAGAAATGCCGAAAGGGGCCTTCCTCCTACGTGCCTTGGACATATGGCCGAAAACAATATGCTGTTTGATGAGCATGGTAGACTTATGTTCTACCATAGGAGATTTGGGAGAATGGACTTTGAAGATCCGGTTTATAAAGTGGACCAGTGGCTACCTGGTAGCATTTGATTTGTTTTGTAAATATGTAAATAGTAAAATGGATTGTTTGTTTTGTTTTAGTTATATTTTATTTTGTTTTATGTTTTGTTTGTAAATAGTTTTGTAAATAGTTTTATTTTTTTGATGGATTATTCTTGTTTGTTTTCTAGTAGCATTTAAGTAGGTTTTAAATTAGTTTTAGGATTTTAAATCCCGGTTTTTACCTTTTTATCCGGGTGTGTCGAATTTACTTTAAAGGATTACTACCCTAGGAATAATAAGAATATGAATGGGCTGGACTTTGTACCTTTGTCATTCAACGTATTGATTAATCTATTATTTTAATAATTATTTAATGTTATTAGAATACATCTCTAGAGAATATCTATGATAGCTAGAGTAAGTATCTACACTAATTATAAGAATATGTTATAAATGAAATACGAAAAGATATGGGAAATAAAAGAATATATGCGTAAGGCAACTATTACAGTGTTAACAGTGTTTGTGTGCATATCGTGAAGTGAACTAAAAACCTCTAGTGAAAAATGGCTCGTACTAAGCAAACTGCCCGTAAATCTACTGGTGGCAAAGCCCCTCGTAAGCAATTGGCTACCAAAGCTGCTCGTAAGAGCGCACCAGCCACCGGTGGTGTTAAGAAGCCACATCGTTTCCGCCCTGGTACCGTTGCTTTGCGTGAAATCCGTCGCTACCAGAAGAGTACTGAGTTGTTGATCCGCAAATTGCCTTTTCAACGTTTGGTTCGTGAAATTGCCCAAGATTTCAAGACTGACTTGCGTTTCCAGAGCTCTGCTGTCATGGCCTTGCAAGAAGCTAGCGAAGCCTACTTGGTCGGTCTCTTCGAAGATACCAACTTGTGTGCCATCCATGCCAAGCGTGTCACCATCATGCCCAAGGATATCCAATTGGCCAGACGTATTCGTGGAGAACGTGCTTAAATTATTGACATTTTAAAAGCCAACTTTTTTTTACAAAAACAATCGGTCCTTTTCAGGACCACAATATTTTTATAAAAAAGAGAAAAAAATTTATTCAAAACTTACACCTTTTTATTTTTATAAAAATAAATATATATAGTCTTTTTTTGGGGATGGAAAAATACACTATTTATATTAAAAAAAAATTTTTCTTTTCTATGCGTTTTACTTTTGGTAATATTGGGCTTCAAAACATGGAGCGAAATCAAAAACTTTTTTTAAAAAAAAATTATTTAATTTACTTTTTATGGTTAATTGAAAATTTTTATTTTCTATTAGCAACAGAATATTTGCTGTTATTCTTTTTGCAAAATTTGATTTTTCGTAGTAGCTACATAACAAGAATGAATGAAGATAAAAACAGGCAGGCCAATACATTCGAGAGAATTTTAACTTTAAATAGATAATTTAGATACATTGAATATAAATTTTTTCTGTATTTTTTATTATTTTTAAACAAATGATATTTTTTGCTATTCTAAAAACTGTTTTAAAAAGAATAAAATAGTATTTTAATATTTTAAATTATTAAAGGGAAATAGATTTCGTTCGGTATGCAACTGTTCTACATTTGCTTGCTTAGACAAGGGCATTTTTCAATTTGTGTTTAATTTCCAAAAAAAAAAAAATATATTTTTTTAAATTTGTGATTGCAACAATACATTGTTTAGAATTTACATTTTTAAATTTTTTATTTAGTTTCAAGTCCACTTTATATAGAAAAAAATATTTTATAATAAATGCAATAGAGCTCATCGCACATTTTGCATAGCCAACGACGTTGGTATAACATAGCATCGTAATATTTTAGACTTTTCGTAACAAACGTACACTTTTTACAAATTATGTAACATTTTAATAGAAATCTATCATTTCTATAATATTTTATGATAAAATTTTCCTAAAACATTTGTACATTAGAGCTTTCAAATTAATTTGCAGAAAAACTTTTATTCATGGAAAATACGCCAATATGGTGAATTCAACTGTCATAGACTACATAATAAAATCGATTATTTCACTATGAAAATCATCCAAATTTTCACTTTTTTTTACACTTCTTTCAAGAAAACATATCAAGATTCCATACTAAATTTTTATAAAAACCAATTTTCAATAAAAATTGGAAAATTTTTATAATTTAGTTACAATTTTATCATAACATTTTTATAAACTTTCAACTCAAACCCTTATAACTCGGTAACGCTTAAAGATAATTAACTCGGATTTTCTTTAATGATTAGCTGGATATCTCTACTAGAAGAATTGTATAAAAAATTAAAAGAAATTGTTACTATCTCATCGTAAAATGAATAATTCTGTGAAAACATTTGTAAAAATTTTTATTCGCTTCCACACAACGTTTCGCAAAATTTCGTAGTTGACTACTATGTACTTCTCATAATTTCGATGTACCCAGCCATCACTAGTCTAAAGGTTGAAACCATATTTTCAACCAATCAGCGTACACCAGTAGTGAGTGTATATTTACAAAGTGTTAAAGTGTGTTTAAAAAGAAAAATATAAGTGAAATCATGTCTGACGCCGCCGTTGTTGAAGCCACCTCATCTCCAGTCGCCGCTGTTGAGAAAAAGGCACCTAAGAAAGCCGCTGCCAAGGCAAAGAAACCCTCTGCTGCCCCAAGCCATCCACCAACCCAACAAATGGTCGATGCTGCCATCAAAACATTGAAAGAACGTGGTGGTTCCTCATTGCCTGCCATCAAGAAATACTTGGCCAGCACATACAAAGTTGATGCTGTAAAATTGGCCCCATTCATCAAGAAGTACTTGAAGAGCGCTGTTGCTAGTGGAAAATTGATCCAAACTAAAGGTAAGGGTGCCTCCGGTTCATTCAAATTGTCCCCATCTGCCTCGAAGGAACCTAAAGCAAAGAGCGCTGAAAAGAAGAAGAAGGCCCCAGCCGGTGATAAGAAAAAGAAGGCAGCAGCACCCAAAAAGGCAGCCGGTGAAAAGAAAGCCGCTGCAAAGAAGCCTTCCGCTGCTAAAAAGACCGCCGAGAAGAAGAAGACCGAAAAGGCCAAGGCTAAAACTGCCAAAAAGACAGGTACAGTTAAAGCTAAACCCGCAAAAACAGCCGCCAAAGCATCAGCCACTAAACCGAAGGCACCCAAGGCAAAAACCACCGCTGCCAAGCCCAAAAAGGCTGCCGCAGCAAAGAAGCCAGCTGCCAAGAAGACCGCCGCTAAGAAGTAATTTTTCCATGCAAAATTACTTATCATGTCAAAATGATTATTTTCGATATTCGAAAGCAGTATATCTAACAGCCCTTTTCAGGGCTACAAAAAAATTTTTAAAAAGAGACCAAATTTAACTCAAACAATTTTTTAATTACCTAATAAATACTATGTTAATTTTAAGGGAAAAGCTAATCACAGCCCTTTTCGTAGCTGTAAAACATCTGTTGAAATCTTTTAATACCATTGTTACCTAATATGGGAATAAATTACCCTTTAAGGAAATTTAAGTAATCACATGTTAAATGGGATTTTTCCGCAACTGGATTAACTGTTTCACTTAGGGTCATAAACCAAAGCAATTACTAAGAATTATGAAAATCACTTAATGTTAAAGAAAATCTCATTTAGCATACCTAACCAATAAGAGAGTGGCGTACAATATTCCCTTCAAAAATCGCACTTAGCATACCTATTTCATTCTTTACGAGCATACCTACCCATAGATCTCGCGTACAAACGCATAAGTCCACATATACATCTCTACCCCATTTCACGCTAACATACTAGTATACATCCCTAAAAAATTTAGTATCAACACACACGCTCACATATACTCGAACAACAATACAACGTTGCATACCGAGTGTTGCATACCAGGACTTTGTTGTCATTACTCGTGAGGAGATGGAGCGCAAGAACGATCTGTTGCGCAAAAATGAAGAGCTACTGGTGGCTTTCGGCCAACAAATCCGAGAGCTCCAGAAACGTGAGACCAGTTTCCAGCGGGTTATTGAAGGCCTAATGCTTTATGTTGAGAAGCTCAAGCGTAGTAATGCCCAATACCAGGCTACGTTAACAAAGCCTGGTCATGCATGTGTGGCTGTTACTGGACAGGGTGACATTACTACCTTGTCCATGGATGTTGATTCAGTGTCCACACCGCCGGTGGCACTGCCCGGTAGCAAAATACCGTTGCCCGGGGAGATGAAGAAAGTGGAGGCAACGCCGGCCCCACTTGCGGTTACCAGTTGCCATGGTAACCCAGAGAAGGATGACTTGGAGCCTGTGGCAAGCACTTCTGCTGCGGCTCTTGCTTTGAATGCAGCCAAAACTAAGAAGCCGAAGAAGGGGAAGCGAAAAGTTTCCGTGTCCATCGTGCGAGGCGAGACTACGAAAACTGCACAACCTGCTGCAGCTGCTGCTACTGCTGCTGCTACTACTGCTGCTGCTGTTAATTCTGCTACTGCTAATACTAATAATATTACTGGGGATGAAACGAAAGACGGCTCATTACCTGCGGTCATCATTTATGATGCTGGTGTTAAAGAGGTGAGTGGTCTCCTACACACTATATTTAAACATGGCGATTTTGTTATAAGTATGGTTCGCAAATCGGTCTTGTCTGTGCGGGTCAAGGTCTTGGCGGGCTTTGAGAGGTTAAGGTCACTTCTGTCCGAGAGGGGGTACAAGTTCCATACCCACACACCAAAGGCCCTTGTTCCCCACACGGTGGTCATTGAGGGGTTGTCGTCTGAGTTCTCCCAGGAGGAGATCTCTCAATTCTTTGCTGATAGGGCGGAGTTAGGCGCTAGAGTCGCTGGTGCAATTTCTGTTGCTGGTGACAGATGGGTTGTCCGCATTGAGAGGGGTTGTAACATAGGGGCGGTTTATGCGATTACTCGGATGTTGCATTGTCGTGTTCGCATCAGGAAGGATAGGTTGGCCAGGGTTACTCAGTGCTTTCGTTGTCAACGCTTCGGGCACGTTGCATCCAATTGTGGCATGCCCCTCAGGTGTGTGAAGTGTGGTCTGGCTCATGCTTCTGCTGATTGCTCAATTCGCTCCAAGGCTGAGGTTGTCCTTCGGGATGTTGTAGATCCTGTGACAGGTGGGGTTATTCGGAAGGCGACACAACCAGTTTCCTGTGTAAATTGTAGTGCTGTTGGTCACACGGCTGGCAGTACACTTTGTCCTAAACGGATTCAATTCTTGGCCCGTTTGAATGCGCGGGAGGAGGAGGCTAGGGACAGGACTCGCGCTCGTTCCTCTAGGTTGGCGGACATTCGTGCTGGGGTGTCATATGCTGTCGCACTTGGCGGGCGTCCTGTTGGTGCTGCTGCTTCCCCAGCGGCCCCTCGCCCTGTAACGGGCTCTCCTGATGAGGGCTTGGCGGCGGATTGTAGGGCGATTCTGGGGGATGATTTCCTTGGGGTTTTCCGTGTGCTCAAGGAGTTTGGCCCAACCTACCGTAGGTTGAAGTTGGAGAAGGGTAGGGACGCAGCTTTTGCGGCCCTCTTGAATCGACTCTGTGATGGTTAGGTCCCTGATATGCATCTTCTTGAATGTTAATTCTCTTGTCTCCCTGGACAAGAGACACTTCTTGAGGTTGTTTATTAGGGATCACAGGCCTGATGTTCTGCTTCTGGCAGAACACAAGCTGACTGACCATCACAGCGTTGAGTACGAGGGATACGTCTTTTACAGGCGTGATAGGACGACGGGGAGAGGCGGCGGTGTTGGCGTACTTGTCAGGGAGGATTTTCGCTCCGAGTTGATTCCTCTTGAACTGGGGGCTGTGGAGGGATGTGGGGTAAAGGTATGGAGAGACGATGGGTCGGTAATTTCCTTTGTGTCGCTATATCTTCGCCCAGGCATTGGCTTTGCTATTTCTGCTCTGGACCCTGTATTTCGATTGGCGCTTGGTGGTGAGCTTGTTGTGGGCTGTGACCTCAATGCGAGGCATCCCCTCTGGGGTGATTCTGTCATTGATTCTCTCTTTAATTTCTTGGCTTGTGGTGCGTCCTTGGACGCTGTGGCTGCCGATAGGCCTACTAGGCCCAATGGTTCTTTCATTGATTTCTTCCTGAGGACTCCGGGGATTTCCTTGGCCGGAGGTGCCTCCAATAGTAGGGCGCTTGACTTTGAGTCTGACCACAGGGCGATTCTTCTTGAGTTAGCTGTGGGGGGTTTGGCGATGATTGAGGGTCCTTCTTTTCTGGACTTCGATAGGACTAATGTCCGTGGTTTCAGACGCGTTCTAAGGGACGGTCTCGTTCACTTGGCTTTGCCCACTGACCGGAATGCCTCTGTGAATGAGATTGATTTGTGTGTTGACGGTCTGGGCTCTGCGTTTTCCGAGGCAATAGAGGAGGCTGTTCCCCGGGTCCGGATGAGGCGCAGGATAATGGGTGAACTTCCGCCCAATATCATGCGCTTCATCCGGGAGCGGAAAAGGCTCCGTTGCGCCTTGCGCAGGTGTCCGGACCCTGATCGCGCCTTGGTGCTTAGGGCTGATGTCCGGAATCTTGGATGTATTATTCGCGACCTTATTCGCGTATTTGAAGAGGGGCGGGTGCGGGGATATCTCGGCCGTATTAGAGTGGACTGCAGGAGGTATGGCCGTGTTAAGAGGGCTGCCGGGCTTGCTGCTGCTACGCCTGTGGGGTCTTTGCTTAGGTCGGATGGTGCTGCTGTTGTTGATGATGCTGGTAAGGCGGATTTGTTGGCCGCTCATATGGGCTCTTCTGCTTATCCTCCGGTGGGTCTTGTCGGGGATCCTATCCACCGCCTCGTTACAGAGACTGTTGAGAGGATTCCTGACAGGGCCCCTGTTGTCTCGTTTTCCCCGTCCTTCACGGCTGACGGGTCTGTGGTTGATGACAGGTCTCTTTGGAGGGAGGGTTGTTTTGTTGACCGGGATGATGTGGCCATTGACGGTGTCCCCGAGGTGGCACTTAAGAAGGCTGGCGACGTTGTTTTTGTATTTTTGGCGGTGCTTTTCAATCACTGCCTTAATTTGGGATATTTTCCAAGGGCATGGAAGACGGCTGTGGTTGTGCCGGTTCCCAAGACTGGCTCTGACTTGACTCGCTGTGGTGGATATAGGCCGATTTCTCTTCTGTCGGTGTTCGGGAAGATCTTGGAGTCCTTTGTTCTGGCGAGGGTCTCTGCTTTTGTTGAGGATAGGCGAATTCTGGCTGATTTTCAGTTTGGCTTTAGGTCAGGGCACTCCACTACCCACGCGCTTGCAGTCTTTAGGGACTATGTAGTGGATGGCCTTGGCCGGGGGCGAGGTGCAATTGTGGTCAGTCTGGATTTCGCCAGGGCATTCGACTCTGTCTGGCATGAGGGCTTATTGTTTAAGCTCCGGTCGTTGTGCCTTGCCCGTCAGACTTATAGGATGGTGGCGGATTTCCTGAGGGAAAGGACTTATAGGGTTAGAGTGGGCGAATGTCTCTCTTCTGAGAGACAGGTGCTAGCAGGTGTGCCTCAGGGCTCTCTGCTAGGGCCTATGTTATTTAACATATTTGTCCATGATGTCCCTAGTCCGCCCTCGGGGGGCTTGCTACTCGCCTATGCTGATGACGTGCTGGTTGTATTTTCTGGGGCTAGGGCGTCTGCTGTGGAGAGGGCGTTGAACTCATTTCTGGATGAGCTTTATGCATTCTACTCTAGGTGGAAGCTGGAGTTGAATGTGGGGAAGTGTTCCGCTTTGGTGGTCCGTGGTAGGCCAGGGGTCGTCTTCCCCAACTTTAGGGGCTACATTCCCGATTTGTTTATCGGGGGTGGCAGGATTGAGGTCTCCACTGTATTGAGGTACCTAGGTGTTGTCTTCGATACTAGATTTGATTTCTCGGGACACGTTCGTCATGTGCTGGATAAGGCTAGGCGTTTGTATTTCGCCTACGCTGGGCTTCTTCGGATGAGGGGGGGCCTTACCAGGGAGGTTAGGCTGCTTATTTATAAACAGGTCATTAGGCCTGTCGTTTGTCATGCCTTTCCTGCCTGGTTTGACATTTCCTCACGACATATGGAGAGGCTCAGGGTCTGGGAGCGGGGTGTTCTTCGCTCATGCTTTGGCATGTGGCCTTTTTCCCATGGGGATGGGACCTTTAGCTCACCGACCTGCAGGGAGCTTTATGACACGTATGATTCTGATAGACTCGATGTGTTTTTGATGAGGGGTGCCCTAGAGTTTGCTACAAGGTGCCATAACCTCGACAACGCCCTGGTATCGGATCTTTTATGCAGAGACGTTGACCTCGAACCCGCCATGGATAGTAGACACCTCCCATTTGCCGCTCTTCCAGCGCTTACTGCCGCTGGGCATGTATTTATAGACGGCCAACTCCTATTCTATCATAGGTTGAATGGTTCTTTTGACCTGAATCATCTGGTGTACGACACCAGCCAGTAGTCTGATGATGGCCGCAGTGAGCATTGTGGTTTTTATATTGTAAATAGTGTAAATAGTACTTTTTATTTACTTTTTACTTTTTTTTAATTTCCTTAGTTTAAGTCATAATGAATTTTTATTTAGTTTATAAAATAATGAATTGGTATTTTTTGAATCTGTATTTTTTGTACCTACCCTCTGTGTTGATGTTTGTTTTTTCTTTGAAGGATTAGCGGCTGTTGCCTTGTAGCGCAGTCATATACTATATGTTTAAGAGTATCCATAATTGTAATACATTGGAATAGTAGCCTGTAAGATTTTAGCAGTAAGCGTAACTGTACATATATAGGAAGATTTTATCAGAAATAAAAACGCTATTTTGAAATTGAAATTGAAATTGTAAGGCAACTATTACAGTGTTAACAGTGTTTGTGTGCATATCGTGAAGTGAACTAAAAACCTCTAGTGAAAAATGGATCGTACTAAGCAAACTGCCCGTAAATCTACTGGTGGCAAAGCCCCTCGTAAGCAATTGGCTACCAAAGCTGCTCGTAAGAGCGCACCAGCCACCGGTGGTGTTAAGAAGCCACATCGTTTCCGCCCTGGTACCGTTGCTTTGCGTGAAATCCGTCGCTACCAGAAGAGTACTGAGTTGTTGATCCGCAAATTGCCTTTCCAACGTTTGGTTCGTGAAATTGCCCAAGATTTCAAGACTGACTTGCGTTTCCAGAGCTCTGCTGTCATGGCCTTGCAAGAAGCTAGCGAAGCCTACTTGGTCGGTCTCTTCGAAGATACCAACTTGTGTGCCATCCATGCCAAGCGTGTCACCATCATGCCCAAGGATATCCAATTGGCCAGACATATTCGTGGAGAACGTGCTTAAATTATTGACATTTTAAAAGCCAACTTTTTTTTACAAAAACAATCGGTCCTTTTCAGGACCACAATATTTTTATAAAAAAGAGAAAAAAATTTATTCAAAACTTACACCTTTTTATTTTTATTAAAATAAATAAATATAGTCTTTTTTTTGGGGATGGAAAAATACACTATTTATATTAAAAAAAAAATTTTCTTTTCTATGCGTTTTACTTTTGGTAATATTGGGTTTCAAAACATGGAGCGAAATCAAAAACTTTTTTTAAAAAAAAATTATTTAATTTACTTTTTATGTTAAATTGAAAATTTTTATTTTCTATTAGCAACAGTATATTTGCTGTTATTCTTTTTGCAAAATTTGATTTTTCGTAGTAGCTACATAACAAGAATGAATGAAGATAAAAACAGGCAGGCCAATACATTCGAGAGAATTTTAACTTTAAATAGATAATTTAGATACATTGAATATAAATTTTTTCTGTATTTTTTATTATTTTTAAACAAATGATATTTTTTGCTATTCTAAAAACTGTTTTAAAAAGAATAAAATAGTATTTTAATATTTTAAATTATTAAAGGGAAATAGATTTCGTTCGGTATGCAACTGTTCTACATTTGCTTGCTTAGACAAGGGCATTTTTCAATTTGTGTTTAATTTCCAAAAAAAAAAAAAATATATTTTTTTAAATTTGTGATTGCAACAATACATTGTTTAGAATTTACATTTTTAAATTTTTTATTTAGTTTCAAGTCCACTTTATATAGAAAAAAATATTTTATAATAAATGCAATAGAGCTCACCGCACATTTTGCATAGCCAACGACGTTGGTATAACATAGCATCGTAATATTTTAGACTTTTCGTAACAAACGTACACTTTTTACAAATTATGTAACATTTTAATAGAAATCTATCATTTCTATAATATTTTATGATAAAATTTTCCTAAAACATTTGTACATTAGAGCTTTCAAATTAATTTGCAGAAAAACTTTTATTCATGGAAAATACGCCAATATGGTGAATTCAACTATCATAGACTACATAATAAAATCGATTATTTCACTATGAAAATCATCCAAATTTTCACTTTTTTTTACACTTCTTTCAAGAAAACATATCAAGATTCCATACTAAATTTTTATAAAAACCAATTTTCAATAAAAATTGGAAAATTTTTATAATTTAGTTACAATTTTATCATAACATTTTTATAAACTTTCAACTCAAACCCTTATAACTCGGTAACGCTTAAAGATAATTAACTCGGATTTTCTTTAATGATTAGCTGGATATCTCTACTAGAAGAATTGTATAAAAAATTAAAAGAAATTGTTACTATCTCATCGTAAAATGAATAATTCTGTGAAAACTTTTGTAAAAATTTTTATTCGCTTCCACACAACGTTTCGCAAAATTTCGTAGTTGACTACTATGTACTTCTCATAATTTCGATGTACCCAGCCATCACTAGTCTAAAGGTTGAAACCATATTTTCAACCAATCAGCGTACACCAGTAGTGAGTGTATATTTACAAAGTGTTAAAGTGTGTTTAAAAAGAAAAATATAAGTGAAGTTATACCTGCCAGCGGCTTTTCGTTATTCACGTGCCGAGGGCAGGTAACATCGATTCATCTTTGGCCTGGCGTAGCCTGGATGCAGCGGAAGAAAAGAGTCAAGGCATCAACCCCTTGCCAAGACTACAACAACAACAACAGCAAGCCACGGTAATAACATCGCTATTAGGTTTTACCGTGGGCTTTCCCAACGATTAGCGAATCGGATACCTGCGGTCAGTTTGGCAGCCGTCAACAACAACAGCAGATATCGTGACTGAGTGCGCAAAGCCTATGGTGCCATGTCAGTTCGAAGGAAAATTACCTCCGATGAAGATTCCGACGGACCGTCGAAGAGCGCGCCAGATAAAAAAGCAACGACAATGCTGGACGTCGTTACTATCAATAGGACCGAATACCAGTCCCTGGTAGATTTGGTCGAAAGTCAGCGCCAAGAGCAACAACGTCTATTGGCGCTTGTTAAAGAGCTTGGCCACCAAGTCCAAGAGCTCGGGAACAAGGAGTTCAGCTATAAACGCTTGCTGGGCTCCTTGCAGAAACAGCTGGCAGAGGTCAAGGGACCTAATGCCAACAATGGCACAATGGATGCCATGGATATGGAGCCTGCTGACACACCGCCAGTGTAGCAGCCCGTGGTCATAAAGCCGATGCCCGGGAAGATCAATGTTGTGAGTGCAGCGCCGGCCTCACACGTGGTGGTACCGAAGAAGCCGGCCAAGACGATATTGAGCGATGGACCTCCTGGCACCCCAGCTGTGGCAGCACCATCAACAACTGCAGTTCCATCAACATCATCAGCTGCAGCATCATCGTTTAAAACAACAATGGCAGATGACCTGCCATCTACATCAGCAGCAGCAGCAGCAAAGGCCGCATCTACTGTGGATAAGAAGATTGCTACCCAACCGGATGGCAAGACGAAGAAAAAAACAAAGAGGGCAAGGGCAAGGGTTGTGGCCGTTTACTCGGGCAATCGGTCCATTCCCCTCAAATCAGCATCAGCATCTGCACCAGCCCCACCTACCCCACCCGCTCCAACCCCACCCGCTCCAACGGATCAGAGACCAGGTAAGTCCTCAATTCCGGTGATCTCGGTGGTAGGGGTGAATGTCAAGGGGTTCGCAGATGACGTTAGGGCCTTGCTGGGACACGACAAGTATACGTTGTCGCTGGTTGGCAGGAATGGGGTGAACCTTCGGATCTTGTCCATGGACGAGCATGCGAAGGTTCTCTCCATGATTAGGGAAAAGGGGATCGCTTCGTTCACCTACTCTCCCAAGGGACAGACCGCACGCTCCGTCGTGCTCGAGGGTCTGTCGTCGTCTTATGATGAGGAAGATGTCCGGGCTGGGCTACGTGGTCTGCCACTAAGCCTGGACATCAGACGAGTTGTGAGGTTAGGGGGGAATAAGTGGCTTATCCACTTGGCCAGAGGACCCGACGTTGACGGACTCTTCGAGGTTAGAAGGTTTCTCAGCTGTAGGGTCTTGTTTAGGAAGGACGTGAAGGTCGGGGTCTCGCAGTGTTTCAACTGCCAGAGGTTCGGCCATGTTTCCACCAACTGCGGCATGCCATTCCGGTGCGTCAAATGTGGTGGCGAACATGGCCCTGGGAAGTGCGCCATTCCGAAGGGGGTCTCACAACCCCGTTCGATAAAGGTGCAGGACCCTACCACTGGAGTTGTGACGGTGCGTCCTGAGTTTGCGTTGAGGTGCGTCAATTGTGGTGTTGACGGCCACGCTGCGAGCGCGAAGAACTGCCCTAAGAGGCAGGCTCTTCTGGCCCAGCGGGCACTGATGAAGTCTGGTGCTTCATCTACGCCTGCTGCAACGGCTGCTTCGGCGGCTCCGGTTGGACGCTACGCCCAACGGGGTGTCTCCTATGCTGCTGTGGCCACGGTTCGCACTGCGCCTGTTGTGGCACCGGCCCCTGTTCGTCCCGCACTTGCTGCGGTGCCGAATGGGGCTGGTTCTGCCGCCGCATCCGCTGCTGGTCTATTCGCCTCGTTTGACGCGAAGTGCAGGGATGCTTTCGGTAAGGACTTCCTTACCTGCGCAGCCGTCCTGCGTCAGCGATCTGCTGACATCAGGACGATGGTAGAGGTAGGCGACATTTGTGGAGCCATGATGTCGGTAGTTGACTCTCTCTGCGATGTCTAGAGATCTGAGAGTAGTATTTGTTAATGCCAATTCAGTCGTTTCTAGGCTGAAGAGACATTATCTTAGACTATTCTTGGATAGACACAGCCCTGACGTCATGCTTGTGGCCGAGCATAAGCTGAACGCGGGGCATCGCTTTGAGATGGAAGGGTATATTGTCTTTGCCCAGTACAGACGGGACCGCGTGGGTGGCGGAACGGCTGTGTTGGTCAGGGACAATATCAGGTGTGATAGGGTCCAGTTGGACTTAGGGGTTCTCGAGGGGACCTGTGTCAGGATACACAGAGAGGGCGGAAGGCCGCTCTGTGTGGTTTCCCTCTACTGCGCACCGGCCAATGACTTTGATGTATCTTCCCTAGATGCGTTGGGGTCATTGGCTGCGGGCTGTGAGGTCCTGGTCGGCGCTGACCTGAATGCCAGGCACGTCGAGTGGGGCGGCGGCTCTACTTGCGGCAGAGGGAGATTGGTACGCGAGTTTTTGCTCCGGTGTCCCGATCTGGACGTTGTTCCGACGGACGGACCAACCAGGTTCGGTAGGGGGTCAGCCTCCTACATCGATATCTGTTTGGCATCGCCCGGCGTTGCAGTGTCCGGTACGCGTGGTAGGATGATCGGCACTCTGGACTATGAGTCTGATCATAGGGCCTTGGAGATCCTTGTCTCCGGTGTTCGCCCGGATACGAGGGAGCCTGCTTTGGTCTATGACTACGCTAGGATGGACCGACACAGGTTCCACAGGGTTCTTGCCGACAATCTGGGTGAATGTTCTCTGCCGGTGGACCGAAATGTCACATGCGAGGAGATCGATGCGTGCATTGATTCCCTGAGTGGGGCACTTCGTGATGCCATGGAGTCCTCCACACCAAGGGTACGCCCTAGGCGTGGTGACTCTCGGAGACTTTCCCCGGAGGTTGTGGAACTGTTCCGGACGAAGAAAAGGCTTAGGCGCGCTCTTCATAGGACCACGGATCCTTTCCGGTACGACTTGTATAGGATGGAGATCCGGGATTTGGACCGTATCTTGCGTGATGAGATACGACGGTACGATGAGGAGCGCCAAGCTCGTCATCTGGCGAGTGTAAGGGTGGACGATAGGGTTTACTCTAAGGTTAGGGCCGCTGCCGGCATTAAGAAAAGGGTTCCGATCCCTGATCTTGTCCGGGCGGACGGGTCTGTCGTCTCGGATGACCGTCTCAAGGCGGACATACTGGCGGATCATGTCCAGGGTGACGTGTCGGAGATGGCCGGGAGGGGACTTCCTATAGACGGGTTGGTCAGAGACGAGGTTTCGTCGCTGGTCGGCGGTGTCCCTCTGGTGGAATTTTCTGCGGCTCTGGCCGCTGATGGCTCCGCTGGAGGAGGCTCTGTGGACTGGTGCAGGGGCCGATTTGTTTCAGCCGACGCGGTGGGAGATGCCCTTCGGGCTAGGCGTAATCGTAGATCCTGCGGTTTGGACGGCGTTCCTGACATCGTCCTTAAGAGGACGGACAGGAGGGCCTGGGGTGTCATCGCGGTCCTATTTAATCATTGCCTTAATTTGGGTTATTTCCCGGCGTCTTGGAAGGAGGCCATTACGGTCCCCATCCTTAAGCCGGGGAAGGACCCATCCAGGGGTGATGCTTACAGACCGATCAGCTTGCTCCCTTCGTTGGGCAAGCTCTTTGAGTTTTTCATGCTTGAGGGCATCAGGGAAACTCTCGATGACAGGGCGATCCTGCCTGACTGCCAGTTCGGTTTCAGGCGGGGTCTCTCCACCTCCCATGCCCTGACTGTATTCGGGGACCATGTTTCTAGGGGGCTCAACCGGCGACACGTCACGATTGCCGTGAGCCTTGATTTCTCCAGGGCGTTTGATAGCGTATGGCATGATGCTATCATATACAAGATGAGGATCCTGGGTTTTGACACGAACCTCTGCCGATTGGTCAGAGATTTCCTTGGTGGCAGAACTTTCAGGATCCGGGTAGGCGAGACTTTGTCGGGTAGTAGAGAAGTGCGAACCGGGGTACCCCAGGGGTCTCTCCTGGGCCCGATTTTGTACAACATCTTTGTGTCTGACATTCCGGAACCACCCGCTGGCGACCTGCTCCTTGCTTATGCCGATGACATTCTCATTGCGGCATCGGGACCAGACGCTGCGGTTGTGGATGCCAGAGTGAACCATTACTTGGAGGAGCTCTCTGTCTATTTTGACAGATGGAGGCTGAAGCTTAATGTTGACAAATGCGAGGGCATGATCTTCAAGGGTAAGAGGCGGAACTTGTACCCCCGTTCACGGACGTACGAACCCGCTCTTGCCATTGGAGGTCAGGCCATCGCCACTCGCGACAGCATTAAGTATCTGGGCGTTGTCTTCCAGGAAAGGTTCACCTTTGTTAGACACATTGATTATCTGCTCAACAAGGTCAAAGGGGTCTTCTTCTCCTACCTGAGGGTCTTTAGAACCTCAGGGGGTCTCAGTAGGCGTGTGAAGCTGCTGATCTATAAACAGATCATCAGGCCTATCACCGCCTACGCCTTTCCGGTATGGTTCGACATCACGTCCAACCAAATGGAAAGGTTGAGGATCTGGGAGAGGAGGATCCTCGTCTCTTGTCTGGGCCTCAGACCTGCTATGGGCCCTGATGGGGTGATGCGACGGCCATCCTGTGAGATGGTCTATTCCATGGCAGGTCTCGAGAGGATCGATGTGTTCCTTGTCAGGTGCGCGTTGGGTTTCTTGGAGAAGGCGTCCACTGTGGACAATGGTTTGGTGAGGGGATGTCTTCAGGGCGGCATAAGTCCTGGACGTTTGTTGGAAGTGCCACACCGGCCGCCGGTGTGCCTTGCGGATTTGGAGGAACAGGGCCTGCTTTCTAGGGATGGCAGACTCCTGTTCTATAATAGAAGGTTCGGATCCACCGGAATTGAGGACCTGGTCTACAACACTGCCCAGTAGGCAGTCTTCTGCGGGGGCATTGGGCTCCTGAATGTGTATATAGTATATAATATTTAGTCTATAAGTGTCATTATTTTATCTTAGTTTATAAGTATTATTGGATATTAACTTTCCTTCCAGGTACTATGGTTAAAAGAATAAAGTAATAGTTATGTGCTATGGCTGCGCCTCTGCACCTCTTTCGAATAGAGAATATATTTAGATAAGTAATAATATTTTACGCTAAATTTATACGTATATAGACAACATAACTTTAAGAATGTTCCTAATTGTCCTAACGATAAGTGTTTTGAAAATTAATAAATCAGCCAAAGGCGTCTAAAGGTTGAAACCATATTTTCAACCAATCAGCGTACACCAGTAGTGAGTGTATATTTACAAAGTGTTAAAGTGTGTTTAAAAAGAAAAATATAAGTGAAATCATGTCTGACGCCGCCGTTGTTGAAGCCACCGCATCTCCAGTCGCCGCTGTTGAGAAAAAGGCACCTAAGAAAGCCGCTGCCAAGGCAAAGAAACCCTCTGCTGCCCCAAGCCATCCACCAACCCAACAAATGGTCGATGCTGCCATCAAAACATTGAAAGAACGTGGTGGTTCCTCATTGCCTGCCATCAAGAAATACTTGGCCAGCACATACAAAGTTGATGCTGTAAAATTGGCCCCATTCATCAAGAAGTACTTGAAGAGCGCTGTTGCTAGTGGAAAATTGATCCAAACTAAAGGTAAGGGTGCCTCCGGTTCATTCAAATTGTCCCCATCTGCCTCGAAGGAACCTAAAGCAAAGAGCGCTGAAAAGAAGAAGAAGGCCCCAGCCGGTGATAAGAAAAAGAAGGCAGCAGCACCCAAAAAGGCAGCCGGTGAAAAGAAAGCCGCTGCAAAGAAGCCTTCCGCTGCTAAAAAGACCGCCGAGAAGAAGAAGACCGAAAAGGCCAAGGCTAAAACTGCCAAAAAGACAGGTACAGTTAAAGCTAAACCCGCAAAAACAGCCGCCAAAGCATCAGCCACTAAACCAAAGGCACCCAAGGCAAAAACCACCGCTGCCAAGCCCAAAAAGGCTGCCGCAGCAAAGAAGCCAGCTGCCAAGAAGACCGCCGCTAAGAAGTAATTTTTCCATGCAAAATTACTTATCATGTCAAAATGATTATTTTCGATATTCGAAAGCAGTATATCTAACAGCCCTTTTCAGGGCTACAAAAAAATTTTTAAAAAGAGACCAAATTTAACTCAAACAATTTTTTAATTACCTAATAAATACTCTGTTAATTTTAAGGGAAAAGCTAATCACAGCCCTTTTCGTAGCTGTAAGACATCTGTTGAAATCTTTTAATACCATTGTTACCTAATATGGGAATAAATTACCCTTTAAGGAAATTTAAGTAATCACATGTTAAATGGGATTTTTTCCGCAACTGGATTAACTGTTTCACTTAGGGTCATAAACCAAAGCAATTACTAAGAATTATGAAAATCACTTAATGTTAAAGAAAATCTCATTTAGCATACCTAACCAATAAGAGAGTGGCGTACAATATTCCCTTCAAAAATCGCACTTAGCATACCTATTTCATTCTTTACGAGCATACCTACCCATAGATCTCGCGTACAAACGCATAAGTCCACATATACATCTCTACACCATTTCACGCTAACATACTAGTATACATCCCTAAAAAATTTAGTATCAACACACACGCTCACATATACTCGAACATCAATACAACGTTGCATACCGAGTGTTTGAGCATAAGAGCAATATGTGTTGATCATACTACTGTAGATGTAGATGGTGCTAAGCAAGGAGGGCAATATTAGAGTATGGGTAGTATACATATTTTATTTTAAAAAAGTATAAGGGCAATGTGAGGTGAGTGATAGATATATTTTTTCTTTAAATTTGTAAATATAAATTAATTTTAGTTGAATAACGAATTAAGTCTCTTTTTTAATTTATTTTGTGGCCCTGAAAAGGGCCTTTGATGTTGTAGGGAAAATATTGTACGACGAAATAAGTATGCCATTTACTTGGAGCTGGTGTACTTAGTAACGGCTTTGGTACCTTCACTGACAGCGTGCTTAGCCAACTCACCGGGCAATAATAGACGGACGGCAGTTTGGATTTCCCGACTGGTGATGGTGGAACGCTTGTTGTAGTGAGCCAAACGGGAGGCTTCGGCGGCGATACGTTCAAAGATATCGTTGGCGAAACTGTTCATGATGCTCATGGCCTTTGAGGAGATACCAGTATCGGGATGGACTTGCTTCAACACTTTGTAAATGTAGATAGCATAACTCTCCTTACGCTTGGTGCGTCTCTTGGTCTTGTCACCCTTAGTGATGTTCTTTTGGGCTTTGCCGGCCTTCTTTGCTGCTTTACCACTGGCTTTTGGAGGCATTTTCACTTGGTTTTTTTTTTAAGTCACACAAACACTTTTAACACTGTTCACGATTTTGTGTGTTTGATGGCGTTTCATATAGCCGTTTATTTTTTCCAAAATTCAAATTCATTTACAGAGATTTTGCTAATATCTAATTGAATCTATAAATTTTACAAAGTACTTAAAAAATTCCCTCGTACGACAACTTCAAGTTATTATGCGGTAGCCGGCTCTTGACCATGACTACAAATTCCGTCAAAATCAAAATCAAAATTAATCTCGAGTCAAAAACCAAAAGAAATATTTCATAGTACCAAAAATAGGGGTGTGATACTTAAATCTAAATCTTAAACCTAAATAACTATATACAGAAAGAATAAATATAATCTTAATTCTAGAGTAATTCTAAATAACTATATACAATATGTACAAGGCAGGGATCACTGAGTTGTGTCGTACACAGTGTCCTGAATGTCAAAACCGTCATGCCTTCTATGGAAAAATAGAAGGACCTCACCATCATATAAAAGGATCTCCCCTTTCAGTGTAGGCGGTAAATTTGAACTCCAAAAATCTTCAAAAAATGTCTCTTGCCTCAACACTCCCATCTGAACTACACATCGCAGAGGAAGCGCAAGAAGGCCGTAATGGCCCCCGACTCACCATGCTCCCTAACAAGGCATGCATACCCTGGTGCAAATTCCCTCATCCTAGCGAAAATTGAAACGAAGTCGCCGCCCAATATTCGCTGACAGTCCGCAAAGATATCCGCACCGCCGGCGGATGTGGGGGCACCAGATGGTGCCGAGCTCGCGCTCGCCCGAGCAGCAGACGCGTAGGAAAGTCCTCTCACCCAATTCGACCTAGACATATCCCTATTTCTGATCTCCTCTCTCTTCTCTGCCATCCTGGCAACCATTATTGCACGAATGGGACATTCCCTCGAGCCAGCAGTATGGCCCTCAACACCACAATTCACGCAACCCACTGGCACAACCTCATACCTCGTCACCCTACCCGTCTCTGGATCGGTAACCTCCTTCCCTTCTAAATCCTTGGGCGGAACTGGACACGCCCCGCGTTCATGTGGCTGGCTGCATTTACAGCAGCGAAATGGCAAACCGCAGTTGCCGGACACATGGCCATACCTTTGGCAATTATAACATTGGACGGGACCACGGGCCCTGTCCCTACGGAAAGTGACCCTGCAATGCAACATCCTGTTCACTCCATAGAGGAGACCCAAATCGGTGGACCTGCCCACCCTAAGAAGCCACAAGTTCCCCGAGAGGTTAACCAAACCCCGAACATCAACCGGGAACCCAAGGCCACCCAAACACTCCTCAACCTCTTCCTTAGAAAACTCGCCAGAAAGCCCCTCAATAACAACGGAATAGGGCAACAAATCCTTAGGCGTATGGGTGGTGAATTTATACCGCCTCTCCTTCAACATACTCTTAATCTTCTCAAAGGAATTTATACCCCTTACACTCAAACTTATGCAACCCTTTCTTACCAATCTGATGGTGAAGTTCTTCGTGTTCAGGGATCTTGACACAATCGTACACAACTCTCTTACACCTACATCATAAACCATAAACGCAGGCATGGTTCCATTGTCTTCTCTATCCGCTGTGGCCGGGTGGCCCGTAGCAGGGGTCTTCACAGCTGGGGGGACAGCGTTCTTCTTCACTGCCGGCATCTTCGGTATAGCACCAGTCTTTGCAGGTTGCGCAACATCTCTCAACGGGAGCGTCTCTTCATTCTTCTTCTTCTCTTTCGGAATTCGCTTGGCCTTTACCAGGGAGAAGGGTCCATCGTTCAACGCAGTGCCGGGGTTTTCGGTTACCCCGGCCGACAAATCATTCGTATCCATATCCTCGACTGAGATATGCACGCCATCTTCAGCTGAATTGCCAGCAGCTATGCCCTTTGTAGTGTGGGCGCTAGCTGAAACAATATGTGAATCCATGCCCTTTGTAGCTTGGGCAACAATCACTCGACCATCAGAAGCATTACAAAAACATTGCTTTGCACTGGCCATCATTGCCATTTTCATTTCGGCCATTTCCGTTCGTAGGGCCAAAATTACAGCCCCATCTCTGCGAGCATTCTCCTCAAGGCGTGCAATCGTTGCCTTGAGTTCATCCACCAAGCATCCCATCTTTAGGCTCTCGTAAATGTCGCTATCAGACTTCTTCTTTCTTCGCTTGCGACTAGCCTCATCCATTTTTTGGATGACCTCGTTGACCGTCTTCTTCTTTGGCTTCTCTGCATCCTCTGCTTCTTCCATTTCTTCTTCTTCTTCGACATCCCTTTTCTCAGGCTGACCTTCCATTTCAACGCCACAATCACTGGTCAGTGGCCCACAAAAATGTTCAAACCACTGTAGGCTTTTTATATTTCTTTTGTGCTCCTTACAAAAATCACTTTTCGCCAAATCAAGTTCGTGTCTTGAGTCTACGATCTGCCACTCAACGACTATTGCTTCTTTGCTGCTTACCCACTGGCTTTTGGAGGCATTTTCACTTGGTTTTTTTTAAGTCACACAAACACTTTTAACACTGTTCACGATTTTGTGTGTTTCATGGCGTTTCATATAGCCGTTTATTTTTTCCAAAATTCAAATTCATTTACAGAGATTTTGCTAATATCTAATTGAATCTATAAATTTTACAAAGTACTTAAAAAATTCCCTCGTACGACAACTTCAAGTTATTATGCGGTAGCCGGCTCTTGACCATGACTACAAATCCCGTCAAAAATCAAAATCAAAATTAACCTCGAGTCAAAAACCAAAAGAAATATTTCATAGTACCAAAAATAGGGGTGTGATACTTAAATCTAAATCTTAAACCTAAATAACTATATACAGAAAGAATAAATATAATCTTAATTCTAGAGTAATTCTAAATAACTATATACAATATGTACAAGGCAGGGATCACTGAGTTGTGTCGTACACAGTGTCCTGAATGTCAAAACCGTCATGCCTTCTATGGAAAAATAGAAGGACCTCACCATCATATAAAAGGATCTCCCCTTTCAGTGTAGGCGGTAAATTTTAACTCCAAAAATCTTCAAAAAATGTCTCTTGCCTCAACACTCCCATCTGAACTACACATCGCAGAGGAAGCGCAAGAAGGCCGTAATGGCCCCCGACTCACCATGCTCCCTAACAAGGCCTGCATACCTTGGTGCAAATTCCCTCATCCTAGCGAAAATTGAAACGAAGTCGCCGCCCAATATTCGCTGACAGTCCGCAAAGATATCCGCACCACCGGCGGATGTGGGGGCACCAGATGGTGCCGAGCTCGCGCTCGCCCGAGCAGCAGACGCGTAGGAAAGTCCTCTCACCCAATTCGACCTAGACATATCCCTATTTCTGATTTCCACTCTCTTCTCTGCCATCCTGGCAACCATTCTTGCACGAATGGGACATTCCCTCGAGCCAGCAGTATGGCCCTCAACACCACAATTCACGCAACCCACTGGCACAACCTCATACCTCGTCACCCTACCCGTCTCTGGATCGGTAACCTCCTTCCCTTCTAAATCCTTGGGCGGAACTGGACACGCCCCGCGTTCATGTGGCTGGCTGCATTTACAGCAGCGAAATGGCAAACCGCAGTTGCCGGACACATGGCCATACCTTTGGCAATTATAACATTGGACGGGATCACGGGCCCTGTCCCTACGGAAAGTGACCCTGCAATGTAACATCCTGTTCACCCCATAGAGGAGACCCAAATCGGTGGACCTGCCCACCCTAAGAAGCCATAAGTTCCCCGAGAGGTTAACCAAACCCCGAACATCAACCGGGAACCCAAGGCCACCCAAACACTCCTCAACCTCTTCCTTAGAAAACTCGCCAGAAAGTCCCTCAATAACAACTGAATAGGGCAACAAATCCCTAGGCGTATGGGTGGTGAATTTATACCGCCTCTCCTTCAACATACTCTTAATCTTCTCAAAGGAATTTATACCCCTTACCCTCAAACTTATGCAACCCTTTCTTACCAATCTGATGGTGAAGTTCTTCGTGTTCAGGGATCTTGACACAATCGTACACAACTCTCTTACACCTACATCATAAACCATAAACGCAGGCATGGTTCCATTGTCTTCTCTATCCGCTGTGGCCGGTTGGCCCGTAGCAGGGGTCTTCACAGCTGGGGGGACAGCGTTCTTCTTCACTGCCGGTATCTTCGGTATAGCACCAGTCTTTGCAGGTTGCGCAACATCTCTCAACGGGAGCGTCTCTTCATTCTTCTTCTTCTCTTTCGGAATTCGCTTGGCCTTTACCAGGGAGAAGGCTCCATCGTTCAACGCAGTGCCGGGGTTTTCGGCTACCCCGGCCGACAAATCATTCGTATCCATATCCTCGACTGAGATATGGACGCCATCATCAGCTGAATTGCCAGCAGCTATGCCCTTTGTAGTGTGGGCACTAGCTGAAGCAATATGTGGATTCATGCCCTTTGTAGCCTGGGCAACAATCACTCGACCATCAGAAGCATTACAAAAACATTGCTTTGCTCTGGCCATTTTTAGTTCGGCCACTTCCTTTCGCAGGGCCAAAATCACAGCCTCACTTCTGCGGGCATTCTCCTCAAGGCGTGCATTCGCTGCTTTGAGCTCTTCCACCAAGCATCCCATCTTTAGGCTCTCGTAAATGTCGCTATCAGACTTCTTCTTTCTTCGCTTGCGACTAGCCTCTTCCATTTTTTGGATGACCTCGTTGACCTTCTCATTCTTTGGCTTCTCTGCATCCTCTGCTTCTTCAATTTCTTCTTCTTCTTCGTCATCCCTTTTCTCAGGCTGACCTTCCATTTCAACGCCAGAGTCACTGGTCAGTGGCCCACAAAAATGTTCAAACCACTGTAGGCTTTTTATATTTCTTTTGTGCTCTTTATAAAAATCACTTTTCGCCAAATCAAGTCCGTGTCTTGAGTCTACGATCTGCCACTCAACGACTATTGCTTCTTTGCTGCTTTACTGTTACGACATCAAAAATAGAAATTATATAAAAACAAACAAATTACAATTAAAACTACAAATCAGCAAAATTATTTGGAACGACATTTAAGATTCCAAATAATTTTATACATTCGATTTTGTTATTTCCAAAATTCCAAATAATTTTATACATTAAATTTTATTATTTCCAAAATCGGATATGTCATCACAAAATATTTTGCATCAACCCAATTGTTAAATTGTTTGTAACGACAATGTTGCGATTCCAAATAATTTCACTCTTTCAATAAAAATGCTTTGTAAGACATTTTGAATCCAACACTTAAAATTCCATAGACTTTTATAACACTGTTTCGTTCCCAACAACGATGGAAGCAGGAAACGAAACAGACTTAACAAATAAGCAAGAACCAAAAACGCTTTGTAAGATATTTTTAAGTAACATAAGTCATTGTGGACAACTAACATGTAGAATGAAATAACATTAATAAAATAGAATTATTCTCACCTCCAAATCGCTTGGACGTTTTTTTATTTTGAGTTGCCCTATCGAAATAATCGAAGGGATTACGATTCAATTTTTTTTATTTCAATATCGAGTTGAAATAATAAGTGGCGCAGTCGGTAGGATCCGCGCAAAGGATCCTCGGTGTAAATTAATTAAACCGTACCCCTTTGTTCGTTTTTACGCATTAACGCGGTGAAAGAACTCAATGTGCATTCAATAAGTTAAGTAAATCAATAAGCAAATGAAAGTGAAACGTGACAAATAAACTAAAGTGAAAGATAAGAAAATTAAACAAATCAATTAAATAAAGAAAAACTGTTTATTAAAATAAACAAAGATATTAAAAGAAGAGTTTTATTTTAATAGAACAAATAAAAAAAAAACACAACTGCTAAACGATCAAAAAAAAGAAAAAACAATTGCGAAACGAACATACAACAGTGAAATCTAAGATCAACAAAGACTACAACACAAAGAGGAAGTGTCTATTAAAATCTAATCTGTGAAATTTCCCAAGAAAAGAACCAATTCCAATATTGACAACACAGGATGAAGATCCACAGCAATCAACTGACATCAAAATTTTAGACGACAAGAAGCCAACCCAACATCTAATAACATCTAATACCAAAAAAGAACCAATTCCAATATTGACAACACAGGACGAAGATCCACAGCAATCAACTGACATCAAAATTGAAGACGACAAAGTAGCCAACCCAGCATCTAACAACATCTAAGTAAGCCTAGATCTAATTCTATATACGCTTTATTTATATTGTGAAATGCATTCTTAAATTTTATGAAAATATTACCGAATTGTCCTTTGAATCTAGATAAATTCATTAAGGTTAATTTTTATTTAAAAGTAAGAAAATTCTCTCAATATATTGCTGCGATTCCCATTTTAATAAAAATTAATAAACAAAAAGAGAATATCTTTGAACAAAAACCTTGGGTAAAATTTTTTTTTTTCCTTCTCTAAAGTGACATTCAAATTGATTAATTAGTTTTTCTTTTGTTCGATATTTTGTTTCAAAATTACGAATGTAGAAACATATTTAACAATTACACTAGACAGCGGTAAACATTTTTTTTCCCCAGTATAAACTTTTCGCTTGACGATATGGCTACTGACACTTCAAATCCACCTCCTCTATCTGTTAGAATTGATCCCCTTAAATATTTAGGAAACCTTCCAGAATTCAGTGGAGACTATAGAGATCTCCAAACTTTTATCAATTTAATAGACAGAGTCCACCCTATCCTTAGAGCTTACGATGAACCATCTCAATATCTGTTCTCTGACATCATAAAAGGCAGACTAAGAGGGAAAGCTAGGGAAATTGTTGAGATAAATTGCCAGGCCGAATCCTGGAACGATGTAAAACAGATCCTTATAAATAATTTCGGCGACAGACACAGCTTAGAGGAATTGTTCGACAAACTGAAGAGCGTGACGTTCAGATCAAATAGTGTTGAATTTTATAATGAAATTAAAACTGGCCTTAGGAGTTTAAATAACAAGACGATTACCCTACTAGGATCGGGCCCAGCAACAAGTGAATGTGCTAGGAATAACATGAAAACGGCGTTGGGGATATTCAGGGAAAAATTGCCCGAACCCATGAAGACTATAATAACATGTAGAAATCCAGACTCTCTGGAAACTGCTATGGATATACTGTTTCAGTCCGGATATGCTTATACTACACAGGCAAATGGTATCTTCAATTCTAACACGAGACAACCGAACAGATCAAACAATTCATACCAAACCCAATATAAAGGTCAGGAAAATAAAACAGACAAGCGTCAACCCCAGAATAATAACAGACAGCAACAAAATAATTCGTATCAAAATAATAGATATAATCAAGGAAATAATAGCTACAAACCGGTACAAAATCAGGGCAATCAATATAATAAAAGCTTTCAGGGTAATAGTTTTCAACAAAGGGATAACAATTACCAACCAAACAAATACAATGGAAACCCTCCTAAACAGCATAATAATCAATATTATCCTCAACAAAATATTCGAAACCCTAACTACTACCAAAGAAACAACCTACCACCTGCAGAACCAATGGATATAAATATGGTGCAGAACAATGATCAAATCAACGTTAATAACCAATATACTTATGGCAACAATTGGGAGGAGCAGATCACAAAACAAGAACAGATAGAATACCAAGGACCCCCTTCTAATTACCAACCAGCAGATAACCCTGCTCGAAATAATATCGAATCATCCCAAAATTTTCTTACAGTAGCCTCCGGGGAAAATTACCCCATATAATCGTGAAAGATTATTTAAAGTTCATTATAGATACCGGAGCAACTCATTCAATAGTGAATCCCGGTTTATGCGACCCAAAATGGAAAATAAAGACAGGACCCTTGACCTTGAAAACACTGCAAAATCGCGTCGAAACCACTACCATTTACCGTGTTCCTTTATTCTCTGAACTAGGAGATGATAAGGAAAATTTTGACCTAATAGAATGTAAATTCCACGATTATTATGACGGAATAATTGGGAATGATGTTCTAAAACGTTTTGGGGCAATAATAGACTACACGAGCGACAGTTTGATGATAAATGATAAGAAAATTCCCTTATTTTATGCGGGCACACACACAGTACAATTTATAATACCAGAAGAAAATGGACTTGTTCATTTTTCAGAACAACGAAACAACACGGGAAGCGTAATCCTAAAAGAAGGCATATACAATGTCCAGAATTTTAAACTTGAAATACAAACGTCTATAGATAGTTTAGACCAAATCTATCTTAATACTGATGCAATAACATCAGTGAATTCCAAGAACTTTTATATTGTGAATGAAGAATTTCAACAAACAGAACCAATTCTTCAACAGATCCGTACATCGCACATGAATTCAGAAGAAAAATCCCAAATATTAAGAATTATAAAAGAATACCAACATGTATTCTATGAACCAAATTCTAAGCTAACCTTTACTGGTGAAATAAAGCACAAAATAGATACGATCGACAACATTCCAATTTGTACAAAAACATACCGATACCCCTACATCCATAAGGATGAGGTACAAAAGCAGATACAGGAGATGCTTGACAACGGAATAATTCGACATAGCAGCTCACCGTATTCCGCACCAATATGGATCGTTCCTAAAAAGGAAGATGCCAGCGGTGATAAAAAATGGAGATTAGTCGTGGACTACAGGAAATTGAATGAAGTGACCATCAACGATCGGTATCCAATACCAAACATTGATGAAATCCTCGATAAATTGGGGAAAAGTATGTATTTTACTACTTTAGATCTAGCAAAAGGATTTTACCAGATCGAAGTTGAAGAATCTGATGTGCATAAAACTGCGTTTACTGTGGAAGGTGGGCACTATGAATTCTTAAGAATGCCCTTCGGACTTAAAACAGCCCCCGCGACCTTCCAACGACTAATGAACACTGTATTGAAGGATTATATTAACAAAATATGTCTCGTTTATCTTGACGACATTATAATATTTTCTACTTCACTTCAAGAGCACATAGAGTCTTTGAAACTTATCTTTAATTGCCTGCAGAACGCGAACCTAAAAGTTCAACTAGATAAGTCCGAATTCTGTAAAAGAGAAACACAATTTCTTGGACATATCGTAACTCAAGATGGTGTGAAACCAAACCCATCAAAGGTAGAATGCGTTGTAAATTTTCCGATACCAAAGACACCAAAACAAATTAAGCAATTTCTTGGACTTACGGGATATTACCGGAAATTTATTAAAGATTATTCTCATCTAACCAAACCCATGACCAAATACTTGAAAAAGGATGCCAAATTGAACATAGTAGACCCATCATATCTCCAATGTTTCGAAACTTTGAAAAAGATTTTAACTAATGATCCTATCCTAGTATATCCAGATTTTTCTAAAATATTCACTCTAACCACAGACGCCAGTAATTATGCCCTTGGTGCAGTACTATCACAAAATGATCGACCTATATGTTTTGGAAGCCGAACCTTAAACGAACATGAAATAAACTACAGTACTATCGAGAAAGAGTTATTAGCCATAGTCTGGGCTACTAAATATTTTCGACCCTATCTCTTTGGTAGAAAATTTATAATAGAAACCGACCACAAACCCTTGACATGGTTATTTTCGATAAAGGAACCTAACTCTAAACTGGTTCGTTGGAGATTGAAATTATCAGAATTCGATTATGAGATCAGATACAAGAAAGGCACCAAAAATGGAAATGCTGATGCACTTTCCAGAATAAGACCCGAAACAGCAGAAATAAACACAATTGAAGAAAATACAATGATCACAGAATGCAAAACCCCGATAAATTTCTATAAGAACCAAACTATAATCAGGAAAATTACATCAGGCTCGACCAAAATAAGATCATTGACTATATTTGGAAAAATTAGAAAAATATTTTACTTTAAGGAATTAGACAGAGCTTCAGTTATAAAATTGTTGAAAACCCATTTTCATCCTACCCAAGTCAACGCAATAATTATCGACGATCCCTTCTTCAATATATTCAGTACCACATACAGCGAAATATTTTCGAATGATAATGGATTAAAGATAGTAAGATGTACAACTCTACTCGAAGATATTGAAGATGAATTAAAATTAACAGAACTAATTAAAGCAGAACACTTGGACAAAAACCACAGAGGCATCCAAGCTGTTTACGAAGAATTAAAACTGAGGATCTACAACCCAAAATTGAAACTTAGGACCACACAATTCATAAATAACTGCGAAGTATGCAATATTGAAAAATACGATAGAAATCCGCCTAAAATACCGCTTCAGATAACTGATACACCGTCAAAACCTAGAGAAATCATACACATAGACGTATTTTACTCCTTGAACAAAAGTCTTTTTATGACGTCTATAGATAAGTTTTCTAAATATGCAATGGCATATCGGATAAACGGAAGATCTTGGACTGAATTTAAAGTAAAACTACTTCAAATGATCAATACCCTCGGAAAGATGGATAAGATTATCGTCGACAATGAACTCGGATTTAAAGCCATACCGATGCAGCAATTTCTAACAGAGGAAAACATAGAAATACACTATACGTCTAACAGCAACCATACATCAAACGCCGACATCGAACGATTACATAACACAATAAATGAACATTTAAGACTACTACGACATGACGACAGGAACAATAGCGAGACAATAGAGGAAAAAATGATTAGAATCATAGGATTCTATAATAATACTATTCACAGTACCACCGGACATAAACCTATAGATTTTATTAATGGAAAAATTCACGAAGACTCCTATAAAGGTATACACGATCTAATGGTCTCGAAAAAGGAAAAGACAATTCATAAACGAAACGAAGGTAAAGAAGATGTTATTCTGGAAGATGGAACAAACTTCATTAAAGAAATTAGAGGTGGCAAAAATCACAGGAAATACAGGAAAATAGATAGTAGAAAGATAGACAATGATCACATAGAAAATACTGTAACAAAATTAAAATATTATAAAACACATGTTAAACCAAAGAAGCAATACCAAGACAGAGACAATCCGACAATAACTACATAGAAATAACTTTCAATTCTTTCCAGGCTATGGACCGGATACTGATATTGACTTTAATTACAACTATTACGGCTCAAACGATGGACATCCAGGACTTAACTAACAATAACGGATACGTACCAATAAAGACAGGAGAATTCAGACCTATTGAATATTATAGTAAAATCTTACACATCTTGAATCTGACCGAATACGAACGCACACTGGATATTATAACGGAAAACATCAATGCCCTCAGAATGACTACATTTAATAATAAACCCCTTTTAGACACAATTGATAAGAACTTTGAATTACTTCAAGTTAAAGTTGATAATTTACATCCTCGTCTTAAATCAAAACGCGGACTAGCGAATATAATAGGAAAAGGACTTAAACTAATAGCAGGAACAATGGATAGTGACGACGAATTAGAAATAGAAGACAAACTTAAATCTCTCAATGACAGACAAATTAATCTGACTGGAAAATTAAATACATTTACACAAGTTAATAATTTTCTATCCTTACAAATACAAAACATAACAAACCATATAAATCGACAACAATACAAAATCGGCAAATACTTAGACGATTTCAAAAACATCCTTCAAAACAAGATAGCTACGCTAGAAGACGAATTTACGTACATGACACAAATTTACCAAATAAATAACGACATTCTCTTATTCAAAGACCATATAGATGATATAGGACAGATAATATTTTCTAGTAAATTAGGAATAATCCCTTCAAACATCCTAACCAAAACAGAACTAGACCTCATAACCGACTTTGACAGCTATAAGGATATTAAAGTTTCAGTTGCATTTCATAACGAAAGTTTAGTAATTATTCTACAAATTCCACATTTGTCTGAAAACTACTTTTCAAGAATTCAGTTCGAACCAATACCAAATATGTTAAATAAATCTATTATACTCGACACAAACGAGGTATTAGTTGACTTAAACAATAATATATTCGAAAATAATGTGAAAAACAAATTAATGAAAAATATGATAAAAGTAAACAACGAATGTCTAAAGAATATTTTACTATTTGAAGAGGCAAATTGCCCAATGGAATTTTTGAAAGACACAGAGATAATAGAAATAATTCCAGGTGTCTTAATATTTAAAAATTTTCTTTCAAATATTACTCATAACTGTAACAAAATGAAACTAAAACAAACTGGAAATTTTATAATCAAATTTGAAAACTGCCAAATTGATGCTTTAAATAAAACATATATGAATGTAAACATAAAAATTTATGATAAAATCATTTTACCCAATATTTTAACAAAGGTTAAAGAAACCGAACATTTTACACTGAATAATATAAAACTCGAATCCCTTTTCATGGAACAAATAAAATATAAAAATAACCTAGATCAAATCATTTACCATAACAATAAATTTACAATAATAAGTAACAGTATCGATGTAATAATAGTAATATGTATAATAACTATATGCGTAATGTTAATTTCTAAATCCAAACAAAAATTTGTAATTTCGTCGGAGCCTCATACTAACGGTGGGGGTGTTACGACATCAAAAATAGAAATTATATAAAAACAAACAAATTACAATTAAAACTACAAATCAGCAAAATTATTTGGAACGACATTTAAGATTCCAAATAATTTTATACATTCGATTTTGTTATTTCCAAAATTCCAAATAATTTTATACATTAAATTTTATTATTTCCAAAATCGGATATGTCATCACAAAATATTTTGCATCAACCCAATTGTTAAATTGTTTGTAACGACAATGTTGCGATTCCAAATAATTTCACTCTTTCAATAAAAATGCTTTGTAAGACATTTTGAATCCAACACTTAAAATTCCATAGACTTTTATAACACTGTTTCGTTCCCAACAACGATGGAAGCAGGAAACGAAACAGACTTAACAAATAAGCAAGAACCAAAAACGCTTTGTAAGATATTTTTAAGTAACATAAGTCATTGTGGACAACTAACATGTAGAATGAAATAACATTAATAAAATAGAATTATTCTCACCTCCAAATCGCTTGGACGTTTTTTTATTTTGAGTTGCCCTATCGAAATAATCGAAGGGATTACGATTCAATTTTTTTTATTTCAATATCGAGTTGAAATAATAAGTCTTTACCACTGGCTTTTGGAGGCATTTTCACTTGGTTTTTTTTTTAAGTCACACAAACACTTTTAACACTGTTCACGATTTTGTGTGTTTGATGGCGTTTCATATAGCCGTTTATTTTTTCCAAAATTCAAATTCATTTACAGAGATTTTGCTAATATCTAATTGAATCTATAAATTTTACAAAGTACTTAAAAAATTCCCTCGTACGACAACTTCAAGTTATTATGCGGTAGCCGGCTCTTGACCGTGACTTCAAATTCCGTCAAAAATCAAAATCAAAATTAACCTCGAGTTACAAAAAAGAAATATTTCATAGAACCAAAAATAGGGGTGTGTTACTTAAATCTAAATCTTAAACCTAAATAACTATATACGGAAAGAATAAATATAATCTTAATTCTAGAGTAATTCTAAATAACTATTTACAATATGTACAAGGCTGGGATCACTGAGTTGTGTCGTACACTGTGTCCTGAAAATCAAAACTGTTATGTCTTCTATGGTAAAATAGAAGGACTTCACCATCATATAAGAGGTTTTCCTCATTCAGTCTAGGCAGTGCAGCCGGTGAAAAGTACGTTCTGTTTAGGAGTACATTCCTGTCATCATTGGAGGAGAGATGGTCAGACACCATCCCATTGCCCACATCGCCGCATCGTCCCAGAAATCCAATGGCGCCCCGCACCATCCATACGTCGATACGGGGAGTCCCCGCTCCATCATATATCGCCCTGCACGAAGGGCGACTAACCGAACCATCCCTCCTAACTATCGTCCGCAGCCCCAAGCACGAGCGCAAAGCCCGCCTCTCCCAAGCCCTGACCCTCTCCATCTGCGCCGAAGATATGCCGAACCATATCGGAAAGGCATATGAAACCACCGGTCTGATCACTTGACGATAAATCAAGAGCTTCACGGCCGACGATAGACCCCTTCTCATCCGAAACAGGCGGTGATAGCCGAAATAGACCCTCCTCGCCCTGTCCAGCGCGTAATCAACGTGATTGCGGAATTCCAGTCTGGAGTCAAAAACGACCCCCAGATACTTAATCGTGCCAGTAACTGCCACGTTATCGACCCCGATGCGGACCACGGGAACGTATCGTCGAAAATTAGGGTAAGTGGTGCCAGTCCTGCCCCTAAAAACCATAGCGGAGCATTTCGCCGGGTTTAGCCTAAGCCTCCATCTAGTGAAATAACCACACAACTCACCCAAAAACATGTTAACATTCCTGTTAACAATAGAAGCCCTGGGGCCAGAGAAGGCCAACATGACGTCATCCGCGTACGCCAGCAGCATGCCACCTGAAGGAGGGGCTGGAATGTCATGGACAAACAAATTGTACAACATCGGCCCGAGGATGGAGCCTTGGGGGACGCCAGATCGAACTGGCCGATCTGAAGAAGATTGCTCACCTACCCTTACACAAAAACTCCGACCGTGGAGAAAGCTTGCGACCACCCTACACACCTGTCTGCCAAATCCAAGGCCCCTAAGCTTAAAAAGCAGGCCGTCGTGCCAAACGGAATCAAAGGCCTTGGAAATATCAAGGCCTACCGCAATCGTCCCGTACTTCCTATCAAATCCCCTAGTCACGTAGCTCGTGAAAACGCCTAAAGCGTGTGTGGTGGAATGGTCCGGCCTGAAACCAAACTGACCATCCGGCAGAATACCTCTGTCCTCAACGACCCTGGCAATCCTCCTCAAAATGAACGACTCAAAGAGTCTCCCAAACGTCGACAGAAGAGAAACAGGCCTATAGCCAGAGCGATCTCGCCGATCAGACCCCGGTTTCGGTATCGGAACAACTACAGCGGTCTTCCAGGCGGGAGGAAAATACCCCAAATTCAGGCAGTGGTTAAACAAGACGCACAGAAAAGTGAAAATCACATTGCCGGCTCTCTTGAGCGCAATATCCGGGACTCCATCAACACCGGAGGACCTCTTGGACGACCAAGAGGAAAGGGCCGAACCAATGCAAGATGGTTTTACAAAAAGACCATCTTCCCACAAGGACCTATCAGCCACAGCAGTGCCGTTAGCAGGGAACGAACCAGAAAATTCAACCAGGGGAGACGCATCAACAAGATCTTCTGCAACCTCATGGACCTGTCTTTCGAACTCGCCGTCAGACGGGGGAAAGCCCGTTACCAAATCGACTTGAACATGGTCCGCAAGAGCCTCCGCCTTGGAAAGATCATCAGTCAATACACTCCCGTCAGAGGACGTCAGGTCTCCAATAGGTTCCCTATTGGATAGGCCCGCGGCCCTCTTGACCTGAGAGTATGAACGACCATCGATCCTAATACGTCCAAGTCGGCGGCTCATGCGGTCCCGTTCGAAGGAGTCAATGGACTCGCGAATCACCCTAGACAGGTGTCTGATGTCAGTGCGCAAAAGCCCGCGGCGCTCTGGATCAGCCGATCCGCGCAGCGCCCGACATAGGGCCCTACGCTCATAAATGAGCCTGAGAATCCAGCCCGGTAAGAACATCCTTGTCCTCTCCACGGGAACCCTAGGGACCGAAGCCTCGATCGCGGAGCGAAATACCATTCCAAGTCCCTCAACACAATCATCAATCTCCTGTGTAGTCACGTTCCTGTCTACCGGAAGAGAAATAGGCGACAGCCCCTCACCCAGACGAGCCCTGTAGCGACGGACATGCATTCTGCTAAAATCGAGGAAAGTCCTGGGATTCCTTATCTCAAGTCGCCCTATACCTAGAGTCACCTGGATCGCCCTATGATCTGACTCGAAATCAAATGCTCTCGACAATCCCCCATCGCCCGTGAGTGGAACACCAGGAGTCAACAAAAAGAAGTCTATGTAAGTCCCCCCGGATGCATTCGGTCTCGTCGGTCTATCGCACCGGCACGTCGCAAAATCAGGGTAGTCAAGTAAAAACCTGGCCAGCCGCCTTCCCCTGGGGTCCACCTCCGTGCCACCCCAGGACGGGTGTTTAGCATTGAGGTCTGCTCCAACCACAACCTCGCCAGACTCGTGCAGCTCCATAATCGACTCCAAATCCGATGGTATCAAGGGTTCACCAGGACGAAGATAAAGCGAAACAAAGGCAACTGAACCGCCATCCCTCGTAAAAACCCTCGCAGCGCAGGATTCTATGCCTCCTGTCCGAATATGTATCCTCTCACTGCGAAAAGAACTCCGCACAAGTACCGCAGTGCCACCGCCGCGTGACTGTCTATCCTGTCTGAAAACATCATATCCCTCCAATTCAAAGCGGTGCCTACTGGAAAGCTTATGTTCCGCCAACAAAATCACATCAGGTCCATGGTCGTCAACAAAAATCTTCAAAAAATGTCTCCTGCGTAAGGACACACAAGAGTTGATGTTCAGAAAAACACACTTAAATAAACTACACATCGCAGAGGAAGCGCAAGAAGGCCGTAATGGCCCCCGACTCACCATGCTCCCTAACAAGGCCTGCATACCTTGGTGCAAATTCCCTCATCCTAGCGAAAACTGAAACGAAGTCGCCGCCCAATATTCGCTGACAGTCCGCAAAGATATCCGCACCGCCGGCGGATGTGGGGGCACCAGACGGTGCCGAGCGCGCGCTTGGCCGTGCAGCGGACGCGTAGGAAAGTCCTCTCACCCTATTCGACCTAGACATATCCCTATTCCTGATCTCCTCTCTCTTCTCTGCCATCCTGGCAACCATTCTTACACGAATGGGACATCCCCTCGAGCCAGCAGTATGGCCCTCAACACCACAATTCACGCAACTCACTGGCACCACCTCATACCTCGTAACCCTTCCCGTCTCCGGATCGGTAACCTCCTTCCCTTCCAAATCCTTGGGCGGAACCGGACACGCCCCGCGTTCATGTGGCTGGCTGCATTTACAGCAGCGAAATGGCAAACCGCAGTTGTCGGACACATGGCCATACCTTTGGCAATTATAACATTGGACGGGATCACGGGCCCTGTCCCTACGGAAAGTGACCCTGCAATGCAACATCCTTTTCACCCCATAGAGGAGACCCAAATCGGTGGACCTTCCCACCCTAAGAAGCCACAAGTTCCCTGAAAGGTTAACCAAACCCCGCACATCGACCGGGAACCCAAGGCCGCCCAAACACTCCTCGACCTCTTCCTTAGAAAACTCCCCAGAAAGCCCCTCAATAACAACGGAATAGGGCAACAAATCCTTAGGCGTATGGGTGGTGAACTTATACCGCCTCTCCTTCAACATACTCTTAATCTTCTCAAAGGAATTTATACCCCTTACCCTCAAACTTATGCAACTTTTTCTTACCAATCTGATGGTGAAGTCCTTCGTGTTCAGGGATCTTGACACAATCGTGCATAACTCTCTTACACCTACATCATAAACCATAAACGCAGGCATGGTTCCATTGTCTTCTCTATCCGCTGTGGCCGGTTGGCCCGTAGCAGGGGTCTTCACAGCTGGGGGGACAGCATTCTTCTTCACTGCCGGTATCTTCGGTACAGCACCAGTCTTTGCGGGGTGCGCAACATCTCTTAACGGGAGCGTTTCTTCATTCTTCTTCTCTTTCGGAATTCGCTTGGCCTTTACCAGGGAGAAGGCTCCATCGTTCAACGCAGTGCCGGGGTTTTCGGCTACCCCGGCCGACAAATCATTCGTATCCATATCCTCGACTGAGATATGGACGCCATCATCAGCTGAATTGCCAGCAGCTATGCCCTTTGTGGTGTGGGCACTAGCTGAAGCATTATGTGAATTCATGCCCTTTGTAGCTTGGGCAACAATCACTCGACCATCAGAAGCATTACTAAAATTTTGCTTTGCACTGGCCATCATTGCCATTTCCATTTCGGCCATTTTCGTTCGTAGGGCCAAAATTACAGCCCCATCTCTGCGGGCATTCTCCTCAAGGCGTGCAATCGTTGCCTTGAGTTCATCCACCAAGCATCCCATCTTTAGGCTCTCGTAAATGTCGCTATCAGACTTCTTCTTTCTTCGCTTGCGACTAGCCTCATCCATTTTTTGGATGACCTCGTTGACCGTCTCATTCTTTGGCTTCTCTGCATCCTCTGCCTCTTCAATTTCTTCTTCTTCTTCTTCGTCATCCCTTTTCTCAGGCTGACCTTCCATTTTAACACCACAATCACTGGCCAGTGGCCCACAAAAATGTTCAAATCTGCCAACCACTGTAGGTTTTTAATATTTCTTTTATGTTTATTTTCAAAAATCACTTTTTGCCAAATCAAGTTCGTATCTTGAGTCTATGATCTGTCACTCAACGGCTATTGCTTCTTTGCTGCTTTACCACTGGCTTTTGGAGGCATTTTCACTTGGTTTTTTTTTTAAGTCACACAAACACTTTTAACACTGTTCACGATTTTGTGTGTTTGATGGCTTACTCGGAATATTTAATACTGAGAAGCCGCCCCCTCCCAAGGCGACGAAGGCATCTACATCTTCTGCTGGTGCACTGGCAGCACCAACTAACATGACTACAGTGACGACGACTGATAAATCGCCTGCTCCCAAGGCAACGAAGACATCATTTGGCTCTGGAGGAGTTAACACCGGTGCCGTTCCAAGGGCTCCGGCACCTGTTGGTTCTAGTGATACGACTATGGCTAAGGGCGTCTCTGGGAGACTCCTTCCGGCGATAACCCTCTATAATGTAGGTGTTAGAGAGGCAACGACGATTTTGTTGCGCCATTTGAAGAAGGAAGAATTCGTCATTAAGTTGGCAGGTAAGTCATCGATTTCTATAAGAGTTAGAGGGCTTGAGAATTTTGAGAGGATCAAGGGGCTGCTCAAGGAACGTGGGTATGAGGCACATACGCACACCCCTAGGGAACTGTTGCCTTACTCTATTTTGATTGTTGGGCTGTCCAGGGAGTTCACGAAGGATGAGGTGCGGGATTTCTTCTCCTCGCTTGAATTTAAGGTCGTATTTTTGGATGCGACCAATGTGTCACCGGACAAGTGGGTTGTCCGCCTTGGTAGGGACACGGATGTTGAGAGGCTGTACAAGGTTGACTTGATGCTCCACTGCAAGGTAGTTTTGCGTAAGAGTAAGGGCCGTGACATAACACAATGCTTCAACTGCCAGAGATTTTCCCATGTGTCTGCGAATTGTACCATGAGGTGCCGCTGCGTCAAGTGCGCTGGTTCACACGGCCCCGGTAATTGTGGGGTACCGCCTAAGGGGCAGGAGGCCGACGAAGGACAGCAGTCTACCGAAGCTGGCGATAGCCAACTGCGGTGTGCGAACTGTGACGTGGCTGGTCATGCGGCCAGCTCACGCACCTGCCCAAGTCGCCAGGCTCTTCTGAGGAAAGTGACCGAAAGGAAGCAGGTGGCTCAGGATAAAGCCAGGGCCCGAACTACTCGGTTGAGTAATTTGAACTCAGGCGTATCCTATGCTTCGGCTGCTCGGTCACACCTCGGCGCCCCACAATCCCGCGCCCCCCAGCGCGCTGCTCACATCGAGGATTTTTCGGCTCGCGACCGATACTTGCCTAACCCCTTGGGGGTCCCGCGTCCTGGTATGGAGGATATTCACCGCCGCGGCAGGACTATTGCTGAGTCCTGTCGGGACTACTATGGAAGGGATCTGATGTCGGTGATGGCCAGTATCAGGGAGTTTGGTCCTGAGTTTGACAGGCTGGAGAGAGAAGGGAACGGCCCCAGTTCGTTGTTGGGCCTTCTTATCAATATACAGGGTTTCTAATGTTGAACGCCATTTTTATTAATGTGAATTCACTTGTTTCGTTGAGCAAGAGACACTTCCTTCGTTTATTTATAGATGAGCATTGCCCGGATATTTTACTGATCGCTGAACATCGATTCTCTAACAGGCATAGATTCTCCATGGATGGTTATGTGGTTTATAGGCAGAACAGGGAGGCAGGTGCTGGTGGTGGCACGGCGGTTTTAGTAAGGGAAACCTTTAGGTCTGAACAGGTTGTGATTGGTACTGGCCTGATTGAGTCTTGTGCCAGCAGAGTTTGGAGGTCGGATGGTTAGTCGGTGGTTTTTGTGTCGATGTACTTGCGCCCGCAGTTTGAGCTTAGAATTGGTGATTTGGATTCCTTGGTCGCCTTGGCTGGTACTGATGAAGTTTTGATAGGTTGCGATTTGAATGCTAAGCATCCCGCCTGGGGAGGGGCCGAGGCAGACTCTAGGGGTCGTTTACTTCATAGATTCCTTATCGATTCTCCGGAATTTGACACGGGTCCCACCGACGAACCGACCAGACCGAATGGCTCGGGTGGGTCGCACATTGATTTATTTCTTTGGACCCCCGGCATACCTCCGGGGGATGGAACTCCTCTGATGACACATGACTTTGAATCGGACCATAGGGCGGTCCGTTTTCCCCTTGCCTTGATTGATCTGCAACCGCGTGAGCCCACGACTTTTTTCAATTTCCCAAAGATGAATGTCCGCCGCTTCAGGCGACTTTTAGGAGATCGTCTACCGGCCATTTCTCTTCCGACTGACTCGAATGTGACCCGCGAGATGATTGATGTTTGCATAGAAGACCTTTCCTCTGCTTTTGGCGAGTCTATTGCGGGCTCCACACCAAGGATTACCCCCCGGTCCGCTTCCCTTGGCCCGTTGCCGTCGCATATATTACGATTTATCCAGGAGCGTAAACGTCTGCGTAGAGTGTTGCATAGGTCTGGGGATCCCGGACGCCATCTCATTCTCCGTGCGGATATCCGAAACCTGGGCAGGATTAATGAGGGTGCCATATACAACTACGGGAAGGACCGTATGAGGGAGCGATTGGAGCGGATACGGGTCAACTCCTGGACGTACGGAAAGGTGAAGTCCGCTGCAGGTCTTGCCGCTAGGGAGCGCATAGAGGGGATTCGTTCGTCGAATGGATCGATCATCTTTGATGATAGGGGTAAGGCGGAATGTCTCGCTGAGACCCTGGATGGTGTGCAGGATGCGATGGACTCGGTTGACACCTCACTCAGATCCATGGTGGATCGTGCTGTGGCTGATGTGGATGATGGGACGCCGCTGGTGACTTTTTCTAGGGTATTTATGGCTGATGGTTCTACGATTTCAGATAGGTCGGAGTGGAGTAGGGGGGGCTTTGTCTCTTCGGTCCAGGTGCGCGAGATGTTGGTCACCAGACCTTCGAAAAGATCTAGTGGAATTGACGGAGTTCCGGACATTGTATTGAAGAGGACAGATGAATTGGTTCATACCTTTCTCGCTGTCCTCTTCAATCATTGTCTGAATCTTGGCTACTTCCCGGGAGCTTGGAAGAAGGCCATGGTGGTCCCGATTAGGAAACCCGGCGCCGATCCACTCTCTGCCACGGGTTATCGACCTATCTCTTTACTCTCGTCTTTTGGCAAGCTACTTGAGGCGTTTCTTCTCTCCAGGATTAAGGATGTACTTGAGGACAGGAGGATTCTGCGCGATTGCCAGTTCGGCTTTCGGTCTGGCCTTGGGACCTCGCACGCACTTGTAGCCCTCACCGACTTTGTTGTTGGGGGCTTCGAGAAGAGGTGGGGTTCCATTGCGATCAGTTTGGATTTTTCCAAGGCGTTCGACACGGTCTGGCACAACGGCCTTCTTTATAAGCTCCAGTCCTTTGGCTTTGGTCATCAGACATGTAGGATGATAGCAAGCTTCCTTCGGGGGCGCGTATATAGGGTTAAAGTCGGCGAGGAGATGTCTGTGCAGCGCCACGTTTCAGCAGGGGTGCAGCAAGGTTCTCTGCTGGGACCGGTGTTGTACAACATCTTCGTTTGCGACATTCCTGCACCCCCCGAAAGGTGCTTGCTTTTGACCTACGCGGATGACGTATTGGTGGTGAGTTCTGGTCCAAGGGCCAGCACGGTTACCGGACGGCTCAATGCGTACCTTGCGTCTCTGCATGGCTATTTCAAAGACTGGGGCCTGAGGCTCAATGTTGGTAAGTGTGTGGCAGTCGTGTTTAGCGGCAAGTCCAAACGGATTGTCTATCCGAATTTCAGACGCTATGTCCCTGTGCTTCGTATAGGTGGCCGGATTATTCGTGTGCAGGATTCTATGAGGTACTTGGGCGTTGTTTTTCACGGTCGATTCGACTTCTGTAGACATGTTGATTTCGTGCTCTGTAAGGCCAAGTCTGTTTACTTTGGCTACTGCAGACTCCTCGGCATGAGGGGTGGTCTTCCTCCTGATGTAAGGGTTCTGATTTACCGACAGGTAATCAGGCCCATACTTACATACGCCTTTTCCGCCTGGTGTGGTATTTCGTCACACCAGATGGAAAGACTACGTGTATGAGAAAGGAGGATCATTAGGACATGCCTTGGGATGAGGAGACGCGTTGTGGTGGATGGTTCTGTCAGGAGTACACCGTGCAGGCAGATATCCCATATATCTGCCGTTGATTTCCCTAGGATTGATGTGTTTATGGTTAGGAGCGCCCTCAGATACTTTGAAAATTCTCGAGCTTCTAGTAACTTGATTGTTCAAGCTTCTCTTGACCATCCTCCGGACACTTCATCCGAGGTCACTATGAGGCATTTACGCCCGTCAGCCCTTGCCAACTTGAATGATGAAGGGATGCTGTTCTCTGATGACGTCCTGATATTTTACCATAGGAGATGTTCTCGCGGAAGGGGTGCCCCGGAGTCGAGTCGATGTAAATAGTGTACATAGTCTTTAGTTTAGATATCGTTTAGTTTTTAATTTCTTGTATATATTATTTAGGTTTATATTTATGTACTTTTTAGTTTAAGTTACCTTTTTAAGTTTAAATTTTAAGTTTTGAGAGAATTGCCCTTTTTAAGTTTGTGCTAAATTTTCGGGTGACATGATCTAATTTTTTTTTTCTTATGTATTTTAAATGAAGAGTGTGATGTATATTGCTACTCCTGTTGTATTCAACTGAATTTGGAAGACCCTGATATATTTTTTGCTGGGTAATATTGTATACGGAATCTTTATTTTCTAAGGTTGTTTTGTAAATTAAATTTAAGAATTTCATCAATAAAATGGCCTTTTGCAAAAACAAAAACAAAACTGCGAACTAATATCATTTGTGTTTCAGTGCTAAGTGAAGTGAATTAAAAAAATAACTAAAAATGTCTGGTCGTGGTAATGGTGGCAAAGTTAAGGGAAAGGCAAAGTCCCGTTCCAACCGTGCTGGTCTTCAATTCCCCGTCGGTCGCATCCATCGTTTGTTGCGCAAAGGCAACTATGCTGAACGTGTTGGTGCCGGAGCTCCAGTTTACTTGGCTGCTGTCATGGAGTATTTGGCCGCTGAAGTTCTTGAATTGGCTGGCAACGCTGCTCGTGACAACAAGAAGACAAGAATTATCCCCCGTCACTTGCAATTGGCTATCCGTAATGACGAAGAATTGAACAAATTGCTGTCCGGTGTCACCATTGCTCAAGGTGGTGTATTGCCAAACATCCAAGCTGTTCTCTTGCCCAAGAAGACCGAAAAGAAGGCTTAAATTATCTACGAGCATCAAAGAAAAAATGTAAATACAGGCCATCGTATAAATCAACAACAACAATCCGTCCTTTTCAGGACGACAAAAATTTTTTTAAAAGAGAAAAAACTATATCAAACCTTATTTTATCAAGAAAATTTACTTAAAAAATAGTTTTAAATAATAAATAAAATTTTAATTGTAGTTAAATTTAAAAAAAAATATTTTTTGGTCGATTTTTTTTTCAGTGGATTTGGTAATTTGCTAGCAATTTCGTTATTCGAAATTTCCTTAAACAATCCTGTTTTAGGCGTAAATACAAAAAAAATCTGCCATCTATTGTTTATAGGTAAACATTTTCAAATATGTTTACATCTTATCGACTATTGCAGGTCTTTTAATATACATGTCATAATTATCAGTTATCAATTATCATGTATCAACATTTCGCCTTTTTGCATACATTAACATAATAAGAATTTAGTTTTATCGACCCTACTCAAGATTATCGGCATTTAATAGGAGCAATGTTACCATTAGGGTACTGTAAAAACTATTTATTTTACATTTGAATATCACATGGTAATCATTGTTCATTTTCTGATGCTAAAAAAAATTGGCATATGTAATAACAAAACATCGAAACGAAGTATCTACGATCGTCCCTCTTCGTACATTTGTGACAAAGTTAGCAGCTCCAAGCAAAGGAAACATTTAATGGTAGTATATGCGTGCATTTTGGTATCTGTGTGTATGTATGCTTTTTAGTGTTGTATACCATCGTTTCATCGTATTGTTCTAATGGCGTCGGTTTTAGTTTCGTCATGTATGTATGTATATTACAGAAGCTACATTTTTGCCGACGGCAAATTGAAAAATGGTAATATTTATTTTCAAATAAATTTTGTGTATTTTTTTTTTTTAGTAAAAATTTATAACAAGAAATATCTCTTTTTAAATATGTTTTGTGGTCCTGAAAAGGACCGATTGTTTTAGTTTTAAAGTTTTTAAAATTTTCTCCAAAATAGCGTCAAGATAATGTTTAACCGCCGAAACCGTACAAAGTGCGGCCTTGTCTCTTCAAAGCGTAGACGACATCCATAGCGGTGACGGTTTTACGCTTAGCGTGTTCAGTGTAGGTGACAGCATCACGAATAACGTTTTCCAAAAACACCTTCAGGACACCACGGCTTTCTTCGTAAATCAATCCAGAGATACGCTTTACACCGCCACGACGAGCCAAACGTCTGATTGCAGGCTTGGTGATACCTTGGATGTTATCACGCAACACTTTACGATGACGTTTAGCGCCACCTTTTCCCAAGCCTTTGCCACCTTTACCACGACCAGTCATTTTTTCACTTTATAAATTAAATTCACTTCACAAGATATGCACAAGAACTAATACTTACCATGCTGCGATACCTCATATTTATACAAAATCCGCTCTGAATTTACTACATACACATACGCTTCGATCTATCTTCGGGGTTGTTCGTATACACTTCGTGTGTACAGATACAAATGTTGAAGCATATACGCAGCACACACCCTTTTTGGAAACTGTAGCCCGCCAAATTTTTTCTATAAATATCGGGAATCGCTCCGTAAGGCAACTAACTATTCAGTGATTGGCATTTGAAGTGTGAACATCGTAAGCCAGCAGTGAAAGAGGCGGATAATAATAAAGTGTAAAATAAAATAAGATAAAGTTTGATAACAAAAATTTTAATCTAAAGGTGGTGAATTTTGGACATCTTAAGTGCCATTGTGTGAAGCGCTAGTAGTCACCAGTGCTGCGCAAAAACTTGATTTTGCCAATATTGGTATACTAAAATTTGAGAAGCAAGAGAAGATTGTCGACGTCCCTAGCGATCATGAGAATCGCATAGGAGGCGTCAGGATGAAGAAAATGGAAAACCTAAGCGAAGTAGTGCTAGTGCAACAAATTCAGTCGCTAGCTACGAATTTTCTCGCAAAAGTGAGAAAAGGAGGTCAAGCGAGAAAGACCATCATTATGAAAGCCTGAGATATGAAGCAAGGATAAGGGAACAGGCGAAGCAGATTGAAGTCTTGACATCAGACTACAAAAGAGCACAGGAGAAACTTGTGGAAATTGAAAATGAAAAATTGAATGCGGCAAAGCGCATCGACGATTTGGAAGCCAAGCTAAACGTGCTTACCAAGGAATTGGCTGGCAAAAATGTCAACGTCAGCCTACATATCCCGAATGAGTGGGTTGCAGATAGCACTCCAACAAATAATAATAAGAAGGTAGATTGGCATGCCGACACCAATCTAATGGAAGATAATGGCATAGTGCAAGGCCGTAGCACTATGGAATCGGAGATAGGCCGAGAGGCTCCGATGGAAGAAGAGATGATGACCAATGAGACTGTGGTACCAAGTCAAGGAGGCGAAGAGGTTGCTTTCAAAGAGGTGCGGAACAAACGCAATACCGGAGCAATCCCAAAGACGACCCGAAAGATGACCAATGATGGAACTGAGAAGACTAAGAATGAGGGGAAATCAGGTAAGGCCACCCCACCCATAATTAAGGTTTATGATGTAAATGTGAAGGATTTTACTAAGAAGATAACCGAGGTCTTAGGTCACAGCATTTTTACGCTGAATATGATCAATAGAAATTTGATAGGTTTGATGGTAGGGACGGTCCAGGACCATTCCAAGGTCAAGCAATATTTAGAGAACGAGAAGATTTCATTCTTCACATTTACACCTAAGAATTTGAGGCCATACTCTCTGGTGGTAAAAGGACTATCAGACACGTTTGATGAGGATGATCTCAAGGAGTTCATAGAGGGGAGACAGCTCGATGTGAAGATTACCAATGTTAAAAAAGGGGAATGGTGGTAGATGGATCGTGCAGCTGGACAGGGAGTCTGATGTGGGCGCTTTTAAGAAACTTAGGTATCTCTTGAACAGCAGGGTGTCAATAGGCAGATACAGGAGGAAAGGCATAACGCAATGCAGGAACTGCCAGAGATATGGGCATGCATCGATGAATTGCAGTATGCCTTATAGATGTGTTAAGTGTGGAGAAGGTCATGGCCCTGGTAAGTGTGTGGTGCCAAAGAAGGGTCAGGAGAACAAGGAGGTGGTCAGAACCGATCCTGATACAGGTCAGGTGGTGAGGACAGTGGAGCACCCGGTGAGGTGCGTGAATTGCGGGGTCGAGGGCCATGTGGCTAGTGCGAAGGAGTGCCCGGTTCGGCTCGAGATCTTGAGAAGGAAGACAGAGAGGAGGAATGTGGTGGTCAATGTTCCGCCACCCACTATAATGGCACCCATACGGAAGGTTGGTGTCCCAGATCGAGAGAATGAGGCATCATATGCAGGTGCTTTGAGAGGTACATCGAAGGAAATCAGGGCACCAGTACCGGCGACCAGGGGTATTGGTGAGACAGTAGGACAGACGATGCAGTTTTTCGATAAGGAATGCGAGAGACTTTTGGGCGGTGATTTTCTTACAGCCTTTAGGAAAGTTGAAGGGTATCTTGCGGATTACAAGAGGCTGAGAACGGACGAGGAAAGGACGCGCGCCATGGTGGGACTTATGGCGGCACTAGTCATGGGGAAGTAATGACTCTTAAGTATATTTTTATTAACGTGAATTCTCTTGTGTCTCGGTTCAAGAGACACTATATGCAATTATTTTTGGAACGACATAGACCCGATGTGCTGCTAGTTGCAGAACATAAGTTGACGGTGAGGAACAGGATATCGTTTAAGGGATATAAGTTATTTGTTGGAAATAGGAGAAACGGACGCGGAGGGGGCACGGCCATTTTTATGAGAGAGGGGATGAAAGGAGAGAGGATATCGGCTGATTTAGGAGCTATAGAGGCCACCATTATTAGACTGGGTACGTCAGGTGGTAGAAGTTGCATTGTTGCATCCCTTTATTTAAGAATACACGATAAGTTAAGTGAGACGGATCTCGAGGCATTGACAGAGGTGATTGGTACGGATGAGGCGATAATAGGTGCAGACCTGAACGCGAGGCACTATAGATGGGGGGATACTGCTGTTAATGGCAATGGTAGGATATTGGCAGGATGGTTAGATCAGGACCCTGTATTGGAGTTGAGGAGAACATCCGGACCGACGAGGATTGTAACGGAGTCGCGGTCATACATTGATTTTTACCTGGTGACGGCAGGGATAGGAAGGACTGATGAGGAGAGGAATAGAGGGGGTCTTGAGACTTTATACTATGAGTCGGATCATATGGCTGTTCAGTTGGATGTGGAAATGGAGGCCCTGGCCACAGGATCGGCGGCAGAAATATATGACTACACCACCATCCAGGTGGGAACCTTCAATGCCATGCTCATGACTGCCGGACGATCATAACGTTGGCACGAGGGAGATAGATAGGGCTGTGGAAGGGGTAACTAATGCTTTTATATCGGCGATGGAGGGGAGTATCCGTAAATTCAGACTAAATAGAGGAGTAATGAGGCAGTTACCTGATGACATATTAAGTCTTATTGCGCAGAAGAAGACACTAAGACGCAGACTGCACAGGACGGTAGATGGACAAGAGGCAACTACGACTAAGGCCATTGTAAGGGATAGAATCCGTATATTTGAGGAGGACTTATTCCTGAGGCAATTGGAAGGGATTAAACCAGATGATAGGATGTTCCAGAAGATTAGGGCTTTCACTGGAGCCCGAACGAGGAAAGAGATTACGGAGTTAATTGATGATCAGGAGAGAAGAATTGTATCGGATACTGGTATATCTGAGACCTTGGCGGATACTTTCTCCAGAATCCAGGGAGATTCCGGATTGCAAGAGGATGCAGACATTACACTGGAGGAGATATATAGACCGATGACATCGTTTGGGGATTCACACCTTGCAGACGGCAGGAGATTACCTGGAGCTGGCCCACTGCCAGTGCCACTCATTACACCGGAGGAGGTAGGGTCTGTTCTCAGGAGATTGAACAATAAGAAGAGTTCTGGGAATGATAGGATACCCAATTATGTACTGAGGAGAGTAGGCGAAAGGTCTTGGGGACATCTCGCGAGATTATTTAATCATTGCATTAATATAGGATATTTCCCGAGGAAATGGAAGGCGTCGAGGGTGATTCCGATTTTGAAGCCAGGGAAGGACCCCACAAGACCTGAGGGTTACAGACCCATATCGTTGTTGTCAAACTTGGGCAAGCTCTTTGAGATTTTTATTCTTGAGAGATTGAATGGTCACATAGAGGAGAACGAAGTCCTGGCGGACATGCAATTCGGTTTCAGGAGAGGGTTATCGACAAATCATGCACTCATGTCCCTAGCGGACAAGGTCAATAGAGGGGTTAATAAGAGAAGGGCGACCATAGCAGTCAGCCTGGATTTCGAGAAGGCATTTGATACCGTTTGGCAGGAGGGTATAATGTATAAGATGAGGGAGGTACATGGGTTTAACCCCTGTCTGACCAGGCGGACTCGCGATTATCTCAGGAGCAGGACGTTTTCGGTGGAGGTGGGGGACGTCAAGTCCGCGAATAGGGATGTCACAGCGGGAGTGCCACAGGGTTCCGTGCTGGGCCCGGTGTTATATAACCTCTACCTGGCCGATATACCGAGGCCGGACGGTGAGGATATGATGATCATATATGCCGATGACATAATTGTGGCAGCAACGAGTGCCAGGGCCAAGATAGCCGAGAGAAGGTTGAATATATGCTTGCAGGGTCTGAAGGATTATTTTGAGCAATGGAGACTGCGGCTAAATGTCTCTAAATGCCGGGCTATAGTCTTCAAGGGTACAAGAGGCAGCGTGCATAAGAACGCAAGATCATTTGTGCCGAATATAAGAATCGGAGGAGAGGTCATAGCCAGCACCAGTACAATTAGGTACTTGGGGGTCATGTTTCAGGAGGACATGTCCTTCAAGAAACATGTCGACCATGTACTTAAGAAGGGCTGGGCTGCCTTGACCACCTTCAAGGGCCTGCTGACGGGGAGAGGAGGATTGAGCAGAAAGATCAGGCTTGCTGTATATAAGCAGGTTATACGACCCACGATGTCATACGGATTCCCGACCTGGTATTCCATAAGCTCCCACCATATGGAAAGGATAAGGGTCATTGAGAGAAAGATGTTAGTATACTGCCTTTGATTGAGGGGAAGGCAGGACGTTGCTGGATTTTATAGGAGACCTTCGTGTAGAAGAATTTATGAGGAAGGAGGAATGTCGCGAATTGATAGATTTATGGTCGGGACGGCTGTGAACCATCTATCGAAATGCCGAGATCATGTGAATGGCATGATTAGGGAGTGTGAACTGGCAGACGGAGAACTGCAAAGTATCCTTGATGATAGAGGACATTTGACATCGATGAGTCTGATGAAATTGATCGATGGAGGTATGATGCTTGGTGATGACGACAAGCTACTGTTCTACCATCGGAGGTATGGCCAGTATGGCCATGATAGCCTTGTATATAATACGATGCAATGATCCTGGATCGGTCCCATATAGATTATTTTGTTTTGCTTCATTTATTTATGATTTTGTAAATATTTATACTTTTGATTTTTTGTAATAACGATAGATTGGATTTGTTTTTGTTTTATTGTTTTTTTTTTTTTTTTGTTTTTGTAAATATTAGATTAGGCTAGTTTTTTTAAGGTACTTTATAAGTAAAAACAGGAGAGTAGAGATCTCGGTTTTTTTCCATTTTTCCGAGGCATAATTTGAATGGATTACTGGCTAAATGTCATGTTTAGAATAAGAAAACGAATTGGGCTGGCCTTGCCATTTATTTACATATATTTATAAATATTCTTGAATAATAAATCTCTAGATAAATTAAAGATGCTTAGAGGATAATTTTAAGGAAATAGAATTAAAACGCAAATATTGTAAACTGAAATCGATTGGAAAATAAAACAAGTATAAAACAAAAAAAAAAACCGTAAGGCAACTATTACAGTGTTAACAGTGTTTGTGTGCATATCGTGAAGTGAACTAAAAACCTCTAGTGAAAAATGGCTCGTACTAAGCAAACTGCCCGTAAATCTACTGGTGGCAAAGCCCCTCGTAAGCAATTGGCTACCAAAGCTGCTCGTAAGAGCGCACCAGCCACCGGTGGTGTTAAGAAGCCACATCGTTTCCGCCCTGGTACCGTTGCTTTGCGTGAAATCCGTCGCTACCAGAAGAGTACTGAGTTGTTGATCCGCAAATTGCCTTTCCAACGTTTGGTTCGTGAAATTGCCCAAGATTTCAAGACTGACTTGCGTTTCCAGAGCTCTGCTGTCATGGCCTTGCAAGAAGCTAGCGAAGCCTACTTGGTCGGTCTCTTCGAAGATACCAACTTGTGTGCCATCCATGCCAAGCGTGTCACCATCATGCCCAAGGATATCCAATTGGCCAGACGTATTCGTGGAGAACGTGCTTAAATTATTGACATTTTAAAAGCCAACTTTTTTTTACAAAAACAATCGGTCCTTTTCAGGACCACAATATTTTTATATAAAGAAGAGAAAAAAATTTATTCAAAACTTACACCTTTTTATTTTTATTAAAATAAATAAATATAGTCTTTTTTTTGGGGATGGAAAAATACACTATTTATATTAAAAAAAAAATTTTCTTTTCTATGCGTTTTACTTTTGGTAATATTGAGTTTCAAAACATGGAGCGAAATCAAAAACTTTTTTTAAAAAAAAATTATTTAATTTACTTTTTATGTTAAATTGAAAATTTTTATTTTCTATTAGCAACAGTATATTTGCTGTTATTCTTTTTGCAAAATTTGATTTTTCGTAGTAGCTACATAACAAGAATGAATGAAGATAAAAACAGCCAGGCCAATACATTCGAGAGAATTTTAACTTTAAATAGATAATTTAGATACATTGAATATACATTTTTTCTGTATTTTTCATTATTTTTAAACAAATGATATTTTTTGCTATTCTAAAAACTGTTTTAAAAAGAATAAAATAGTATTTTAATATTTTAAATTATTAAAGGGAAATAGATTTCGTTCGGTATGCAACTGTTCTACATTTGCTTGCTTAGACAAGGGCATTTTTCAATTTGTGTTTAATTTCCAAAAAAAAAATATATATATATTTTTTTAAATTTGTGATTGCAACAATACATTGTTTAGAATATACAATTTTAAATTTTTTATTTAGTTTCAAGTCCACTTTATATAGAAAAAAATATTTTATAATAAATGCAATAGAGCTCATCGCACATTTTGCATAGCCAACGACGTTGGTATAACATAGCACCGTAATATTTTAGACTTTTCGTAACAAACGTACACTTTTTACAAATTATGTAACATTTTAATAGAAATCTATCATTTCTATAATATTTTATGATAAAATTTTCCTAAAACATTTTTACATTAGAGCTTTCAAATTAATTTGCAGAAAAACTTTTATTCATGGAAAATACGCCAATATGGTGAATTCAACTGTCATAGACTACATAATAAAATCGATTATTTCACTATGAAAATCATCCAAATTTTCACTTTTTTTTACACTTCTTTCAAGAAAACATATCAAGATTCCATACTAAATTTTTATAAAAACCAATTTTCAATAAAAATTGGAAAATTTTTTAATTTAGTTACAATTTTATCATAACATTTTTATAAACTTTCAACTCAAACCCTTATAACTCGGTAACGCTTAAAGATAATTAACTCGGATTTTCTTTAATGATTAGCTGGATATCTCTACTAGAAGAATTGTATAAAAAATAAAAAGAAATTGTTACTATCTCATCGTAAAATGAATAATTCTGTGAAAACTTTTGTAAAAATTTTTATTCGCTTCCACACAACGTTTCGCAAAATTTCGTAGTTGACTACTATGTACTTCTCATAATTTCGATGTACCCAGCCATCACTAGTCTAAAGGTTGAAACCATATTTTCAACCAATCAGCGTACACCAGTAGTGAGTGTATATTTACAAAGTGTTAAAGTGTGTTTAAAAAGAAAAATATAAGTGAAATCATGTCTGACGCCGCCGTTGTTGAAGCCACCGCATCTCCAGTCGCCGCTGTTGAGAAAAAGGCACATAAGAAAGCCGCTGCCAAGGCAAAGAAACCCTCTGCTGCCCCAAGCCATCCACCAACCCAACAAATGGTCGATGCTGCCATCAAAACATTGAAAGAACGTGGTGGTTCCTCATTGCCTGCCATCAAGAAATACTTGGCCAGCACATACAAAGTTGATGCTGTAAAATTGGCCCCATTCATCAAGAAGTACTTGAAGAGCGCTGTTGCTAGTGGAAAATTGATCCAAACTAAAGGTAAGGGTGCCTCCGGTTCATTCAAATTGTCCCCATCTGCCTCGAAGGAACCTAAAGCAAAGAGCGCTGAAAAGAAGTAGAAGGCCCCAGCCGGTGAGAAGAAAAAGAAGGCAGCAGCACCCAAAAAGACAGCCGGTGAAAAGAAAGCCGCTGCAAAGAAGCCTTCCGCTGCTAAAAAGACCGCCGAGAAGAAGAAGACCGAAAAGGCCAAGGCTAAAACTGCCAAAAAGACAGGTACAGTTAAAGCTAAACCCGCAAAAACAGCCGCCAAAGCATCAGCCACTAAACCAAAGGCACCCAAGGCAAAAACCACCGCTGCCAAGCCCAAAAAGGCTGCCGCAGCAAAGAAGCCAGCTGCCAAGAAGACCGCCGCTAAGAAGTAATTTTTCCATGCAAAATTACTTATCATGTCAAAATTATTATTTTCGATATTCGAAAGCAGTATATCTAACAGCCCTTTTCAGGGCTACAAAAAATTGTTAAAAAGAGACCAAATTTGACTCAAACAATTTTTTAATTACCTAATAAATACTATGTTAATTTTAAGGGAAAAGCTAATCACAGCCCTTTTCGTAGCTGTAAAACATCTGTTGAAATCTTTTAATACCATTGTTACCTAATATGGGAATAAATTACCCTTTAAGGAAATTTAAGTAATCACATGTTAAATGGGATTTTTTCCGCAACTGGATTAACTGTTTCACTTAGGGTCATAAACCAAAGCATTTACTAAGAATTATGAAAATCACTTAATGTTAAAGAAAATCTCATTTAGCATACCTAACCAATAAGAGAGTGGCGTACAATATTCCCTTCAAAAATCGCACTTAGCATACCTATTTCATTCTTTACGAGCATACCTACCCATAGATCTCGCGTACAAACGCATAAGTCCACATATACATCTCTACACCATTTCACGCTAACATACTAGTATACATCCCTAAAAAATTTAGTATCAACACACACGCTCACATATACTCGAACATCAATACAACGTTGCATACCGAGTGTTTGAGCATAAGAGCAATATGTGTTGATCATACTACTGTAGATGTAGATGGTGCTAAGCAAGGAGGGCAATATTAGAGTATGGGTAGTATACATATTTTATTTTAAAAAAGTAATAAGGGCAATGTGAGGGTGAGTGGTAGATATATTTTTTCTTTAAATTTGTAAATATAAATTAATGTTAGTTGAATAACGAATTAAGTCTCTTTTTTAATTTATTTTGTGGCCCTGAAAAGGGCCTTTGATGTTGTAGGGAAAATATTGTACGACGAAATAAGTATGCCATTTACTTGGAGCTGGTGTACTTAGTAACGGTTTTGGTACCTTCACTGACAGCGTGCTTAGCCAACTCACCGGGCAATAATAGACGGACGGCAGTTTGGATTTCCCGACTGGTGATGGTGGAACGCTTGTTGTAGTGAGCCAAACGGGAGGCTTCGGCGGCGATACGTTCAAAGATATCGTTGACGAAACTGTTCATGATGCTCATGGCCTTTGAGGAGATACCAGTATCGGGATGGACTTGCTTCAACACTTTGTAAATGTAGATAGCATAACTCTCCTTACGCTTGGTGCGTCTCTTGGTCTTGTCACCCTTAGTGATGTTCTTTTGTGCTTTGCCGGCCTTCTTTGCTGCTTTACCACTGGCTTTTGGAGGCATTTTCACTTGGTTTTTTTTTAAGTCACACAAACACTTTTAACACTGTTCACGATTTTGTGTGTTTGATGGCTTACTCGGAATATTTAAACCATTTCATGCACAAGATATTCAGGTAGACGAAAACAGTCGCTATGTTTACGAAAATCCTCTAAATTTAGCTACACGTTGGATCCGAAAGTATAAATACTGCAGTTCATGCTGCGAACTAATATCGGGATTCAGTGTTTAGCTCTTGTGCAGTGCAGACCAGTTTCGGAGTGTTCAAGTGTTTGATAGCGAATTTTAATCTCAGTGTTTGATGACAGATTTTAACCTGAGCCAGTGGGCATTTAACTTGATTAAGTGCAATTGTGAGAAGCGAGAGTAGTCACCAGGGTTGGCAAAACCTAAGATCAAGTTTCAAGTTTTCAAGTTTTGATTTATTCCCATGTTATTTCAAATTTCTTTTACAAGTTGTGTCTTATAACTATCTTATTTCTAATACAATTTCTCTTAGCACTTATATCTATCTAAGAATATTCCTTCCATAAGAACTTAAATGTTTATACTGAAGTCCAGCCCATTTCCAACTTTCAATCCGAAGGTTTCCAAAACCCTAACTCAATATTCCAAAACCCAGGAAAGGGACAAAACCTAGGTCCATGAAAACTAAAGCTACTTAATACTATAGTAAACAAAAATCACAAAAGGTATTTACAAAAACAAAATAAAAGTAAAAACAAACCAAATACTTCACACAAAAGGTATATACAAAAACTAAACAAAACAATAATAACCCAGAGCATACTATGTACAACTATTTACAAGTCCCTGTCTACTGATCGGTGGCGTAGACCGTATCTCCAATGTCAAGACTCCCAAACCTTCTGTGGTAAAACAAAAGTTTACCATCACCATCATATAACATGCCGCTATCGGCCATAAGAGGAAGACATGTGGGGGGAAGGGCTTTCCCATCAACCTTTAATCGTTCAAATCTTTCCCCAGTGGGAAATAACTCTCGGACATGTCCGTTCGGGTGAGTTGGATAGCGCTGTAGGTGGCAGATAGATGATCCAACCATGAAGGCATCAATTCTGGGCATGCCGCCTTCTCTATAAACCCGACGATTCGAAGGCATCCTCATTTCCCCGCTCGCCGTCATATACCATCTCATATCGAGGGCGTATCGCAGCATATGGCGCTCAAAACGCCTCACACGTTCCATTTGCGCCGATGATATAAACGCCCATACAGGATGTGCGTACGAAAGGACCGGTCTAACAACCTGCTTATACATTATGAGCTTCACCCGGCTGCTCAATCCCCTTCTTCCTCTAAAGAGGGACCCATATGCATGAAAAGCAGCCCTTGCCTTCTCCAATGTGTAGTCTATGTGGCGAGTGAAAGTAAATTCCTCCTGAAAGACCACTCCGAGGTATTTCATTGTCTTCTCGTTCCTTATGAGCTGACCGTTCATTCTTATCTCAGGGACATAGCCACGAGCATTCTTGTAAAGATTCTTCCTCTTCCCTCTAAAAACGATCGAAGAGCATTTCTCAATATTAAGCCTAAGCCTCCATTCCCTGAAATACACTTCCAGTTTCCCAAGGTACAGTGACAAATTCCTGGCGGCCATCTTCGCCCTGGGATGGCAGGATGTCACTAATATATCATCCGCATATATGACCAGAGTTTCCCCTGTCTCAGGCTCCGGAATATCTGCCAGGTACAAATTATACAATACCGGTCCCAGTACCGAACCCTGAGGGACTCCAGCCACAATCGCCCTATCCCTCGATGTCGCCTGCCCAATAAACACCGAAAAAGATCTCCTCTTGAGATAGCTGGAAATCATTACGCAAAGATGTTCAACGAAGCCGTAGGAATGTCTCATTTTCCTAACAATACCCTCCTGCCATACCATATCGAACGCTTTCTCAAAGTCCAATCCTACTGCTATAGTCGCACAACGGGCATTAAAACCATCCGTGACCTTGCTCGCGAGGGACAGGAGGGCATGTGTAGTCGAAGTCGCTCTTCTAAAACCAAATTGCGCGTCCTTAAGGATGGCATTATCCTCTATATGGTCATTCAACCTCTCCAGAATCACATTCTCGAGCAGTTTCGATACGTTGGACAGCAACGATATGGGCCTGTAACTGGCAGCAGCTGTCGGATCCTTACCCGGTTTAAGGACTGGGACAACCTTTGATTTCTTCCATAACCCTGGGAAATATCCCAGGTTAAGACAATGGTTGAAAAGGATGGTCAGGAACTCCCAGGTTGCCGCGTCCACCTTCCTCAGAATGAAGTTCGGAATACCATCAGTGCCCGAGCTTTTCTTGTTGTTCAGCCGTCTGATTATAGAACCTACCTCATTCGTCTTTAGTAGTTTCAATTGCCTTGGGACTCCCAGGGAGCCATCAGCTCTGATTTCCTCGCTGAACTCGACTATAGGTGTATGTGACGTCAAGTCTATGAATCCCTCCTCATCATCGGTGGACCCTGCACGCTGCTGAATCTCCGAGAGCTTATCGGCCAAAGTCTCCGCCTTGGACTCCTCCGAGATCTGTAGTTCGCCGTTCGGCCCCATGAGATCTCCAATCTTTGTCCTTCTCTTGGCCGCACAAAGTCCCTTCAGCTTCTGAAACATATTACAACCTGGCCTGATGGCTCCTAATATCTCCAGTTTGGCCTCCTCTTCAAAAATAGCAATTCTTTGAGCAATTATATTGCCTAAGTTCCGAATAATCGCTCCCAGGGTATTAGCCTCCTGACGGTCAAGCAGCCGGTGTCGTCTTCTCCTGAGAGACTTCTTCTGTCTGATCAACTCCAGTATATCCTCTGGAAGGTCCCTCATTACTCCTCGGCAAGGTCTGAATCGCTTGATCGACTGGCTCATGGCCTCCTCAAAGGCTGAATTCATCCCGGCAATTGCGCCATCCACCTCCTCTATAGTGCAATTCCTATTTACAGGAAGTCTGTATCTATCTAGTCCCTGTGCCAGAACGCTATTAAGTCTCCTGATCTTGACAGACCTATAATCAAAAGCCTCTATTGGAGGGAGGGTCTGCAATCTGTCCAGTTCCACGTTCATCAATACTGCCTCGTGATCTGAATCGTAGTCTAAGGTTGCCAAAAGGGTTGCCCCAGCTGGTCTAAGTCCGCTTGTAGTCATAAAAATGTCAATATATGACTCACAGGTCGCGCTACACCTTGTAGGTTCCGCCGTTGGCCAGATCTTAATCGTGGGACTTAACCTCATCCACTCCTTAAGTGTCCTACCGCTTCGATTGATGTCATTGCCACCCCAATCCGTGTGTTTGGCATTCAGGTCCCCTGCTAGCACCGCCTCACTCGGTCCTATAATGTCTAGCAGCCTATCGAGATCTCCAGTCCCCAGGGCAACATGCGGTGCACAATATAAAGATGCGAAGTAGACGAATCCACCATCTGTCCATACCTTAACGATAGTCCCCTCTAGCTCACCTAGGTCCGCAACACAGCACTCAGACCTTATATTTTCCTTTATAAATATCGCCGTCCCTCTTTTCCTATCAGACTTGTCCGTCCTGTAGCACCTATAACCTCTTAGTTCCAGCCGATTACATCTCCTCATCCCATGTTCCGCCACCATCAGAACATCCGGTCTATGTGTATCCACGAAAATCTTCAAGTAGTGTCTTCTGTGCAAGGACACTATGGAATTCACATTTATGAATATACACTTATATCTAGACATCAAGCTTCATAGACAACAAAAGCCCGTACAGCGCACGGGTCCTCTCTTCATCCGTCTGCAGCCTCCGGTAGGTCTCAGCATAGCTGCCGATCTTATTCAGACAAGTTATAAGGTTTCCGCCTAGAAGCCGTCTGCATTCCTCATCAAACATGTCCACGGCCCGATTGACTCCTGATCCTCCTTGTTGAGTCATTCCAGGCCCATTCGCCCGGGTTCCCCTTATAGCCTCCGCAAATGTCCTACCATCCGTGACCGAATGCGGATTTGTCCTATTCACTGAAACCGCGATAGGTGGTGCAATCGTACGTCTTGATCTCTTCTGAAGAATCTCCAGTCGTCTCGGGCAGTCTTTGGCACTCGCCACATGTCCATTGATCTTGCAGTTAATGCAATATACGGGAACTCCAATAGCGCGCACTATCTGCCCAGTCGTCGGATCCGCTGTTATCACCTCTTCGGTGTTGTTCTCTCTATCGGGGATTTGGCATTTCTCTGGTCCATGCGAGCCACCACACTTCACACACCGGTACGTCATCTGACAGTTCGAGGATACATGTCCATATCGTTGGCAATTACGGCATTGGGTGAGACCCTTCATCTTATTCCTCTTGATCTCAACGCGGCAGTGAAGAATATAGCGTATACCCATAAAGGCCCTGATGTCCGAGTCATTTCCTAGTTGGACGATCCATCTGCCTCCCGCTAGTTTAATTATTTTCTTTAAGTCCAGTTCAATGTCAAGACTCTCGAGAAAAGCCTTCAAATCATCCTCCTCGTATGTTTCCGATAGCCCACGTATCAGATGTGTACTGGGTTTGGACTCTTTTGGAGTGTAAGTATAATAATTCAAATTCATATCCTTTAACAAAACCAAAGTTCTCTCATGATCCTCCACCTTAGACAGCTGGAGACCTACCACATTCCTATTAATCAGTCTAAGACCAAACAAACCATGACCCAGGTGCCTAGACAATCTGTCAGTCAATTCCTTCGGATTGCTCCCATATATCTTAATAACTGGTGGGCTGGACTTACCTTTGACCTTATTCTGCATGCTGCCCCGAGGGTTTCCTCCAGCTGCTCCGTTTGTAGGATTGCGTATGCTCGGTTGAGCGCCTGTAGCAACTTTCTGCATCAATTTTGGAATGGCTCCAGTCGAACTGCCGGTGGACCCCTTGGGTACTGTTCCTGTGCCGGCACCGGTTGCTGCTGTTTTCATGCACGCATTCAACGCTGTGTCAAGGTTTGCAGCTACCTTGACCGACTTGAGACTTAAACCTGGCATTTCTTCAGTCTCCATTTGTTGGACCTGACCGGTATTAACGTTAATAGTCGAGGTTCCAGTTGATGGTAGTTGGTTGGTGTCTGTTGTGACGAAACTATTGCTTTCTTTTGATGCTGCTGCCCTTAATACGGCAATTTGCTGTTCTAGGTTTTTAATTGTTTTATAACAATCATCGACGGTGAGCTGAAGCCTGAGGATTTGATATGCAGCATCACCCTCATCTTCACTGCCACTGCTAGATTTATTTTTCTTCCTCTTTTCTTCGTTTTTGCCTCAGTAAGTTGGCTTCCATCAGTCGAATATTGATCCAAATTAACCTTTCCATCAATAGCTACAGACCAATCATCCTTAGTCTCTGGTCTAACATGGGCGCCCGTCTTATGACGCCCCATATTTACATTGTCTTCGTTCGGTTCAGCCATTGCCAAAACGCCAAATCTATTGTTGTCACCAGTCGAACTCATTCCGCCAGTGGGTAAATCATAATTCAATTGCAAAAATTTATGCGTATTCTCGCCTTCTATTCGATTCTCGCGTCCCAGAGGGACATGCGTATTTCGCTGACTTGAGTGTGCCAGCACTGGCGACTACTCCCGCTTCTCAAAATTCGATATACCAAAAGTCTTTCAAAAGTCTATTTGCGCAACACTTGCGACTACTATTAATTCTCAAAGTTAGTACTTATAGACACGTAAAGTCACTTAAAATTGAGATTGGATATGTTATCAAACACTTTTTTTTCACTTTCCGCTTTCGTTGTTGTCACTTCGAGCACCAAACACAGAATTAATATTCCTTCATCCTCTGGCAAAACCTAAGACTTTTTGTTTGGAGTACCTTGCTTTTTTGAGAAGCGAGAGAAGGCAGCAGTGCTGCGCGAATTATTTATTACTTAACCTGTAATTTTGTGAAGTGCATAGGAGGCGCTGTAGTGGAGATTAACGAGTTTTTGTTGAATATTCGCGGCGAATGCAACGGTGGACGTGAGGAAGCCGTTGCAGTAGCCCGTGTTCCTGCATTTCGACCCGCATCTGGGCCGAGAAGTGAAATATTCTTGCAACCTGATAAAATGGTTCATGGAAATGAAGCAGATCTTGCTATCACTAAAAGTGAAGGCACCTTAAGAACTTTTGAATTACCGAATTCTTTGGACGTTGTTGCTGATATGCAACGTGATTTGGATCCAGCTGCATTATCAGCTGACAAGAAAGCGGCTGAGAGAGCCGATATGACTGTGGCCTCCAACTCCAATTCCGTGTCAGGGGCAAACCCAATCCCTAAGAAGAACAAAAAAAAGAGAAAGAAGCGTAAAAGTGACGGAAGCAACGATTCCGATGGCGCATATGCCGACTTTAAACTGAAGCTGGACAATGAGAGAATGGCTGATGAGCTCCGCCTGGCTCAGACTAAGATGGATGAGTATCGCCAGCAGATAAATACACTCATCAATACGGTCCAGAGATTGTCCGACGAAATCTCTTTGCTGCGAAATTCTCTTGCTGAAGGGCATAATGAAGAAGATAATGCTGCCTGGGTAGCCGAAAACTCAGGTATGGCGATGGATGAAGAGGAGACAGTGGTCTTGGCCGACGCTGGCAAGGCAATAAAAGATGGCCCGCTGCCTAGGGCATCTTCATCATATGCTAGTGGGCTAGCATCTTCAACTGACGCAGTTCCGGGAACAGCAACTGAGAAGCCGCCCCCTCCCAAGGCGACGAAGGCATCTACATCTTCTGCTGGTGCACTGGCAGCACCAACTAACATGACTACAGTGACGACGACTGATAAATCGCCTGCTCCCAAGGCAACGAAGACATCATTTGGCTCTGGAGTTAACACCGGTGCCGTTCCAAGGGCTCCGGCACCTGTTGGTTCTAGTGATACGACTATGGCTAAGGGCGTCTCTGGGAGACTCCTTCCGGCGATAACCCTCTATAATGTAGGTGTTAGAGAGGCAACGACGATTTTGTTGCGCCATTTGAAGAAGGAAGAATTCGTCATTGAGTTGGCAGGTAAGTCATCGATTTCTATAAGAGTTAGAGGGCTTGAGAATTTCGAGAGGATCAAGGGGCTGCTCAAGGAACGTGGGTATGAGGCACATACGCACACCCCTAGGGAACTGTTGCCTTACTCTATTTTGATTGTTGGGCTGTCCAGGGAGTTCACGAAGGATGAGGTGCGGGATTTCTTCTCCTCGCTTGAATTTAAGGTCGTATTTTTGGATGCGACCAATGTGTCACCGGACAAGTGGGTTGTCCGCCTTGGTAGGGACACGGATGTTGAGAGGCTGTACAAGGTTGACTTGATGCTCCACTGCAAGGTGGTTTTGCGTAAGAGTAAGGGCCGTGACATAACACAATGCTTCAACTGTCAGAGATTTTCCCATGTGTCTGCGCATTGTACCATGAGGTACCGCTGCGTCAAATACGCTGGTTCACACGGCCCCGGTAATTGTGGGGTACCGCCTAAGGGGCAGGAGGCCGACGAAGGACAGCAGTCTACCGAAGCTGGCGATAGCCAACTGCGGTGTGCGAACTGTGACGTGGCTGGTCATGCGGCCAGCTCACGCACCTGCCCAAGTCGCCAGGCTCTTCTGAGGAAAGTGACCGAAAGGAAGCAGGTGGCTCAGGATAAAGCCAGGGCCCGAACTACTCGGTTGAGTAATTTGAACTCAGGCGTATCCTATGCTTCGGCTGCTCGGTCACACCTCGGCGCCCCACAATCCCGCGCCCCCCAGCGCGCTGCTCACTTCGAGGATTTTTCGGCTCGCGACCGATACTTGCCTAACCCCTTGGGGGTCCCGCGTCCTGGTATGGAGGATATTCACCGCCGCGGCAGGACTATTGCTGAGTCCTGTCGGGACTACTATGGAAGGGATCTGATGTCGGTGATGGCCAGTATCAGGGAGTTTGGTCCTGAGTTTGACAGGCTGGAGAGAGAAGGGAACGGCCCCAGTTCGTTGTTGGGCCTTCTTATCAATATACAGGGTTTCTAATGTTGAACGCCATTTTTATTAATGTGAATTCACTTGTTTCGTTGAGCAAGAGACACTTCCTTCGTTTATTTATAGATGAGCATTGCCCGGATATTTTACTGATCGCTGAACATCGATTCTCTAACAGGCATAGATTCTCCATGGATGGTTATGTGGTTTATAGGCAGAACAGGGAGGCAGGTGCTGGTGGTGGCACGGCGGTTTTAGTAAGGGAAACCTTTAGGTCTGAACAGGTTGTGATTGGTACTGGCCTGATTGAGTCTTGTGCCAGCAGAGTTTGGAGGTCGGATGGTTAGTCGGTGGTTTTTGTGTCGATGTACTTGCGCCCGCAGTTTGAGCTTAGAATTGGTGATTTGGATTCCTTGGTCGCCTTGGCTGGTACTGATGAAGTTTTGATAGGTTGCGATTTGAATGCTAAGCATCCCGCCTGGGGAGGGGCCGAGGCAGACTCTAGGGGTCGTTTACTTCATAGATTCCTTATCGATTCTCCGGAATTTGACACGGGTCCCACCGACGAACCGACCAGACCGAATGGCTCGGGTGGGTCGCACATTGATTTATTTCTTTGGACCCCCGGCATACCTCCGGGGGATGGAACTCCTCTGATGACACATGACTTTGAATCGGACCATAGGGCGGTCCGTTTTCCCCTTGCCTTGATTGATCTGCAACCGCGTGAGCCCACGACTTTTTTCAATTTCCCAAAGATGAATGTCCGCCGCTTCAGGCGACTTTTAGGAGATCGTCTACCGGCCATTTCTCTTCCGACTGACTCGAATGTGACCCGCGAGATGATTGATGTTTGCATAGAAGACCTTTCCTCTGCTTTTGGCGAGTCTATTGCGGGCTCCACACCAAGGGTTACCCCCCGGTCCGCTTCCCTTGGCCCGTTGCCGTCGCATATATTACGATTTATCCAGGAGCGTAAACGTCTGCGTAGAGTGTTGCATAGGTCTGGGGATCCCGGACGCCATCTCATTCTCCGTGCGGATATCCGAAACCTGGGCAGGATTATTGAGGGTGCCATATAGAACTACGGGAAGGACCGTATGGAGGAACGATTGGAGCGGATACGGGTCAACTCCTGGACGTACGGAAAGGTGAAGTCCGCTGCAGGTCTTGCCGCTAGGGAGCGCATAGAGGGGATTCGTTCGTCGAATGGATCGATCATCTTTGATGATAGGGGTAAGGCGGAATGTCTCGCTGAGACCCTGGATGGTGTGCAGGATGCGATGGACTCGGTTGACACCTCACTCAGATCCATGGTGGATCGTGCTGTGGCTGATGTGGATGATGGGACGCCGCTGGTGACTTTTTCTAGGGTATTTATGGCTGATGGTTCTACGATTTCAGATAGGTCGGAGTGGAGTAGGGGGGCTTTGTCTCTTCGGTCCGGGTGCGCGAGATGTTGGTCACCAGACCTTCGAAAAGATCTAGTGGAATTGACCGAGTTCCGGACATTGTATTGAAGAGGACAGATGAATTGGTTCATACCTTTCTCGCTGTCCTCTTCAATCATTGTCTGAATCTTGGCTACTTCCCGGGAGCTTGGAAGAAGGCCATGGTGGTCCCGATTAGGAAACCCGGCGCCGATCCACTCTCTGCCACGGGTTATCGACCTATCTCTTTACTCTCGTCTTTTGGCAAGCTACTTGAGGCGTTTCTTCTCTCCAGGATTAAGGATGTACTTGAGGACAGGAGGATTCTGCGCGATTGCCAGTTCGGCTTTCGGTCTGGCCTTGGGACCTCGCACGCACTTGTAGCCCTCACCGACTTTGTTGTTGGGGGCTTCGAGAAGAGGTGGGGTTCCATTGCGATCAGTTTGGATTTTTCCAAGGCGTTCGACACGGTCTGGCACAACGGCCTTCTTTATAAGCTCCAGTCCTTTGGCTTTGGTCATCAGACATGTAGGATGATAGCAAGCTTCCTTCGGGGGCGCGTATATAGGGTTAAAGTCGGCGAGGAGATGTCTGTGCAGCGCCACGTTTCAGCAGGGGTGCCGCAAGGTTCTCTGCTGGGACCGGTGTTGTACAACATCTTCGTTTGCGACATTCCTGCACCCCCCGAAAGGTGCTTGCTTTTGACCTACGCGGATGACGTATTGGTGGTGAGTTCTGGTCCAAGGGCCAGCACGGTTACCGGACGGCTCAATGCGTACCTTGCGTCTCTGCATGGCTATTTCAAAGACTGGGGCCTGAGGCTCAATGTTGGTAAGTGTGTGGCAGTCGTGTTTAGCGGCAAGTCCAAACGGATTGTCTATCCGAATTTCAGACGCTATGTCCCTGTGCTTCGTATAGGTGGCCGGATTATTCGTGTGCAGGATTCTATGAGGTACTTGGGCGTTGTTTTTCACGGTCGATTCGACTTCTGTAGACATGTTGATTTCGTGCTCTGTAAGGCCAAGTCTGTTTACTTTGGCTACTGCAGACTCCTCGGCATGAGGGGTGGTCTTCCTCCTGATGTAAGGGTTCTGATTTACCGACAGGTAATCAGGCCCATACTTACATACGCCTTTTCCGCCTGGTGTGGTATTTCGTCACACCAGATGGAAAGACTACGTGTATGAGAAAGGAGGATCATTAGGACATGCCTTGGGATGAGGAGACGCGTTGTGGTGGATGGTTCTGTCAGGAGTACACCGTGCAGGCAGATATCCCATATATCTGCCGTTGATTTCCCTAGGATTGATGTGTTTATGGTTAGGAGCGCCCTCAGATACTTTGAAAATTCTCGAGCTTCTAGTAACTTGATTGTTCAAGCTTCTCTTGACCATCCTCCGGACACTTCATCCGAGGTCACTATGAGGCATTTACGCCCGTCAGCCCTTGCCAACTTGAATGATGAAGGGATGCTGTTCTCTGATGACGTCCTGATATTTTACCATAGGAGATGTTCTCGCGGAAGGGGTGCCCCGGAGTCGAGTCGATGTAAATAGTGTACATAGTCTTTAGTTTAGATATCGTTTAGTTTTTAATTTCTTGTATATATTATTTAGGTTTATATTTATGTACTTTTTAGTTTAAGTTACCTTTTTAAGTTTAAATTTTAAGTTTTGAGAGAATTGCCCTTTTTAAGTTTGTGCTAAATTTTCGGGTGACATGATCTAATTTTTTTTTTCTTATGTATTTTAAATGAAGAGTGTGATGTATATTGCTACTCCTGTTGTATTCAACTGAATTTGGAAGACCCTGATATATTTTTTGCTGGGTAATATTGTATACGGAATCTTTATTTTCTAAGGTTGTTTTGTAAATTAAATTTAAGAATTTCATCAATAAAATGGCCTTTTGCAAAAACAAAAACAAAACTGCGAACTAATATCATTTGTGTTTCAGTGCTAAGTGAAGTGAATTAAAAAAATAACTAAAAATGTCTGGTCGTGGTAATGGTGGCAAAGTTAAGGGAAAGGCAAAGTCCCGTTCCAACCGTGCTGGTCTTCAATTCCCCGTCGGTCGCATCCATCGTTTGTTGCGCAAAGGCAACTATGCTGAACGTGTTGGTGCCGGAGCTCCAGTTTACTTGGCTGCTGTCATGGAGTATTTGGCCGCTGAAGTTCTTGAATTGGCTGGCAACGCTGCTCGTGACAACAAGAAGACAAGAATTATCCCCCGTCACTTGCAATTGGCTATCCGTAATGACGAAGAATTGAACAAATTGCTGTCCGGTGTCACCATTGCTCAAGGTGGTGTATTGCCAAACATCCAAGCTGTTCTCTTGCCCAAGAAGACCGAAAAGAAGGCTTAAATTATCTACGAGCATCAAAGAAAAAATGTAAATACAGGCCATCGTATAAATCAACAACAACAATCCGTCCTTTTCAGGACGACAAAAATTTTTTTAAAAGAGAAAAAACTATATCAAACCTTATTTTATCAAGAAAATTTACTTAAAAAATAGTTTTAAATAATAAATAAAATTTTAATTGTAGTTAAATTTAAAAAAAAATATTTTTTGGTCGATTTTTTTTTCAGTGGATTTGGTAATTTGCTAGCAATTTCGTTATTCGAAATTTCCTTAAACAATCCTGTTTTAGGCGTAAATACAAAAAAAATCTGCCATCTATTGTTTATAGGTAAACATTTTCAAATATGTTTACATCTTATCGACTATTGCAGGTCTTTTAATATACATGTCATAATTATCAGTTATCAATTATCATGTATCAACATTTCGCCTTTTTGCATACATTAACATAATAAGAATTTAGTTTTATCGACCCTACTCAAGATTATCGGCATTTAATAGGAGCAATGTTACCATTAGGGTACTGTAAAAACTATTTATTTTACATTTGAATATCACATGGTAATCATTGTTCATTTTCTGATGCTAAAAAAAATTGGCATATGTAATAACAAAACATCGAAACGAAGTATCTACGATCGTCCCTCTTCGTACATTTGTGACAAAGTTAGCAGCTCCAAGCAAAGGAAACATTTAATGGTAGTATATGCGTGCATTTTGGTATCTGTGTGTATGTATGCTTTTTAGTGTTGTATACCATCGTTTCATCGTATTGTTCTAATGGCGTCGGTTTTAGTTTCGTCATGTATGTATGTATATTACAGAAGCTACATTTTTGCCGACGGCAAATTGAAAAATGGTAATATTTATTTTCAAATAAATTTTGTGTATTTTTTTTTTTTAGTAAAAATTTATAACAAGAAATATCTCTTTTTAAATATGTTTTGTGGTCCTGAAAAGGACCGATTGTTTTAGTTTTAAAGTTTTTAAAATTTTCTCCAAAATAGCGTCAAGATAATGTTTAACCGCCGAAACCGTACAAAGTGCGGCCTTGTCTCTTCAAAGCGTAGACGACATCCATAGCGGTGACGGTTTTACGCTTAGCGTGTTCAGTGTAGGTGACAGCATCACGAATAACGTTTTCCAAAAACACCTTCAGGACACCACGGCTTTCTTCGTAAATCAATCCAGAGATACGCTTTACACCGCCACGACGAGCCAAACGTCTGATTGCAGGCTTGGTGATACCTTGGATGTTATCACGCAACACTTTACGATGACGTTTAGCGCCACCTTTTCCCAAGCCTTTGCCACCTTTACCACGACCAGTCATTTTTTCACTTTATAAATTAAATTCACTTCACAAGATATGCACAAGAACTAATACTTACCATGATTATTTATTTATTTATTTACCATATTTTTCATTTAACAATTTTTGCCTTATAAGCTACGATCTTATGTCTTATTTTCTTTAGCATATATATATATATATTTCTATAAAGTTCTTACATTCTAATTATATACTAATGTTTTTGGTAGGCCAGCCAAACCCATTATCCTTATTTCATTCTAGTTCCACTTTAAAAGCCCGTGGAGTCTCTTATCATATTTGCCCTAGTAAAAAGGTAAAGAAAAACTCTAGGATCTAACTCTCAAATGTTTTTTTTTATATTTCCTACTTAAAACTAATAAAACGTATTTACATAACAAAAACTAAAAAGGAAATCATAATAAAACAAAAATTCAAAAAGGTATTTACATAATATTTACAGGTTCATAAACTTAAATTAACAATCCATTCTTGAAAGCAAAATTATTAAGGTATTTACAAAAAGGTCATAAAATTATTCTCTCCAAATTCTATTTCCCCCATAGGGGATCTCTCATTGCGAAGTACGATAAACAAGATCGTCAAAACCGTATGTTCGGAACCGTCTATGATAAAACAGCAGCCGACCATTCTCATCGTAAAGTTTCCCATTCTCGGACATGTTTAACAAGGAGGCCGGGGGTAAGTATGCCCCTTGTCGAATGTATCGGTCAAAAGTCTCATCAGAGACAGCGCAGCCCCTTACCATCTCATTTGGATGGCTGGAGCATTTCGAGAGTTGATCAAGGGCAGTCCGTGTCATAAATACATCGATCCGGCCCAAAGCGCTCAATTCATATATCCTCCTACAGCTAGGCCTGATCCAGTGCCCTTCCTCATCCATCCTGCATCTGAGATCCAGACAATATCTAAGGATCCTTCTCTCCAACATCCGAATCCTCTCCATCTGATGAGATGATATGGAGAACCATATCGGGAATCCGTATGACATCGACGGACGCACAATCTGTCTATATATGGCCAGTTTAACCCTCCGGCTCAGGCCTCCCCTTCCCGCGAGGGCACTGTACAATGCCTGGAAAGCCATCCTACCCTTCGCCATGACATGGTCCACATGACGCGTATAGGTCATGTCCTCTTGAAATACAATGCCCAGGTACTTCAGGACCCTTGCATTAGCAATCACCTCCCCTCCGATGGTCACCCTAGGTATATATCCCCTAGCGTTCTTGAATATCCGCTTCTTGATGCCCTTGAACATAATCGTTCTGCACTTCTCCACGTTGAGCGAGAGTCTCCATCTGTCGAAATAAATCCTGAGGGTCTCCAGGTACCTGGTCAAATTCCTCTCAGCTATCCTCGCGCTGGCATGAGTGGACGCCACCATTATGTCGTCCGCATATATTAGCAGAAGTTCCCCTCCCTGTGGGAGAGGAATATCTGCTAAGTATATGTTGTACAGTACAGGGCCCAGCACCGAGCCCTGTGGTACCCCCGCCATCACGGCCCTCGTATCAGACCTAACGGTCCCTAAGGCCACAGCAAATGATCTGCCTCTGAGGTACTCCCCCACCAAGGCAACAACATACCGATCGAAACCGAATGTCCTCATCTTCTCTACAATACCCATCTGCCACACGGTATCGAAGGCCTTCTGGAAATCCAAGCTGACGGCTATGGTAGCACAGCGGTCGTTCAACCTTCTTGTCACCCTGTCCGTCAGGGTCATCAGTGCATGTACCGTCGAGGTCTGCCTTCTAAAACCAAATTGGCAATCGCCAAGAACAGCCTCCGTATCGAGATGTTCGTTCAGCCTCTCCAGAATCACTATCTCAAACAGCTTCCCCACGTTCGATAGAAGCGAGATTGGCCTATATCCACCTGGGTCAGTGGGATCCTTGCCCGGTTTAGGTACTGCGACAACCTTGGACACCTTCCACTCCTTAGGGAAATATCCAACATTCAATGAGTGGTTGAATATTAGGGTCAGGGCAGACCATGCCCCTCTGCCAGCCCTCTTCAGAACAAAATTCGGGATTCCGTCTTCTCCACAACTCTTTTTGTTATTTAGCCTCTTGAGATAGGCTCCTATTTCCTCCACTTTGACCAGCCGTAACGGTACTGCGGTCGATCCCGGGATCACTGTCCCATCTGCAAAATAGTCTGTGCCAAAATCCATCATAGGTGCCAAGGGCTCTTCATCGTCATCAGGGGCGTATCCGGCTACAGCAGTCCCCTGTATTCTCGCAAATTCACTAGCTAGTATCTCGGCCTTTTCTCGATCGGCCACAGCTCTCCTGCCACCCGAGTCCACCAAGTCATCGATTCCCCTTCTCCTTAGGGCACCACTCAGCCCCTTCACCTTTCTGTACATGTCCTTGTCTGCGGAGATGGCCTGCAGCCTTCGAAGGTAATACTCCTCTTCAAACCTTGCTATCCGCTCGCCAATCAGTTTATTCATCCTCTTGATAATAGCCTTCGCAGTGGTGTAGCCCTGCGGGTCAAGAGTCCTATGTACTCTCCTCCTGAGCGTCTTCTTTTGGCGGATCAAATCCAAAATGTCGGGCGGCAGTTCCGGCAACCCATCTCTCTTTGGCGTAACCTTCCTAATGGTCTCTACCATGGTCTGATTAATAGCAGATGAAAGCTTTCCAACTGCCTCATCTATCTCAGCCGGCAACACATTGCGATCCCTAGGGAGCAATTCCGATCCAAGCCTCTCGGCCAGTTTCCGATTGAAGGCCCTGACATCCATCCTATTGAAATCATAGACCTCCACCCTCTCTCCAGCCCGCAACCCAATAGTTGTGGCCTCTAACACCACCGCCTTATGATCGGATTCAAAATCCACGATCCTCAGTCCACCCCTCCTCATGGCACCCTCTGTAGGTCGAATACCCACAGTAGTCAGAATCATGTCTATATACGACCCTGTCCCCATCGCACACCTTGTCGGCCCAACCGTAGGTCTAACCAGCAAAGACGGGCACGACAGCAGCCACTCGTAGAGCGCCCTCCCCCTTGTGTTCATCTGGACCCCACCCCATGAGCCATGCTTGGCATTAAGATCTGCGCCTATGACCGCCTCATCAGTCCCAATGACTGCCTCGACCGCATCGAGGCTTCCCACTCCCAGCGCCTCAGTCGGCCGTAAGTACAACGACATGGCAACGACGCTCCTGCCCCCGGTCCCTTTGATCCTGACTACTGTAGCCTCGACGTTTCCGAAATCCGACGCAAGCCTCTCCCCACTCAACCTGTCCGTCAAGCATATCGCCGTACCACCACCGGCGCTGCCCCCTCTCCGATCCTGCCTAAAGACCGTATAGCCCTGCAGACCATATGTGTGCCTAGCTGATAACTTCGTCTCGGCTATCAGTAGTACATCAGGTCTGTGCTCCCTCACAAACAGCTCCAAGTAGTGTCTCTTCTGGCGAGACACTAAGGAATTCACATTCAAGAAAATACACTTCAAACTAGTCATAGAGTCTCAGGCTAAGAAGCAGACCGAAAACGCCCTGCAATCTCTCATCATCATTCGTATATCGCCTGTATGTGTCGACAAACCCATTCACCTTCCTCATGCACGTGACAAAGTCCTTTCCTATGAGCCTCTTCAGCTCCCCATCAAACCAGCCCATCGCGGCTCCTACCTGCCCAGACGCTTCCCTAGACACCGGTACCGCATCCACCCTAGTCCGTAAACCGGCCGACTCAGCCATCCCTACAGCGCCAGCGAAGGTCCTACCCTGCTGCACAAAACTAGGCGCCACCGCCTCTCTCCGGGGCCCCACCGCTCTATTCACATTATTCGCCCTCGCAAACGACTTCCTCTCCTCCATCTCCCTAAGGAGACTTATCCTCTTTGGACACTCCTTTGAACTGGCCACGTGGCCATCCACCCCGCAATTAACACAGTGAACCTGCCGACCTATTCTCCTCACTATCTCCCCGGTCACAGGGTCCTTCTCCAAAGTCTCCTGACAATTCTGCTCTCTATTCGGGACCTCGCATTTCCCGGCCCCATGCGACTGGCCGCACTTGACGCATCTGTACGGCATTCTACAATTAGTGGACACATGCCCGAACCTCTGGCAATTATGGCACTGAACCAGACCCTTCCTCTTGTGGGTCTCAACCCTGACCCTGCAGTTCAACAGATACCTAAGCCTCCGAAAAGCCTTTATATCAGCACTTTTGTCCAATTGGACTACCCATCGGTCACCCCTCAGCTTGACCACATTCCTCAGACCCAGCTCCGGCATATTCTCATTAATATACCCCTCTAAATCCTCCTTGTCAAACGTGTCCGACAACCCCTTTATAATAACCGAAACCGGTTTTAACTCCCTCGGCGTAAAGGTGAAATGAGAGACCCCCCTTTCCTCCAAAAACTTCCTAATCACCTCATGGTCCCCATTCGTATTCAATTTAAGATTTATCAAGTTCTTATTAACAATATGCAGTGAAAAAAGATTATGTCCTAATCTCTCCTTAACATTACTTATCAATACCTTCGAATTGGAATTATATATTTTTATGACGGGTGGGCTGGCCTTACCTTTCGATCCTGTTGACGTTGTCGGTCCCTTTGTTGTTGAATTAATTTGGCCTCTCTCATGATCCATGGCTTCCTTCTCAGTATTTCTCTGCAGTTGTTGTTGTTGCTGCCCTGGCTGTTTTGGCACTGCTCCTTTGTTGGCTGGTAATGTGGCCTGCTGCCCTGCTATATCTACATTCATGTCCATATCGATTTCATGGTCGATTTCTAGGCTCCACTCTGTTGCTGTTATATGATGTGCTGTCGGCATGACATCGGCTTTTGTGATAGTTCTAGTCGGGTTGTTGACGACTTCCGTTGTTTTTGTAGTTTTGCCGAGGGGGTTGGCTGCTTCGGCATTTATATTCGTTTTTGCCATTGTTGTCGTTTGGCAATAGTTCACATTATTTGGCGGTTGGAGATTGATGTTGGCGTCTCCACCGGCCAATTTTGATGTTAATTGATTGTTTACCATCATAAGCTCATTTATTTTCTGGAGGGCTATCTGATGATCATTTTTTAATTGCTCTAGTTGTCTCGTGAGCTCTATTATTGCTGCATCGGCTTTTAATTTTTTGAAATCCCTGTCGCCGGAATTTCCCGATCTGTTTTTCTTTCTCTTCGTGGATTCACGACTCTGAACCACCTGGAAACCATCGGCTGTTAAAAATTCTTCTTCGGCAACATTGGCGTTGAGAGTACCATTAATGCTCGGGTTTCTATTGTTCATAGAATTGACTACTATGCGATTCTCATCGTCTGGGGTGCCAATAGCACCACCACTGCTATCACTCATGATGCACTTCAAGACTTCGTAATACTACGAAAGTTAACTTCTTTTGCACTTCGTATAAGTTCACTTCTAACACTTGATGTTTACACTTCGAGCGCTGCTCGGCTTCTTTGTCTCTTGTTGTGATCTTTCTTTTTTGTGTCTAATTGTGATTGTAATACTTACCATGCTGCGATACCTCATATTTATACAAAATCCGCTCTGAATTTACTACATACACATACGCTTCGATCTATCTTCGGGGTTGTTCGTATACACTTCGTGTGTACAGATACAAATGTTGAAGCATATACGCAGCACACACCCTTTTTGGAAACTGTAGCCCGCCAAATTTTTTCTATAAATATCGGGAATCGCTCCGTAAGGCAACTAACTATTCAGTGATTGGCATTTGAAGTGTGAACATCGTAAGCCAGCAGTGAAAGAGGCGGATAATAATAAAGTGTAAAATAAAATAAGATAAAGTTTGATAACAAAAATTTTAATCTAAAGGTGGTGAATTTTGGACATCTTAAGTGCCATTGTGTGAAGCGCTAGTAGTCACCAGTGCTGCGCAAAAACTTGATTTTGCCAATATTGGTATACTAAAATTTGAGAAGCAAGAGAAGATTGTCGACGTCCCTAGCGATCATGAGAATCGCATAGGAGGCGTCAGGATGAAGAAAATGGAAAACCTAAGCGAAGTAGTGCTAGTGCAACAAATTCAGTCGCTAGCTACGAATTTTCTCGCAAAAGTGAGAAAAGGAGGTCAAGCGAGAAAGACCATCATTATGAAAGCCTGAGATATGAAGCAAGGATAAGGGAACAGGCGAAGCAGATTGAAGTCTTGACATCAGACTACAAAAGAGCACAGGAGAAACTTGTGGAAATTGAAAATGAAAAATTGAATGCGGCAAAGCGCATCGACGATTTGGAAGCCAAGCTAAACGTGCTTACCAAGGAATTGGCTGGCAAAAATGTCAACGTCAGCCTACATATCCCGAATGAGTGGGTTGCAGATAGCACTCCAACAAATAATAATAAGAAGGTAGATTGGCATGCCGACACCAATCTAATGGAAGATAATGGCATAGTGCAAGGCCGTAGCACTATGGAATCGGAGATAGGCCGAGAGGCTCCGATGGAAGAAGAGATGATGACCAATGAGACTGTGGTACCAAGTCAAGGAGGCGAAGAGGTTGCTTTCAAAGAGGTGCGGAACAAACGCAATACCGGAGCAATCCCAAAGACGACCCGAAAGATGACCAATGATGGAACTGAGAAGACTAAGAATGAGGGGAAATCAGGTAAGGCCACCCCACCCATAATTAAGGTTTATGATGTAAATGTGAAGGATTTTACTAAGAAGATAACCGAGGTCTTAGGTCACAGCATTTTTACGCTGAATATGATCAATAGAAATTTGATAGGTTTGATGGTAGGGACGGTCCAGGACCATTCCAAGGTCAAGCAATATTTAGAGAACGAGAAGATTTCATTCTTCACATTTACACCTAAGAATTTGAGGCCATACTCTCTGGTGGTAAAAGGACTATCAGACACGTTTGATGAGGATGATCTCAAGGAGTTCATAGAGGGGAGACAGCTCGATGTGAAGATTACCAATGTTATAAAGGGGAATGGTGGTAGATGGATCGTGCAGCTGGACAGGGAGTCTGATGTGGGCGCTTTTAAGAAACTTAGGTATCTCTTGAACAGCAGGGTGTCAATAGGCAGATACAGGAGGAAAGGCATAACGCAATGCAGGAACTGCCAGAGATATGGGCATGCATCGATGAATTGCAGTATGCCTTATAGATGTGTTAAGTGTGGAGAAGGTCATGGCCCTGGTAAGTGTGTGGTGCCAAAGAAGGGTCAGGAGAACAAGGAGGTGGTCAGAACCGATCCTGATACAGGTCAGGTGGTGAGGACAGTGGAGCACCCGGTGAGGTGCGTGAATTGCGGGGTCGAGGGCCATGTGGCTAGTGCGAAGGAGTGCCCGGTTCGGCTCGAGATCTTGAGAAGGAAGACAGAGAGGAGGAATGTGGTGGTCAATGTTCCGCCACCCACTATAATGGCACCCATACGGAAGGTTGGTGTCCCAGATCGAGAGAATGAGGCATCATATGCAGGTGCTTTGAGAGGTACATCGAAGGAAATCAGGGCACCAGTACCGGCGACCAGGGGTATTGGTGAGACAGTAGGACAGACGATGCAGTTTTTCGATAAGGAATGCGAGAGACTTTTGGGCAGTGATTTTCTTACAGCCTTTAGGAAAGTTGAAGGGTATCTTGCGGATTACAAGAGGCTGAGAACGGACGAGGAAAGGACGCGCGCCATGGTGGGACTTATGGCGGCACTAGTCATGGGGAAGTAATGACTCTTAAGTATATTTTTATTAACGTGAATTCTCTTGTGTCTCGGTTCAAGAGACACTATATGCAATTATTTTTGGAACGACATAGACCCGATGTGCTGCTAGTTGCAGAACATAAGTTGACGGTGAGGAACAGGATATCGTTTAAGGGATATAAGTTATTTGTTGGAAATAGGAGAAACGGACGCGGAGGGGGCACGGCCATTTTTATGAGAGAGGGGATGAAAGGAGAGAGGATATCGGCTGATTTAGGAGCTATAGAGGGCACCATTATTAGACTGGGTACGTCAGGTGGTAGAAGTTGCATTGTTGCATCCCTTTATTTAAGACCACACGATAAGTTAAGTGAGACGGATCTCGAGGCATTGACAGAGGTGATTGGTACGGATGAGGCGATAATAGGTGCAGACCTGAACGCGAGGCACTATAGATGGGGGGATACTGCTGTTAATGGCAATGGTAGGATATTGGCAGGATGGTTAGATCAGGACCCTGTATTGGAGTTGAGGAGAACATCCGGACCGACGAGGATTGTAACGGAGTCGCGGTCATACATTGATTTTTACCTGGTGACGGCAGGGATAGGAAGGACTGATGAGGAGAGGAATAGAGGGGGTCTTGAGACTTTATACTATGAGTCGGATCATATGGCTGTTCAGTTGGATGTGGAAATGGAGGCCCTGGCCACAGGATCGGCGGCAGAAATATATGACTACACCACCATCCAGGTGGGAACCTTCAATGCCATGCTCATGACTGCCGGACGATCATAACGTTGGCACGAGGGAGATAGATAGGGCTGTGGAAGGGGTAACTAATGCTTTTATATCGGCGATGGAGGGGAGTATCCGTAAATTCAGACTAAATAGAGGAGTAATGAGGCAGTTACCTGATGACATATTAAGTCTTATTGCGCAGAAGAAGACACTAAGACGCAGACTGCACAGGACGGTAGATGGACAAGAGGCAACTACGACTAAGGCCATTGTAAGGGATAGAATCCGTATATTTGAGGAGGACTTATTCCTGAGGCAATTGGAAGGGATTAAACCAGATGATAGGATGTTCCAGAAGATTAGGGCTTTCACTGGAGCCCGAACGAGGAAAGAGATTACGGAGTTAATTGATGATCAGGAGAGAAGAATTGTATCGGATACTGGTATATCTGAGACCTTGGCGGATACTTTCTCCAGAATCCAGGGAGATTCCGGATTGCAAGAGGATGCAGACATTACACTGGAGGAGATATATAGACCGATGACATCGTTTGGGGATTCACACCTTGCAGACGGCAGGAGATTACCTGGAGCTGGCCCACTGCCAGTGCCACTCATTACACCGGAGGAGGTAGGGTCTGTTCTCAGGAGATTGAACAATAAGAAGAGTTCTGGGAATGATAGGATACCCAATTATGTACTGAGGAGAGTAGGCGAAAGGTCTTGGGGACATCTCGCGAGATTATTTAATCATTGCATTAATATAGGATATTTCCCGAGGAAATGGAAGGAATTGAAGCCAGGGAAGGACCCCACAAGACCTGAGGGTTACAGACCCATATCGTTGTTGTCAAACTTGGGTAAGCTCTTTGAGATTTTTATTCTTGAGAGATTGAATGGTCACATAGAGGAGAACGAAGTCCTGGCGGACATGCAATTCGGTTTCAGGAGAGGGTTATCGACAAATCATGCACTCATGTCCCTAGCGGACAAGGTCAATAGAGGGGTTAATAAGAGAAGGGCGACCATAGCAGTCAGCCTGGATTTCGAGAAGGCATTTGATACCGTTTGGCAGGAGGGTATAATGTATAAGATGAGGGAGGTACATGGGTTTAACCCCTGTCTGACCAGGCTGACTCGCGATTATCTCAGGAACAGGACGATTTCGGTGGAGGTGGGGGACGTCAAGTCCGCGAATAGGGATGTCACAGCGGGAGTGCCACAGGGTTCCGTGCTGGGCCCGGTGTTATATAACCTCTACCTGGCCGATATACCGAGGCCGGACGGTGAGGATATGATGATCATATATGCCGATGACATAATTGTGGCAGCAACGAGTGCCAGGGCCAAGATAGCCGAGAGAAGGTTGAATATATGCTTGCAGGGTCTGAAGGATTATTTTGAGCAATGGAGACTGCGGCTAAATGTCTCTAAATGCCGGGCTATAGTCTTCAAGGGTAGAAGAGGCAGCGTGCATAAGAACGCAAGATCATTTGTGCCGAATATAAGAATCGGAGGAGAGGTCATAGCCAGCACCAGTACAATTAGGTACTTGGGGGTCATGTTTCAGGAGGACATGTCCTTCAAGAAACATGTCGGCCATGTACTTAAGAAGGGCTGGGCTGCCTTGACCACCTTCAAGGGCCTGCTGACGGGGAGAGGAGGATTGAGCAGAAAGATCAGGCTTGCTGTATATAAGCAGGTTATACGACCCACGATGTCATACGGATTCCCGACCTGGTATTCCATAAGCTCCCACCAGATGGAATGGATAAGGGTCATTGAGAGAAAGATGTTAGTATACTGCCTTGGATTGAGGGGAAGGCAGGACGTTGCTGGATTTTATAGGAGACCTTCGTGTAGAAGAATTTATGAGGAAGGAGGAATGCCGCGAATTGATAGATTTATGGTCGGGACGGCTGTGAACCATCTATCGAAATGCCGAGATCATGTGAATGGCATGATTAGGGAGTGTGAACTGGCAGACGGGGAACTGCAAAGTATCCTTGATGATAGAGGACATTTGACATCGATGAGTCTGATGAAATTGATCGATGGAGGTATGATGTTTGGCGATGACGACAAGCTACTGTTCTACCATCGGAGGTATGGCCAGTATGGCCATGATAGCCTTGTATATAATACGACGCAATGATCCTGGACCGGTCCCACATAGATTATTTTGTTTTGCTTCATTTATTTATGATTTTGTAAATATTTATACTTTTGATTTTTTGTAATAACGATAGATTGGATTTGTTTTTGTTTTATTGTTTTTTTTTTTTTTGTTTTTGTTTTGTTTTTGTAAATATTAGATTAGGCTAGTTTTTTTAAGGTACTTTATAAGTAAAAACAGGAGAGTAGAGATCTCGGTTTTTTTCCATTTTTCCGAGGCATAATTTGAATGGATTACTGGCTAAATGTCATGTTTAGAATAAGAAAACGAATTGGGCTGGCCTTGCCATTTATTTACATATATTTATATATATTCTTGAATAATAAATCTCTAGATAAATTAAAGATGCTTAGAGGATAATTTTAAGGAAATAGAATTAAAACGCAAATATTGTAAACTGAAATCGATTGGAAAATAAAACAAGTATAAAACAAAAAAAAAACCGTAAGGCAACTATTACAGTGTTAACAGTGTTTGTGTGCATATCGTGAAGTGAACTAAAAACCTCTAGTGAAAAATGGCTCGTACTAAGCAAACTGCCCGTAAATCTACTGGTGGCAAAGCCCCTCGTAAGCAATTGGCTACCAAAGCTGCTCGTAAGAGCGCACCAGCCACCGGTGGTGTTAAGAAGCCACATCGTTTCCGCCCTGGTACCGTTGCTTTGCGTGAAATCCGTCGCTACCAGAAGAGTACTGAGTTGTTGATCCGCAAATTGCCTTTCCAACGTTTGGTTCGTGAAATTGCCCAAGATTTCAAGACTGACTTGCGTTTCCAGAGCTCTGCTGTCATGGCCTTGCAAGAAGCTAGCGAAGCCTACTTGGTCGGTCTCTTCGAAGATACCAACTTGTGTGCCATCCATGCCAAGCGTGTCACCATCATGCCCAAGGATATCCAATTGGCCAGACGTATTCGTGGAGAACGTGCTTAAATTATTGACATTTTAAAAGCCAACTTTTTTTTACAAAAACAATCGGTCCTTTTCAGGACCACAATATTTTTATATAAAGAAGAGAAAAAAATTTATTCAAAACTTACACCTTTTTATTTTTATTAAAATAAATAAATATAGTCTTTTTTTTGGGGATGGAAAAATACACTATTTATATTAAAAAAAAATTTTTTCTTTTCTATGCGTTTTACTTTTGGTAATATTGAGTTTCAAAACATGGAGCGAAATCAAAAACTTTTTTTAAAAAAAAATTATTTAATTTACTTTTTATGTTAAATTGAAAATTTTTATTTTCTATTAGCAACAGTATATTTGCTGTTATTCTTTTTGCAAAATTTGATTTTTCGTAGTAGCTACATAACAAGAATGAATGAAGATAAAAACAGCCAGGCCAATACATTCGAGAGAATTTTAACTTTAAATAGATAATTTAGATACATTGAATATACATTTTTTCTGTATTTTTTTATTATTTTTAAACAAATGATATTTTTTGCTATTCTAAAAACTGTTTTAAAAAGAATAAAATAGTATTTTAATATTTTAAATTATTAAAGGGAAATAGATTTCGTTCGGTATGCAACTGTTCTACATTTGCTTGCTTAGACAAGGGCATTTTTCAATTTGTGTTTAATTTGCAAAAAAAAAAATATATATATATTTTTTTAAATTTGTGATTGCAACAATACATTGTTTAGAATATACAATTTTAAATTTTTTATTTAGTTTCAAGTCCACTTTATATAGAAAAAAATATTTTATAATAAATGCAATAGAGCTCATCGCACATTTTGCATAGCCAACGACGTTGGTATAACATAGCACCGTAATATTTTAGACTTTTCGTAACAAACGTACACTTTTTACAAATTATGTAACATTTTAATAGAAATCTATCATTTCTATAATATTTTATGATAAAATTTTCCTAAAACATTTTTACATTAGAGCTTTCAAATTAATTTGCAGAAAAACTTTTATTCATGGAAAATACGCCAATATGGTGAATTCAACTGTCATAGACTACATAATAAAATCGATTATTTCACTATGAAAATCATCCAAATTTTCACTTTTTTTTACACTTCTTTCAAGAAAACATATCAAGATTCCATACTAAATTTTTATAAAAACCAATTTTCAATAAAAATTGGAAAATTTTTTAATTTAGTTACAATTTTATCATAACATTTTTATAAACTTTCAACTCAAACCCTTATAACTCGGTAACGCTTAAAGATAATTAACTCGGATTTTCTTTAATGATTAGCTGGATATCTCTACTAGAAGAATTGTATAAAAAATAAAAAGAAATTGTTACTATCTCATCGTAAAATGAATAATTCTGTGAAAACTTTTGTAAAAATTTTTATTCGCTTCCACACAACGTTTCGCAAAATTTCGTAGTTGACTACTATGTACTTCTCATAATTTCGATGTACCCAGCCATCACTAGTCTAAAGGTTGAAACCATATTTTCAACCAATCAGCGTACACCAGTAGTGAGTGTATATTTACAAAGTGTTAAAGTGTGTTTAAAAAGAAAAATATAAGTGAAATCATGTCTGACGCCGACGTTGTTGAAGCCACCGCATCTCCAGTCGCCGCTGTTGAGAAAAAGGCACCTAAGAAAGCCGCTGCCAAGGCAAAGAAACCCTCTGCTGCCCCAAGCCATCCACCAACCCAACAAATGGTCGATGCTGCCATCAAAACATTGAAAGAACGTGGTGGTTCCTCATTGCCTGCCATCAAGAAATACTTGGCCAGCACATACAAAGTTGATGCTGTAAAATTGGCCCCATTCATCAAGAAGTACTTGAAGAGCGCTGTTGCTAGTGGAAAATTGATCCAAACTAAAGGTAAGGGTGCCTCCGGTTCATTCAAATTGTCCCCATCTGCCTCGAAGGAACCTAAAGCAAAGAGCGCTGAAAAGAAGAAGAAGGCCCCAGCCGGTGATAAGAAAAAGAAGGCAGCAGCACCCAAAAAGGCAGCCGGTGAAAAGAAAGCCGCTGGAAAGAAGCCTTCCGCTGCTAAAAAGACCGCCGAGAAGAAGAAGACCGAAAAGGCCAAGGCTAAAACTGCCAAAAAGACAGGTACAGTTAAAGCTAAACCCGCAAAAACAGCCGCCAAAGCATCAGCCACTAAACCAAAGGCACCCAAGGCAAAAACCACCGCTGCCAAGCCCAAAAAGGCTGCCGCAGCAAAGAAGCCAGCTGCCAAGAAGACCGCCGCTAAGAAGTAATTTTTCCATGCAAAATTACTTATCATGTCAAAATTATTATTTTCGATATTCGAAAGCAGTATATCTAACAGCCCTTTTCAGGGCTACAAAAAAATTTTTAAAAAGAGACCAAATTTAACTCAAACAATTTTTTAATTACCTAATAAATACTATGTTAATTTTAAGGGAAAAGCTAATCACAGCCCTTTTCGTAGCTGTAAAACATCTGTTGAAATCTTTTAATACCATTGTTACCTAATATGGGAATAAATTACCCTTTAAGGAAATTTAAGTAATCACATGTTAAATGGGATTTTTTCCGCAACTGGATTAACTGTTTCACTTAGGGTCATAAACCAAAGCAATTACTAAGAATTATGAAAATCACTTAATGTTAAAGAAAATCTCATTTAGCATACCTAACCAATAAGAGAGTGGCGTACAATATTCCCTTCAAAAATCGCACTTAGCATACCTATTTCATTCTTTACGAGCATACCTACCCATAGATCTCGCGTACAAACGCATAAGTCCACATATACATCTCTACACCATTTCACGCTAACACGCTAACTAGTATACATCCCTAAAAAATTTAGTATCAACACACACGCTCACATATACTCGAACATCAATACAACGTTGCATACCGAGTGTTTGAGCATAAGAGCAATATGTGTTGATCATACTACTGTAGATGTAGATGGTGCTAAGCAAGGAGGGCAATATTAGAGTATGGGTAGTATACATATTTTATTTTAAAAAAGTAATAAGGGCAATGTGAGGGTGAGTGGTAGATATATTTTTTCTTTAAATTTGTAAATATAAATTAATTTTAGTTGAATAACGAATTAAGTCTCTTTTTTAATTTATTTTGTGGCCCTGAAAAGGGCCTTTGATGTTGTAGGGAAAATATTGTACGACGAAATAAGTATGCCATTTACTTGGAGCTGGTGTACTTAGTAACGGCTTTGGTACCTTCACTGACAGCGTGCTTAGCCAACTCACCGGGCAATAATAGACGGACGGCAGTTTGGATTTCCCGACTGGTGATGGTGGAACGCTTGTTGTAGTGAGCCAAACGGGAGACTTCGGCGGCGATACGTTCAAAGATATCGTTGACGAAACTGTTCATGATGCTCATGGCCTTTGAGGAGATACCAGTATCGGGATGGACTTGCTTCAACACTTTGTAAATGTAGATAGCATAACTCTCCTTACGCTTGGTGCGTCTCTTGGTCTTGTCACCCTTAGTGATGTTCTTTTGTGCTTTGCCGGCCTTCTTTGCTGCTTTACCACTGGCTTTTGGAGGCATTTTCACTTGGTTTTTTTTTAAGTCACACAAACACTTTTAACACTGTTCACGATTTTGTGTGTTTGATGGCTTACTCGGAATATTTAAACCATTTCATGCACAAGATATTCAGGTAGACGAAAACAGTCGCTATGTTTACGAAAACAACCCTCTAAATTTAGCTACACGATGGATCCGAAAGTATAAATACTGCAGTTCATGCTGCGAATTAATATGCGATGGACTCGGTTGACACCTCACTCAGATCCATGGTGGATCGTGCTGTGGCTGATGTGGATGATGGGACGCCGCTGGTGACTTTTTCTAGGGTATTTATGGCTGATGGTTCAACGATTTCAGATAGGTCGGAGTGGAGTAGGGGGGCTTTGTCTCTTCGGTCCAGGTGCGCGAGATGTTGGTCACCAGACCTTCGAAAAGATCTAGTGGAATTGACGGAGTTCCGGACATTGTATTGAAGAGGACAGATGAATTGGTTCATACCTTTCTCGCTGTCCTCTTCAATCATTGTCTGAATCTTGGCTACTTCCCTGGAGCTTGGAAGAAGGCCATGGTGGTCCCGATTAGGAAACCCGGCGCCGATCCACTCTCTGCCACGGGTTATCGACCTATCTCTTTACTCTCGTCTTTTGGCAAGCTACTTGAGGCGTTTCTTCTCTCCAGGATTAAGGATGTACTTGAGGACAGGAGGATTCTGCGCGATTGCCAGTTCGGCTTTCGGTCTGGCCTTGGGACCTCGCACGCACTTGTAGCCCTCACCGACTTTGTTGTTGGGGGCTTCGAGAAGAGGTGGGTTTCCATTGCGATCAGTTTGGATTTTTCCAAGGCGTTCGACACGGTCTGGCACAACGGCCTTCTTTATAAGCTCCAGTCCTTTGGCTTTGGTCATCAGACATGTAGGATGATAGCAAGCTTCCTTCGGGGGCGCGTATATAGGGTTAAAGTCGGCGAGGAGATGTCTGTGCAGCGCCACGTTTCAGCAGGGGTGCCGCAAGGTTCTCTGCTGGGACCGGTGTTGTACAACATCTTCGTTTGCGACATTCCTGCACCCCCCGAAAGGTGCTTGCTTTTGACCTACGCGGATGACGTATTGGTGGTGAGTTCTGGTCCAAGGGCCAGCACGGTTACCGGACGGCTCAATGCGTACCTTGCGTCTCTGCATGGCTATTTCAAAGACTGGGGCCTGAGGCTCAATGTTGGTAAGTGTGTGGCAGTCGTGTTTAGCGGCAAGTCCAAACGGATTGTCTATCCGAATTTCAGACGCTATGTCCCTGTGCTTCGTATAGGTGGCCGGATTATTCGTGTGCAGGATTCTATGAGGTACTTGGGCGTTGTTTTTCACGGTCGATTCGACTTCTGTAGACATGTTGATTTCGTGCTCTGTAAGGCGAAGTCTGTTTACTTTGGCTACTGCAGACTCCTCGGCATGAGGGGTGGTCTTCCTCCTGATGTAAGGGTTCTGATTTACCGACAGGTAATCAGGCCCATACTTACATACGCCTTTTCCGCCTGGTGTGGTATTTCGTCACACCAGATGGAAAGACTACGTGTATGAGAAAGGAGGATCATTAGGACATGCCTTGGGATGAGGAGACGCGTTGTGGTGGATGGTTCTGTCAGGAGTACACCGTGCAGGCAGATATATGGGGCCGTTGATTTCCCTAGGATTGACGTGTTTATGGTTAGGAGCGCCCTCAGATACTTTGAAAATTCTCGAGCTTCTAGTAACTTGATTGTTCAAGCTTCTCTTGACCATCCTCCGGACACTTCATCCGAGGTCACTATGAGGCATTTACGCCCGTCAGCCCTTGCCAACTTGAATGATGAAGGGATGCTGTTCTCTGATGACGTCCTGATATTTTACCATAGGAGATGTTCTCGCGGAAGGGGTGCCCCGGAGTCGAGTCGATGTAAATAGTGTACATAGTCTTTAGTTTAGATATCGTTTAGTTTTTAATTTCTTGTATATATTATTTAGGTTTATATTTATGTACTTTTTAGTTTAAGTTACCTTTTTAAGTTTAAATTTTAAGTTTTGAGAGAATTGCCCTTTTTAAGTTTGTGCTAAATTTTCGGGTGACATGATCTTATTTTTTTTTTCTTATGTATTTTAAATGAAGAGTGTGATCTATATTGCTACCTGTTGTATTCAACTGAATTTGGAAGACCCTGATATATTTTTTTTTTGCTGGGTAATATTGTATACGGAATCTTTATTTTCTAAGGTTGTTTTGTAAATTAAATTTAAGAATTTCATCAATAAAATGGCCTTTTGCAAAAAACAAAAAACAAAAACAAAACTGCGAACTAATATCATTTGTGTTTCAGTGCTAAGTGAAGTGAATTAAAAAAAATAACTAAAAATGTCTGGTCGTGGTAAAGGTGGCAAAGTTAAGGGAAAGGCAAAGTCCCGTTCCAACCGTGCTGGTCTTCAATTCCCCGTCGGTCGTATCCATCGTTTGTTGCGCAAAGGCAACTATGCTGAACGTGTTGGTGCCGGAGCTCCAGTTTACTTGGCTGCTGTCATGGAGTATTTGGCCGCTGAAGTTCTTGAATTGGCTGGCAACGCTGCTCGTGACAACAAGAAGACAAGAATTATCCCCCGTCACTTGCAATTGGCTATCCATAATGACGAAGAATTGAACAAATTGCTGTCCGGTGTCACCATTGCTCAAGGTGGTGTATTGCCAAACATCCAAGCTGTTCTCTTGCCCAAGAAGACCGAAAAGAAGGCTTAAATTATCTACGAGCATCAAAGAAAAAATGTAAATACAGGCCATCGTATAAATCAATAACAATCCGTCCTTTTCAGGACGACAAAAATTTTTTTAAAAGAGAAAAAACTATATCAAACCTTATTTTATCAAGAAAATTTACTTAAAAAATAGTTTTAAATAATAAATAAAATTTTAATTGCAGTTAAATTTAAAAAAAAAAATATTTTTTGGTCGATTTTTTTTTCAGTGGATTTGGTAATTTGCTAGCAATTTCGTTATTCGAAATTTCCTTAAACAATCCTGTTTTAGGCGTAAATACAAAAAAATCTGCCATCTATTGTTTATAGGTAAACATTTTCAAATATGTTTACATCTTATCGACTATTACAGGTCTTTTAATATACATGTCATAATTATCAGTTATCAATTATCATGCATCAACATATCGCCTTTTTGCATACATTAACATAATAAGAATTTAGTTTTATGGACCCTACTCAAGATTATCGGCATTTAATAGGATCAATGTTACCATTAGGGTACTGTAAAAACTATTTATTTTACATTTGAATATCACATGGTAATCATTGTTCATTTTCTGATGCTAAAAAAAATTGGCATATGTAATAACAAAACATCGAAACGAAGTATCTACGATCGTCCCTCTTCGTACATTTGTGACAAAGTTAGCAGCTCCAAGCAAAGGAAACATTTAATGGTAGTATATGCGTGCATTTTGGTATCTGTGTGTATGTATGCTTTTTAGTGTTGTATACCATCGTTTCATCGTATTTTTCTAATGGCGTCGGTTTTAGTTTCGTCATGTATGTATGTATATTATAGAAGCTACATTTTTGCCGACGGCAAATTGAAAAATGGTAATATTTATTTTCAAATAAATTTTATGTATTTTTTTTTTTAGTAAAAATTTATAACAAGATATATCTCTTTTTAAATATGTTTTGTGGTCCTGAAAAGGACCGATTGTTTTAGTTTTAAAGTTTTTAAAATTTTCTCCAAAATAGCGTCAAGATAATGTTTAACCGCCGAAACCGTACAAAGTGCGGCCTTGTCTCTTCAAAGCGTAGACGACATCCATAGCGGTGACGGTTTTACGCTTAGCGTGTTCAGTGTAGGTGACAGCATCACGAATAACGTTTTCCAAAAACACCTTCAGGACACCACGGGTTTCTTCGTAAATCAATCCAGAGATACGCTTTACACCGCCACGACGAGCCAAACGTCTGATTGCAGGCTTGGTGATACCTTGGATGTTATCACGCAACACTTTACGATGACGTTTAGCGCCACCTTTTCCCAAGCCTTTGCCACCTTTACCACGACCAGTCATTTTTTCACTTTTTAAATTAAATTCACTTCACAAGATATGCACAAGAACTAATACTTACCATGCTGCGATACCTCATATTTATACAAAATCCGCTCTGAATTTACTACATACACATACGCTTCGATCTATCTTCGGGGTTGTTCGTATACACTTCGTGTGTACAGATACAAATGTTGAAGCATATACGCAGCACACACCCTTATTGAAAACTGTAGCCCGCCAAATTTTTTCTATAAATATCGGGAATCGCTCCGTAAGGCAACTATTCTGTGTTGAGAACTCGTGGTGTGAACACATAAGTTTGGAAAGCGGAAGTTTGAATACAAATTTTAATCTGAAGTGCTTTTTGAAAGTGACTCTTAATTGTGATTTTGTGAAGTGCATAGTAAGCACATTGCATTTTTGGACATTTTTGGCTACTCACTCTGGAAATTGAGAAGTGATAGTAGTCACCAAAAGTTTTGTACATCACTTAAAAAAGTGAGAAGTGCATGGTAGGCAGCAATCTCTATATTCGTTTTTACTGTGCTAACAAGTGGAGAAGGAGGTGGAGTTTGGAAACAATACCGGCGCACAGCACCTATGTGCGCCAAAAGAAATTGTCAGTTTGGTCAGAGATGCTACTGACCATAATCGCACCTTAATGGCTGAATCAAGCTACTATGGAATATTGAGCGAGCAGGCGCTGGGCTCCGCTCATAATCAAGACAAAATGGATGCTTCGACATCTAATGCATCCAAAAAGGCAGTTCAGGACACCTGTACGTCTGATGGAGGCGCGTCCGCCAGTGACAAAAGGCGCAAACGCAAAAAGAAGAAGAAGAATGGCAGTGGAAGTGGCAGTGATTCGCAATACGAGGACTTCCGTATTGACTTAATCACGTCACAGTTTATGGAAACCATTGAGAGGCTCGAGAAAGAGAAGCGTCAACTTGCTAATGAGTTGGCTGAACTGCGCTCACTCATACAGAGCAATGTTCAAAATCAAACACCTAGCCCTGGCGTAATCAGGGGCAACAATGACCATGACGTCAGATATACTGCAGCTAGAGGTGATGATGACATGGACGTCGTTAATGAGTACTCACTCCAGAGAGAAAAACAAATGTCGGTCAAAGCAGCCGAAGGCTTTGACACAGCGATGAAGGATGCCAGAAGACCGTTGGTAAAGCCGAGAGAAATGTGGGTCAAGGCAAATGGAAACGAAGTAGCGGGAACCAACAAAGATACACCAACAGAAACAACAAACAAAGTTACATCAGCAACAGCAACTACAGAGAAAATAACATCAGCAGCAGCCCCCAGCAAAGGCGCTATACGGAAGACAACTCTCCCTGGCGATACACAGGGACGATTGACCACTGGCGGAGGAAATCCAGGACACTAGCCAAACATTGCTCAGCCGAGAGGAAAAGGTAAGTCCAGCCCACCTGTGATTAGGGTATATGGTAGTAATCCTAAGGATATGACGGATAGGCTAGCTATACATTTGGGTCACTCCCTATTCAGCATTAGGCTGATAAACAGGAACTTGGTCGGTCTACATCTTAGTAAGATGGAAGACCATGCGAAGGCAAAAGAGTTCTTAACGAACATAGGTCTTAATTTCTTCACTTTTACGCCAAGGGAACTTAGACCATTCTCCCTTATGATACGGGGCCTCTCGGGCACGTACGATGTGGAGGATCTTAGACAGTTTCTTGCAGGCTGTGGCCTCAGTCTGGATGTGCTCAAGATAATAAGATTGGAAGGAGATCGCTGGATCGTCCAATTAGGAAACGGGTCCGACTTCGGTGGTTTTAAGAAGCTGCAGTACATACTGCATTGCCGCGTGAGTATAAGGAGGAATAAGGCGGGAGGCTTAACCCAATGCAGGAATTGCCAACGATTTGGTCACATTTCCCTGAATTGTAAGATGGCGTTTCGATGTGTTAAATGCGGTGGTTCACATGGTCCGGACAACTGCGATATCCCGGAAAGGGACCTGAACACGGAGGAGAATGTGGCTACCGAGCCTTCTACTGGACGAATAGTGAGGACCGTTGGAGTCCCAGTTCACTGTGTCAATTGTAAGGCTGACGGACATGTGGCAAGCTCCAAAGACTGTCCGAAACGTAAGGAAATACTCCGAAGGAGAGCAGGTAAGGGGGCTGCTCCCATGAAAACGACCAGCGGAATTACTGTCCCTCCTCCTCCCATTGATGGCAGAGGTGGTTCGTACGCCGATATGGCCCGTGGGATGCGTGGAGATGCATCTACATCGACAGCTACGACTCGGAAGAGTCCATCTGGAGGCATTGACGGGGCCCTGGCCCACTTTGATGGCGAGTGCAGACGACTCCTTGGCGGCGATCTGATGACCTGCGTTAAGAAGATTGGGGCGTATGCTGATACATATTGCCAACTTAGAACCGATGAAGAGAGAACCCGTGCGCTCTACGGGCTATTGTTATCGATGCGCCTTGATGCCCAGTTTTAAGACAGTCTTTATAAATGTCAACTCAATAGTGTCTCGACATAAGAGACACTATCTTCAGATTTTCGTGAAGCAGCAGAAACCGGATGTCTTGATGATAGCTGAGCATGGCCTCACGGAGAGGCATGTATTTGGACTAGAGGGCTACGACTGTCACATACAATATAGGACGACTGGCATTAGAGGCGGCGGTACGGCCATATTTATAAAGACTGGCATTAAGGCTGAGAGGTGTATTTGCGATCTCGGCGGCTTACAGGGTACACTGGTTAGGGCTTCGACGCCCGAGGGTTATGTTCTCTTTGCCCCATTGTATAGTAGGCCACAGGATGCTCTTGACATACAAGCACTGGATAGATTGGCAGATCTAGTAGGCTCCACGGAGGCGATAATTGGTGGTGATCTCAACTCTAGGCATCCAGATTGGGGGGATGCTGTCCAGAACGCGAGTGGCCGCCGTCTGCATGAGTGGCTTAGGATGACACCAACCATGTCGTTGCTGAAGACAGAGGGGCCCTCGAGGAGGACTGCTATGTCTAGCTCGTACATCGACTTCTTCTTGAAGACTAATGGGATTCAGCCGACGGATGTTTCGCGGTCTCATAGGGGACTTGAGACGCTGGATTACGACTCGGACCACAGGGCCGTCGTCCTTGAGATTGGCGAAATGGTTTTTGAAAGGAGTCAGCCCACAGAGATCTTCGATTTTAGAAGCTTAAGAATGCGACGATTTAATGAAAGGCTTGCTGCGGCCCTGGACAGATGCGAATTGCCGATTGCCAGTAATGCGACTGTTGCAGAAATCGATGGGGCGATCGAGGCAATGGATAGAGCCTTTTCCGAGGCCATGAGTGAAAGCATCGACAAGATTAGGCCACATAAGGGAACCCTGAGAAAATTGCCAGAGGACATATTGGAACTCATCCACAAAAAGAAAACCCTGAGAAGGCGACGTTTCCGGATTATGGACCAGCAGGAATCATCAACCCTTGGGGCTACCATAAGGAACTTAGGGAACATAATTGCCCAGCGTATTGCTCGTTTTGAGGACCAGAATTACATGCAAATGCTTGATAATATTAGGCCGAACAGTGAAATGTTCAGCAAGCTGAAGAGTATAAGGGCCGCTGGGAGACGGAGTAAAATCTGTGATCTTATCCAGGAAGACGGGCGAAGCACCACATCTGACGAGGAAAAGGCGAATGCTGTTGCGCGTGAGTTGGCGAAGATCCAACAAGGCGTCATGAACCCTGGAGCATTGATGATGTTCAGGACATGTACATACCGAAGATTGAGTTCCGTGATGGAAACTTAGCGGATGCCTCCACAACTGTGGAGGGTTCTTTCAGGATTATAAAACCAGCGGAAATTGGGTCTGTCCTCCGCACCATGAACAACAAGAAGAGCTCGGGAGAGGACGGCATTCCGAACTATGTGCTCCGCAGGACTGACGCTAGGGTATGGCGATTCTTAGCGATTGTCTTCAACCACTGCCTGAACCTTGGATACTTCCCCAGGGCGTGGAAGATGGCAAGGGTGGTCCCTGTATTGAAACCGGGAAAGGATCCGACATCGCCAGCAAGTTACAGACCGATATCCCTACTCTCGTCAATCTCGAAGCTCTTTGAAATTTTTATCCTACAGGAGATGAATTGCCACATTGAGGAAGCTGGGATGCTGATAGGATCGCAGTTTGGGTTCAGGAGATCTAGCTCCACTACACACGCCCTGACGGCCCTCACAAGTAGGGTTGTGGAGGGATTCAACAACCGGTGTGTGACGATAGCGGCCAGCTTGGACTTTGAGAGGGCCTTCGACTCGGTCTGGCAGGAGGGCATAGTCCGAAAGATGAGGACATTCGGCTTTCAAGATTCCCTTATAGACATTGTAGAGGACTATCTCAGGGAGAGATCCTTCAGCGTTGTGGTAGCTGATTCGAAGTCTGCCACACAGAGAATCAGAGCTGGAGTACCGCAGGGATCTGTCCTAGGACCGGTTCTCTATAATGTTTATCTGGCAGATATACCGGAGCCGACTAATGGGGAACTTCTTCTCATCTATGCGGACGACATACTTGTCGCATCGACACATGCCAGGGCCAAGCGGAAACCTGGAGGAATACCTTGACACTCTACAAGGGTATTTTGAGACATGGAGACTTGGCCTGAATGTCCAAAAGTGCCGGACAATGGTATTCCGAGGGAGGAAGCGGAATTTGTACAAGAACGCCAGATCGTACGTCCCCAGCATTAAGATTGGAGGCGATACTATCGTAAATTATGGATCCTTGAAGTATTTGGGTGTGATTTTCCAGGAGGATATGACATTCACGCGTCATGTCGATTACCTTTTGGATAAGGCAAAGGCTGCTTTCCACGCCTACGCATCGTTACTGAGGAGGAAAGGAGGACTGAGTAGGAAGATTAAGCTCACCATTTATAAACAAGTTGTTAGACCCACATTGGCCTATTCTTTCCTGGTATGGAGCTCCATATCATCGGCACAAATGGAGAAGATAAGGATATTCGAGAGAAAGATGTTGCGGTATTCTCTTGATATGAGAACGAAGGTGGAAACCCAGGGGCAGTATAGGAATACCCCAAATAGAGAGGTATATGGCGACGCTAGATTGCCCAGAGTGGACGCCTTCATGGTGAACGTTGCGCTGAAACACCTGCAGGGTTATGCCGCCCACCCAAATGCGATTGTCCGGGAGATGAGCCTCTCGCGCCGGGATTTCGACAGCCTTAGAAATGCCGAAAGGGGCCTTCCTCCTACGTGCCTTGGACATATGGCCGAAAACAATATGCTGTTTGATGAGCATGGTAGACTTATGTTCTACCATAGGAGATTTGGGAGAATGGACTTTGAAGATCCGGTTTATAAAGTGGACCAGTGGCTACCTGGTAGCATTTGATTTGTTTTGTAAATATGTAAATAGTAAAATGGATTGTTTGTTTTGTTTTAGTTATATTTTATTTTGTTTTATGTTTTGTTTGTAAATAGTTTTGTAAATAGTGTTATTTTTTTGATGGATTAATCTTGTTTGTTTTCTAGTAGCATTTAAGTAGGTTTTAAATTAGTTTTAGGATTTTAAATCCCGGTTTTTACCTTTTTATCCGGGGGTGTCGAATTTACTTTAAAGGATTACTACCCTAGGAATAATAAGAATATGAATGGGCTGGACTTTGTACCTTTGTCATTCAACGTATTGATTAATCTATTATTTTAATAATTAATTAATGTTATTAGAATACATCTCTAGAGAATATCTATGATAGCTAGAGTAAGTATCTACACTAATTATAAGAATATGTTATAAATGAAATACGAAAAGATATGGGAAATAAAAGAATATATGCGTAAGGCAACTATTACAGTGTTAACAGTGTTTGTGTGCATATCGTGAAGTGAACTAAAAACCTCTAGTGAAAAATGGCTCGTACTAAGCAAACTGCCCGTAAATCTACTGGTGGCAAAGCCCCTCGTAAGCAATTGGCTACCAAAGCTGCTCGTAAGAGCGCACTAGCCACCGGTGGTGTTAAGAAGCCACATCGTTTCCGCCCTGGTACCGTTGCTTTGCGTGAAATCCGTCGCTACCAGAAGAGTACTGAGTTGTTGATCCGCAAATTGCCTTTCCAACGTTTGGTTCGTGAAATTGCCCAAGATTTCAAGACTGACTTGCGTTTCCAGAGCTCTGCTGTCATGGCCTTGCAAGAAGCTAGCGAAGCCTACTTGGTCGGTCTCTTCGAAGATACCAACTTGTGTGCCATCCATGCCAAGCGTGTCACCATCATGCCCAAGGATATCCAATTGGCCAGACGTATTCGTGGAGAACGTGCTTAAATTATTGACATTTTAAAAGCCAACTTTTTTTTACAAAAACAATCGGTCCTTTTCAGGACCACAATATTTTTATAAAAAAGAGAAAAAAAATTATTCAAAACTTACACCTTTTTATTTTTATTAAAATAAATATATATAGTCTTTTTTTTGGGGATGGAAAAATACACTATTTATATTAAAAAAAAATTTTTCTTTTCTATGCGTTTTACTTTTGGTAATATTGAGTTTCAAAACATGGAGCGAAATCAAAAACTTTTTTTAAAAAAAATTATTTAATTTACTTTTTATGGTTAATTGAAAATTTTTATTTTCTATTAGCAACAGTATATTTGCTGTTATTCTTTTTGCAAAATTTGATTTATCGTAGTAGCTACATAACAAGAATGAATGAAGATAAAAACAGGCAGGCCAATACATTCGAGAGAATTTTAACTTTAAATAGATAATTTAGATACATTGAATATACATTTTTTCTGTATTTTTTATTATTTTTAAACAAATGATATTTTTTGCTATTCTAAAAACTGTTTTAAAAAGAATAAAATAGTATTTTAATATTTTAAATTATTAAAGGGAAATAGATTTCGTTCGGTATGCAACTGTTCTACATTTGCTTGCTTAGACAAGGGCATTTTTCAATTTGTGCTTAATTTCCAAAAAAAAAAACAATATATATATTTTTTTAAATTTGTGATTGCAACAATACATTGTTTAGAATTTACATTTTTAAATTTTTTATTTAGTTTCAAGTCCACTTTATATAGAAAAAAATATTTTATAATAAATGCAATAGAGCTCATCGCACATTTTGCATAGCCAACGACGTTGGTATAACATAGCATCGTAATATTTTAGACTTTTCGTAACAAACGTACACTTTTTACAAATTATGTAACATTTTAATAGAAATCTATCATTTCTATAATATTTTATGATAAAATTTTCCTAAAACATTTTTACATTAGAGCTTTCAAATTAATTTGCAGAAAAACTTTTATTCATGGAAAATACGCCAATATGGTGAATTCAACTGTCATAGACTACATAATAAAATCGATTATTTCACTATGAAAATCATCCAAATTTTCACTTTTTTTTACACTTCTTTCAAGAAAACATATCAAGATTCCATACTAAATTTTTATAAAAACCAATTTTCAATAAAAATTGGAAAATTTTTTAATTTAGTTACAATTTTATCATAACATTTTTATAAACTTTCAACTCAAAGCCTTATAACTCGGTAACGCTTAAAGATAATTAACTCGGATTTTCTTTAATGATTAGCTGGATATCTCTACTAGAAGAATTGTATAAAAAATAAAAAGAAATTGTTACTATCTCATCGTAAAATGAATAATTCTGTGAAAACTTTTGTAAAAATTTTTATTCGCTTCCACACAACGTTTCGCAAAATTTCGTAGTTGACTACTATGTACTTCTCATAATTTCGATGTACCCAGCCATCACTAGTCTAAAGGTTGAAACCATATTTTCAACCAATCAGCGTACACCAGTAGTGAGTGTATATTTACAAAGTGTTAAAGTGTGTTTAAAAAGAAAAATATAAGTGAAATCATGTCTGACGCCGCCGTTGTTGAAGCCACCGCATCTCCAGTCGCCGCTGTTGAGAAAAAGGCACCTAAGAAAGCCGCTGCCAAGGCAAAGAAACCCTCTGCTGCCCCAAGCCATCCACCAACCCAACAAATGGTCGATGCTGCCATCAAAACATTGAAAGAACGTGGTGGTTCCTCATTGCCTGCCATCAAGAAATACTTGGCCAGCACATACAAAGTTGATGCTGTAAAATTGGCCCCATTCATCAAGAAGTACTTGAAGAGCGCTGTTGCTAGTGGAAAATTGATCCAAACTAAAGGTAAGGGTGCCTCCGGTTCATTCAAATTGTCCCCATCTGCCTCGAAGGAACCTAAAGCAAAGAGCGCTGAAAAGAAGAAGAAGGCCCCAGCCGGTGATAAGAAAAAGAAGGCAGCAGCACCCAAAAAGGCAGCCGGTGAAAAGAAAGCCGCTGCAAAGAAGCCTTCCGCTGCTAAAAAGACCGCCGAGAAGAAGAAAACCGAAAAGGCCAAGGCTAAAACTGCCAAAAAGACAGGTACAGTGTAAAGCTAAACCCGCAAAAACAGCCGCCAAAGCATCAGCCACTAAACCAAAGGCACCCAAGGCAAAAACCACCGCTGCCAAGCCCAAAAAGGCTGCCGCAGCAAAGAAGCCAGCTGCCAAGAAGACCGCCGCTAAGAAGTAATTTTTCCATGCAAAATTACTTATCATGTCAAAATTATTATTTTCGATATTCGAAAGCAGTATATCTAACAGTCCTTTTCAGGGCTACAAAAAATTTTTAAAAAGAGACCAAATTTGACTCAAACAATTTTTTAATTACCTAATAAATACTATGTTAATTTTAAGGGAAAAGCTAATCACAGCCCTTTTCGTAGCTGTAAAACATCTGTTGAAATCTTTTAATACCATTGTTACCTAATATGGGAATAAATTACCCTTTAAGGAAATTTAAGTAATCACATGTTAAATGGGATTTTTTCCGCAACTGGATTAACTGTTTCACTTAGGATCATAAACCAAAGCAATTACTAAGAATTATGAAAATCACTTAATGTTAAAGAAAATCTCATTTAGCATACCTAACCAATAAGAGAGTGGCGTACAATATTCCCTTCAAAAATCGCACTTAGCATACCTATTTCATTCTTTACGAGCATACCTACCCATAGATCTCGCGTACAAACGCATAAGTCCACATATACATCTCTACACCATTTCACGCTAACATACTAGTATACATCCCTAAAAAATTTAGTATCAACACACACGCTCACATATACTCGAACATCAATACAACGTTGCATACCGAGTGTTTGAGCATAAGAGCAATATGTGTTGATCATACTACTGTAGATGTAGATGGTGCTAAGCAAGGAGGGCAATATTAGAGTATGGGTAGTATACATATTTTATTTTAAAAAAGTAATAAGGGCAATGTGAGGGTGAGTGGTAGATATATTTTTTCTTTAAATTTGTAAATATAAATTAATTTTAGTTGAATAACGAATTAAGTCTCTTTTTTAATTTATTTTGTGGCCCTGAAAAGGGCCTTTGATGTTGTAGGGAAAATATTGTACGAAGAAATAAGTATGCCATTTACTTGGAGCTGGTGTACTTAGTAACGGCTTTGGTACCTTCACTGACAGCGTGCTTAGCCAAATCACCGGGCAATAATAGACGGACGGCAGTTTGGATTTCCCGACTGGTGATGGTGGAACGCTTGTTGTAGTGAGCCAAACGGGAGGCTTCGGCGGCGATACGTTCAAAGATATCGTTGACGAAACTGTTCATGATGCTCATGGCCTTTGAGGAGATACCAGTATCGGGATGGACTTGCTTCAACACTTTGTAAATGTAGATAGCATAACTCTCCTTACGCTTGGTGCGTCTCTTGGTCTTGTCACCCTTAGTGATGTTCTTTTGGGCTTTGCCGGCCTTCTTTGCTGCTTTACCACTGGCTTTTGGAGGCATTTTCACTTGGTTTTTTTTTAAGTCACACAAACACTTTTAACACTGTTCACGATTTTGTGTGTTTGATTTTTTTCATTTCATTTCATTTATTGCCATTTTTTGATTCTTACATATATTACAGAGTAAAGGCTTAACTCTAACACAAAATTATATATGTTGGTACTCTATTTCCCTCATCTACAACTATTCCATAATAAATGACCCAGTCTCCGACCGCGGTCACATCGCCAGCGTTAACAAACAAAACATCGAAAAATTCAAGGTCCAAAAAATAGAATCATTAAAAAAAAAACCCACATTAAATTAATGAAAATAAGCTTAACCTAAATGAGATTTAAATCTAATGAGACTTAAAACTATATATTAAAACTACTATGTACATTATTTACAATATTCATACAGTCTACTGCGCCGTCCTATACACAGTATTGTACAAATCAAAAGTGCCATACCTCCTGTGATAAAAATAGAGGGCTTCACCGTCATATAAGAGTCCTGCATCTCTCAACCTTAAAATTGCAGCCGGTGGCAAAAATCTCCTTTGTGTAAGACAATAAATGTCATCCTCCAATCGCAGGGAGGAAGCAACCAAATCATTGCTAAGGTCTTGCGCTCTCTCCATAAATTTCAGGGCCATGCCTGTCATGTGGACGTCAATACGCTGTATACCAGCCCTGTCATAAGTCTCCCTACACGACACATGTCTAAATGAACCGTCACTCAGAACCCTAGGCCGCAGGCCCAAACACGACCTAAGGACGCCTCGCTCCCACATCCTAAGCCTTTCCATTTGAGCTGACGAAATGCCATACCATACAGGAAAGGCGTAGGATATGACAGGTCGGATCACCTGGCGGTAAATCAGTAGCCGGACCGTAGGGGAGAGACCACCTCTCCTAGCCAAGATAGCGCTATACCCAAAATACAACCTCTTGGCCTTGGCCAAGACATACTCCATATGCCCTATAAAATTAAATTTGCCATCAAAGACCACACCAAGATACTTAATAGTAGGAGAAAGGGCCACGACGTCCCCACCGATGCGCAAAACCGGAAAATACCACTTGAAATTGGGGTACACTGCACGACCACGACCCCTAAAAACAACGGCAGAACATTTGGAAACATTGAGAGAGAGTCTCCACCTAGAGAAATACGCATGCAACTCCCCCAAGTAAGAGTTGAGCCTTGAGGTAACGGTACTAGCCCTCGGACCGGAAAAGGCCACCATCAGGTCATCAGCATAGGCCAACAAAAGGCATCCAGGTGGCGGGAGTGGAACATCGCTGGTAAAGATCGTGTACAAGATCGGGCCAAGAAGGGACCCCTGGGGAACCCCAGCCAAAACAGGACGCCGGGCAGACATCTCCTCACCAACCCTCACCGCAAAGGAGCGCCCTTCAAGGAAACTGGATATCAACCTACACACCTGCCTGTCGAAACCAAAAGACCTGAGTTTAAACAGAACTCCATCGTGCCAGACAGAGTCGAAGGCCTTAGCAAGATCAAGTCCAACCGCCACGGACCCATGCCTCCTGTCAAAACCCCTCACCACATGGCTCGAAAAAACAGCCAGGGCATGAGATGTAGAGTGCCCTCCTCTAAAACCGAACTGAAAATCCCCTATCGTGTTCCTCTCTCCAACCGTCTCCTTCACCCTCTCGAGAATAAAAAACTCCAGGAGCCTGCCAAAGGGCGACAAAACGGAAATGGGCCTGTACCCCTGGCATCCAGCAGAATCCGACCCAGGTTTTGGAATGGGCACCACCGAAGCAACCTTCCACGCCGAAGGAAAATACCCAAGATTAAGGCAATGATTAATCAAAATGGCCAGAAATCGAAAAATCACATCGCCAGACCTATTCAGCGCGACATCAGGGATCCCATCGACACCCATGGCCTTCTTGGGAGACCTAGTGGCCAAGGCACCACCCACATCAGAAGGTCTCACAAAGCAGCCCTGTTCCCATAACGCCCCTGAAGACACCACTGATCCATCCGCCGTGTTGGAGGCACCAAAATCCAAAAGGGGAGTCCTGTCACAGCGACACTCATCAGCCACATTAGTAACTTCTTCATCCAGCCCATCATCTCCCGTGCCATCTGGTCCACACTGCAGGTACACAGCCAAAGCCTCAGCCTTACCAGCATCGTCCATCACCACACCCCCAGAAGGGGTTCTTAAGTCTCCCACCGGCTCTCGTCTCGCTAAACTAGCGGCTCTCTTAACACGACCGTAAGTACTGTTATCCACCCGGATACTGCACAAAAAATCCTGGAAACTCTCCTGATTAGAAAGGTACACAGCGCCCTGTATAATCCTGTCCAGATTCCGAATATCGGCCTTAAGTATCGCGCGCCTCTCCGGATCAGCCGATCTGTGCATTGTCCTGCATAGTCTCCTACGCTCCCGAATAAAACCATCCACATGTGAAGGCAAAGCAGGCAATCCCCTAGTCGCAGGAACCCTCGGAACAGACGCGTCAATCGCCTCACGAAAAACCTCACTCATTCTTTCAATGCAGCCATCAACCTCTTCCACAGATGCATTTCGGTCAATGGGGAGCGAACATGCATCTAGGCCACGCCCTAACAGCGACCTATACCTACGTCCATTGATACGCCGAAAGTCCAGAAATGTGCAGGGTTCCTTGTTCCTGACTTCACCAGTAGATATGCCAATATGTATGGCCCTATGATCAGATTCGTAATCAATCGTGGTACACCTACTACCATCCAGCAAAGGAAGACCTGGAGTCAATAAAAATAGGTCAATATATGAACCCGAGGCGCCGTTAGGCCGTGTAGGCTCATCAGCAGAACACGCAATGAAATTAGGCGATCCCAAAAGCAGACCAGCCAGCCTTCTACCCCTTGCATCCATCTCCAGCCCTCCCCATGACGGGTGTTTCGCATTCAGGTCTGCACCAATGACCATCTCACTATCCATACATACAGAGAACAAAGAATTCAAATCACTCTCCCTCATATCATCACCTGGTCTGAGATAAAGAGAAGCAAAAAAGATAGCAGAACCATCCCTAAGCCACAACTTAACCACACAAGACTCTATGAAACCAGTGTCCACAACGACCCTTTCGCAACCAAAAGCCTCCCTTACCAGAACCGCCGTACCACCACCTCTGCGCCCAATTCTGTTCTGACGAAAAGCCCTATAACCCTCCAACTCAAGTTTGTGGGAGCTCGAGAGCTTGTGCTCTGCCAAAAGCAGAACATCAGGATCTCGTTCCCTCACAAACGCCTGCAGGAAATGTCTCCTAACTAGCGACACGCACGAGTTAACATTGACAAAAATAATAGATAACGACCTAGACATCACAAAGCGACCGTAAAAGTGCCGTCAAAGCACCCGCCTCACCAACCTCCCCAACCATTCTATCATAATCTGGAGCAAAACGCCTCATCTTGGCAAAAATCTCCACAAAATTAGCACCAAACACGCGCTGACAATCATCGAACAAATCGACCTTACGAGCCTGCCCCATCCGTGCAACACCAGGAGCAATTGAAGACCGAGCACCAATACCACCACGAGTATTAGAAAGAGACGGAAAAGATCGCGGCCCCATAGAAGCCGCGTACGAAAGACCTGCAATCCTGGTGGACCTAGCCACTGCCTTCGCCCTCGCCTCATTCCTACGCACCTCGCGCTGAGCAACAATTGCCAACCAACGTGGGCACTCCTTAGATCCAGCAGAGTGACCCACAACATCACAATTCACACAGCGGACACCCTGAGGAACCCCATCCGAAACACCAACATCCCCCTTCTGCACCTCGCAATCCACAAGGTCATGTGGCCCACCACACACAGCACACCTGAAGGGCATGCTACAATTCTTGGACAAGTGTCCAAACCGCTGACATCTATAGCAACGAGTAGGGCCCTGCGACTCATCCTTCCTGAACCTTACCTTACAATGGAGCATCCGGTCCATGCCATACAACTTATCCATATCCGTGGACCTACCGACCCTGAGCACCCATCTATCCCCAGTCACATTCCGGACACTAACAACATCAATCTTAAAATCAACTTGCGACACAAGGTATTCCCTAACTTCCTCAGGGCTAAATTCCCTCGATAATCCCTCGACCACAACAGCATAAGGAACCACGGCACGAGGCGTGTGCGTATGGCAGGAATAACCCCTTTCCCTGAAGAAAGCGCATGTCCTATCAAAATTAGCCAACCCATTAACTCTTATATTAATAATGTTGTGCCTTACCACTTTGACGGTGAAATCCCCTTTACACATAAATGTACCTAGGATGTTGACTACCTCTTTCACACTGGCGTTATAAACTGTAATAGCAGGCATCTTTCCTCCACCAGGTGTCTGCTTGCCATTAATAGTGTTCACGGCCGGTCTGGTATCAGCCGCTCCTTTCGCCTTCATAAGATTCAGCTTGGGAATCGCTCCAGTCTTTCTGCCTAGCGTTGCGCCACTAGACAAATTATTTGATGCAGCTCTGCCATCTTTTGTCGATTCAAGCTCCCTCTCGTTAGCCTTGATTACCATCGAAATAGTCGAAGGTCCTTGCCTTTCCTGCCGCTCCGGAACAATAGCTTTTTGCGGCCCAATATTCAACGCTGTGACGGGGTTTTCGGCTACCCCGCCCGACATATCTTGGTCTTTTGTCACATTAGCAACATCATACGCATCTGCAACATTACACGCCATGTCCATAGCAATGTCATTGTTAACGTTGACATTGCTAGGATGAGGAGATGTATTCTCTCTCTGCAGCAGCTCTTGGATAGTCTTCCTCAATTGAGCATTCTCCTCTTGCAAACGGCTGATGGTGTCGTTAAGCCGTCCCAGCGTAACGCTCAAACAAAAATCTCCATAGGCGACCTGCTCTCCTTCAGAACTCATGCTATTCTTCTTTTTCTTCTTCCTTTTTAATTTCTTTTCGCCACGCAAAGCCTCGGACGTCTGTGCACTTGCGTCTGAAGTAACGTCTTTCTGCTTTTCATCCATTACTTTAGAATGAGTTTCCATAGTATCGAATCGACCAGCTATGCCAGTGGCCAATTTGGTATCGCCGGATTTATTCATATCCAAATTATATGCATCGCCTCTAACGGTACTTGGATCAGCTTCCTCGCGTCCACTGAATCCAAAGACACCGTCACCACTTATAGTAAAACTCGCCAATTCAAATGCAATAGTACTTCTTACTATGCGATTCTCAAAAAAGCAGTTAAACTCGCCTTTACAAAATTTCCTCTGCGCAGCACTGGCGCCTACTCCCGCTTCTCAAAAAATCAAATAACCTTTGACCAAAAATTATGAATTTTGCCAGCACTGATGCCTACGATCAATTCTCAAACGAGGCAATGCTCGTGACAACAAGAAGACAAGAATTATCCCCCGTCACTTGCAATTGGCTATCCGTAATGACGAAGAATTGAACAAATTGCTGTCCGGTGTCACCATTGCTCAAGGTGGTGTATTGCCAAACATCCAAGCTGTTCTCTTGCCCAAGAAGACCGAAAAGAAGGCTTAAATTATCTACGAGCATCAAAGAAAAAATGTAAATACAGGCCATCGTATAAATCAACAACAATCCGTCCTTTTCAGGACGACAAAAATTTTTTTAAAAGAGAAAAAACTATATCAAACCTTATTTTATCAAGAAAATTTACTTAAAAAATAGTTTTAAATAATAAATAAAATTTTAATTGTAGTTAAATTTAAAAAATATTTTTTGGTCGATTTTTTTTCAGTGGATTTGGTAATTTGCTAGCAATTTCGTTATTCGAAATTTCCTTAAACAATCCTGTTTTAGGCGTAAATACAAAAAAAATCTGCCATCTATTGTTTATAGGTAAACATTTTCAAATATGTTTACATCTTATCGACTATTGCAGGTCTTTTAATATACATGTCATAATTATCAGTTATCAATTATCATGCATCAACATTTCGCCTTTTTGCATACATTAACATAATAAGAATTTAGTTTTATCGACCCTACTCAAGATTATCGGCATTTAATAGGATCAATATTACCATTAGGGTACTGTAAAAACTATTTATTTTACATTTGAATATCACATGGTAATCATTGTTCATTTTCTGATGCTAAAAAAAATTGGCATATGTAATAACAAAACATCGAAACGAAGTATCTACGATCGTCCCTCTTCGTACATTTGTGACAAAGTTAGCAGCTCCAAGCAAAGGAAACATTTAATGGTAGTATATGCGTGCATTTTGGTATCTGTGTGTATGTATGCTTTTTAGTGTTGTATACCATCGTTTCATCGTATTGTTCTAATGGCGTCGATTTTAGTTTCGTCATGTATGTATGTATATTATAGAAGCTACATTTTTGCCGACGGCAAATTGAAAAATGGTAATATTTATTTTCAAATAAATTTTATGTATTTTTTTTTTTTTTAGTAAAAATTTATAACAAGAAATATCTCTTTTTAAATATGTTTTGTGGTCCTGAAAAGGACCGATTGTTTTAGTTTTAAAGTTTTTAAAATTTTCTCCAAAATAGCGTCAAGATAATGTTTAACCGCCGAAACCGTACAAAGTGCGGCCTTGTCTCTTCAAAGCGTAGACGACATCCATAGCGGTGACGGTTTTACGCTTAGCGTGTTCAGTGTAGGTGACAGCATCACGAATAACGTTTTCCAAAAACACCTTCAGGACACCACGGGTTTCTTCGTAAATCAATCCAGAGATACGCTTTACACCGCCACGACGAGCCAAACGTCTGATTGCAGGCTTGGTGATACCTTGGATGTTATCACGCAACACTTTACGATGACGTTTAGCGCCACCTTTTCCCAAGCCTTTGCCACCTTTACCACGACCAGTCATTTTTTCACTTTTTAAATTAAATTCACTTCTCAAGATATGCACAAGAACTAATACTTACCATGTTTATTTATTTATTTACCATATTTTTCATTTAACAATTTTTGCCTTATAAGCTACGATCTTATGTCTTATTTTCTTTAGCATATATATATATATATTTCTATAAAGTTCTTACATTCTAATTATATACTAATGTTTTTGGTAGGCCAGCCAAACCCATTATCCTTATTTCATTCTAGTTCCACTTTAAAAGCCCGTGGAGTCACTTATCATATTTGCCCTAGTAAAAAGGTAAAGAAAAACTCTAGGATCTAACTCTCAAATGTTTTTTTTTTTTTATATTTCCTACTTAAAACTAATAAAACGTATTTACATAACAAAAACTAAAAAGGAAATCATAATAAAACAAAAAATTCAAAAAGGTATTTACATAATATTTACAGGTTCATAAACTTAAATTAACAATCCATTCTTGAAAGCAAAATTATTAAGGTATTTACAAAAAGGTCATAAAATTATTCTCTCCAAATTCTATTTCCCCCATAGGGGATCTCTCATTGCGAAGTACGATAAACAAGATCGTCAAAACCGTATGTTCGGAACCGTCTATGATAAAACAGCAGCCGACCATTCTCATCGTAAAGTTTCCCATTCTCGGACATGTTTAACAAGGAGGCCGGGGGTAAGTATGCCCCTTGTCGAATGTATCGGTCAAAAGTCTCATCAGAGACAGCGCAGCCCCTTACCATCTCATTTGGATGGCTGGAGCATTTCGAGAGTTGATCAAGGGCAGTCCGTGTCATAAATACATCGATCCGGCCCAAAGCGCTCAATTCATATATCCTCCTACAGCTAGGCCTGATCCAGTGCCCTTCCTCATCCATCCTGCATCTGAGATCCAGACAATATCTAAGGATCCTTCTCTCCAACATCCGAATCCTCTCCATCTGATGAGATGATATGGAGAACCATATCGGGAATCCGTATGACATCGACGGACGCACAATCTGTCTATATATGGCCAGTTTAACCCTCCGGCTCAGGCCTCCCCTTCCCGCGAGGGCACTGTACAATGCCTGGAAAGCCATCCTACCCTTCGCCATGACATGGTCCACATGACGCGTATAGGTCATGTCCTCTTGAAATACAATGCCCAGGTACTTCAGGACCCTTGCATTAGCAATCACCTCCCCTCCGATGGTCACCCTAGGTATATATCCCCTAGCGTTCTTGAATATCCGCTTCTTGATGCCCTTGAACATAATCGTTCTGCACTTCTCCACGTTGAGCGAGAGTCTCCATCTGTCGAAATAAATCCTGAGGGTCTCCAGGTACCTGGTCAAATTCCTCTCAGCTATCCTCGCGCTGGCATGAGTGGACGCCACCATTATGTCGTCCGCATATATTAGCAGAAGTTCCCCTCCCTGTGGGAGAGGAATATCTGCTAAGTATATGTTGTACAGTACAGGGCCCAGCACCGAGCCCTGTGGTACCCCCGCCATCACGGCCCTCGTATCAGACCTAACGGTCCCTAAGGCCACAGCAAATGATCTGCCTCTGAGGTACTCCCCCACCAAGGCAACAACATACCGATCGAAACCGAATGTCCTCATCTTCTCTACAATACCCATCTGCCACACGGTATCGAAGGCCTTCTGGAAATCCAAGCTGACGGCTATGGTAGCACAGCGGTCGTTCAACCTTCTTGTCACCCTGTCCGTCAGGGTCATCAGTGCATGTACCGTCGAGGTCTGCCTTCTAAAACCAAATTGGCAATCGCCAAGAACAGCCTCCGTATCGAGATGTTCGTTCAGCCTCTCCAGAATCACTATCTCAAACAGCTTCCCCACGTTCGATAGAAGCGAGATTGGCCTATATCCACCTGGGTCAGTGGGATCCTTGCCCGGTTTAGGTACTGCGACAACCTTGGACACCTTCCACTCCTTAGGGAAATATCCAACATTTAATGAGTGGTTGAATATTAGGGTCAGGGCAGACCATGCCCCTCTGCCAGCCCTCTTCAGAACAAAATTCGGGATTCCGTCTTCTCCACAACTCTTTTTGTTATTTAGCCTCTTGAGATAGGCTCCTATTTCCTCCACTTTGACCAGCCGTAACGGTACTGCGGTCGATCCCGGGATCACTGTCCCATCTGCAAAATAGTCTGTGCCAAAATCCACCATAGGTGCCAAGGGCTCTTCATCGTCATCAGGGGCGTATCCGGCTACAGCAGTCCCCTGTATTCTCGCAAATTCACTAGCTAGTATCTCGGCCTTTTCTCGATCGGCCACAGCTCTCCTGCCACCCGAGTCCACCAAGTCATCGATTCCCCTTCTCCTTAGGGCACCACTCAGCCCCTTCACCTTTCTGTACATGTCCTTGTCTGCGGAGATGGCCTGCAGCCTTCGAAGGTAATACTCCTCTTCAAACCTTGCTATCCGCTCGCCAATCAGTTTATTCATCCTCTTGATAATAGCCTTCGCAGTGATGTAGCCTTGCGGGTCAAGAGTCCTATGTACTCTCCTCCTGAGCGTCTTCTTTTGGCGGATCAAATCCAAAATGTCGGGCGGCAGTTCCGGCAACCCATCTCTCTTTGGCGTAACCTTCCTAATGGTCTCTACCATGGTCTGATTAATAGCAGATGAAAGCTTTCCAACTGCCTCATCTATCTCAGCCGGCAACACATTGCGATCCCTAGGGAGCAATTCCGATCCAAGCCTCTCGGCCAGTTTCCGATTGAAGGCCCTGACATCCATCCTATTGAAATCATAGACCTCCACCCTCTCTCCAGCCCGCAACCCAATAGTTGTGGCCTCTAACACCACCGCCTTATGATCGGATTCAAAATCCACGATCCTCAGTCCACCCCTCCTCATGGCACCCTCTGTAGGTCGAATACCCACAGTAGTCAGAATCATGTCTATATACGACCCTGTCCCCATCGCACACCTTGTCGGCCCAACCGTAGGTCTAACCAGCAAAGACGGGCACGACAGCAGCCACTCGTAGAGCGCCCTCCCCCTTGTGTTCATCTGGACCCCACCCCATGAGCCATGCTTGGCATTAAGATCTGCGCCTATGACCGCCTCATCAGTCCCAATGACTGCCTCGACCGCATCGAGGCTTCCCACTCCCAGCGCCTCAGTCGGCCGTAAGTACAACGACATGGCAACGACGCTCCTGCCCCCGGTCCCTTTGATCCTGACTACTGTAGCCTCGACGTTTCCGAAATCCGACGCAAGCCTCTCCCCACTCAACCTGTCCGTCAAGCATATCGCCGTACCACCACCGGCGCTGCCCCCTCTCCGATCCTGCCTAAAGACCGTATAGCCCTGCAGACCATATGTGTGCCTAGCTGATAACTTCGTCTCGGCTATCAGTAGTACATCAGGTCTGTGCTCCCTCACAAACAGCTCCAAGTAGTGTCTCTTCTGGCGAGACACTAAGGAATTCACATTCAAGAAAATACACTTCAAACTAGTCATAGAGTCTCAGGCTAAGAAGCAGACCGAAAACGCCCTGCAATCTCTCATCATCATTCGTATATCGCCTGTATGTGTCGACAAACCCATTCACCTTCCTCATGCACGTGACAAAGTCCTTTCCTATGAGCCTCTTCAGCTCCCCATCAAACCAGCCCATCGCGGCTCCTACCTGCCCAGACGCTTCCCTAGACACCGGTACCGCATCCACCCTAGTCCGTAAACCGGCCGACTCAGCCATCCCTACAGCGCCAGCGAAGGTCCTACCCTGCTGCACAAAACTAGGCGCCACCGCCTCTCTCCGGGGCCCCACCGCTCTATTCACATTATTCGCCCTCGCAAACGACTTCCTCTCCTCCATCTCCCTAAGGAGACTTATCCTCTTTGGACACTCCTTTGAACTGGCCACGTGGCCATCTACCCCGCAATTAACACAGTGAACCTGCCGACCTATTCTCCTCACTATCTCCCCGGTCACAGGGTCCTTCTCCAAAGTCTCCTGACAATTCTGCTCTTTATTCGGGACCTCGCATTTCCCGGCCCCATGCGACTGGCCGCACTTGACGCATCTGTACGGCATTCTACAATTAGTGGACACATGCCCGAACCTCTGGCAATTATGGCACTGAACCAGACCCTTCCTCTTGTGGGTCTCAACCCTGACCCTGCAGTTCAACAGATACCTAAGTCTCCGAAAAGCCTTTATATCAGCACTCTTGTCCAATTGGACTACCCATCGGTCACCCCTCAGCTTGACCACATTCCTCAGACCCAGCTCCGGCATATTCTCATTAATATACCCCTCTAAATCCTCCTTGTCAAACGTGTCCGACAACCCCTTTATAATAACCGAAACCGGTTTTAACTCCCTCGGCGTAAAGGTGAAATGAGAGACCCCCCTTTCCTCCAAAAACTTCCTAATCACCTCATGGTCCCCATTCGTATTCAATTTAAGATTTATCAAGTTCTTATTAACAATATGCAGTGAAAAAAGATTATGTCCTAATCTCTCCTTAACATTACTTATCAATACCTTCGAATTGGAATTATATATTTTTATGACGGGTGGGCTGGCCTTACCTTTCGATCCTGTTGACGTTGTCGGTCCCTTTGTTGTTGAATTAATTTGGCCTCTCTCATGATCCATGGCTTCCTTCTCAGTCTTTCTCTGCAGTTGTTGTTGTTGCTGCCCTGGCTGTTTTGGCACTGCTCCTTTGTTGGCTGGTAATGTGGCCTGCTGCCCTGCTATATCTACATTCATGTCCATATCGATTTCATGGTCGATTTCTAGGCTCCACTCTGTTGCTGTTATATGATGTGCTGTCGGCATGACATCGGCTTTTGTGATAGTTCTAGTCGGGTTGTTGACGACTTCCGTTGTTTTTGTAGTTTTGCCGAGGGGGTTGGCTGCTTCGGCATTTATATTCGTTTTTGCCATTGTTGTCGTTTGGCAATAGTTCACATTATTTGGCGGTTGGAGATTGATGTTGGCGTCTCCACCGGCCAATTTTGATGTTAATTGATTGTTTACCATCATAAGCTCATTTATTTTCTGGAGGGCTATCTGATGATCATTTTTTAATTGCTCTAGTTGTCTCGTGAGCTCTATTATTGCTGCATCGGCTTTCAATTTTTTGAAATCCCTGTCGCCGGAATTTCCCGATCTGTTTTTCTTTCTCTTCGTGGATTCACGACTCTGAACCACCTGGAAACCATCGGCTGTTAAAAATTCTTCTTCGGCAACATTGGCGTTGAGAGTACCATTAATGCTCGGGTTTCTATTGTTCATAGAATTGACTACTATGCGATTCTCATCGTCTGGGGTGCCAATAGCACCACCACTGCTATCACTCATGATGCACTTCAAGACTTCGTAATACTACGAAAGTTAACTTCTTTTGCACTTCGTATAAGTTCACTTCTAACACTTGATGTTTACACTTCGAGCGCTGCTCGGCTTCTTCGTCTTCTTAATCGTTTGTGTTGTAATACTTACCATGCTGCGATACCTCATATTTATACAAAATCCGCTCTGAATTTACTACATACACATACGCTTCGATCTATCTTCGGGGTTGTTCGTATACACTTCGTGTGTACAGATACAAATGTTGAAGCATATACGCAGCACACACCCTTATTGAAAACTGTAGCCCGCCAAATTTTTTCTATAAATATCGGGAATCGCTCCGTAAGGCAACTATTCTGTGTTAAGAACTCGTGGTGTGAACACATAAGTTTGGAAAGCGGAAGTTTGAATACAAATTTTAATCTGAAGTGCTTTTTGAAAGTGACTCTTAATTGTGATTTTGTGAAGTGCATAGTAAGCACATTGCATTTTTGGACATTTTTGGCTACTCACTCTGGAAATTGAGAAGTGATAGTAGTCACCAAAAGTTTTGTACATCACTTAAAAAAGTGAGAAGTGCATGGTAGGCAGTAATCTCTATATTCGTTTTTACTGTGCTAACAAGTGGAGAAGGAGGTGGAGTTTGGAAACAATACCGGCGCACAGCATCTATGTGCGCCAAAAGAAATTGTCAGTTTGGTCAGAGATGCTACTGACCATAATCGCACCTTAATGGCTGAATCAAGCTACTATGGAATATTGAGCGAGCAGGCGCTGGGCTCCGCTCATAATCAAGACAAGATGGATGCTTCGACATCTAATGCATCCAAAAAGGCAGTTCAGGACACCTGTACGTCTGATGGAGGCGCGTCCGCCAGTGACAAAAGGCGCAAACGCAAAAAGAAGAAGAAGAATGGCAGTGGAAGTGGCAGTGATTCGCAATACGAGGACTTCCGTATTGACTTAATCACGTCACAGTTTATGGAAACCATTGAGAGGCTCGAGAAAGAGAAGCGTCAACTTGCTAATGAGTTGGCTGAACTGCGCTCACTCATACAGAGCAATGTTCAAAATCAAACACCTAGCCCTGGCGTAATCAGGGGCAACAATGACCATGACGTCAGATATACTGCAGCTAGAGGTGATGATGACATGGACGTCGTTAATGAGTACTCACTCCAGAGAGAAAAACAAATGTCGGTCAAAGCAGCCGAAGGCTTTGACACAGCGATGAAGGATGCCAGAAGACCGTTGGTAAAGCCGAGAGAAATGTGGGTCAAGGCAAATGGAAACGAAGTAGCGGGAACCAACAAAGATACACCAACAGAAACAACAAACAAAGTTACATCAGCAACAGCAACTACAGAGAAAATAACATCAGCAGCAGCCCCCAGCAAAGGCGCTATACGGAAGACAACTCTCCCTGGCGATACACAGGGACGATTGACCACTGGCGGAGGAAATCCAGGACACTAGCCAAACATTGCTCAGCCGAGAGGAAAAGGTAAGTCCAGCCCACCTGTGATTAGGGTATATGGTAGTAATCCTAAGGATATGACGGATAGGCTAGCTAGACATTTGGGTCACTCCCTATTCAGCATTAGGCTGATAAACAGGAACTTGGTCGGTCTACATCTTAGTAAGATGGAAGACCATGCGAAGGCAAAAGAGTTCTTAACGAACATAGGTCTTAATTTCTTCACTTTTACGCCAAGGGAACTTAGACCATTCTCCCTTATGATACGGGGCCTCTCGGGCACGTACGATGTGGAGGATCTTAGACAGTTTCTTGCAGGCTGTGGCCTCAGTCTGGATGTGCTCAAGATAATAAGATTGGAAGGAGATCGCTGGATCGTCCAATTAGGAAACGGGTCCGACTTCGGTGGTTTTAAGAAGCTGCAGTACATACTGCATTGCCGCGTGAGTATAAGGAGGAATAAGGCGGGAGGCTTAACCCAATGCAGGAATTGCCAACGATTTGGTCACATTTCCCTGAATTGTAAGATGGCGTTTCGATGTGTTAAATGCGGTGGTTCACATGGTCCGGACAACTGCGATATCCCGGAAAGGGACCTGAACACGGAGGAGAATGTGGCTACCGAGCCTTCTACTGGACGAATAGTGAGGACCGTTGGAGTCCCAGTTCACTGTGTCAATTGTAAGGCTGACGGACATGTGGCAAGCTCCAAAGACTGTCCGAAACGTAAGGAAATACTCCGAAGGAGAGCAGGTAAGGGGGCTGCTCCCATGAAAACGACCAGCGGAATTACTGTCCCTCCTCCTCCCATTGATGGCAGAGGTGGTTCGTACGCCGATATGGCCCGTGGGATGCGTGGAGATGCATCGACAGCTACGACTCGGAAGAGTCCATCTGGAGGCATTGACGGGGCCCTGGCCCACATTGATGGCGAGTGCAGACGACTCCTTGGCGGCGATCTGATGACCTGCGTTAAGAAGATTGGGGCGTATGCTGATACATATTGCCAACTTAGAACCGATGAAGAGAGAACCCGTGCGCTCTACGGGCTATTGTTATCGATGCGCCTTGATGCCCAGTTTTAAGACAGTCTTTATAAATGTCAACTCAATAGTGTCTCGACATAAGAGACACTATCTTCAGATTTTCGTGAAGCAGCAGAAACCGGATGTCTTGATGATAGCTGAGCATGGCCTCACGGAGAGGCATGTATTTGGACTAGAGGGCTACGACTGTCACATACAATATAGGACGACTGGCATTAGAGGCGGCGGTACGGCCATATTTATAAAGACTGGCATTAAGGCTGAGAGGTGTATTTGCGATCTCGGCGGCTTACAGGGTACACTGGTTAGGGCTTCGACGCCCGAGGGTTATGTTCTCTTTGCCCCATTGTATAGTAGGCCACAGGATGCTCTTGACATACAAGCACTGGATAGATTGGCAGATCTAGTAGGCTCCACGGAGGCGATAATTGGTGGTGATCTCAACTCTAGGCATCCAGATTGGGGGGATGCTGTCCAGAACGCGAGTGGCCGCCGTCTGCATGAGTGGCTTAGGATGACACCAACCATGTCGTTGCTGAAGACAGAGGGGCCCTCGAGGAGGACTGCTATGTCTAGCTCGTACATCGACTTTTTCTTGAAGACTAATGGGATTCAGCCGACGGATGTTTCGCGGTCTCATAGGGGACTTGAGACGCTGGATTACGACTCGGACCACAGGGCCGTCGTCCTTGAGATTGGCGAAATGGTTTTTGAAAGGAGTCAGCCCACAGAGATCTTCGATTTTAGAAGCTTAAGAATGCGACGATTTAATGAAAGGCTTGCTGCGGCCCTGGACAGATGCGAATTGCCGATTGCCAGTAATGCGACTGTTGCAGAAATCGATGGGGCGATCGAGGCAATGGATAGAGCCTTTTCCGAGGCCATGAGTGAAAGCATCGACAAGATTAGGCCACATAAGGGAACCCTGAGAAAATTGCCAGAGGACATATTGGAACTCATCCACAAAAAGAAAACCCTGAGAAGGCGACGTTTCCGGATTATGGACCAGCAGGAATCATCAACCCTTGGGGCTACCATAAGGAACTTAGGGAACATAATTGCCCAGCGTATTGCTCGTTTTGAGGACCAGAATTACATGCAAATGCTTGATAATATTAGGCCGAACAGTGAAATGTTCAGCAAGCTGAAGAGTATAAGGGCCGCTGGGAGACGGAGTAAAATCTGTGATCTTATCCAGGAAGACGGGCGAAGCACCACATCTGACGAGGAAAAGGCGAATGCTGTTGCGCGTGAGTTGGCGAAGATCCAACAAGGCGTCATGAACCCTGGAGCATTGATAATGTTCAGGACATGTACACACCGAAGATTGAGTTCCGTGATGGAAACTTAGCGGATGCCTCCACGACTGTGGAGGGTTCTTTCAGGATTATAAAACCAGCGGAAATTGGGTCTGTCCTCCGCACCATGAACAACAAGAAGAGCTCGGGAGAGGACGGCATTCCGAACTATGTGCTCCGCAGGACTGACGCTAGGGTATGGCGATTCTTAGCGATTGTCTTCAACCACTGCCTGAACCTTGGATACTTCCCCAGGGCGTGGAAGATGGCAAAGGTGGTCCCTGTATTGAAACCGGGAAAGGATCCGACATCGCCAGCGAGTTACAGACCGATATCCCTACTCTCGTCAATCTCGAAGCTCTTTGAAATTTTCATCCTACAGGAGATGAATTGCCACATTGAGGAAGCTGGGATGCTGATAGGATCGCAGTTTGGGTTCAGGAGATCTAGCTCCACTACACACGCCCTGACGGCCCTCACAAGTAGGGTTGTGGAGGGATTCAACAACCGGTGTGTGACGATAGCGGCCAGCTTGGACTTTGAGAGGGCCTTCGACTCGGTCTGGCAGGAGGGCATAGTCCGAAAGATGAGGACATTCGGCTTTCAAGATTCCCTTATAGACATTGTAGAGGACTATCTCAGGGAGAGATCCTTCAGCGTTGTGGTAGCTGATTCGAAGTCTGCCACACAGAGAATCAGAGCTGGAGTACCGCAGGGATCTGTCCTAGGACCGGTTCTCTATAATGTTTATCTGGCAGATATACCGGAGCCGACTAATGGGGAACTTCTTCTCATCTATGCGAACGACATACTTGTCGCATCGACACATGCCAGGGCCAAGCGGGAACCTGGAGGAATACCTTGACACTCTACAAGGGTATTTTGAGACATGGAGACTTGGCCTGAATGTCCAAAAGTGCCGGACAATGGTATTCCGAGGGAGGAAGCGGAATTTGTACAAGAGCGCCAGATCGTACGTCCCCAGCATTAAGATTGGAGGCGATACTATCGTAAATTATGGATCCTTGAAGTATTTGGGTGTGATTTTCCAGGAGGATATGACATTCACGCGTCATGTCGATTACCTTTTGGATAAGGCGAAGGCTGCTTTCCACGCCTACGCATCGTTACTGAGGAGGAAAGGAGGACTGAGTAGGAAGATTAAGCTCACCATTTATAAACAAGTTGTTAGACCCACATTGGCCTATTCTTTCCTGGTATGGAGCTCCATATCATCGGCACAAATGGAGAAGATAAGGATATTCGAGAGAAAGATGTTGCGGTATTCTCTTGATATGAGAACGAAGGTGGAAACCCAGGGGCAGTATAGGAATACCCCAAATAGAGAGGTATATGGCGACGCTAGATTGCCCAGAGTGGACGCCTTCATGGTGAACGTTGCGCTGAAACACCTGCAGGGTTATGCCGCCCACCCAAATGCGATTGTCCGGGAGATGAGCCTCTCGCGCCGGGATTTCGACAGCCTTAGAAATGCCGAAAGGGGCCTTCCTCCTACGTGCCTTGGACATATGGCCGAAAACAATATGCTGTTTGATGAGCATGGTAGACTTATGTTCTACCATAGGAGATTTGGGAGAATGGACTTTGAAGATCCGGTTTATAAAGTGGACCAGTGGCTACCTGGTAGCATTTGATTTGTTTTGTAAATATGTAAATAGTAAAATGGATTGTTTGTTTTGTTTTAGTTATATTTTATTTTGTTTTATGTTTTGTTTGTAAATAGTTTTGTAAATAGTTTTATTTTTTTGATGGATTATTCTTGTTTGTTTTCTAGTAGCATTTAAGTAGGTTTTAGGATTTTAAATCCTGGTTTTTACCTTTTTATCCGGGGGTGTCGAATTTACTTTAAAGGATTACTACCCTAGGAATAATAAGAATATGAATGGGCTGGACTTTGTACCTTTGTCATTCAACGTATTGATTAATCTATTATTTTAATAATTAATTAATGTTATTAGAATACATCTCTAGAGAATATCTATGATAGCTAGAGTAAGTATCTACACTAATTATAAGAATATGTTATAAATGAAATACGAAAAGATATGGGAAATAAAAGAATATATGCGTAAGGCAACTATTACAGTGTTAACAGTGTTTGTGTGCATATCGTGAAGTGAACTAAAAACCTCTAGTGAAAAATGGCTCGTACTAAGCAAACTGCCCGTAAATCTACTGGTGGCAAAGCCCCTCGTAAGCAATTGGCTACCAAAGCTGCTCGTAAGAGCGCACTAGCCACCGGTGGTGTTAAGAAGCCACATCGTTTCCGCCCTGGTACCGTTGCTTTGCGTGAAATCCGTCGCTACCAGAAGAGTACTGAGTTGTTGATCCGCAAATTGCCTTTTCAACGTTTGGTTCGTGAAATTGTCCAAGATTTCAAGACTGACTTGCGTTTCCAGAGCTCTGCTGTCATGGCCTTGCAAGAAGCTAGCGAAGCCTACTTGGTCGGTCTCTTCGAAGATACCAACTTGTGTGCCATCCATGCCAAGCGTGTCACCATCATGCCCAAGGATATCCAATTGGCCAGACGTATTCGTGGAGAACGTGCTTAAATTATTGACATTTTAAAAGCCAACTTTTTTTTACAAAAACAATCGGTCCTTTTCAGGACCACAATATTTTTATAAAAAAGAGAAAAAAATTTATTCAAAACTTACACCTTTTTATTTTTATTAAAATAAATATATATAGTCTTTTTTTTGGGGATGGAAAAATACACTATTTATATTAAAAAGAAATTTTTCTTTTCTATGCGTTTTACTTTTGGTAATATTGGGCTTCAAAACATGGAGCGAAATCAAAAACTTTTTTTAAAAAAAAAATTATTTAATTTACTTTTTATGGTTAATTGAAAATTTTTATTTTCTATTAGCAACAGTATATTTGCTGTTATTCTTTTTGCAAAATTTGATTTTTCGTAGTAGCTACATAACAAGAATGAATGAAGATAAAAACAGGCAGGCCAATACATTCGAGAGAATTTTAACTTTAAATATATAATTTAGATACATTGAATATAAATTTTTTCTGTATTTTTTATTATTTTTAAACAAATGATATTTTTTGCTATTCCAAAAACTGTTTTAAAAAGAATAAAATAGTATTTTAATATTTTAAATTATTAAAGGGAAATAGATTTCGTTCGGTATGCAACTGTTCTACATTTGCTTGCTTAGACAAGGGCATTTTTCAATTTGTGCTTAATTTCCAAAAAAAAAACAATATATATATTTTTTTAAATTTGTGATTGCAACAATACATTGTTTAGAATTTACATTTTTAAATTTTTTATTTAGTTTCAAGTCCACTTTATATAGAAAAAAATATTTTATAATAAATGCAATAGAGCTCACCGCACATTTTGCATAGCCAACGACGTTGGTATAACATAGCATCGTAATATTTTAGACTTTTCGTAACAAACGTACACTTTTTACAAATTATGTAACATTTTAATAGAAATCTATCATTTCTATAATATTTTATGATAAAATTTTCCTAAAACATTTGTACATTAGAGCTTTCAAATTAATTTGCAGAAAAACTTTTATTCATGGAAAATACGCCAATATGGTGAATTCAACTATCATAGACTACATAATAAAATCGATTATTTCACTATGAAAATCATCCAAATTTTCACTTTTTTTTACACTTCTTTCAAGAAAACATATCAAGATTCCATACTAAATTTTTATCAAAAACAATTTTCAATAAAAATTGGAAAATTTTTATAATTTAGTTACAATTTTATCATAACATTTTTATAAACTTTCAACTCAAACCCTTATAACTCGGTAACGCTTAAAGATAATTAACTCGGATTTTCTTTAATGATTAGCTGGATATCTCTACTAGAAGAATTGTATAAAAAATAAAAAGAAATTGTTACTATCTCATCGTAAAATGAATAATTCTGTTAAAACTTTTGTAAAAATTTTTATTCGCTTCCACACAACGTTTCGCAAAATTTCGTAGTTGACTACTATGTACTTCTCATAATTTCGATGTACCCAGCCATCACTAGTCTAAAGGTTGAAACCATATTTTCAACCAATCAGCGTACACCAGTAGTGAGTGTATATTTACAAAGTGTTAAAGTGTGTTTAAAAAGAAAAATATAAGTGAAATCATGTCTGACGCCGCCGTTGTTGAAGCCACCGCATCTCCAGTCGCCGCTGTTGAGAAAAAGGCACCTAAGAAAGCCGCTGCCAAGGCAAAGAAACCCTCTGCTGCCCCAAGCCATCCACCAACCCAACAAATGGTCGATGCTGCCATCAAAACATTGAAAGAACGTGGTGGTTCCTCATTGCCTGCCATCAAGAAATACTTGGCCAGCACATACAAAGTTGATGCTGTAAAATTGGCCCCATTCATCAAGAAGTACTTGAAGAGCGCTGTTGCTAGTGGAAAATTGATCCAAACTAAAGGTAAGGGTGCCTCCGGTTCATTCAAATTGTCCCCATCTGCCTCGAAGGAACCTAAAGCAAAGAGCGCTGAAAAGAAGAAGAAGGCCCCAGCCGGTGATAAGAAAAAGAAGGCAGCAGCACCCAAAAAGGCAGCCGGTGAAAAGAAAGCCGCTGCAAAGAAGCCTTCCGCTGCTAAAAAGACCGCCGAGAAGAAGAAGACCGAAAAGGCCAAGGCTAAAACTGCCAAAAAGACAGGTACAGTTAAAGCTAAACCCGCAAAAACAGCCGCCAAAGCATCAGCCACTAAACCAAAGGCACCCAAGGCAAAAACCACCGCTGCCAAGCCCAAAAAGGCTGCCGCAGCAAAGAAGCCAGCTGCCAAGAAGACCGCCGCTAAGAAGTAATTTTTCCATGCAAAATTACTTATCATGTCAAAATGATTATTTTCGATATTCGAAAGCAGTATATCTAACAGCCCTTTTCAGGGCTACAAAAAAATTTTTAAAAAGAGACCAAATTTGACTCAAACAATTTTTTAATTACCTAATAAATACTATGTTAATTTTAAGGGAAAAGCTAATCACAGCCTTTTCGTAGCTGTAAAACATCTGTTGAAATCTTTTAATACCAATTGTTACCTAATATGGGAATAAATTACCCTTTAAGGAAATTTAAGTAATCACATGTTAAATGGGATTTTTTCCGCAACTGGATTAACTGTTTCACTTAGGGTCATAAACCAAAGCAATTACTAAGAATTATGAAAATCACTTAATGTTAAAGAAAATCTCATTTAGCATACCTAACCAATAAGAGAGTGGCGTACAATATTCCCTTCAAAAATCGCACTTAGCATACCTATTTCATTCTTTACGAGCATACCTACCCATAGATCTCGCGTACAAACGCATAAGTCCACATATACATCTCTACACCATTTCACGCTAACATACTAGTATACATCCCTAAAAAATTTAGTATCAACACACACGCTCATTCTAAAAACTGTTTTAAAAAGAATAAAATAGTATTTTAATATTTTAAATTATTAAAGGGAAATAGATTTCGTTCGGTATGCAACTGTTCTACATTTGCTTGCTTAGACAAGGGCATTTTTCAATTTGTGCTTAATTTCCAAAAAAAAAAAACAATATATATATTTTTTTAAATTTGTGATTGCAACAATACATTGTTTAGAATTTACATTTTAAATTTTTTATTTAGTTTCAAGTCCACTTTATATAGAAAAAAATATTTTATAATAAATGCAATAGAGCTCACCGCACATTTTGCATAGCCAACGACGTTGGTATAACATAGCATCGTAATATTTTAGACTTTTCGTAACAAACGTACACTTTTTACAAATTATGTAACATTTTAATAGAAATCTATCATTTCTATAATATTTTATGATAAAATTTTCCTAAAACATTTGTACATTAGAGCTTTCAAATTAATTTGCAGAAAAACTTTTATTCATGGAAAATACGCCAATATGGTGAATTCAACTGTCATAGACTACATAATAAAATCGATTATTTCACTATGAAAATCATCCAAATTTTCACTTTTTTTTTACACTTCTTTCAAGAAAACATATCAAGATTCCATACTAAATTTTTATCAAAAACAATTTTCAATAAAAATTGGAAAATTTTTATAATTTAGTTACAATTTTATCATAACATTTTTATAAACTTTCAACTCAAACCCTTATAACTCGGTAACGCTTAAAGATAATTAACTCGGATTTTCTTTAATGATTAGCTGGATATCTCTACTAGAAGAATTGTATAAAAAATAAAAAGAAATTGTTACTATCTCATCGTACAATGAATAATTCTGTTAAAACTTTTGTAAAAATTTTTATTCGCTTCCACACAACGTTTCGCAAAATTTCGTAGTTGACTACTATGTACTTCTCATAATTTCGATGTACCCAGCCATCACTAGTCTAAAGGTTGAAACCATATTTTCAACCAATCAGCGTACACCAGTAGTGAGTGTATACTTACAAAGTGTTAAAGTGTGTTTAAAAAGAAAAATATAAGTGAAATCATGTCTGACGCCGCCGTTGTTGAAGCCACCGCATCTCCAGTCGCCGCTGTTGAGAAAAAGGCACCTAAGAAAGCCGCTGCCAAGGCAAAGAAACCCTCTGCTGCCCCAAGCCATCCACCAACCCAACAAATGGTCGATGCTGCCATCAAAACATTGAAAGAACGTGGTGGTTCCTCATTGCCTGCCATCAAGAAATACTTGGCCAGCACATACAAAGTTGATGCTGTAAAATTGGCCCCATTCATCAAGAAGTACTTGAAGAGCGCTGTTGCTAGTGGAAAATTGATCCAAACTAAAGGTAAGGGTGCCTCCGGTTCATTCAAATTGTCCCCATCTGCCTCGAAGGAACCTAAAGCAAAGAGCGCTGAAAAGAAGAAGAAGGCCCCAGCCGGTGATAAGAAAAAGAAGGCAGCAGCACCCAAAAAGGCAGCCGGTGAAAAGAAAGCCGCTGCAAAGAAGCCTTCCGCTGCTAAAAAGACCGCCGAGAAGAAGAAGACCGAAAAGGCCAAGGCTAAAACTGCCAAAAAGACAGGTACAGTTAAAGCTAAACCCGCAAAAACAGCCGCCAAAGCATCAGCCACTAAACCAAAGGCACCCAAGGCAAAAACCACCGCTGCCAAGCCCAAAAAGGCTGCCGCAGCAAAGAAGCCAGCTGCCAAGAAGACCGCCGCTAAGAAGTAATTTTTCCATGCAAAATTACTTATCATGTCAAAATGATTATTTTCGATATTCGAAAGCAGTATATCTAACAGCCCTTTTCAGGGCTACAAAAAAATTTTTAAAAAGAGACCAAATTGAACTCAAACAATTTTTTAATTACCTAATAAATACTATGTTAATTTTAAGGGAAAAGCTAATCACAGCCCTTTTCGTAGCTGTAAAACATCTGTTGAAATCTTTTAATACCATTGTTACCTAATATGGGAATAAATTACCCTTTAAGGAAATTTAAGTAATCACATGTTAAATGGGATTTTTTCCGCAACTGGATTAACTGTTTCACTTAGGGTCATAAACCAAAGCAATTACTAAGAATTATGAAAATCACTTAATGTTAAAGAAAATCTCATTTAGCATACCTAACCAATAAGAGAGTGGCGTACAATATTCCCTTCAAAAATCGCACTTAGCATACCTATTTCATTCTTTACGAGCATACCTACCCATAGATCTCGCGTACAAACGCATAAGTCCACATATACATCTCTACACCATTTCACGCTAACATACTAGTATACATCCCTAAAAAATTTAGTATCAACACACACGCTCACATATACTCGAACATCAATACAACGTTGCATACCGAGTGTTTGAGCATAAGAGCAATATGTGTTGATCATACTACTGTAGATGTAGATGGTGCTAAGCAAGGAGGGCAATATTAGAGTATGGGTAGTATACATATTTTATTTTAAAAAAGTAATAAGGGCAATGTGAGGGTGAGTGGTAGATATATTTTTTCTTTAAATTTGTAAATATAAATTAATTTTAGTTGAATAACGAATTAAGTCTCTTTTTTAATTTATTTTGTGGCCCTGAAAAGGGCCTTTGATGTTGTAGGGAAAATATTGTACGACGAAATAAGTATGCCATTTACTTGGAGCTGGTGTACTTAGTAACGGCTTTGGTACCTTCACTGACAGCGTGCTTAGCCAACTCACCGGGCAATAATAGACGGACGGCAGTTTGGATTTCCCGACTGGTGATGGTGGAACGCTTGTTGTAGTGAGCCAAACGGGAGGCTTCGGCGGCGATACGTTCAAAGATATCGTTGACGAAACTGTTCATGATGCTCATGGCCTTTGAGGAGATACCAGTATCGGGATGGACTTGCTTCAACACTTTGTAAATGTAGATAGCATAACTCTCCTTACGCTTGGTGCGTCTCTTGGTCTTGTCACCCTTAGTGATGTTCTTTTGGGCTTTGCCGGCCTTCTTTGCTGCTTTACCACTGGCTTTTGGAGGCATTTTCACTTGGTTTTTTTTTTAAGTCACACAAACACTTTTAACACTGTTCACGATTTTGTGTGTTTGATGGTGGCGTTTCATATAGCCGTTTATTTTTTCCAAAATTCAAATTCATTTACAGAGATTTTGCTAATATCTAATTGAATCTATAAATTTTACAAAGTACTTAAAAAATTCCCTCGTACGACAACTTCAAGTTATTATGCGGTAGCCGGCTCTTGACCGTGACTACAAATTCCGTCAAAAATCAAAATCAAAATTAACCTCGAGTTACAAAAAAGAAATATTTCATAGAACCAAAAATAGGGGTGTGATACTTAAATCTAAATCTTAAACCTAAATAACTATATACGGAAAGAATAAATATAATCTTAATTCTAGAGTAATTCTAAATAACTATTTACAATATGTACAAGGCAGGGATCACTGAGTTGTGTCGTACACTGTGTCCTGAAAATCAAAACTGTTATGTCTTCTATGGTAAAATAGAAGGACTTCACCATCATATAAGAGGTTTTCCTCATTCAGTCTAGGCAGTGCAGCTGGTGAAAAGTACGTTCTGTTTAGAAGTACATTCCTGTCATCATTGGAGGAGAAATGGTCAGACACCATCCCATTGCCCACATCGCCGCATCGTTCCAGAAATTCAATGGCGCCCCGCATCATCCATACGTCGATACGGGGAGTCCCCGCTCCATCATATATCGCCCTACACGAAGGGCGACTAACCGAACCATCCCTCCTAACTATCGTCCGCAGCCCCAAGCACGAGCGCAAAGCCCGCCTCTCCCAAGCCCTGACCCTCTCCATCCGCGCCGAAGATATGCCGAACCATATCGGAAAGGCATATGAAACCACCGGTCTGATCACTTGACGATAAATCAAGAGCTTCACGGCCGACGATAGACCCCTTCTCATCCGAAACAGGCGGTGATAGCCGAAATAGACCCTCCTCGCCCTGTCCAGCGCGTAATCAACGTGATTGCGGAATTCCAGTCTGGAGTCAAAAACGACCCCCAGATACTTAATCGTGCCAGTAACTGCCACGTTATCGACCCCGATGCGGACCACGGGAACGTATCGTCGAAAATTAGGGTAAGTGGTGCCAGTCCTGCCCCTAAAAACCATAGCGGAGCATTTCGCCGGGTTTAGCCTAAGCCTCCATCTAGTGAAATAACCACACAACTCACCCAAAAACATGTTAACATTCCTGTTAACAATAGAAGCCCTGGGGCCAGAGAAGGCCAACATGACGTCATCCGCGTACGCCAGCAGCATGCCACCTGAAGGAGGGGCTGGAATGTCATGGACAAACAAATTGTACAACATCGGCCCGAGGATGGAGCCTTGGGGGACGCCAGATCGAACTGGCCGATCTGAAGAAGATTGCTCACCTACCCTTACACAAAAACTCCGACCGTGGAGAAAGCTTGCGACCACCCTACACACCTGTCTGCCAAATCCAAGGCCCCTAAGCTTAAAAAGCAGGCCGTCGTGCCAAACGGAATCAAAGGCCTTGGAAATATCAAGGCCTACCGCAATCGTCCCGTACTTCCTATCAAATCCCCTAGTCACGTAGCTCGTGAAAACGCCTAAAGCGTGTGTGGTGGAATGGTCCGGCCTGAAACCAAACTGACCATCCGGCAGAATACCTCTGTCTTCAACGACCCTGGCAATCCTCCTCAAAATGAACGACTCAAAGAGTCTCCCAAACGTCGACAAAAGAGAAACAGGCCTATAGCCAGAGCGATCTCGCCGATCAGATCCCGGTTTCGGTATCGGAACAACTACAGCGGTCTTCCAGGCGGGAGGAAAATACCCCAAATTCAGGCAGTGGTTAAACAAGACGCACAGAAAAGTGAAAATCACATTGCCGGCTCTCTTGAGCGCAATATCCGGGACTCCATCAACACTGGAGGACCTCTTGGACGACCAAGAGGAAAGGGCCGAACCAATGCAAGATGGTTTTACAAAAAGACCATCTTCCCACAAGGACCTATCGGCCACAGCAGTGCCGTTAGCAGGGAACGAACCAGAAAATTCAACCAGGGGAGACGCATCAACAAGATCATCTGCAACCTCATGGACCTGTCTTTCGAACTCGCCGTCAGACGGGGGAAAGCCCGTCACCAAATCGACTTGAACATGGTCCGCAAGAGCCTCCGCCTTGGAAAGATCATCAGTCAATACACTCCCGTCAGAGGACGTCAGGTCTCCAATAGGTTCCCTATTGGATAGGCCCGCGGCCCTCTTGACCTGAGAGTATGATCGACCTATCGACGATCCTAATACGTCCAAGTCGGCGGCTCATGCGGTCCCGTTCGAAGGAGTCAATGGACTCGCGAATCACCCTAGACAGGTGTCTGATGTCAGTGCGCAAAAGCCCGCGGCGCTCTGGATCAGCCGATGCGCGCAGCGCCCGACATAGGGCCCTACGCTCATAAATGAGCCTGAGAATCCAGCCCGGTAAGAACATCCTTGTCCTCTCCACGGGAACCCTAGGGACCGAAGCCTCGATCGCGGAGCGAAATACCATTCCAAGTCCCTCAACACAATCATCAATCTCCTGTGTAGTCACGTTCCTGTCTACCGGAAGAGAAATAGGCGACAGCCCCTCACCCAGACGAGCCCTGTAGCGACGGACATGCATTCTGCTAAAATCGAGGAAAGTCCTGGGATTCCTTATCTCAAGTCGCCCTATACCTAGAGTCACCTGGATCGCCCTATGATCTGACTCGAAATCAAATGCTCTCGACAATCCCCCATCGCCCGTGAGTGGAACACCAGGAGTCAACAAAAAGAAGTCTATGTAAGTCCCCCCGGATGCATTCGGTCTCGTCGGTCTATCGCACCGGCACGTCGCAAAATCAGGGTAGTCAAGTAAAAACCTGGCCAGCCGCCTTCCCCTGGGGTCCACCTCCGTGCCACCCCAGGACGGGTGTTTAGCATTGAGGTCTGCTCCAACCACAACCTCGCCAGACTCGTGCAGCTCCATAATCGACTCCAAATCCGATGGTATCAAGGGTTCACCAGGACGAAGATAAAGCGAAACAAAGGCAACTGAACCGCCATCCCTCGTAAAAACCCTCGCAGCGCAGGATTCTATGCCTCCTGTCCGAATATGTATCCTCTCACTGCGAAAAGAACTCCGCACAAGTACCGCAGTGCCACCGCCGCGTGACTGTCTATCCTGTCTGAAAACATCATATCCCTCCAATTCAAAGCGGTGCCTACTGGAAAGCTTATGTTCCGCCAACAAAATCACATCAGGTCCATGGTCGTCAACAAAAATCTTCAAAAAATGTCTCCTGCGTAAGGACACACAAGAGTTGATGTTCAGAAAAACACACTTAAATAAACTACACATCGCAGAGGAAGCGCAAGAAGGCCGTAATGGCCCCCGACTCACCATGCTCCCTAACAAGGCCTGCATACCTTGGTGCAAATTCCCTCATCCTAGCGAAAACTGAAACGAAGTCGCCGCCCAATATTCGCTGACAGTCCGCAAAGATATCCGCACCGCCGGCGGATGTGGGGGCACCAGACGGTGCCGAGCGCGCGCTTGGCCGTGCAGCGGACGCGTAGGAAAGTCCTCTCACCCTATTCGACCTAGACATATCCCTATTCCTGATCTCCTCTCTCTTCTCTGCCATCCTGGCAACCATTCTTACACGAATGGGACATCCCCTCGAGCCAGCAGTATGGCCCTCAACACCACAATTCACGCAACTCACTGGCACCACCTCATACCTCGTAACCCTTCCCGTCTCCGGATCGGTAACCTCCTTCCCTTCCAAATCCTTGGGCGGAACCGGACACGCCCCGCGTTCATGTGGCTGGCTGCATTTACAGCAGCGAAATGGCAAACCGCAGTTGTCGGACACATGGCCATACCTTTGGCAATTATAACATTGGACGGGATCACGGGCCCTGTCCCTACGGAAAGTGACCCTGCAATGCAACATCCTTTTCACCCCATAGAGGAGACCCAAATCGGTGGACCTTCCCACCCTAAGAAGCCACAAGTTCCCTGAAAGGTTAACCAAACCCCGCACATCGACCGGGAACCCAAGGCCGCCCAAACACTCCTCGACCTCTTCCTTAGAAAACTCGCCAGAAAGCCCCTCAATAACAACGGAATAGGGCAACAAATCCTTAGGCGTATGGGTGGTGAACTTATACCGCCTCTCCTTCAACATACTCTTAATCTTCTCAAAGGAATTTATACCCCTTACCCTCAAACTTATGCAACTTTTTCTTACCAATCTGATGGTGAAGTCCTTCGTGTTCAGGGATCTTGACACAATCGTGCATAACTCTCTTACACCTACATCATAAACCATAAACGCAGGCATGGTTCCATTGTCTTCTCTATCCGCTGTGGCCGGTTGGCCCGTAGCAGGGGTCTTCACAGCTGGGGGGACAGCATTCTTCTTCACTGCCGGTATCTTCGGTACAGCACCAGTCTTTGCGGGGTGCGCAACATCTCTTAACGGGAGCGTTTCTTCATTCTTCTTCTCTTTCGGAATTCGCTTGGCCTTTACCAGGGAGAAGGCTCCATCGTTCAACGCAGTGCCGGGGTTTTCGGCTACCCCGGCCGACAAATCATTCGTATCCATATCCTCGACTGAGATATGGACGCCATCATCAGCTGAATTGCCAGCAGCTATGCCCTTTGTGGTGTGGGCACTAGCTGAAGCATTATGTGAGTTCATGCCCTTTGTAGCTTGGGCAACAATCACTCGACCATCAGAAGCATTACTAAAATTTTGCTTTGCACTGGCCATCATTGCCATTTCCATTTCGGCCATTTTCGTTCGTAGGGCCAAAATTACAGCCCCATCTCTGCGGGCATTCTCCTCAAGGCGTGCAATCGTTGCCTTGAGTTCATCCACCAAGCATCCCATCTTTAGGCTCTCGTAAATGTCGCTATCAGACTTCTTCTTTCTTCGCTTGCGACTAGCCTCATCCATTTTTTGGATGACCTCGTTGACCGTCTCATTCTTTGGCTTCTCTGCATCCTCTGCCTCTTCAATTTCTTCTTCTTCTTCTTCGTCATCCCTTTTCTCAGGCTGACCTTCCATTTTAACACCACAATCACTGGCCAGTGGCCCACAAAAATGTTCAAATCTGCCAACCACTGTAGGTTTTTAATATTTCTTTTATGTTTATTTTCAAAAATCACTTTTTGCCAAATCAAGTTCGTATCTTGAGTCTATGATCTGTCACTCAACGGCTATTGCTTCTTTGCTGCTTTACCACTGGCTTTTGGAGGCATTTTCACTTGTTTTTTTTTTTTAAGTCACACAAACACTTTTAACACTGTTCACGATTTTGTGTGTTTGATGGCTTACTCGGAATATTTAAACCATTTCATGCACAAGATATTCAGGTAGACGAAAACAGTCGCTATGTTTACGAAAACAACCCTCTAAAATTAGCTACACGTTGGATCCGAAAGTATAAATACTGCAGTTCATGCTGCGAACTAATATTCTGTGTTTTGTGCTCAAGGTGATCATACCATAGCGGATAGTGAAGTTTGACTTGAATTTTAATCTCTGTGTCAAGTGATTTTTTGAACTCTTAACTGCGATTTTGAGAATCGATAGTAGGCGTCTGTGTTGCGCAAATTTTGAATTTTGCCAACATCATCACTCATAATTTTGAGAATTAAGAGAAGGCTGCAGTGCTGGCACTAAATAACCCCCTTTTTGACGGACTGGCTGACATCCCTTGGAAAAATGAGAACCGCGTGGTAGGCGGTGAAATTAACAAAATGGAAAATTTGAAAGAGGTTGTGGCAGCAGCCTCAAATTTGAATGCGTTTGGTGGCTCTGGGCGAACTACCAACAGATTTGCTGAACTAGATGCTACATTACAGCATGCTGATGGAAGAAATATAAATGGTGGAGTTGCTGAATCCACTGACATACACACTGATGGTGCAACTGCAATTAGCTCCGTTAAAGGACGTAAAATTTTAGCTGCTGTAGGAAAGACACTACAGAAAACTGTGACAGAAACTGCTGATTCACTTTTGGAAAAGTCAACAAATATCTTATCAGAAGGAAGAATTGATGACACTGATATTACTGATGCGACTGGCAATACATCAGATGGCTTTCAGGCTGTGACTGGCAAGAAACATCGCAAACGAAAGAAAAAGAAAGATGGAGTAGATGACGACTCGCCATATGAAAATTTGAAGCATCAGCTTAATCTTTCGCGATTGGAAGATAAGATTGAGCAACTACAAAATCAAGTTCAAGCGTTGATGGCCGAGAACGCACTTCTAAGGGGTATTTCAAATAGCCAACCGATACTTGCTAAAACAGCAAATGACACACCGATGACGTCGACAACTACGTCAAATAGCCAACCGACACTTGCCAAAACAGCGAATGATACACCGATGACGTCGACAACCACTGATAGAAATTGGGCAGATGAAGAAAATACCATGATGACGGATGAGATCGCACCGCCGGCGACTCAACAACCCAGGGAGTGTATGAGATTTGCCAAGTTGATGAGGGATGAGTTCGCACCGCCGGCAACTCAGCAACCCAGTGAACCCATGAGGACTGCTAGTCTGGAGTTTCCCGACTTGTACAATCAGAGGATAAGGACAGCTGCACCTACTACAAGCAAAGGAGCGATTCCGAAGTACCCAACGAGACCGAATGTGACCAGCGAAGGTCAATCTTCAACAAGAGGGACGAATGTGCCGACTTCTGTAGGAAAAGAGAAAGGTAAGGTCAGCCCACCCATGATTAAGATTTATAATGCAAATATCAGGGAATTAAGAGAGAGGATAAATATATTGTTAGGACATGCACTTTTCGTTATTAGTATTGCTAATAGGAATATGTTGAACCTAAAGATGGTCTCTTTGGATGATTTTGATAAGGTCCGTAAGATGTTGGATGAGAGGAAGTATAGGTATTTCACTTATACCCCAAGAGACAGAAAGCCATATACGGTTTTGGTGACTGGGTTGTCAGAGACCTATGAGGAGGATGATGTAAAGACCTATTTGGATGGAAGGGAGATGGACCTCCGTGTGGAGAGGGTTGTCAGGTTGAGAGGGGACAGATGGATTGTGAAGCTGGGTTTGGAGTCAGATGTAAGGGCGTTTCGGAGACTCCAATATATCTTGAATTGTAGGGTGAGGATTTCTGATTATAAGAGGGAGGGGATAGTGCAATGCTGGAATTGCCAGAGGTTTGGCCACACTTCTCCCAACTGTGGTCTGAAGTATAGATGTGTGAAGTGTAGTGGGGCTCATGGCCCAGGGAATTGTCCCCTGCCGAGGAAGGGTGCTGACGTGCAGGAGACGATTACGGCTGATCCGGGTACTGGACGGATTGTTAAGAGGATTAACGGGCCAGTAAGGTGTGCGAACTGCGATGTGGAGGGTCATGTTGCCAGTGATAAGGAATGCCCTAAGAGGATGGAGATAGTAAGGAGGATGCGGGATAGGAAGGAGGCCGATAGGGGCGTGGGCCAGGTCCGCGTGGCGAATAGTTTGGGACTGAATGTGGCGGCCCCGAGGGTGCGGAATGGGGGTACCACTTATGCAGGTGCGGCTAGAGGTTTTTCGATGGGAACGCCCTCGGGTGGACAGGAGATGGGCAAGGCTAGTTCGGCGATGAGTGGTTTTGATGCTGAATGTAAGAGACTCTTTGGACAGGGTTTCCTCAGTTGTATGCGGAGGGTTGATGCTTTCAGGGGCGAGTATCTTAAGTTAAGGAATGATGAGGAGAAGATGCATGCTATGATGGGATTTTTACTTAGTTTAGGGGATGATGGACGCGCTTAGATGTATTTTTATTAATGTGAATTCGATAGTGTCGAGGAGTTGAAGACACTATCTACAGCTATTTGTGGATGAGCACAGACCTGATGTGCTGCTGATTGCGGAGCACAAGCTCAGTGCCAGGCACGTTTTTAAGTTGGAGGGGTATAGGGTGTTCGTACAGAATAGAATTGGTCAGAGAGGAGGAGGGACGGCGATATGTCTCAGGAGTGGTATGAAGGGGAATAGGTTGGGGGTGAATTTTGGGGATGTGGAAGGGACTGCGGTTAGGGTGAAGAGGAGATCTGACAGGGATGTCATTTTTATTGCCATATATTGTAGGCCGACTGTGGAGCTGGGCAATGAGGTTCTGGATCGTATAGAGGCAGTGGTTGGCTCCGATGAGGTGGTGATTGGGGGGGACTTCAATGCGAGGCACCCACAATGGGGAGGGGGCTATACTAACGCAAGTGGGAGGACTTTGAAGGAGTGGATCGATATGAGCCCGGCTCTGGTGTTGAGGCCAACACGGGGGCCCACAACTAGTGTGTCTTTTATAGATTTTTTCATCACGTCGATGGGCTTGGAGCTACTAGATGGTCTGAACGGGAGGCAGGCTGTGGAGGGATTGAGGACATTCGATTACGATTCCGATCACAGGGCTGTCGGTATAGAGCTTGCGATTGGTGATGTCGAGGAGGGAGAACCTGCGCGTTACTTCAGGTTTGATAAGATGAAGATTAGGAAATTTAATGATGAGCTCTCGTGTCTGATGGAGGGGGCCATGCTGCCAATAGATAGGAATTGTACCGTTGATGAGATAGATGCTGGCGTTGAGAGGATGACTTCGTCCATTGTTGAGGCGATGAATAAAAGTATTCCGGTCGCGAATACGGAGAATGGAGGGATGCCTGGGTTGCCGGCGGATATTTTATCACTGATAGCGCAGAAGAAGGGCCTAAGAAGGAGACTACATAGGCTGCATGACTTGCAGGAGGTGCAGGCCATTAGGGTGATGGTCAGACTCCTCGATAGGATTATAAGAGAGAGGATAACACTGTTTGAAGAGGAAAGGTGTACTAGACTTCTGAGCGGGATTGTTGCGGGGAGGGATCTTTACCGCAATCTCAGGCGGTTTACAGGGACTAAGGCGGGAAGGAGGATGGGTGAGTTGAAGGACTCACATGGAACGCCCATTTACACTGATGAAAGGAAAGCGTGGGCCCTGGCGGATGCTTTCACAGCAGCTCAGAATGATGCAAGAGGTGACGATGGTCTGGATATGAGATTGGAATCTGTGGTGCCGATGGTTGAGTTTGGGCAAGGAGTGACAGCGGATGGTGTGATAAGAAGAGGAGTGCGGAGACCGCCAATTGGGTTGGTCAAAGATACTGATGTTGGAGCGGTGCTTAAGAGGCTGAATTGTAAAAGAAGTAGCGGTGCTGATGGTATACCAAATTATGTGGTTAAGAAAATGGACAGGAGGATGTGGAGATTTTTGACCATACTATTTAATCACTGTCTGAATATTGGATACTTCCCGATGGCGTGGAAAAGATCTACTGTGATTCCTATACTAAAGCCTGGAAAAGACCCGACCGACCCTTCCTCGTACAGGCCCATCTCGATGTTGTCAAACATGGGAAAGCTGTTTGAGGTCTTTATATTGGAACGCGCCCGTGATGTGATAGAGGATAGGAATCTCCTAGGGGAGTTCCAATTCGGGTTTAGAGGCGGCACTTCTACGACCCATGCACTTATGGTTTTGACATCGAAGATCTCGGAAGGTTTCAGAAGACGCAACGGGACTTTGGCTGTCAGTCTGGACTTCCAAAAGGCATTTGACACGGTGTGGCATCGGGGTCTCCTTACTAAACTGGAACGATATGGATTTCCGTCCGCCCTTACGATGATGATTGGAGGCTATTTGACGGGAAGGAGCTTTGCGGTTGCGATAGGGGAGTCTTCTTCTGGATTGAGGGAAGTCACGGCTGGCGTTCCCCAGGGTTCGGTGTTGGGTCCGGCACTGTATAACCTTTACCTTGCGGATATGCCTATGCCGCAGGGCGACGATCTGGTATTGGCATATGCTGATGACATTTTGATAGCCGTCACCCATCCACGAGCGACAACTGCTCAGAGGAGGATGGAGGAGTACCTCGCGCTTTTGGTCCCATACTTCGAGCGCTGGAGGCTAAGGCTTAATCTGGACAAATGCCGGTCCATCTTATTTAGGGGGAAGGGGTTGGGACTCTTTAGGAATGTGCTCCGCTTCTCCCCATCGGTCAGAGTTGGCGGCACTGTGCTTAGGAATGCGGAGGACGTTAAGTACCTGGGAGTGTCATTGCAGGAGAATTTGACATTCGTGAGACATGTGGATGAGGTTATAAGGAAGGGTAAGGCGGCGTATGCCGTTCTGTTTCGGGTGATGAGAATGAGAGGGGGCCTGAGCGAGAAGGTTAGGATGATGATTTATTCACAGGTAGTAAGGCCGACTATGTCATACGCATTTCCGGTATGGAGTATGGTGTCTTCGCACCAAATGGAACGGTTAAGGCGGTACGAGAGGAGGGTACTGATACACTGCCTGGGATTGAAGGGAAGGATGCTGGAGGATGGTCGGTTTTCCAGGCCATCGAACAGAAAGGTTTATGCGATGAGTGGGATTGCACGGATAGATGCATATATGGTTGGCTTGGCGATTGGGTTTCTCCGTGGCTGCGGGTCTCATTCGAATGGGAGGGTGAGAAGGTGTTGTCTTTCGAGGGAACAATATACCAGGATAAGGGAAACTGATGGTCACATGCCTCCGATGGGCCTCCTTCATCTGATTGGTGAGGGGGTTGTCTTTGATGATGACGGACGTACTGTTTTCTTCCATAGGAGGTATGGGACATATGGTGCTGACGACCCAGTTTACAATATGGCCCAGTGATTTGAGTGAACCTTACGGACTTTGTCTTTGGATGTTTATATGTGTGGATATATGTTTTTGTTTTCTGTTTTGTTTTGTTATTATAATTTTGTTTTTATGTAAATATCTTATTGTAATTGGATTATATGTTTTGTTTAGTTTTTTGTAAATAGTGTATATAATTTTTATTTAGGTTAATTTTAATATAAGTCCTAGGCTAAGTGAGAGGATCTCGGTTTTACCTAATTTTCCCGGGAAATTGATATTGAATGATACAACTTAAATATTTGATATAATAGGTGGGCTGACCTATGAAACCTAATTTTAATTAGATATAGTTATATTTTTAGAAATATGTTTAAATACATGCTAAAAGAAATTATTTTAAGATGGAAGACATGAAATGTAATGTATATATGGATAGAAATGGAAATAAAAATCAAAAATCAAAAATCAAATCTGCGAACTAATATGATCGATCGATGGATTCAGTGTTTAGCTCTTGTGCAGTGCAGACCAGTTGCGGAGTGTTCAAGTGTTTGATAACGAATTTTAATCTCAGTGTTTGATGACAGATTTTAACCTGAGCCAGTGGGCATTTGATTTGATTAAGTGCAATTGTGAGAAGCGAGAGTAGTCACCAGGGTTGGCAAAACCTAAGACTTTTTGTTTGGAGTACCTTGCTTTTTTGAGAAGCGAGAGAAGGCAGCAGTGCTGCGCGAATTACTTATTACTTTACCTGTAATTTTGTGAAGTGCATAGGAGGCGCTGTAGTGGAGATTAACGAGTTTTTGTTGAATATTCGCGGCGAATGCAACGGTGGACGTGAGGAAGCCGTTGCAGTAGCCCGTGTTCCTGCATTTCGACCCGCATCTGGGCCGAGAGGTGAAATATTCTTGCAACCTGATAAAATGGTTCATGGAAATGAAGCAGATCTTGCTATCACTAAAAGTGAAGGCACCTTAAGAACTTTTGAATTACCGAATCCTTTGGACGTTGTTGCTGATATGCAACGTGATTTGGATCCAGCTGCGTTTTCAGCTGACAAGAAAGTGGCTGAGAGGGCCGATATGACTGTGGCCTCTGACTCCAATTCCGTGTCAGGGGCAAACCCAATCCCTAAGAAGAACAAAAAAAAGAGAAAGAAGCGTAAAAGTGACGGAAGCAACGATTCCGATGGCGCATATGCTGACTTTAAACTGAAGCTGGACAATGAGAGAATGGCTGATGAGCTCCGCCTGGCTCAGACTAAGATGGATGAGTATCGCCAGCAGATAAATACACTCATCAATACGGTCCAGAGATTGTCCGACGAAATCTCTTTGCTGCGAAATTCTCTTGCTGAAGGGCATAATGAAGAAGATAATGCTGCCTGGGTGGCCGAAAACTCAGGTATGGCGATGGATGAAGAGGAGACAGTGGTCTTGGCCGACGCTGGCAAGGCAATAAAAGATGGCCCGCTGCCTAGGGCATCTTCATCATATGCTAGTGGGCTAGCATCTTCAACTGACGCGGTTCCGGGAACAGCAACTGAGAAGCCGCCCCCTCCCAAGGCGACGAAGGCATCTACATCTTCTGCTGGTGCACTGGCAGCACCAACTAACATGACTACAGTGACGACGACTGATAAATCGCCTGCTCCCAAGGCAACGAAGACATCATTTGGCCCTGGAGGAGTTGGCACCGGTGCCGTTCCAAGGGCTCCGGCACCTGTTGGTTCTAGTGATACGACTATGGCTAAGGGCGTCTCTGGGAGACTCCTTCCGGCGATAACCCTCTATAATGTAGGTGTTAGAGAGGCAACGACGATTTTGTTGCGCCATTTGAAGAAGGAAGAATTCGTCATTAAGTTGGCAGGTAAGTCATCGATTTCTATAAGAGTTAGAGGGCTTGAGAATTTTGAGAGGATCAAGGGGCTGCTCAAGGAACGTGGGTATGAGGCACATACGCACACCCCTAGGGAACTGTTGCCTTACTCTATTTTGATTGTTGGGCTGTCCAGGGAGTTCACGAAGGATGAGGTGCGGGATTTCTTCTCCTCGCTTGAATTTAAGGTCGTATTTTTGGATGCGACCAATGTGTCACCGGACAAGTGGGTTGTCCGCCTTGGTAGGGACACGGATGTTGAGAGGCTGTACAAGGTTGACTTGATGCTCCACTGCAAGGTAGTTTTGCGTAAGAGTAAGGGCCGTGACATAACACAATGCTTCAACTGCCAGAGATTTTCCCATGTGTCTGCGAATTGTACCATGAAGTACCGCTGCGTCAAATGCGCTGGTTCACACGGCCCCGGTAATTGTGGGGTACCGCCTAAGGGGCAGGAGGCCGACGAAGGACAGCAGTCTACCGAAGCTGGCGATAGCCAACTGCGGTGTGCGAACTGTGACGTGGCTGGTCATGCGGCCAGCTCACGCACCTGCCCAAGTCGCCAGGCTCTTCTGAGGAAAGTGACCGAAAGGAAGCGGGTGGCTCAGGATAAAGCCAGGGCCCGAACTACTCGGTTGAGTAATTTGAACTCAGGCGTATCCTATGCTTCGGCTGCTCGGTCACACCTCGGCGCCCCACAATCCCGCGCCCCCCAGCGCGCTGCTCACTTCGAGGATTTTTCGGCTCGCGACCGATACTTGCCTGACCCCTTGGGGGTCCCGCGTCCTGGTATGGAGGATATTCACCGCCGCGGCAGGACTATTGCTGAGTCCTGTCGGGACTACTTTGGAAGGGATCTGATGTCAGTGATGGCCAGTATCAGGGAGTTTGGTCCTGAGTTTGACAGGCTGCAGAGAGAAGGGAACGGCCCCAGTGCGTTGTTGGGCCTTCTTATGCATATACAGGGTTTCTAATGTTGAACGCCATTTTTATTAATGTGAATTCACTTGTTTCGTTGAGCAAGAGACACTTCCTTCGTTTATTTATAGATGAGCATTGCCCGGATATTTTACTGATCGCTGAACATCGATTCTCTAACAGGCATAGATTCTCCATGGATGGTTATGTGGTTTATAGGCAGAACAGGGAGGCAGGTGCTGGTGGTGGCACGGCGGTTTTAGTAAGGGAAACCTTTAGGTCTGAACAGGTTGTGATTGGTACTGGCCTGATTGAGTCTTGTGCCAGCAGAGTTTGGAGGTCGGATGGTTCGTCGGTGGTTTTTGTGTCGATGTACTTGCGCCCGCAGTTTGAGCTTAGAATTGGTGATTTGGATTCCTTGGTCGCCTTGGCTGGTACTGATGAAGTTTTGATAGGTTGCGATTTGAATGCTAAGCATCCCGCCTGGGGAGGGGCCGAGGCGGACTCTAGGGGTCGTTTACTTCATAGATTCCTTATCGATTCTCCGGAATTTGACACGGGTCCCACCGACGAACCGACCAGACCGAATGGCTCGGGTGGGTCGCACATTGATTTATTTCTTTGGACCCCCGGCATACCTCCGAGGGATGGAACTCCTCTGATGACACATGACTTTGAATCGGACCATAGGGCGGTCCGTTTTCCCATTGCCTTGATTGATCTGCAACCGCGTGAGCCCACGACTTTTTTCAATTTCCCAAAGATGAATGTCCGCCGCTTCAGGCGACTTTTAGGAGATCGTCTACCGGCCATTTCTCTTCCGACTGACTCGAATGTGACCCGCGAGATGATTGATGTTTGCATAGAAGACCTTTCCTCTGCTTTTGGCGAGTCTATTGCGGGCTCCACACCGAGGGTTACCCCCCGGTCCGCTTCCCTTGGCCCGTTGCCGTCGCATATATTACGATTTATCCAGGAGCGTAAACGTCTGCGTAGGGTGTTGCATAGGTCTGGGGATCCCGGACGCCATCTCATTCTCCGTGCGGATATCCGAAACCTGGGCAGGATTATTGAGGGTGCCATATACAACTACGGGAAGGACCGTATGAGGGAACGATTGGAGCGGATACGGGTCAACTCCTGGACGTACGGAAAGGTGAAGTCCGCTGCAGGTCTTGCCGCTAGGGAGCGCATAGAGGGGATTCGTTCGTCGAATGGATCGATCATCTTCGATGATAGGGGTAAGGCGGAATGTCTCGCTGAGACCCTGGATGGTGTGCAGGATGCGATGGACTCGGTTGACACCTCACTCAGATCCATGGTGGATAGTGCTGTGGCTGATGTGGATGATGGGACGCCGCTGGTGACTTTTTCTAGGGTATTTATGGCTGATGGTTCTACGATTTCAGATAGGTCGGAGTGGAGTAGGGGGGGCTTTGTCTCTTCGGTCCAGGTGCGCGAGATGTTGGTCACCAGACCTTCGAAAAGATCTAGTGGGATTGACGGAGTTCCGGACATTGTATTGAAGAGGACAAATGAATTGGTTCATACCTTTCTCGCTGTCCTCTTCAATCATTGTCTGAATCTTGGTTACTTCCCGGGAGCTTGGAAGAAGGCCATGGTGGTCCCGATTAGGAAACCCGGCGCCGATCCACTCTCTGCTACGGGTTATCGCCCTATCTCTTTACTCTCGTCTTTTGGCAAGCTGCTTGAGGCGTTTCTTCTCTCCAGGATTAAGGATGTACTTGAGGACAGGAGGATTCTGCGCGATTGCCAGTTCGGCTTTCGGTCTGGCCTTGGGACCTCGCACGCACTTGTAGCCCTCACCGACTTTGTTGTTGGGGGCTTCGAGAAGAGGTGGGGTTCCATTGCGATCAGTTTGGATTTTTCCAAGGCGTTCGACACGGTCTGGCACAACGGCCTTCTTTATAAGCTCCAGTCCTTTGGCTTTGATCATCAGACATGTAGGATGATAGCAAGCTTCCTTCGGGGGCGCGTATATAGGGTTAAAGTCGGCGAGGAGATGTCTGTGCAGCGCCACGTTTCAGCAGGGGTGCCGCAAGGTTCTCTGCTGGGACCGGTGTTGTACAACATCTTCGTTTGCGACATTCCTGCACCCCCTGAAAGGTGCTTGGTTTTGACCTACGCGGATGACGTATTGGTGGTGAGTTCTGGTCCAAGGGCCAGCACGGTCACCGGACGGCTCAATGCGTACCTTGCGTCTCTGCATGGCTATTTCAAAGACTGGGGCCTGAGGCTCAATGTTGGTAAGTGTGTGGCAGTCGTGTTTAGCGGCAAGTCCAAACGGATTGTCTATCCGAATTTCAGACGCTATGTCCCTGTGCTTCGTATAGGTGGCCGGATTATTCGTGTGCAGGATTCTATGAGGTACTTGGGCGTTGTTTTTCACGGTCGATTCGACTTCTGTAGACATGTTGATTTCGTGCTCTGTAAGGCCAAGTCTGTTTACTTTGGCTACTGCAGACTCCTCGGCATGAGGGGTGGTCTTCCTCCTGATGTAAGGGTTCTGATTTACCGACAGGTAATCAGGCCCATACTTACATACGCCTTTTCCGCCTGGTGTGGTATTTCGTCACACCAGATGGAAAGACTACGTGTATGGGAAAGGAGGATCATTAGGACATGCCTTGGGATGAGGAGACGCGTTGTGGTGGATGGTTCTGTCAGGAGTACACCGTGCAGGCAGATATATGGGGCCGTTGATTTCCCTAGGATTGACGTGTTTATGGTTAGGAGCGCCCTCAGATACTTTGAAAATTCTCGAGCTTCTAGTAACTTGATTGTTCAAGCTTCTCTTGACCATCCTCCGGACACTTCATCCGAGGTCACTATGAGGCATTTACGCCCGTCAGCCCTTGCCAACTTGAATGATGAAGGGATGCTGTTCTCTGATGACGTCCTGATATTTTACCATAGGAGAAGTGACTCCTTTAATGTTTTAAATGCAGTATATGACGCTGCGCAATGATGTTCTCGCGGAAGGGGTGCCCCGGAGTCGAGTCGATGTAAATAGTGTACATAGTCTTTAGTTTAAATATCGTTTAGTTTTTAATTTCTTGTATATATTATTTAGGTTTATATTTATGTACTTTTTAGTTTAAGTTGCCTTTTTAAGTTTAAATTTTAAGTTTTGAGAGAATTGCCCTTTTTAAGTTTGTGCTAAATTTTCGGGTGACATGATCTAATCTTTTTTTTTTTTCTTATGTATTTTAAATGAAGAGTGTGATGTATATTGCTACTCCTGTTGTATTCAACTGAATTTGGAAGACCCTGATATATTTTTTTGCTGGGTAATATTGTATACGGAATCTTTATTTTCTAAGGTTGTTTTGTAAATTAAATTTAAGAATTTCATCAATAAAAATGGCCTTTTGCAAAAACAAAAAAAAAACAAAAAAAAAACTGCGAACTAATATCATTTGTGTTTCAGTGCTAAGTGAAGTGAATTAAAAAAAAAAAAATAACTAAAAATGTCTGGTCGTGGTAAAGGTGGCAAAGTTAAGGGAAAGGCAAAGTCCCGTTCCAACCGTGCTGGTCTTCAATTCCCCGTCGGTCGTATCCATCGTTTGTTGCGCAAAGGCAACTATGCTGAACGTGTTGGTGCCGGAGCTCCAGTTTACTTGGCTGCTGTCATGGAGTATTTGGCCGCTGAAGTTCTTGAATTGGCTGGCAACGCTGCTCGTGACAACAAGAAGACAAGAATTATCCCCCGTCACTTGCAATTGGCTATCCGTAATGACGAAGAATTGAACAAATTGCTGTCCGGTGTCACCATTGCTCAAGGTGGTGTATTGCCAAACATCCAAGCTGTTCTCTTGCCCAAGAAGACCGAAAAGAAGGCTTAAATTATCTACGAGCATCAAAGAAAAAATGTAAATACAGGCCATCGTATAAATCAACAACAATCCGTCCTTTTCAGGACGACAAAAATTTTTTTAAAAGAGAAAAAACTATATCAAACCCCTTATTTTATCAAGAAAATTTACTTAAAAAATAGTTTTAAATAATAAATAAAATTTTAATTGTAGTTAAATTTAAAAAAAAATATTTTTTGGTCGATTTTTTTTTCAGTGGATTTGGTAATTTGCTAGCAATTTCGTTATTCGAAATTTCCTTAAACAATCCTGTTTTAGGCGTAAATACAAAAAAATCTGCCATCTATTGTTTATAGGTAAACATTTTCAAATATGTTTACATCTTATCGACTATTGCAGGTCTTTTAATATACATGTCATAATTATCAGTTATCAATTATCATGCATCAACATTTCGCCTATTTGCATACATTAACATAATAAGAATTTAGTTTTATCGACCCTACTCAAGATTATCGGCATTTAATAGGATCAATGTTACCATTAGGGTACTGTAAAAACTATTTATTTTACATTTGAATATCACATGGTAATCATTGTTCATTTTCTGATGCTGAAAAAAATTGGCATATGTAATAACAAAACATCGAAACGAAGTATCTACGATCGTCCCTCTTCGTACATTTGTGACAAAGTTAGCAGCTCCAAGCAAAGGAAACATTTAATGGTAGTATATGCGTGCATTTTGGTATCTGTGTGTATGTATGCTTTTTAGTGTTGTATACCATCGTTTCATCGTATTGTTCTAATGGCGTCGGTTTTAGTTTCGTCATGTATGTATGTATATTATAGAAGCTACATTTTGGCCGACGGCAAATTGAAAAATGGTAATATTTATTTTCAAATAAATTTTATGTATTTTTTTTAGTAAAAATTTATAACAAGATATATCTCTTTTTAAATATGTTTTGTGGTCCTGAAAAGGACCGATTGTTTTAGTTTTAAAGTTCTTAAAATTTTCTCCAAAATAGCGTCAAGATAATGTTTAACCGCCGAAACCGTACAAAGTGCGGCCTTGTCTCTTCAAAGCGTAGACGACATCCATAGCGGTGACGGTTTTACGCTTAGCGTGTTCAGTGTAGGTGACAGCATCACGAATAACGTTTTCCAAAAACACCTTCAGGACACCACGGGTTTCTTCGTAAATCAATCCAGAGATACGCTTTACACCGCCACGACGAGCCAAACGTCTGATTGCAGGCTTGGTGATACCTTGGATGTTATCACGCAACACTTTACGATGACGTTTAGCGCCACCTTTTCCCAAGCCTTTGCCACCTTTACCACGACCAGTCATTTTTTCACTTTTTAAATTAAATTCACTTCACAAGTTATGCACAAGAACTAATACTTACCATGGATTCATATTTATTTTCCAATTCACTTAAAATTATTCTACATTTCCATTGTAGTCCTATATACATATAATACTCAACATGCTTATTCTACATTTCTCTGAGTCTATAATAATTCCAAATAAATTCTAGCAAGGCCAGCCCAGCCGATTTACCATAAGTATCTATTCCCGAATGCACGGATACATTAAATCCTCCCCGAAAAAATGGAAAAACAGGGAATGTAAAACCTACTATATAAAACCTAAGCTAAACTATCACTAACTAAATCTAATAAAACCAAAAAACGAATAAAAGAAAGAAATGCGTCCATCGCAATAAAAGCAAAATAAAATAAAATAAAATAAAATGAACAAAATCATAAAGCTATATACATCTCCACAACTATCTACACTATTTACAATCAGACCACAGGCACCCACTGTGCCGTGGCGTATACCATATCATCCATGCCATATTGGCGGAATCTCCTGTGGTAGAAAAGGGCACGTCCCTCCGAGTCACAAAAATGCATTTAATTCCCATCAGGAGCCATGCTCAAACCAAGGCCGAACAGCGCCTGCCTTTTCTCAGCATCAGAGTTCAGTCCCCTGAAGGTCTCAGCGAACCCAGCAATCTTGGCCATGTATACATGGAAGTCCTGTCCGAACAGCCGTCTACACTCCGCATTGAAGAAGCCCATTGCCTGAGCCGCCCTCTGCGCCGTCTCATTCCTCATTCCAACTGGGGTGATCGTTGGAGAATTCACATGCCTGGCAACGTTGGCATAAGAGCCCGCGGTCATCCTTGGTGGTGGTGGCGCCGGAGCCAGCACCTGGGCCCTCTTTGGAGGCGCCATGGTCACTTTCCTCTCTTGCATGCGCTGGAGTACTTCCAGGCGCTTCGGGCAATTCTTGTCGCTGGCCATGTGTCCGCTAGCCTTACAATTAGCGCAATATAGAGGGGCAACAGCCGCCCTGACAATCTCCCCTGTAGCCGGATCCTTGGATAAGGTCCCTTCTCCCCCGGCCTCGGCCGATGGCACACTGCACTCTCCTGGTCCGTGTGGAGATGCGCATCGCACGCATCTGTGCTCCATGCTGCAATTGGCCGCAACGTGCCCGAACCTCTGGCAGTTATGGCATTGGGTAACCCCTCCTGCTTTGTTCTTCACCATGTCTATTCTGCAGCCCAGTATGTATCTTTGCCTACGGAAAGCCTTCACATCGGAATCCTGGCCTAATTGTACGATCCATCTGTCGTACATGAGTTTCTTTATGACCATATCGCAGATCTTGATGCCAGTCGCGTCCAGGAAGGCCTTTAAATCCTCTACGTCATAGGTGCTAGACAAACCAGAAAGCATTATCGTATATGGCCTCATATTCCTCGGTGTGAAGGTGTAGAAGGACGTACCCTCTCCTATCAAATATTGCTTGACCCTAGCGTGATCTTCCAGTCTCACTAATTTAAGAACAATCATGTTCCTATTCTTTATATCAATATTAAAGAGATCATGTCCCAAAAGCCCCTTAAGACCTGACATGAATGTCTTAACATTTACCCCATAAACCTTCACTATAGGTGGGCTGACCTTACCTGATCCAACGGTCCTTCCCGCATCCGTGTTCGAGTCAGCGCCTCTGTTCCTGGTAGTGGTCCTCTGGTGATTCAAGGTTGTTGTTGTCATAGTTGTTGATGACTTTCCATTATTAGCTTGGGTCGTTTGTGGCTGCTTCTGTGTGGTCTTGCGAATAGCCCCTTTTGACATGTCTACAGTCGCCGGCGGTGCGACATCATCCTCTTCCATCAACGCTGCACCGAGGTTTTCGGCTACCTCGGTGGACCATTCGGTTATAGCCTTACTACCAGATGTAGCTATGGTAGTGCTGTCATAGTTGGTTGCTGTTGGCTGCAATTGGTGCATGGCAGCTTTAGTGGTGGTGCTGGCAGCAAGCCAGTTTGTCGTAAATGTACTACCAGATGTAGTGGTGGTAGTAATATCATTGTTGTTTCTTGCTGACTGCGATTGGTGTACAGTAGCCTCAGTAGTGATGTTAGCAGCAGCAACGAAACCAGATCGTGTGCCTTCAAGCTGTTCAATTTTACAGCGCAGCGTCTCCACAAGAGCACACTGTGCTTCCATTCTAGCAATCAAGTCCTGATTCCGCGCTTCAAGATTTCTATTCGCTGTCTCAAGCCTCTCAACGGCAAGTTGCAATTTCATGGCGTTATAGCTGGAATCGCCATCAGAACCATGGCCCTTCTTCCGCTTCCGCATTTTTGAATCTTCCTTGTCAGATTCAATTGACGATTTAGCCAAATCCATGGGGTGGCCGTTAAAATCAGTATTTTGCTGTCGCCGACAGTCGTTCTCATTGGGTCGTCGACCGCCAATGTCATCATTGTGGTTGCCAGACATGTTATTGGCACTGCCTTCCAGTGTCACATTCGATAAATTGGCCGGAATATTTATCTCATAAGAGAAATTCTCGGCCGACACTTTAATCGTTTCCACCTTCTCCTCTATCTTAAAGCAATTGCTTTATCTCACTTCACTTGTTTAATTATTTACTGTTCACTGCACTTCACTTGGTGTTGTCACCACGGCTGCTCAGCCAATAATAATAATAATAATACTTACCATGCTGCGATACCTCATATTTATACAAAATCCGCTCTGAATTTACTACATACACATACGCTTCGATCTATCTTCGGGGTTGTTCGTATACACTTCGTGTGTACAGATACAAATGTTGAAGCATATACGCAGCACACACCCTTATTGGAAACTGTAGCCCGCCAAATTTTTTCTATAAATATCGGGAATCGCTCCGTAAGGCAACTATTACAGTGTTAACAGTGTTTGTGTGCATATCGTGAAGTGAACTAAAAACCTCTAGTGAAAAATGGCTCGTACTAAGCAAACTGCCCGTAAATCTACTGGTGGCAAAGCCCCTCGTAAGCAATTGGCTACCAAAGCTGCTCCTAAGAGCGCACCAGCCACCGGTGGTGTTAAGAAGCCACATCGTTTCCGCCCTGGTACCGTTGCTTTGCGTGAAATCCGTCGCTACCAGAAGAGTACTGAGTTGTTGATCCGCAAATTGCCTTTCCAACGTTTGGTTCGTGAAATTGCCCAAGATTTCAAGACTGACTTGCGTTTCCAGAGCTCTGCTGTCATGGCCTTGCAAGAAGCTAGCGAAGCCTACTTGGTCGGTCTCTTCGAAGATACCAACTTGTGTGCCATCCATGCCAAGCGTGTCACCATCATGCCCAAGGATATCCAATTGGCCAGACGTATTCGTGGAGAACGTGCTTAAATTATTGACATTTTAAAAGCCAACTTTTTTTTACAAAAACAATCGGTCCTTTTCAGGACCACAATATTTTTATAAAAAAGAGAAAAAAATTTATTCAAAACTTACACCTTTTTATTTTTATTAAAATAAATAAATATAGTCTTTTTTTGGGGATGGAAAAATACACTATTTATATTAAAAAATTTTTTTCTTTTCTATGCGTTTTACTTTTGGTAATATTGGGTTTCAAAACATGGAGCGAAATCAAAAACTTTTTTTAAAAAAAAATTATTTAATTTACTTTTTATGTTAAATTGAAAATTTTTATTTTCTATTAGCAACAGTATATTTGCTGTTATTCTTTTTGCAAAATTTGATTTTTCGTAGTAGCTACATAACAAGAATGAATGAAGATAAAAACAGGCAGGCCAATACATTCGAGAGAATTTTAACTTTAAATAGATAATTTAGATACATTGAATATACATTTTTTCTGTATTTTTTATTATTTTTAAACAAATGATATTTTTTGCTATTCCAAAAACTGTTTTAAAAAGAATAAAATAGTATTTTAATATTTTAAATTATTAAAGGGAAATAGATTTCGTTCGGTATGCAACTGTTCTACATTTGCTTGCTTAGACAAGGGCATTTTTCAATTTGTGTTTAATTTCCAAAAAAAAAAAATATATTTTTTTTTAAATTTGTGATTGCAACAATACATTGTTTAGAATTTACATTTTTAAATTTTTTATTTAGTTTCAAGTCCACTTTATATAGAAAAAAATATTTTATAATAAATGCAATAGAGCTCACCGCACATTTTGCATAGCCAACGACGTTGGTATAACATAGCATCGTAATATTTTAGACTTTTCGTAACAAACGTACACTTTTTACAAATTATGTAACATTTTAATAGAAATCTATCATTTCTATAATATTTTATGATAAAATTTTCCTAAAACATTTTTACATTAGAGCTTTCAAATTAATTTGCAGAAAAACTTTTATTCATGGAAAATACGCCAATATGGTGAATTCAACTGTCATAGACTACATAATAAAATCGATTGTTTCACTATGAAAATCATCCAAATTTTCACTTTTTTTTACACTTCTTTCAAGAAAACATATCAAGATTCCATACTAAATTTTTATAAAAACCAATTTTCAATAAAAATTGGAAAATTTTTATAATTTAGTTACAATTTTATCATAACATTTTTATAAACTTTCAACTCAAACCCTTATAACTCGGTAACGCTTAAAGATAATTAACTCGGATTTTCTTTAATGATTAGCTGGATATCTCTACTAGAAGAATTGTATAAAAAATAAAAAGAAATTGTTACTATCTCATCGTAAAATGAATAATTCTGTTAAAACTTTTGTAAAAATTTTTATTCGCTTCCACACAACGTTTCGCAAAATTTCGTAGTTGACTACTATGTACTTCTCATAATTTCGATGTACCCAGCCATCACTAGTCTAAAGGTTGAAACCATATTTTCAACCAATCAGCGTACACCAGTAGTGAGTGTATATTTACAAAGTGTTAAAGTGTGTTTAAAAAGAAAAATATAAGTGAAATCATGTCTGACGCCGCCGTTGTTGAAGCCACCGCATCTCCAGTCGCCGCTGTTGAGAAAAAGGCACCTAAGAAAGCCGCTGCCAAGGCAAAGAAACCCTCTGCTGCCCCAAGCCATCCACCAACCCAACAAATGGTCGATGCTGCCATCAAAACATTGAAAGAACGTGGTGGTTCCTCATTGCCTGCCATCAAGAAATACTTGGCCAGCACATACAAAGTTGATGCTGTAAAATTGGCCCCATTCATCAAGAAGTACTTGAAGAGCGCTGTTGCTAGTGGAAAATTGATCCAAACTAAAGGTAAGGGTGCCTCCGGTTCATTCAAATTGTCCCCATCTGCCTCGAAGGAACCTAAAGCAAAGAGCGCTGAAAAGAAGAAGAAGGCCCCAGCCGGTGATAAGAAAAAGAAGGCAGCAGCACCCAAAAAGGCAGCCGGTGAAAAGAAAGCCGCTGCAAAGAAGCCTTCCGCTGCTAAAAAGACCGCCGAGAAGAAGAAGACCGAAAAGGCCAAGGCTAAAACTGCCAAAAAGACAGGTACAGTTAAAGCTAAACCCGCAAAAACAGCCGCCAAAGCATCAGCCACTAAACCAAAGGCACCCAAGGCAAAAACCACCGCTGCCAAGCCCAAAAAGGCTGCCGCAGCAAAGAAGCCAGCTGCCAAGAAGACCGCCGCTAAGAAGTAATTTTTCCATGCAAAATTACTTATCATGTCAAAATGATTATTTTCGATATTCGAAAGCAGTATATCTAACAGCCCTTTTCAGGGCTACAAAAAATTTTTTAAATAAAAAGAGACCAAATTTAACTCAAACAATTTTTTAATTACCTAATAAATACTATGTTAATTTTAAGGGAAAAGCTAATCACAGCCCTTTTCGTAGCTGTAAAACATCTGTTGAAATCTTTTAATACCATTGTTACCTAATATGGGAATAAATTACCCTTTAAGGAAATTTAAGTAATCACATGTTAAATGGGATTTTTTCCGCAACTGGATTAACTGTTTCACTTAGGGTCATAAACCAAAGCAATTACTAAGAATTATGAAAATCACTTAATGTTAAAGAAAATCTCATTTAGCATACCTAACCAATAAGAGAGTGGCGTACAATATTCCCTTCAAAAATCGCACTTAGCATACCTATTTCATTCTTTACGAGCATACCTACCCATAGATCTCGCGTACAAACGCATAAGTCCACATATACATCTCTACACCATTTCACGCTAACATACTAGTATACATCCCTAAAAAATTTAGTATCAACACACACGCTCATTCTAAAAACTGTTTTAAAAAGAATAAAATAGTATTTTAATATTTTAAATTATTAAAGGGAAATAGATTTCGTTCGGTATGCAACTGTTCTACATTTGCTTGCTTAGACAAGGGCATTTTTCAATTTGTGCTTAATTTCCAAAAAAAAAAAACAATATATATATTTTTTTAAATTTGTGATTGCAACAATACATTGTTTAGAATTTACATTTTTAAATTTTTTATTTAGTTTCAAGTCCACTTTATATAGAAAAAAATATTTTATAATAAATGCAATAGAGCTCACCGCACATTTTGCATAGCCAACGACGTTGGTATAACATAGCATCGTAATATTTTAGACTTTTCGTAACAAACGTACACTTTTTACAAATTATGTAACATTTTAATAGAAATCTATCATTTCTATAATATTTTATGATAAAATTTTCCTAAAACATTTGTACATTAGAGCTTTCAAATTAATTTGCAGAAAAACTTTTATTCATGGAAAATACGCCAATATGGTGAATTCAACTGTCATAGACTACATAATAAAATCGATTATTTCACTATGAAAATCATCCAAATTTTCACTTTTTTTTACACTTCTTTCAAGAAAACATATCAAGATTCCATACTAAATTTTTATCAAAAACAATTTTCAATAAAAATTGGAAAATTTTTATAATTTAGTTACAATTTTATCATAACATTTTTATAAACTTTCAACTCAAACCCTTATAACTCGGTAACGCTTAAAGATAATTAACTCGGATTTTCTTTAATGATTAGCTGGATATCTCTACTAGAAGAATTGTATAAAAAATAAAAAGAAATTGTTACTATCTCATCGTAAAATGAATAATTCTGTTAAAACTTTTGTAAAAATTTTTATTCGCTTCCACACAACGTTTCGCAAAATTTCGTAGTTGACTACTATGTACTTCTCATAATTTCGATGTACCCAGCCATCACTAGTCTAAAGGTTGAAACCATATTTTCAACCAATCAGCGTACACCAGTAGTGAGTGTATACTTACAAAGTGTTAAAGTGTGTTTAAAAAGAAAAATATAAGTGAAATCATGTCTGACGCCGCCGTTGTTGAAGCCACCGCATCTCCAGTCGCCGCTGTTGAGAAAAAGGCACCTAAGAAAGCCGCTGCCAAGGCAAAGAAACCCTCTGCTGCCCCAAGCCATCCACCAACCCAACAAATGGTCGATGCTGCCATCAAAACATTGAAAGAACGTGGTGGTTCCTCATTGCCTGCCATCAAGAAATACTTGGCCAGCACATACAAAGTTGATGCTGTAAAATTGGCCCCATTCATCAAGAAGTACTTGAAGAGCGCTGTTGCTAGTGGAAAATTGATCCAAACTAAAGGTAAGGGTGCCTCCGGTTCATTCAAATTGTCCCCATCTGCCTCGAAGGAACCTAAAGCAAAGAGCGCTGAAAAGAAGAAGAAGGCCCCAGCCGGTGATAAGAAAAAGAAGGCAGCAGCACCCAAAAAGGCAGCCGGTGAAAAGAAAGCCGCTGCAAAGAAGCCTTCCGCTGCTAAAAAGACCGCCGAGAAGAAGAAGACCGAAAAGGCCAAGGCTAAAACTGCCAAAAAGACAGGTACAGTTAAAGCTAAACCCGCAAAAACAGCCGCCAAAGCATCAGCCACTAAACCAAAGGCACCCAAGGCAAAAACCACCGCTGCCAAGCCCAAAAAGGCTGCCGCAGCAAAGAAGCCAGCTGCCAAGAAGACCGCCGCTAAGAAGTAATTTTTCCATGCAAAATTACTTATCATGTCAAAATGATTATTTTCGATATTCGAAAGCAGTATATCTAACAGCCCTTTTCAGGGCTACAAAAAAATTTTTAAAAAGAGACCAAATTGAACTCAAACAATTTTTTAATTACCTAATAAATACTATGTTAATTTTAAGGGAAAAGCTAATCACAGCCCTTTTCGTAGCTGTAAAACATCTGTTGAAATCTTTTAATACCATTGTTACCTAATATGGGAATAAATTACCCTTTAAGGAAATTTAAGTAATCACATGTTAAATGGGATTTTTTCCGCAACTGGATTAACTGTTTCACTTAGGGTCATAAACCAAAGCAATTACTAAGAATTATGAAAATCACTTAATGTTAAAGAAAATCTCATTTAGCATACCTAACCAATAAGAGAGTGGCGTACAATATTCCCTTCAAAAATCGCACTTAGCATACCTATTTCATTCTTTACGAGCATACCTACCCATAGATCTCGCGTACAAACGCATAAGTCCACATATACATCTCTACACCATTTCACGCTAACATACTAGTATACATCCCTAAAAAATTTAGTATCAACACACACGCTCACATATACTCGAACATCAATACAACGTTGCATACCGAGTGTTTGAGCATAAGAGCAATATGTGTTGATCATACTACTGTAGATGTAGATGGTGCTAAGCAAGGAGGGCAATATTAGAGTATGGGTAGTATACATATTTTATTTTAAAAAAGTAATAAGGGCAATGTGAGGGTGAGTGGTAGATATATTTTTTCTTTAAATTTGTAAATATAAATTAATTTTAGTTGAATAACGAATTAAGTCTCTTTTTTAATTTATTTTGTGGCCCTGAAAAGGGCCTTTGATGTTGTAGGGAAAATATTGTACGACGAAATAAGTATGCCATTTACTTGGAGCTGGTGTACTTAGTAACGGCTTTGGTACCTTCACTGACAGCGTGCTTAGCCAACTCACCGGGCAATAATAGACGGACGGCAGTTTGGATTTCCCGACTGGTGATGGTGGAACGCTTGTTGTAGTGAGCCAAACGGGAGGCTTCGGCGGCGATACGTTCAAAGATATCGTTGACGAAACTGTTCATGATGCTCATGGCCTTTGAGGAGATACCAGTATCGGGATGGACTTGCTTCAACACTTTGTAAATGTAGATAGCATAACTCTCCTTACGCTTGGTGCGTCTCTTGGTCTTGTCACCCTTAGTGATGTTCTTTTGGGCTTTGCCGGCCTTCTTTGCTGCTTTACCACTGGCTTTTGGAGGCATTTTCACTTGGTTTTTTTTTTAAGTCACACAAACACTTTTAACACTGTTCACGATTTTGTGTGTTTGATGGTGGCGTTTCATATAGCCGTTTATTTTTTCCAAAATTCAAATTCATTTACAGAGATTTTGCTAATATCTAATTGAATCTATAAATTTTACAAAGTACTTAAAAAATTCCCTCGTACGACAACTTCAAGTTATTATGCGGTAGCCGGCTCTTGACCGTGACTACAAAATCAAAATTAACCTCGAGTTACAAAAAAGAAATATTTCATAGAACCAAAAATAGGGGTGTGATACTTAAATCTAAATCTTAAACCTAAATAACTATATACGGAAAGAATAAATATAATCTTAATTCTAGAGTAATTCTAAATAACTATTTACAATATGTACAAGGCAGGGATCACTGAGTTGTGTCGTACACTGTGTCCTGAAAATCAAAACTGTTATGTCTTCTATGGTAAAATAGAAGGACTTCACCATCATATAAGAGGTTTTCCTCATTCAGTCTAGGCAGTGCAGCTGGTGAAAAGTACGTTCTGTTTAGAAGTACATTCCTGTCATCATTGGAGGAGAAATGGTCAGACACCATCCCATTGCCCACATCGCCGCATCGTTCCAGAAATTCAATGGCGCCCCGCATCATCCATACGTCGATACGGGGAGTCCCCGCTCCATCATATATCGCCCTACACGAAGGGCGACTAACCGAACCATCCCTCCTAACTATCGTCCGCAGCCCCAAGCACGAGCGCAAAGCCCGCCTCTCCCAAGCCCTGACCCTCTCCATCCGCGCCGAAGATATGCCGAACCATATCGGAAAGGCATATGAAACCACCGGTCTGATCACTTGACGATAAATCAAGAGCTTCACGGCCGACGATAGACCCCTTCTCATCCGAAACAGGCGGTGATAGCCGAAATAGACCCTCCTCGCCCTGTCCAGCGCGTAATCAACGTGATTGCGGAATTCCAGTCTGGAGTCAAAAACGACCCCCAGATACTTAATCGTGCCAGTAACTGCCACGTTATCGACCCCGATGCGGACCACGGGAACGTATCGTCGAAAATTAGGGTAAGTGGTGCCAGTCCTGCCCCTAAAAACCATAGCGGAGCATTTCGCCGGGTTTAGCCTAAGCCTCCATCTAGTGAAATAACCACACAACTCACCCAAAAACATGTTAACATTCCTGTTAACAATAGAAGCCCTGGGGCCAGAGAAGGCCAACATGACGTCATCCGCGTACGCCAGCAGCATGCCACCTGAAGGAGGGGCTGGAATGTCATGGACAAACAAATTGTACAACATCGGCCCGAGGATGGAGCCTTGGGGGACGCCAGATCGAACTGGCCGATCTGAAGAAGATTGCTCACCTACCCTTACACAAAAACTCCGACCGTGGAGAAAGCTTGCGACCACCCTACACACCTGTCTGCCAAATCCAAGGCCCCTAAGCTTAAAAAGCAGGCCGTCGTGCCAAACGGAATCAAAGGCCTTGGAAATATCAAGGCCTACCGCAATCGTCCCGTACTTCCTATCAAATCCCCTAGTCACGTAGCTCGTGAAAACGCCTAAAGCGTGTGTGGTGGAATGGTCCGGCCTGAAACCAAACTGACCATCCGGCAGAATACCTCTGTCTTCAACGACCCTGGCAATCCTCCTCAAAATGAACGACTCAAAGAGTCTCCCAAACGTCGACAAAAGAGAAACAGGCCTATAGCCAGAGCGATCTCGCCGATCAGATCCCGGTTTCGGTATCGGAACAACTACAGCGGTCTTCCAGGCGGGAGGAAAATACCCCAAATTCAGGCAGTGGTTAAACAAGACGCACAGAAAAGTGAAAATCACATTGCCGGCTCTCTTGAGCGCAATATCCGGGACTCCATCAACACTGGAGGACCTCTTGGACGACCAAGAGGAAAGGGCCGAACCAATGCAAGATGGTTTTACAAAAAGACCATCTTCCCACAAGGACCTATCGGCCACAGCAGTGCCGTTAGCAGGGAACGAACCAGAAAATTCAACCAGGGGAGACGCATCAACAAGATCATCTGCAACCTCATGGACCTGTCTTCCGAACTCGCCGTCAGACGGGGGAAAGCCCGTCACCAAATCGACTTGAACATGGTCCGCAAGAGCCTCCGCCTTGGAAAGATCATCAGTCAATACACTCCCGTCAGAGGACGTCAGGTCTCCAATAGGTTCCCTATTGGATAGGCCCGCGGCCCTCTTGACCTGAGAGTATGATCGACCTATCGACGATCCTAATACGTCCAAGTCGGCGGCTCATGCGGTCCCGTTCGAAGGAGTCAATGGACTCGCGAATCACCCTAGACAGGTGTCTGATGTCAGTGCGCAAAAGCCCGCGGCGCTCTGGATCAGCCGATGCGCGCAGCGCCCGACATAGGGCCCTACGCTCATAAATGAGCCTGAGAATCCAGCCCGGTAAGAACATCCTTGTCCTCTCCACGGGAACCCTAGGGACCGAAGCCTCGATCGCGGAGCGAAATACCATTCCAAGTCCCTCAACACAATCATCAATCTCCTGTGTAGTCACGTTCCTGTCTACCGGAAGAGAAATAGGCGACAGCCCCTCACCCAGACGAGCCCTGTAGCGACGGACATGCATTCTGCTAAAATCGAGGAAAGTCCTGGGATTCCTTATCTCAAGTCGCCCTATACCTAGAGTCACCTGGATCGCCCTATGATCTGACTCGAAATCAAATGCTCTCGACAATCCCCCATCGCCCGTGAGTGGAACACCAGGAGTCAACAAAAAGAAGTCTATGTAAGTCCCCCCGGATGCATTCGGTCTCGTCGGTCTATCGCACCGGCTCGTCGCAAAATCAGGGTAGTCAAGTAAAAACCTGGCCAGCCGCCTTCCCCTGGGGTCCACCTCCGTGCCACCCCAGGACGGGTGTTTAGCATTGAGGTCTGCTCCAACCACAACCTCGCCAGACTCGTGCAGCTCCATAATCGACTCCAAATCCGATGGTATCAAGGGTTCACCAGGACGAAGATAAAGCGAAACAAAGGCAACTGAACCGCCATCCCTCGTAAAAACCCTCGCAGCGCAGGATTCTATGCCTCCTGTCCGAATATGTATCCTCTCACTGCGAAAAGAACTCCGCACAAGTACCGCAGTGCCACCGCCGCGTGACTGTCTATCCTGTCTGAAAACATCATATCCCTCCAATTCAAAGCGGTGCCTACTGGAAAGCTTATGTTCCGCCAACAAAATCACATCAGGTCCATGGTCGTCAACAAAAATCTTCAAAAAATGTCTCCTGCGTAAGGACACACAAGAGTTGATGTTCAGAAAAACACACTTAAATAAACTACACATCGCAGAGGAAGCGCAAGAAGGCCGTAATGGCCCCCGACTCACCATGCTCCCTAACAAGGCCTGCATACCTTGGTGCAAATTCCCTCATCCTAGCGAAAACTGAAACGAAGTCGCCGCCCAATATTCGCTGACAGTCCGCAAAGATATCCGCACCGCCGGCGGATGTGGGGGCACCAGACGGTGCCGAGCGCGCGCTTGGCCGTGCAGCGGACGCGTAGGAAAGTCCTCTCACCCTATTCGACCTAGACATATCCCTATTCCTGATCTCCTCTCTCTTCTCTGCCATCCTGGCAACCATTCTTACACGAATGGGACATCCCCTCGAGCCAGCAGTATGGCCCTCAACACCACAATTCACGCAACTCACTGGCACCACCTCATACCTCGTAACCCTTCCCGTCTCCGGATCGGTAACCTCCTTCCCTTCCAAATCCTTGGGCGGAACCGGACACGCCCCGCGTTCATGTGGCTGGCTGCATTTACAGCAGCGAAATGGCAAACCGCAGTTGTCGGACACATGGCCATACCTTTGGCAATTATAACATTGGACGGGATCACGGGCCCTGTCCCTACGGAAAGTGACCCTGCAATGCAACATCCTTTTCACCCCATAGAGGAGACCCAAATCGGTGGACCTTCCCACCCTAAGAAGCCACAAGTTCCCTGAAAGGTTAACCAAACCCCGCACATCGACCGGGAACCCAAGGCCGCCCAAACACTCCTCGACCTCTTCCTTAGAAAACTCGCCAGAAAGCCCCTCAATAACAACGGAATAGGGCAACAAATCCTTAGGCGTATGGGTGGTGAACTTATACCGCCTCTCCTTCAACATACTCTTAATCTTCTCAAAGGAATTTATACCCCTTACCCTCAAACTTATGCAACTTTTTCTTACCAATCTGATGGTGAAGTCCTTCGTGTTCAGGGATCTTGACACAATCGTGCATAACTCTCTTACACCTACATCATAAACCATAAACGCAGGCATGGTTCCATTGTCTTCTCTATCCGCTGTGGCCGGTTGGCCCGTAGCAGGGGTCTTCACAGCTGGGGGGACAGCATTCTTCTTCACTGCCGGTATCTTCGGTACAGCACCAGTCTTTGCGGGGTGCGCAACATCTCTTAACGGGAGCGTTTCTTCATTCTTCTTCTCTTTCGGAATTCGCTTGGCCTTTACCAGGGAGAAGGCTCCATCGTTCAACGCAGTGCCGGGGTTTTCGGCTACCCCGGCCGACAAATCATTCGTATCCATATCCTCGACTGAGATATGGACGCCATCATCAGCTGAATTGCCAGCAGCTATGCCCTTTGTGGTGTGGGCACTAGCTGAAGCATTATGTGAGTTCATGCCCTTTGTAGCTTGGGCAACAATCACTCGACCATCAGAAGCATTACTAAAATTTTGCTTTGCACTGGCCATCATTGCCATTTCCATTTCGGCCATTTTCGTTCGTAGGGCCAAAATTACAGCCCCATCTCTGCGGGCATTCTCCTCAAGGCGTGCAATCGTTGCCTTGAGTTCATCCACCAAGCATCCCATCTTTAGGCTCTCGTAAATGTCGCTATCAGACTTCTTCTTTCTTCGCTTGCGACTAGCCTCATCCATTTTTTGGATGACCTCGTTGACCGTCTCATTCTTTGGCTTCTCTGCATCCTCTGCCTCTTCAATTTCTTCTTCTTCTTCTTCGTCATCCCTTTTCTCAGGCTGACCTTCCATTTTAACACCACAATCACTGGCCAGTGGCCCACAAAAATGTTCAAATCTGCCAACCACTGTAGGTTTTTAATATTTCTTTTATGTTTATTTTCAAAAATCACTTTTTGCCAAATCAAGTTCGTATCTTGAGTCTATGATCTGTCACTCAACGGCTATTGCTTCTTTGCTGCTTTACCACTGGCTTTTGGAGGCATTTTCACTTGTTTTTTTTTTTTAAGTCACACAAACACTTTTAACACTGTTCACGATTTTGTGTGTTTGATGGCTTACTCGGAATATTTAAACCATTTCATGCACAAGATATTCAGGTAGACGAAAACAGTCGCTATGTTTACGAAAACAACCCTCTAAAATTAGCTACACGTTGGATCCGAAAGTATAAATACTGCAGTTCATGCTGCGAACTAATATTCTGTGTTTTGTGCTCAAGGTGATCATACCATAGCGGATAGTGAAGTTTGACTTGAATTTTAATCTCTGTGTCAAGTGATTTTTTGAACTCTTAACTGCGATTTTGAGAATCGATAGTAGGCGTCTGTGTTGCGCAAATTTTGAATTTTGCCAACATCATCACTCATAATTTTGAGAATTAAGAGAAGGCTGCAGTGCTGGCACTAAATAACCCCCTTTTTGACGGACTGGCTGACATCCCTTGGAAAAATGAGAACCGCGTGGTAGGCGGTGAAATTAACAAAATGGAAAATTTGAAAGAGGTTGTGGCAGCAGCCTCAAATTTGAATGCGTTTGGTGGCTCTGGGCGAACTACCAACAGATTTGCTGAACTAGATGCTACATTACAGCATGCTGATGGAAGAAATATAAATGGTGGAGTTGCTGAATCCACTGACATACACACTGATGGTGCAACTGCAATTAGCTCCGTTAAAGGACGTAAAATTTTAGCTGCTGTAGGAAAGACACTACAGAAAACTGTGACAGAAACTGCTGATTCACTTTTGGAAAAGTCAACAAATATCTTATCAGAAGGAAGAATTGATGACACTGATATTACTGATGCGACTGGCAATACATCAGATGGCTTTCAGGCTGTGACTGGCAAGAAACATCGCAAACGAAAGAAAAAGAAAGATGGAGTAGATGACGACTCGCCATATGAAAATTTGAAGCATCAGCTTAATCTTTCGCGATTGGAAGATAAGATTGAGCAACTACAAAATCAAGTTCAAGCGTTGATGGCCGAGAACGCACTTCTAAGGGGTATTTCAAATAGCCAACCGATACTTGCTAAAACAGCAAATGACACACCGATGACGTCGACAACTACGTCAAATAGCCAACCGACACTTGCCAAAACAGCGAATGATACACCGATGACGTCGACAACCACTGATAGAAATTGGGCAGATGAAGAAAATACCATGATGACGGATGAGATCGCACCGCCGGCGACTCAACAACCCAGGGAGTGTATGAGATTTGCCAAGTTGATGAGGGATGAGTTCGCACCGCCGGCAACTCAGCAACCCAGTGAACCCATGAGGACTGCTAGTCTGGAGTTTCCCGACTTGTACAATCAGAGGATAAGGACAGCTGCACCTACTACAAGCAAAGGAGCGATTCCGAAGTACCCAACGAGACCGAATGTGACCAGCGAAGGTCAATCTTCAACAAGAGGGACGAATGTGCCGACTTCTGTAGGAAAAGAGAAAGGTAAGGTCAGCCCACCCATGATTAAGATTTATAATGCAAATATCAGGGAATTAAGAGAGAGGATTTGTTAGGATATTGTTAGGACATGCACTTTTCGTTATTAGTATTGCTAATAGGAATATGTTGAACCTAAAGATGGTCTCTTTGGATGATTTTGATAAGGTCCGTAAGATGTTGGATGAGAGGAAGTATAGGTATTTCACTTATACCCCAAGAGACAGAAAGCCATATACGGTTTTGGTGACTGGGTTGTCAGAGACCTATGAGGAGGATGATGTAAAGACCTATTTGGATGGAAGGGAGATGGACCTCCGTGTGGAGAGGGTTGTCAGGTTGAGAGGGGACAGATGGATTGTGAAGCTGGGTTTGGAGTCAGATGTAAGGGCGTTTCGGAGACTCCAATATATCTTGAATTGTAGGGTGAGGATTTCTGATTATAAGAGGGAGGGGATAGTGCAATGCTGGAATTGCCAGAGGTTTGGCCACACTTCTCCCAACTGTGGTCTGAAGTATAGATGTGTGAAGTGTAGTGGGGCTCATGGCCCAGGGAATTGTCCCCTGCCGAGGAAGGGTGCTGACGTGCAGGAGACGATTACGGCTGATCCGGGTACTGGACGGATTGTTAAGAGGATTAACGGGCCAGTAAGGTGTGCGAACTGCGATGTGGAGGGTCATGTTGCCAGTGATAAGGAATGCCCTAAGAGGATGGAGATAGTAAGGAGGATGCGGGATAGGAAGGAGGCCGATAGGGGCGTGGGCCAGGTCCGCGTGGCGAATAGTTTGGGACTGAATGTGGCGGCCCCGAGGGTGCGGAATGGGGGTACCACTTATGCAGGTGCGGCTAGAGGTTTTTCGATGGGAACGCCCTCGGGTGGACAGGAGATGGGCAAGGCTAGTTCGGCGATGAGTGGTTTTGATGCTGAATGTAAGAGACTCTTTGGACAGGGTTTCCTCAGTTGTATGCGGAGGGTTGATGCTTTCAGGGGCGAGTATCTTAAGTTAAGGAATGATGAGGAGAAGATGCATGCTATGATGGGATTTTTACTTAGTTTAGGGGATGATGGACGCGCTTAGATGTATTTTTATTAATGTGAATTCGATAGTGTCGAGGAGTTGAAGACACTATCTACAGCTATTTGTGGATGAGCACAGACCTGATGTGCTGCTGATTGCGGAGCACAAGCTCAGTGCCAGGCACGTTTTTAAGTTGGAGGGGTATACGGTGTTCGTACAGAATAGAATTGGTCAGAGAGGAGGAGGGACGGCGATATGTCTCAGGAGTGGTATGAAGGGGAATAGGTTGGAGGTGAATTTTGGGGATGTGGAAGGGACTGCGGTTAGGGTGAAGAGGAGATCTGACAGGGATGTCATTTTTATTGCCATATATTGTAGGCCGACTGTGGAGCTGGGCAATGAGGTTCTGGATCGTATAGAGGCAGTGGTTGGCTCCGATGAGGTGGTGATTGGGGGGGACTTCAATGCGAGGCACCCACAATGGGGAGGGGGCTATACTAACGCAAGTGGGAGGACTTTGAAGGAGTGGATCGATATGAGCCCGGCTCTGGTGTTGAGGCCAACACGGGGGCCCACAACTAGTGTGTCTTTTATAGATTTTTTTATCACGTCGATGGGCTTGGAGCTACTAGATGGTCTGAACGGGAGGCAGGCTGTGGAGGGATTGAGGACATTCGATTACGATTCCGATCACAGGGCTGTCGGTATAGAGCTTGCGATTGGAGATGTCGAGGAGGGAGAACCTGCGCGTTACTTCAGGTTTGATAAGATGAAGATTAGGAAATTTAATGATGAGCTCTCGTGTCTGATGGAGGGGGCCATGCTGCCAATAGATAGGAATTGTACCGTTGATGAGATAGATGCTGGCGTTGAGAGGATGACTTCGTCCATTGTTGAGGCGATGAATAAGAGTATTCCGGTCGCGAATACGGAGAATGGAGGGATGCCTGGGTTGCCGGCGGATATTTTATCACTGATAGCGCAGAAGAAGGGCCTAAGAAGGAGACTACATAGGCTGCATGACTTGCAGGAGGTGCAGGCCATTAGGGTGATGGTCAGACTCCTCGATAGGATTATAAGAGAGAGGATAACACTGTTTGAAGAGGGAAGGTGTACTAGACTTCTGAGCGGGATTGTTGCGGGGAGGGATCTTTACCGCAATCTCAGGCGGTTTACAGGGACTAAGGCGGGAAGGAGGATGGGTGAGTTGAAGGACTCACATGGAACGCCCATTTACACTGATGAAAGGAAAGCGTGGGCCCTGGCGGATGCTTTCACAGCAGCTCAGAATGATGCAAGAGGTGGCGATGGTCTGGATATGAGATTGGAATCTGTGGTGCCGATGGTTGAGTTTGGGCAAGGAGTGACAGCGGATGGTGTGATAAGAAGAGGAGTGCGGAGACCGCCAATTGGGTTGGTCAAGGATACTGATGTTGGAGCGGTGCTTAAGAGGCTGAATTGTAAAAGAAGTAGCGGTGCTGATGGTATACCAAATTATGTGGTTAAGAAAATGGACAGGAGGATGTGGAGATTTTTGACCATACTATTTAATCACTGTCTGAATATTGGATACTTCCCGATGGCGTGGAAAAGATCTACTGTGATTCCTATACTAAAGCCTGGAAAGGACCCGACCGACCCTTCCTCGTACAGGCCCATCTCGATGTTGTCAAACATGGGAAAGCTGTTTGAGGTCTTTATATTGGAACGCGCCCGTGATGTGATAGAGGATAGGAATCTCCTAGGGGAGTTCCAATTCGGGTTTAGAGGCGGCACTTCTACGACCCATGCACTTATGGTTTTGACATCGAAGATCTCGGAAGGTTTCAGAAGACGCAACGGGACTTTGGCTGTCAGTCTGGACTTCCAAAAGGCATTTGACACGGTGTGGCATCGGGGTCTCCTTACTAAACTGGAACGATATGGATTTCCGTCCGCCCTTACGATGATGATTGGAGGCTATTTGACGGGAAGGAGCTTTGCGGTTGCGATAGGGGAGTCTTCTTCTGGATTGAGGGAAGTCACGGCTGGCGTTCCCCAGGGTTCGGTGTTGGGTCCGGCACTGTATAACCTTTACCTTGCTGATATGCCTATGCCGCAGGGCGACGATCTGGTATTGGCATATGCTGATGACATTTTGATAGCCGTCACTCATCCACGAGCGACAACTGCTCAGAGGAGGATGGAGGAGTACCTCGCGCTTTTGGTCCCATACTTCGAGCGCTGGAGGCTAAGGCTTAATCTGGACAAATGCCGATCCATCTTATTTAGGGGGAAGGGGTTGGGACTCTTTAGGAATGTGCTCCGCTTCTCCCCATCGGTCAGAGTTGGCGGCACTGTGCTTAGGAATGCGGAGGACGTTAAGTACCTGGGAGTATCATTGCAGGAGAATTTGACATTCGTGAGACATGTGGATGAGGTTATAAGAAAGGGTAAGGTGGCGTATGCCGTTCTATTTCGGGTGATGAGAATGAGAGGGGGCCTGAGCGAGAAGGTTAGGATGATGATTTATTCACAGGTAGTAAGGCCGACTATGTCATACGCATTTCCGGTATGGAGTATGGTGTCTTCGCACCAAATGGAACGGTTAAGGCGGTACGAGAGGAGGGTACTGATACACTGCCTGGGATTGAAGGGAAGGATGCTGGAGGATGGTCGGTTTTCCAGGCCATCGAACAGAAAGGTTTATGCGAAGAGTGGGATTGCACGGATAGATGCATATATGGTTGGCTTGACGATTGGGTTTCTCCGTGGCTGCGGGTCTCATTCGAATGGGAGGGTGAGAAGGTGTTGTCTTTCAAGGGAACAATATACCAGGATAAGGGAAACTGATGGTCACATGCCTCCGATGGGCCTCCTTCATCTGATTGGTGAGGGGGTTGTCTTTGATGATGACGGACGTACTGTTTTCTTCCATAGGAGGTATGGGACATATGGTGCTGACGACCCAGTTTACAATATGGCCCAGTGATTTGAGTGAACCTTACGGACTTTGTCTTTGGATGTTTATATGTGTGGATATATGTTTTTGTTTTCTGTTTTGTTTTGTTATTATAATTTTGTTTTTATGTAAATATCTTATTGTAATTGGATTATATGTTTTGTTTAGTTTTTTGTAAATAGTGTATATAATTTTTATTTAGGTTAATTTTAATATAAGTCCTAGGCTAAGTGAGAGGATCTCGGTTTTACCTAATTTTCCCGGGAAATTAATATTGAATGATACAACTTAAATATTTGATATAATAGGTGGGCTGACCTATGAAACCTAATTTTAATTAGATATAGTTATATTTTTAGAAATATGTTTAAATACATGCTAAAAGAAATTATTTTAAGATGGAAGACATGAAATGTAATGTATATATGGATAGAAATGGAAATAAAAATCAAATCAAATCAAATCTGCGAACTAATATCATTTGTGTTTCAGTGCTAAGTGAAGTGAATTAAAAAAAAAAAATAACTAAAAATGTCTGGTCGTGGTAAAGGTGGCAAAGTTAAGGGAAAGGCAAAGTCCCGTTCCAACCGTGCTGGTCTTCAATTCCCCGTCGGTCGTATCCATCGTTTGTTGCGCAAAGGCAACTATGCTGAACGTGTTGGTGCCGGAGCTCCAGTTTACTTGGCTGCTGTCATGGAGTATTTGGCCGCTGAAGTTCTTGAATTGGCTGGCAACGCTGCTCGTGACAACAAGAAGACAAGAATTATCCCCCGTCACTTGCAATTGGCTATCCGTAATGACGAAGAATTGAACAAATTGCTGTCCGGTGTCACCATTGCTCAAGGTGGTGTATTGCCAAACATCCAAGCTGTTCTCTTGCCCAAGAAGACCGAAAAGAAGGCTTAAATTATCTACGAGCATCAAAGAAAAAATGTAAATACAGGCCATCGTATAAATCAACAACAATCCGTCCTTTTCAGGACGACAAAAATTTTTTTAAAAGAGAAAAAACTATATCAAACCCCTTATTTTATCAAGAAAATTTACTTAAAAAATAGTTTTAAATAATAAATAAAATTTTAATTGTAGTTAAATTTAAAAAAAAATATTTTTTGGTCGATTTTTTTTTCAGTGGATTTGGTAATTTGCTAGCAATTTCGTTATTCGAAATTTCCTTAAACAATCCTGTTTTAGGCGTAAATACAAAAAAATCTGCCATCTATTGTTTATAGGTAAACATTTTCAAATATGTTTACATCTTATCGACTATTGCAGGTCTTTTAATATACATGTCATAATTATCAGTTATCAATTATCATGCATCAACATTTCGCCTATTTGCATACATTAACATAATAAGAATTTAGTTTTATCGACCCTACTCAAGATTATCGGCATTTAATAGGATCAATGTTACCATTAGGGTACTGTAAAAACTATTTATTTTACATTTGAATATCACATGGTAATCATTGTTCATTTTCTGATGCTGAAAAAAATTGGCATATGTAATAACAAAACATCGAAACGAAGTATCTACGATCGTCCCTCTTTGTACATTTGTGACAAAGTTAGCAGCTCCAAGCAAAGGAAACATTTAATGGTAGTATATGCGTGCATTTTGGTATCTGTGTGTATGTATATATCTCTTTTTAAATATGTTTTGTGGTCCTGAAAAGGACCGATTGTTTTAGTTTTAAAGTTTTTGAAATTTTCTCCAAAATAGCGTCAAGATAATGTTTAACCGCCGAAACCGTACAAAGTGCGGCCTTGTCTCTTCAAAGCGTAGACGACATCCATAGCGGTGACGGTTTTACGCTTAGCGTGTTCAGTGTAGGTGACAGCATCACGAATAACGTTTTCCAAAAACACCTTCAGGACACCACGGGTTTCTTCGTAAATCAATCCAGAGATACGCTTTACACCGCCACGACGAGCCAAACGTCTGATTGCAGGCTTGGTGATACCTTGGATGTTATCACGCAACACTTTACGATGACGTTTAGCGCCACCTTTTCCCAAGCCTTTGCCACCTTTACCACGACCAGTCATTTTTTCACTTTTTAAATTAAATTCACTTCACAAGTTATGCACAAGAACTAATACTTACCATGGATTCATGGATTCATATTTATTTTCCAATTCACTTAAAATTATTTTACATTTCCATTGTAGTCCTATATACATATAATACTCAACATGCTTGTTCTACATTTCTCTGAGTCTATAATAATTCCAAATAAATTCTAGCAAGGCCAGCCCAGCCGATTTACCATAAGTATCTATTCCCGAATGCACGGATACATTAAATCCTCCCCGAAAAAATGGAAAAACAGGGAATGTAAAACCTACTATATAAAACCTAAGCTAAACTATCACTAACTAAATCTAATAAAACCAAAACGAATAAAAGAAAGAAAGAAATGCGTCCATCGCAATAAAAGCAAAATAAAATAAAATAAAATGAACAAAATCATAAAGCTATATACATCTCCACAACTATCTACACTATTTACAATCAGACCACAGGCACCCACTGTGCCGTGGCGTATACCATATCATCCATGCCATATTGGCGGAATCTCCTGTGGTAGAAAAGGGTACGTCCCTCCGAGTCGTACACCAAGCCATCATCGTTAAGATGCAAAAGGCACATGGGAGAAAGGTGGCCACCCATCTCCCTCACGCGTAGGTAGTCCCCCCTGGACGTTTGGCACCGTTGTACCATGGGGTTCCAATGTGAAATGGCCCTCTCAAGATGTTCAATGCCCAAACGGACCATAAAGGCATCTATACGACACATCCGAGACTCCTCGTAGATTTTCCGGCAGGAGGGCCCAATCCAGTACCCTTGCTCCGATCTCCTTCCTCTCAGTCCGAGACATTGGACTAACATTTTTCTCTCGAGCACCCTCAATCTCTCCATCTGGTGCGAGGACACCGTGTACCAAATCGGGAAGGCATATGCAACCGTCGGTCTCACCACCTGCTTATAAATCGCCAGTTTGACCCTCTGGCTCAATCCTCTTCTACGGGCCAACATCGTACGGAAGGCGTGGTACGCCGCCCTTCCCTTTCCGATCGCCTCATCAATGTGTCTGATAAACGACATATCCTCTTCATACACAACACCCAGGTACTTCAGGGTATTGGAGTTTTGTATAACCGTGTCGCCGATCCTTACACTGGGGATATAGCCCCTGGCGTTCCGGTAGAGGTTCCTGCTCCTGCCCTTGAAAATGATGGTCTTGCATTTGTCCACATTGAGATTAAGTTTCCACTGCCGGAAGTATTCCTCCAGTCTAGCGAGATATCGCGTCAGGTTTCTTTCCGCAATACTGGCCCGAGGGTGCGTGGCAGCCACCAAGATGTCATCGGCATACGTGATAATGAGGCAGTCCCTCTCAGGCCTCGGTATGTCCGATAGGTATATATTATAAAGTACAGGTCCAAGCACCGATCCTTGTGGTACTCCTGATCTGGTCCTATGTGTGGAGGACACTGTGTCTCCAACAGACACTGAAAAGCTCCGACCTTTGAGGTAGTCCCCAATGAGTCTCGTGAGATGGGGGTCGAAATCATGGAATGTATCCATTTTCTGCGTGATACCGTCTTGCCAGACGGTATCGAACGCCTTCTCAAAATCGAGGCTGACCGCGATTGTCGGACTCCTAGCCTGGAATCCCCTCGCTATCCTGTCTGATAAGGTCATCAACGCGTGCGTCGTGGTCGTCTCCTTGCGGAAGCCGAATTGGAAATCACCCAGTGTCCCTGAGTCCTCCAGATGATCGTCCACCCTATGATTGATCACAACCTCAAATGCCTTTCCAAGGCTGGAAAGGAGTGATATGGGCCTGTATGAAGACGGATCGCTTGGTTCCTTACCCTTCTTCAGGATGGGTATCACCTTCGATTTCTTCCACGCTACGGGAAAATACCCCAAATTCAGGCAGTGGTTGAAAATCGCTGCCATATAGGCCCAGGCCCGCTGGTCCAGCCTCCTAAGAACGAAATTCGGAATGCCGTCTTCCCCACAGCTCTTCTTATTATTGAGTCGGCGTAGGATAGAGCCGACCTCCGAGGGTCTCACTAGTGCCACAGGGGGGGGTGAGGATCCCTCCATCATTATTCCATCAGCCGTGCAATCCTGGCCAAATATGATCATCGGTGTCCGTTCTACCACATTCGTGTCAGGCATGGGACCATCGCACTGGGCCAGTGCAAATGTCGATGCCAGCAGGTCTGCCTTTGCCCTCGTCGAGGTTACCCTTTCGTTGTTGGGAGTTGCCAGATCAGCCATTTCACCTCCTACCTTCCTGGCTGTGTATCGCTTCACTTTTCGAAACATGTCGTTTCCGGGAGTGATCCCCTCCAGTGTCCTAATGAAATTGTCGTCCTCAAATAAACGAATCCGTTGTTGTATTATTTTATCCAGGTTCTTCATGATGGCCCGTACTTCATTTGCATCGCGTGTGTCATGCAGCCTGTGCAATCTCCTGCGGAGGGTCCTTTTCTGGGAGATAAGTGCCAGAATATCCGGAGGAAGTTGTGTCAGACAATTCCCCCTGGGCCTTACTTTCGGAATTGCCTTCTCCATTGCATGTGCCAGGCCCCCAGCAAGAGCCCCTACTGCCATATCAATCTCCGATGTGTCGGCGTTCCAATATATAGGTGGTGCACACCCTTGAAGCCTCTCTGCCAGTTCATCGTTCAGGACACCGGTCCGCATCCTCTTGTAGTCGTATATTACTCTTGGAGTAACCTCCTCAATGCTGTCAACTGAGACAGAAATCTCCACCGCCCTATGGTCCGATTCATAGTCTAGCGTCCGTAGACCGTGCACCGTCTGTCTACCATTAGGTCCGTCAGTCAGTCTTAATCCCGTCGTAGTCATTATAACGTCTATAAAAGACCGACTCCTCCCCTGTATCCTCGTTGGTCCATCGGTTGGTCTCATCACGACCGTTGGGCTCATATCAAGCCATTCCTTTAATCTCCTCCCGGAAGTGTTAACAGTAGAATCCCCCCAAACGCGATGCCTCGCATTGAGGTCCGCTCCAATTATAGCCTCTTCTGTCCCAATAACCCTCTCCAAAGCGTCCAGATCAGACACACCCAGGGTATCCTGGGGTCTAAGATACAAAGATACCAGAAGTATCCTGCCCATATCAGGCCTATTTATCGCAACAACAGTACCCTCCATTCTCCCAAGGCTTGCATCAACCCTTTCACCACGGACATTTCCCCTCAAACAGATCGCCGTCCCACCACCAGCACCACTAGTCCGGTCCTGTCTATGAATCGAGTACCCCTTCAAAACAAAATTATGACGCGCCGACAAGCAGTGCTCCGCCAGCATCAAAACGTCCGGTTTATGCTCCTCCACGAAAAGTTGTAAGTAGTGTCTCTTGTGTCGAGATACTACCGAGTGTAAATTCACAAAAATGCATTTAATTCCCATCAGGAGCCATGCTCAAACCAAGGCCGAACAGCGCCTGCCTTTTCTCAGCATCAGAGTTCAGTCCCCTGAAGGTCTCAGCGAACCCAGCAATCTTGGCCATGTATACATGGAAGTCCTGTCCGAACAGCCGTCTACACTCCGCATTGAAGAAGCCCATTGCCTGAGCCGCCCTCTGCGCCGTCTCATTCCTCATTCCAACTGGGGTGATCGTTGGAGAATTCACATGCCTGGCAACGTTGGCATAAGAGCCCGCGGTCATCCTTGGTGGTGGTGGCGCCGGAGCCAGCACCTGGGCCCTCTTTGGAGGCGCCATGGTCACTTTCCTCTCTTGCATGCGCTGGAGTACTTCCAGGCGCTTCGGGCAATTCTTGTCGCTGGCCATGTGTCCGCTAGCCTTACAATTAGCGCAATATAGAGGGGCAACAGCCGCCCTGACAATCTCCCCTGTAGCCGGATCCTTGGATAAGGTCCCTTCTCCCCCGGCCTCGGCCGATGGCACACTGCACTCTCCTGGTCCGTGTGGAGATGCGCATCGCACGCATCTGTGCTCCATGCTGCAATTGGCCGCAACGTGCCCGAACCTCTGGCAGTTATGGCATTGGGTAACCCCTCCTGCTTTGTTCTTCACCATGTCTATTCTGCAGCCCAGTATGTATCTTTGCCTACGGAAAGCCTTCACATCGGAATCCTGGCCTAATTGTACGATCCATCTGTCGTACATGAGTTTCTTTATGACCATATCGCAGATCTTGATGCCAGTCGCGTCCAGGAAGGCCTTTAAATCCTCTACGTCATAGGTGCTAGACAAACCAGAAAGCATTATCGTATATGGCCTCATATTCCTCGGTGTGAAGGTGTAGAAGGACGTACCCTCTCCTATCAAATATTGCTTGACCCTAGCGTGATCTTCCAGTCTCACTAATTTAAGAACAATCATGTTCCTATTCTTTATATCAATATTAAAGAGATCATGTCCTAAAAGCCCCTTAAGACCTGACATGAATGTCTTAACATTTACCCCATAAATCTTCACTATAGGTGGGCTGACCTTACCTGATCCAACGGTCCTTCCCGCATCCGTGTTCGAGTCAGCGCCTCTGTTCCTGGTAGTGGTCCTCTGGTGATTCAAGGTTGTTGTTGTCATAGTTGTTGATGACTTTCCATTATTAGCTTGGGTCGTTTGTGGCTGCTTCTGTGTGGTCTTGCGAATAGCCCCTTTTGACATGTCTACAGTCGCCGGCGGTGCGACATCATCCTCTTCCATCAACGCTGCACCGAGGTTTTCGGCTACCTCGGTGGACCATTCGGTTATAGCCTTACTACCAGATGTAGCTATGGTAGTGCTGTCATAGTTGGTTGCTGTTGGCTGCAATTGGTGCATGGCAGCTTTAGTGGTGGTGCTGGCAGCAAGCCAGTTTGTCGTAAATGTACTACCAGATGTAGTGGTGGTAGTAATATCATTGTTGTTTCTTGCTGACTGCGATTGGTGTACAGTAGCCTCAGTAGTGATGTTAGCAGCAGCAACGAAACCAGATCGTGTGCCTTCAAGCTGTTCAATTTTACAGCGCAGCGTCTCCACAAGAGCACACTGTGCTTCCATTCTAGCAATCAAGTCCTGATTCCGCGCTTCAAGATTTCTATTCGCTGTCTCAAGCCTCTCAACGGCAAGTTGCAATTTCATGGCGTTATAGCTGGAATCGCCATCAGAACCATGGCCCTTCTTCCGCTTCCGCATTTTTGAATCTTCCTTGTCAGATTCAATTGACGATTTAGCCAAATCCATGGGGTGGCCGTTAAAATCAGTATTTTGCTGTCGCCGACAGTCGTTCTCATTGGGTCGTCGACCGCCAATGTCATCATTGTGGTTGCCAGACATGTTATTGGCACTGCCTTCCAGTGTCACATTCGATAAATTGGCCGGAATATTTATCTCATAAGAGAAATTCTCGGCCGACACTTTAATCGTTTCCACCTTCTCCTCTATCTTAAAGCAATTGCTTTATCTCACTTCACTTGTTTAATTATTTACTGTTCACTGCACTTCACTTGGTGTTGTCACCACGGCTGCTCAGCCAATAATAATAATAATAATACTTACCATGCTGCGATACCTCATATTTATACAAAATCCGCTCTGAATTTACTACATACACATACGCTTCGATCTATCTTCGGGGTTGTTCGTATACACTTCGTGTGTACAGATACAAATGTTGAAGCATATACGCAGCACACACCCTTATTGGAAACTGTAGCCCGCCAAATTTTTTCTATAAATATCGGGAATCGCTCCGTAAGGCAACTATTACAGTGTTAACAGTGTTTGTGTGCATATCGTGAAGTGAACTAAAAACCTCTAGTGAAAAATGGCTCGTACTAAGCAAACTGCCCGTAAATCTACTGGTGGCAAAGCCCCTCGTAAGCAATTGGCTACCAAAGCTGCTCCTAAGAGCGCACCAGCCACCGGTGGTGTTAAGAAGCCACATCGTTTCCGCCCTGGTACCGTTGCTTTGCGTGAAATCCGTCGCTACCAGAAGAGTACTGAGTTGTTGATCCGCAAATTGCCTTTCCAACGTTTGGTTCGTGAAATTGCCCAAGATTTCAAGACTGACTTGCGTTTCCAGAGCTCTGCTGTCATGGCCTTGCAAGAAGCTAGCGAAGCCTACTTGGTCGGTCTCTTCGAAGATACCAACTTGTGTGCCATCCATGCCAAGCGTGTCACCATCATGCCCAAGGATATCCAATTGGCCAGACGTATTCGTGGAGAACGTGCTTAAATTATTGACATTTTAAAAGCCAACTTTTTTTTACAAAAACAATCGGTCCTTTTCAGGACCACAATATTTTTATAAAAAAGAGAAAAAAATTTATTCAAAACTTACACCTTTTTATTTTTATTAAAATAAATAAATATAGTCTTTTTTTGGGGATGGAAAAATACACTATTTATATTAAAAAATTTTTTTCTTTTCTATGCGTTTTACTTTTGGTAATATTGGGTTTCAAAACATGGAGCGAAATCAAAAACTTTTTTTAAAAAAAAATTATTTAATTTACTTTTTATGTTAAATTGAAAATTTTTATTTTCTATTAGCAACAGTATATTTGCTGTTATTCTTTTTGCAAAATTTGATTTTTCGTAGTAGCTACATAACAAGAATGAATGAAGATAAAAACAGGCAGGCCAATACATTCGAGAGAATTTTAACTTTAAATAGATAATTTAGATACATTGAATATACATTTTTTCTGTATTTTTTATTATTTTTAAACAAATGATATTTTTTGCTATTCCAAAAACTGTTTTAAAAAGAATAAAATAGTATTTTAATATTTTAAATTATTAAAGGGAAATAGATTTCGTTCGGTATGCAACTGTTCTACATTTGCTTGCTTAGACAAGGGCATTTTTGAATTTGTGTTTAATTTCCAAAAAAAAATTATATATTTTTTTAAATTTGTGATTGCAACAATACATTGTTTAGAATTTACATTTTTAAATTTTTTATTTAGTTTCAAGTCAACTTTATATAGAAAAAAATATTTTATAATAAATGCAATAGAGCTCACCGCACATTTTGCATAGCCAACGACGTTGGTATAACATAGCATCGTAATATTTTAGACTTTTCGTAACAAACGTACACTTTTTACAAATTATGTAACATTTTAATAGAAATCTATCATTTCTATAATATTTTATGATAAAATTTTCCTAAAACATTTTTACATTAGAGCTTTCAAATTAATTTGCAGAAAAACTTTTATTCATGGAAAATACGCCAATATGGTGAATTCAACTGTCATAGACTACATAATAAAATCGATTATTTCACTATGAAAATCATCCAAATTTTCACTTTTTTTTACACTTCTTTCAAGAAAACATATCAAGATTCCATACTAAATTTTTATCAAAAACAATTTTCAATAAAAATTGGAAAATTTTTATAATTTAGTTACAATTTTATCATAACATTTTTATAAACTTTCAACTCAAACCCTTATAACTCGGTAACGCTTAAAGATAATTAACTCGGATTTTCTTTAATGATTAGCTGGATATCTCTACTAGAAGAATTGTATAAAAAATAAAAAGAAATTGTTACTATCTCATCGTAAAACGAATAATTCTGTGAAAACTTTTGTAAAAATTTTTATTCGCTTCCACACAACGTTTCGCAAAATTTCGTAGTTGACTACTATGTACTTCTCATAATTTCGATGTACCCAGCCATCACTAGTCTAAAGGTTGAAACCATATTTTCAACCAATCAGCGTACACCAGTAGTGAGTGTATATTTACAAAGTGTTAAAGTGTGTTTAAAAAGAAAAATATAAGTGAAATCATGTCTGACGCCGCCGTTGTTGAAGCCACCGCATCTCCAGTCGCCGCTGTTGAGAAAAAGGCACCTAAGAAAGCCGCTGCCAAGGCAAAGAAACCCTCTGCTGCCCCAAGCCATCCACCAACCCAACAAATGGTCGATGCTGCCATCAAAACATTGAAAGAACGTGGTGGTTCCTCATTGCCTGCCATCAAGAAATACTTGGCCAGCACATACAAAGTTGATGCTGTAAAATTGGCCCCATTCATCAAGAAGTACTTGAAGAGCGCTGTTGCTAGTGGAAAATTGATCCAAACTAAAGGTAAGGGTGCCTCCGGTTCATTCAAATTGTCCCCATCTGCCTCGAAGGAACCTAAAGCAAAGAGCGCTGAAAAGAAGAAGAAGGCCCCAGCCGGTGATAAGAAAAAGAAGGCAGCAGCACCCAAAAAGGCAGCCGGTGAAAAGAAAGCCGCTGCAAAGAAGCCTTCCGCTGCTAAAAAGACCGCCGAGAAGAAGAAGACCGAAAAGGCCAAGGCTAAAACTGCCAAAAAGACAGGTACAGTTAAAGCTAAACCCGCAAAAACAGCCGCCAAAGCATCAGCCACTAAACCAAAGGCACCCAAGGCAAAAACCACCGCTGCCAAGCCCAAAAAGGCTGCCGCAGCAAAGAAGACCGCCGCTAAGAAGTAATTTTTCCATGCAAAATTACTTATCATGTCAAAATGATTATTTTCGATATTCGAAAGCAGTATATCTAACAGCCCTTTTCAGGGCTACAAAAAAATTTTTAAAAAGAGACCAAATTTAACTCAAACAATTTTTTAATTACCTAATAAATACTATGTTAATTTTAAGGGAAAAGCTAATCACAGCCCTTTTCGTAGCTGTAAAACATCTGTTGAAATCTTTTAATACCATTGTTACCTAATATGGGAATAAATTACCCTTTAAGGAAATTTAAGTAATCACATGTTAAATGGGATTTTTTCCGCAACTGGATTAACTGTTTCACTTAGGGTCATAAACCAAAGCAATTACTAAGAATTATGAAAATCACTTAATGTTAAAGAAAATCTCATTTAGCATACCTAACCAATAAGAGAGTGGCGTACAATATTCCCTTCAAAAATCGCACTTAGCATACCTATTTCATTCTTTACGAGCATACCTACCCATAGATCTCGCGTACAAACGCATAAGTCCACATATACATCTCTACACCATTTCACGCTAACATACTAGTATACATCCCTAAAAAATTTAGTATCAACACACACGCTCACATATACTCGAACATCAATACAACGTTGCATACCGAGTGTTTGAGCATAAGAGCAATATGTGTTGATCATATTACTGTAGATGTAGATGGTGCTAAGCAAGGAGGGCAATATTAGAGTATGGGTAGTATACATATTTTATTTTAAAAAAGTAATAAGGGCAATGTGAGGGTGAGTGGTAGATATATTTTTTCTTTAAATTTGTAAATATAAATTAATGTTAGTTGAATAACGAATTAAGTCTCTTTTTTAATTTATTTTGTGGCCCTGAAAAGGGACTTTGATGTTGTAGGGAAAATATTGTACGACGAAATAAGTATGCCATTTACTTGGAGCTGGTGTACTTAGTAACGGCTTTGGTACCTTCACTGACAGCGTGCTTAGCCAACTCACCGGGCAATAATAGACGGACGGCAGTTTGGATTTCCCGACTGGTGATGGTGGAACGCTTGTTGTAGTGAGCCAAACGGGAGGCTTCGGCGGCGATACGTTCAAAGATATCGTTGACGAAACTGTTCATGATGCTCATGGCCTTTGAGGAGATACCAGTATCGGGATGGACTTGCTTCAACACTTTGTAAATGTAGATAGCATAACTCTCCTTACGCTTGGTGCGTCTCTTGGTCTTGTCACCCTTAGTGATGTTCTTTTGGGCTTTGCCGGCCTTCTTTGCTGCTTTACCACTGGCTTTTGGAGGCATTTTCACTTGGTTTTTTTTTTTAAGTCACACAAACACTTTTAACACTGTTCACGATTTTGTGTGTTTGATGGCTTACTCGGAATATTTAAACCATTTCATGCACAAGATATTCAGGTAGACGAAAACAGTCGCTATGTTTACGAAAACAACCCTCTAAAATTAGCTACACGTTGGATCCGAAAGTATAAATACTGCAGTTCATGCTGCGAACTAATATGAAGGAATATTAATTCTGTGTTTGGTGCTCGAAGTGACAACAACGAAAGCGGAAAGTGAAAAAAAAGTGTTTGATAACATATCCAATCTCAATTTTAAGTGACTTTACGTGTCTATAAGTACTAACTTTGAGAATTAATAGTAGTCGCAAGTGTTGCGCAAATAGACTTTTGGTATATCGAATTTTGAGAAGCGGGAGTAGTCGCCAGTGCTGGCACACTCAAGTCAGCGAAATACGCATGTCCCTCTGGGACATGAGAATCGAATAGATGGCGAGAATACGCATAAATTTTTGCAATTGAATTATGATTTACCCACTGGCGGAATGAGTTCGACTGGTGACAACAATAGATTTGGCGTTTTGGCAATGGCTGAACCGAACGAAGACAATGTAAATATGGGGCGTCATAAGACGGGCGCCCATGTTAGACCAGAGACTAAGGATGATTGGTCTGTAGCTATTGATGGAAAGGTTAATTTGGATCAATATTCGACTGATGGAAGCCAACTTACTGAGGCAAAAACGAAGAAAAAGAGGAAGAAAAATAAATCTAGCAGTGGCAGTGAAGATGAGGGTGATGCTGCATATCAAATCCTCAGGCTTCAGCTCACCGACGATGATTGTTATAAAACAATTAAAAACCTTGAACAGCAAATTGCCGTATTAAGGGCAGCAGCATCAAAAGAAAGCAATAGTTTCGTCACAACAGACACCAACCAACTACCATCAACTGGAACCTCGACTATTAACGTTAATACCGGTCAGGTCCAACAAATGGAGACTGAAGAAATGCCAGGTTTAAGTCTCAAGTCGGTCAAGGTAGCTGCAAACCTTGACACAGCGTTGAATGCGTGCATGAAAACAGCAGCAACCGGTGCCGGCACAGGAACAGTACCCAAGGGGTCCACCGGCAGTTCGACTGGAGCCATTCCAAAATTGATGCAGAAAGTTGCTACAGGCGCTCAACCGAGCATACGCAATCCTACAAACGGAGCAGCTGGAAGAAACCCTCGGGGCAGCATGCAGAATAAGGTCAAAGGTAAGTCCAGCCCACCAGTTATTAAGATATATGGGAGCAATCCGAAGGAATTGACTGACAGATTGTCTAGGCACCTGGGTCATGGTTTGTTTGGTCTTAGACTGATTAATAGGAATGTGGTAGGTCTCCAGCTGTCTAAGGTGGAGGATCATGAGAGAACTTTGGTTTTGTTAAAGGATATGAATTTGAATTATTATACTTACACTCCAAAAGAGTCCAAACCCAGTACACATCTGATACGTGGGCTATCGGAAACATACGAGGAGGATGATTTGAAGGCTTTTCTCGAGAGTCTTGACATTGAACTGGACTTGAAGAAAATAATTAAACTAGCGGGAGGCAGATGGATCGTCCAACTAGGAAATGACTCGGACATCAGGGCCTTTATGGGTATACGCTATATTCTTCACTGCCGCGTTGAGATCAAGAGGAATAAGATGAAGGGTCTCACCCAATGCCGTAATTGCCAACGATATGGACATGTATCCTCGAACTGTCAGATGACGTACCGGTGTGTGAAGTGTGGTGGCTCGCATGGACCAGAGAAATGCCAAATCCCCGATAGAGAGAACAACACCGAAGAGGTGATAACAGCGGATCCGACGACTGGGCAGATAGTGCGCGCTATTGGAGTTCCCGTATATTGCATTAACTGCAAGATCAATGGACATGTGGCGAGTGCCAAAGACTGCCCGAGACGACTGGAGATTCTTCAGAAGAGATCAAGACGTACGATTGCACCACCTATCGCGGTTTCAGTGAATAGGACAAATCCGCATTCGGTCACGGATGGTAGGACATTTGCGGAGGCTATAAGGGGAACCCGGGCGAATGGGCCTGGAATGACTCAACAAGGAGGATCAGGAGTCAATCGGGCCGTGGACATGTTTGATGAGGAATGCAGACGGCTTCTAGGCGGAAACCTTATAACTTGTCTGAATAAGATCGGCAGCTATGCTGAGACCTACCGGAGGCTGCAGACGGATGAAGAGAGGACCCGTGCGCTGTACGGGCTTTTGTTGTCTATGAAGCTTGATGTCTAGATATAAGTGTATATTCATAAATGTGAATTCCATAGTGTCCTTGCACAGAAGACACTACTTGAAGATTTTCGTGGATACACATAGACCGGATGTTCTGATGGTGGCGGAACATGGGATGAGGAGATGTAATCGGCTGGAACTAAGAGGTTATAGGTGCTACAGGACGGACAAGTCTGATAGGAAAAGAGGGACGGCGATATTTATAAAGGAAAATATAAGGTCTGAGTGCTGTGTTGCGGACCTAGGTGAGCTAGAGGCGACTATCGTTAAGGTATGGACAGATGGTGGATTCGTCTACTTCGCATCTTTATATTGTGCACCGCATGTTGCCCTGGGGACTGGAGATCTCGATAGGCTGCTAGACATTATAGGACCGAGTGAGGCGGTGCTAGCAGGGGACCTGAATGCCAAACACACGGATTGGGGTGGCAATGACATCAATCGAAGCGGTAGGACACTTAAGGAGTGGATGAGGTTAAGTCCCACGATTAAGATCTGGCCAACGGCGGAACCTACAAGGTGTAGCGCGACCTGTGAGTCATATATTGACATTTTTATGACTACAAGCGGACTTAGACCAGCTGGGGCAACCCTTTTGGCAACCTTAGACTACGATTCAGATCACGAGGCAGTATTGATGAACGTGGAACTGGACAGATTGCAGACCCTCCCTCCAATAGAGGCTTTTGATTATAGGTCTGTCAAGATCAGGAGACTTAATAGCGTTCTGGCACAGGGACTAGATAGATACAGACTTCCTGTAAATAGGAATTGCACTATAGAGGAGGTGGATGGCGCAATTGCCGGGATGAATTCAGCCTTTGAGGAGGCCATGAGCCAGTCGATCAAGCGATTCAGACCTTGCCGAGGAGTAATGAGGGACCTTCCAGAGGATATACTGGAGTTGATCAGACAGAAGAAGTCTCTCAGGAGAAGACGACACCGGCTGCTTGACCGTCAGGAGGCTAATACCCTGGGAGCGATTATTCGGAACTTAGGCAATATAATTGCTCAAAGAATTGCCATTTTTGAAGAGGAGGCCAAACTGGAGATATTAGGAGCCATCAGGCCAGGTTGTAATATGTTTCAGAAGCTGAAGGGACTTTGTGCGGCCAAGAGAAGGACAAAGATTGGAGATCTCATGGGGCCGAACGGCGAACTACAGATCTCGGAGGAGTCCAAGGCGGAGACTTTGGCCGATAAGCTCTCGGAGATTCAGCAGCGTGCAGGGTCCACCGATGATGAGGAGGGATTCATAGACTTGACGTCACATACACCTATAGTCGAGTTCAGCGAGGAAATCAGAGCTGATGGCTCCCTGGGAGTCCCAAGGCAATTGAAACTACTAAAGACGAATGAGGTAGGTTCTATAATCAGACGGCTGAACAACAAGAAAAGCTCGGGCACTGATGGTATTCCGAACTTCATTCTGAGGAAGGTGGACGCGGCAACCTGGGAGTTCCTGACCATCCTTTTCAACCATTGTCTTAACCTGGGATATTTCCCAGGGTTATGGAAGAAATCAAAGGTTGTCCCAGTCCTTAAACCGGGTAAGGATCCGACAGCTGCTGCCAGTTACAGGCCCATATCGTTGCTGTCCAACGTATCGAAACTGCTCGAGAATGTGATTCTGGAGAGGTTGAATGACCATATAGAGGATAATGCCATCCTTAAGGACGCGCAATTTGGTTTTAGAAGAGCGACTTCGACTACACATGCCCTCCTGTCCCTCGCGAGCAAGGTCACGGATGGTTTTAATGCCCGTTGTGCGACTATAGCAGTAGGATTGGACTTTGAGAAAGCGTTCGATACGGTATGGCAGGAGGGTATTGTTAGGAAAATGAGACATTCCTACGGCTTCGTTGAACATCTTTGCGTAATGATTTCCAGCTATCTCAAGAGGAGATCTTTTTCGGTGTTTATTGGGCAGGCGACATCGAGGGATAGGGCGATTGTGGCTGGAGTCCCTCAGGGTTCGGTACTGGGACCGGTATTGTATAATTTGTACCTGGCAGATATTCCGGAGCCTGAGACAGGGGAAACTCTGGTCATATATGCGGATGATATATTAGTGACATCCTGCCATCCCAGGGCGAAGATGGCCGCCAGGAATTTGTCACTGTACCTTGGGAAACTGGAAGTGTATTTCAGGGAATGGAGGCTTAGGCTTAATATTGAGAAATGCTCTTCGATCGTTTTTAGAGGGAAGAGGAAGAATCTTTACAAGAATGCTCGTGGCTATGTCCCTGAGATAAGAATGAACGGTCAGCTCATAAGGAACGAGAAGACAATGAAATACCTCGGAGTGGTCTTTCAGGAGGAATTTACTTTCACTCGCCACATAGACTACACATTGGAGAAGGCAAGGGCTGCTTTTCATGCATATGGGTCCCTCTTTAGAGGAAGAAGGGGATTGAGCAGCCGGGTGAAGCTCATAATGTATAAGCAGGTTGTTAGACCGGTCCTTTCGTACGCACATCCTGTATGGGCGTTTATATCATCGGCGCAAATGGAACGTGTGAGGCGTTTTGAGCGCCATATGCTGCGATACGCCCTCGATATGAGATGGTATATGACGGCGAGCGGGGAAATGAGGATGCCTTCGAATCGTCGGGTTTATAGAGAAGGCGGCATGCCCAGAATTGATGCCTTCATGGTTGGATCATCTATCTGCCACCTACAGCGCTATCCAACTCACCCGAACGGACATGTCCGAGAGTTATTTCCCACTGGGGAAAGATTTGAACGATTAAAGGTTGATGGGAAAGCCCTTCCCCCCACATGTCTTCCTCTTATGGCCGATAGCGGCATGTTATATGATGGTGATGGTAAACTTTTGTTTTACCACAGAAGGTTTGGGAGTCTTGACATTGGAGATACGGTCTACGCCACCGATCAGTAGACAGGGACTTGTAAATAGTTGTACATAGTATGCTCTGGGTTATTATTGTTTTGTTTAGTTTTTGTATATACCTTTTGTGTGAAGTATTTGGTTTGTTTTTACTTTTATTTTGTTTTTGTAAATACCTTTTGTGATTTTTGTTTACTATAGTATTAAGTAGCTTTAGTTTTCATGGACCTAGGTTTTGTCCCTTTCCTGGGTTTTGGAATATTGAGTTAGGGTTTTGGAAACCTTCGGATTGAAAGTTGGAAATGGGCTGGACTTCAGTATAAACATTTAAGTTCTTATGGAAGGAATATTCTTAGATAGATATAAGTGCTAAGAGAAATTGTATTAGAAATAAGATAGTTATAAGACACAACTTGTAAAAGAAATTTGAAATAACATGGGAATAAATCAAAACTTAAAACTTGCGAACTAATATCATTTGTGTTTCAGTGCTAAGTGAAGTGAATTAAAAAAAAAAAAATAACTAAAAATGTCTGGTCGTGGTAAAGGTGGCAAAGTTAAGGGAAAGGCAAAGTCCCGTTCCAACCGTGCTGGTCTTCAATTCCCCGTCGGTCGTATCCATCGTTTGTTGCGCAAAGGCAACTATGCTGAACGTGTTGGTGCCGGAGCTCCAGTTTACTTGGCTGCTGTCATGGAGTATTTGGCCGCTGAAGTTCTTGAATTGGCTGGCAACGCTGCTCGTGACAACAAGAAGACAAGAATTATCCCCCGTCACTTGCAATTGGCTATCCGTAATGACGAAGAATTGAACAAATTGCTGTCCGGTGTCACCATTGCTCAAGGTGGTGTATTGCCAAACATCCAAGCTGTTCTCTTGCCCAAGAAGACCGAAAAGAAGGCTTAAATTATCTACGAGCATCAAAGAAAAAATGTAAATACAGGCCATCGTATAAATCAACAACAATCCGTCCTTTTCAGGACGACAAAAATTTTTTTAAAAGAGAAAAAACTATATCAAACCCCTTATTTTATCAAGAAAATTTACTTAAAAAATAGTTTTAAATAATAAATAAAATTTTAATTGTAGTTAAATTTAAAAAAAAAATATTTTTTGGTCGATTTTTTTTTTCAGTGGATTTGGTAATTTGCTAGCAATTTCGTTATTCGAAATTTCCTTAAACAATCCTGTTTTAGGCGTAAATACAAAAAAATCTGCCATCTATTGTTTATAGGTAAACATTTTCAAATATGTTTACATCTTATCGACTATTGCAGGTCTTTTAATATACATGTCATAATTATCAGTTATCAATTATCATGCATCAACATTTCGCCTATTTGCATACATTAACATAATAAGAATTTAGTTTTATCGACCCTACTCAAGATTATCGGCATTTAATAGGATCAATGTTACCATTAGGGTACTGTAAAAACTATTTATTTTACATTTGAATATCACATGGTAATCATTGTTCATTTTCTGATGCTGAAAAAAATTGGCATATGTAATAACAAAACATCGAAACGAAGTATCTACGATCGTCCCTCTTTGTACATTTGTGACAAAGTTAGCAGCTCCAAGCAAAGGAAACATTTAATGGTAGTATATGCGTGCATTTTGGTATCTGTGTGTATGTATGCTTTTTAGTGTTGTATACCATCGTTTCATCGTATTGTTCTAATGGCGTCGGTTTTAGTTTCGTCATGTATGTATGTATATTATAGAAGCTACATTTTGGCCGACGGCAAATTGAAAAATGGTAATATTTATTTTCAAATAAATTTTATGTATTTTTTTTTAGTAAAAATTTATAACAAGATATATCTCTTTTTAAATATGTTTTGTGGTCCTGAAAAGGACCGATTGTTTTAGTTTTAAAGTTTTTAAAATTTTCTCCAAAATAGCGTCAAGATAATGTTTAACCGCCGAAACCGTACAAAGTGCGGCCTTGTCTCTTCAAAGCGTAGACGACATCCATAGCGGTGACGGTTTTACGCTTAGCGTGTTCAGTGTAGGTGACAGCATCACGAATAACGTTTTCCAAAAACACCTTCAGGACACCACGGGTTTCTTCGTAAATCAATCCAGAGATACGCTTTACACCGCCACGACGAGCCAAACGTCTGATTGCAGGCTTGGTGATACCTTGGATGTTATCACGCAACACTTTACGATGACGTTTAGCGCCACCTTTTCCCAAGCCTTTGCCACCTTTACCACGACCAGTCATTTTTTCACTTTTTAAATTAAATTCACTTCACAAGTTATGCACAAGAACTAATACTTACCATGCTGCGATACCTCATATTTATACAAAATCCGCTCTGAATTTACTACATACACATACGCTTCGATCTATCTTCGGGGTTGTTCGTATACACTTCGTGTGTACAGATACAAATGTTGAAGCATATACGCAGCACACACCCTTATTGGAAACTGTAGCCCGCCAAATTTTTTCTATAAATATCGGGAATCGCTCCGTAAGGCAACTATTACAGTGTTAACAGTGTTTGTGTGCATATCGTGAAGTGAACTAAAAACCTCTAGTGAAAAATGGCTCGTACTAAGCAAACTGCCCGTAAATCTACTGGTGGCAAAGCCCCTCGTAAGCAATTGGCTACCAAAGCTGCTCGTAAGAGCGCACCAGCCACCGGTGGTGTTAAGAAGCCACATCGTTTCCGCCCTGGTACCGTTGCTTTGCGTGAAATCCGTCGCTACCAGAAGAGTACTGAGTTGTTGATCCGCAAATTGCCTTTCCAACGTTTGGTTCGTGAAATTGCCCAAGATTTCAAGACTGACTTGCGTTTCCAGAGCTCTGCTGTCATGGCCTTGCAAGAAGCTAGCGAAGCCTACTTGGTCGGTCTCTTCGAAGATACCAACTTGTGTGCCATCCATGCCAAGCGTGTCACCATCATGCCCAGGGATATCCAATTGGCCAGACGTATTCGTGGAGAACGTGCTTAAATTATTGACATTTTAAAAGCCAACTTTTTTTTACAAAAACAATCGGTCCTTTTCAGGACCACAATATTTTTATAAAAAAGAGAAAAAAATTTATTCAAAACTTACACCTTTTTATTTTTATTAAAATAAATAAATATAGTCTTTTTTTGGGGATGGAAAAATACACTATTTATATTAAAAAAAAAAAATTTCTTTTCTATGCGTTTTACTTTTGGTAATATTGGGTTTCAAAACATGGAGCGAAATCAAAAACTTTTTTTAAAAAAAAATTATTTAATTTACTTTTTATGTTAAATTGAAAATTTTTATTTTCTATTAGCAACAGTATATTTGCTGTTATTCTTTTTGCAAAATTTGATTTTTCGTAGTAGCTACATAACAAGAATGAATGAAGATAAAAACAGGCAGGCCAATACATTCGAGAGAATTTTAACTTTAAATAGATAATTTAGATACATTGAATATAAATTTTTTTTGTATTTTTTATTATTTTCAAACAAATGATATTTTTTGCTATTCTAAAAACTGTTTTAAAAAGAATAAAATAGTATTTTAATATTTTAAATTATTAAAGGGAAATAGATTTCGTTCGGTATGCAACTGTTCTACATTTGCTTGCTTAGACAAGGGCATTTTTGAATTTGTGTTTAATTTCCAAAAAAAAATTATATATTTTTTTAAATTTGTGATTGCAACAATACATTGTTTAGAATTTACATTTTTAAATTTTTTATTTAGTTTCAAGTCAACTTTATATAGAAAAAAATATTTTATAATAAATGCAATAGAGCTCACCGCACATTTTGCATAGCCAACGACGTTGGTATAACATAGCATCGTAATATTTTAGACTTTTCGTAACAAACGTACACTTTTTACAAATTATGTAACATTTTAATAGAAATCTATCATTTCTATAATATTTTATGATAAAATTTTCCTAAAACATTTTTACATTAGAGCTTTCAAATTAATTTGCAGAAAAACTTTTATTCATGGAAAATACGCCAATATGGTGAATTCAACTGTCATAGACTACATAATAAAATCGATTATTTCACTATGAAAATCATCCAAATTTTCACTTTTTTTTACACTTCTTTCAAGAAAACATATCAAGATTCCATACTAAATTTTTATAAAAACCAATTTTCAATAAAAATTGGAAAATTTTTATAATTTAGTTACAATTTTATCATAACATTTTTATAAACTTTCAACTCAAACCCTTATAACTCGGTAACGCTTAAAGATAATTAACTCGGATTTTCTTTAATGATTAGCTGGATATCTCTACTAGAAGAATTGTATAAAAAATAAAAAGAAATTGTTACTATCTCATCGTAAAATGAATAATTCTGTGAAAACTTTTGTAAAAATTTTTATTCGCTTCCACACAACGTTTCGCAAAATTTCGTAGTTGACTACTATGTACTTCTCATAATTTCGATGTACCCAGCCATCACTAGTCTAAAGGTTGAAACCATATTTTCAACCAATCAGCGTACTCCAGTAGTGAGTGTATATTTACAAAGTGTTAAAGTGTGTTTAAAAAGAAAAATATAAGTGAAGTTATACCTGCCAGCGGCTTTTCGTTATTCACGTGCCGAGGGCAGGTAACATCGATTCATCTTTGGCCTGGCGTAGCCTGGATGCAGCGGAAGAAAAGAGTCAAGGCATCAACCCTTTGCCAAGACTACAACAACAACAACAGCAAGCCACGGTAATAACATCGCTATTAGGTTTTACCGTGGGCTTTCCCAACGATTAGCGAATTGGATACCTGCGGTCAGTTTGGCAGCCGTCAACAACAACAGCAGATATTGTGACTGAGTGCGCAAAGCCTATGGTGCCATGTCAGTTCGAAGGAAAATTACTTCCGATGAAGATTCCGACGGACCGTCGAAGAGCGCGCCAGATAAAAAAGCAACGACAATGCTGGACGTCGTTACTATCAATAGGACCGAATACCAGTCCCTGGTAGATTTGGTCGAAAGTCAGCGCCAAGAGCAACAACGTCTATTGGCGCTTGTTAAAGAGCTTGGCCACCAAGTCCAAGAGCTCGGGAACAAGGAGTTCAGCTATAAACGCTTGCTGGGCTCCTTGCAGAAACAGCTGGCAGAGGTCAAGGGACCTAATGCCAACAATGGCACAATGGATGCCATGGATATGGAGCCTGCTGACACACCGCCAGTGCAGCAGCCCGTGGTCATAAAGCCGATGCCCGGGAAGATCAATGTTGTGAGTGCAGCGCCGGCCTCACACGTGGTGGTACCGAAGAAGCCGGCCAAGACGATATTGAGCGATGGACCTCCTAGCACCCCAGCTGTGGCAGCACCATCAACAACTGCAGTTCCATCAACATCATCAGCTGCAGCATCATCGTTTAAAACAACAATGGCAGATGACCTGCCATCTACATCAGCAGCAGCAGCAGCAAAGGCCGCATCTACTGTGGATAAGAAGATTGCTACCCAACCGGATGGCAAGACGAAGAAAAAAACAAAGAGGGCAAGGGCAAGGGTTGTGGCCGTTTACTCGGGCAATCGGTCCATTCCCCTCAAATCAGCATCAGCATCTGCACCAGCCCCACCTACCCCACCCGCTCCAACCCCACCCGCTCCAACGGATCAGAGACCAGGTAAGTCCTCAATTCCGGTGATCTCTGTGGTAGGGGTGAATGTCAAGGGGTTCGCAGATGACGTTAGGGCCTTGCTGGGACACGACAAGTATACGTTGTCGCTGGTTGGCAGGAATGGGGTGAACCTTCGGATCTTGTCCATGGACGAGCATGCGAAGGTTCTCTCCATGATTAGGGAAAAGGGGATCGCTTCGTTCACCTACTCTCCCAAGGGACAGACCGCACGCTCCGTCGTGCTCGAGGGTCTGTCGTCGTCTTATGATGAGGAAGATGTCCGGGCTGGGCTACGTGGTCTGCCACTAAGCCTGGACATCAGACGAGTTGTGAGGTTAGGGGGGAATAAGTGGCTTATCCACTTGGCCAGAGGACCCGACGTTGACGGACTCTTCGAGGTTAGAAGGTTTCTCAGCTGTAGGGTCTTGTTTAGGAAGGACGTGAAGGTCGGGGTCTCGCAGTGTTTCAACTGCCAGAGGTTCGGCCATGTTTCCACCAACTGCGGCATGCCATTCCGGTGCGTCAAATGTGGTGGCGAACATGGCCCTGGGAAGTGCGCCATTCCGAAGGGGGTCTCACAACCCCGTTCGATAAAGGTGCAGGACCCTACCACTGGAGTTGTGACGGTGCGTCCTGAGTTTGCGTTGAGGTGCGTCAATTGTGGTGTTGACGGCCACGCTGCGAGCGCGAAGAACTGCCCTAAGAGGCAGGCTCTTCTGGCCCAGCGGGCACTGATGAAGTCTGGTGCTTCATCTACGCCTGCTGCAACGGCTGCTTCGGCGGCTCCGGTTGGACGCTACGCCCAACGGGGTGTCTCCTATGCTGCTGTGGCCACGGTTCGCACTGCGCCTGTTGTGGCACCGGCCCCTGTTCGTCCCGCACTTGCTGCGGTGCCGAATGGGGCTGGTTCTGCCGCCGCATCCGCTGCTGGTCTATTCGCCTCGTTTGACGCGAAGTGCAGGGATGCTTTCGGTAAGGACTTCCTTACCTGCGCAGCCGTCCTGCGTCAGCGATCTGCTGACATCAGGACGATGGTAGAGGTAGGCGACATTTGTGGAGCCATGATGTCGGTAGTTGACTCTCTCTGCGATGTCTAGAGATCTGAGAGTAGTATTTGTTAATGCCAATTCAGTCGTTTCTAGGCTGAAGAGACATTGTCTTAGACTATTCTTGGATAGACACAGCCCTGACGTCATGCTTGTGGCCGAGCATAAGCTGAACGCGGGGCATCGCTTTGAGATGGAAGGGTATATTGTCTTTGCCCAGTACAGACGGGACCGCGTGGGTGGCGGAACGGCTGTGTTGGTCAGGGACAATATCAGGTGTGATAGGGTCCAGTTGGACTTAGGGGTTCTCGAGGGGACCTGTGTCAGGATACACAGAGAGGGCGGAAGGCCGCTCTGTGTGGTTTCCCTCTACTGCGCACCGGCCAATGACTTTGATGTATCTTCCCTAGATGCGCTGGGGTCATTGGCTGCGGGCTGTGAGGTCCTGGTCGGCGCTGACCTGAATGCCAGGCACGTCGAGTGGGGCGGCGGCTCTACTTGCGGCAGAGGGAGATTGGTACGCGAGTTTTTGCTCCGGTGTCCCGATCTGGACGTTGTTCCGACGGACGGACCAACCAGGTTCGGTAGGGGGTCAGCCTCCTACATCGATATCTGTTTGGCATCGCCCGGCGTTGCAGTGTCCGGTACGCGTGGTAGGATGATCGGCACTCTGGACTATGAGTCTGATCATAGGGCCTTGGAGATCCTTGTCTCCGGTGTTCGCCCGGATACGAGGGAGCCTGCTTTGGTCTATGACTACGCTAGGATGGACCGACACAGGTTCCACAGGGTTCTTGCCAACAATCTGGGTGAATGTTCTCTGCCGGTGGACCGAAATGTCACATGCGAGGAGATCGATGCGTGCATTGATTCCCTGAGTGGGGCACTTCGTGATGCCATGGAGTCCTCCACACCAAGGGTACGCCCTAGGCGTGGTGACTCTCGGAGACTTTCCCCGGAGGTTGTGGAACTGTTCCGGACGAAGAAAAGGCTTAGGCGCGCTCTTCATAGGACCACGGATCCTTTCCGGTACGACTTGTATAGGATGGAGATCCGGGATTTGGACCGTATCTTGCGTGATGAGATACGACGGTACGATGAGGAGCGCCAAGCTCGTCATCTGGCGAGTGTAAGGGTGGACGATAGGGTTTACTCTAAGGTTAGGGCCGCTGCCGGCATTAAGAAAAGGGTTCCGATCCCTGATCTTGTCCGGGCGGACGGGTCTGTCGTCTCGGATGACCGTCTCAAGGCGGACATACTGGCGGATCATGTCCAGGGTGACGTGTCGGAGATGGACGGGAGGGGACTTCCTATAGACGGGTTGGTCAGAGACGAGGTTTCGTCGCTGGTCGGCGGTGTCCCTCTGGTGGAATTTTCTGCAGCTCTGGCCGCTGATGGCTCCCCTGGAGGAGGCTCTGTGGACTGGCGCAGGGGCCGATTTGTTTCAGCCGACGCGGTGGGAGATGCCCTTCGGGCTAGGCGTAATCGTAGATCCTGCGGTTTGGACGGCGTTCCTGACATCGTCCTTAAGAGGACGGACAGGAGGGCCTGGGGTGTCATCGCGGTCCTATTTAATCATTGCCTTAATTTGGGTTATTTCCCGGCGTCTTGGAAGGAGGCCATTACGGTCCCCATCCTTAAGCCGGGGAAGGACCCATCCAGGGGTGATGCTTACAGACCGATCAGCTTGCTCCCTTCGTTGGGCAAGCTCTTTGAGTTTTTCATGCTTGAGGGCATCAGGGAAACTCTCGATGACAGGGCGATCCTGCCTGACTGCCAGTTCGGTTTCAGGCGGGGTCTCTCCACCTCTCATGCCCTGACTGTATTCGGGGACCATGTTTCTAGGGGGCTCAACCGGCGACACGTCACGATTGCCGTGAGCCTTGATTTCTCCAGGGCGTTTGATAGCGTATGGCATGATGCTATCATATACAAGATGAGGATCCTGGGTTTTGACACGAACCTCTGCCGATTGGTCAGAGATTTCCTTGGTGGCAGAACTTTCAGGATCCGGGTAGGCGAGACTTTGTCGGGTAGTAGAGACGTGCGAACCGGGGTACCCCAGGGGTCTCTCCTGGGCCCGATTTTGTACAACATCTTTGTGTCTGACATTCCGGAACCACCCGCTGGCGACCTGCTCCTTGCTTATGCCGATGACATTCTCATTGCGGCATCGGGACCAGACGCTGCGGTTGTGGATGCCAGAGTGAACCATTACTTGGAGGAGCTCTCTGTCTATTTTGACAGATGGAGGCTGAAGCTTAATGTTGACAAATGCGAGGGCATGATCTTCAAGGGAAAGAGGCGGAACTTGTACCCCCGTTCACGGGCGTACGAACCCGCTCTTGCCATTGGAGGTCAGGCCATCGCCACACGCGACAGCATTAAATATCTAGGCGTTGTCTTCCAGGAAAGGTTCACCTTTGTTAGACACATTGATTATCTGCTCAACAAGGTCAAAGGGGTCTTCTTCTCCTACCTGAGGGTCTTTAGAACCTCAGGGGGTCTCAGTAGGCGTGTGAAGCTGCTGATCTATAAACAGATCATCAGGCCTATCACCGCCTACGCCTTTCCGGTATGGTTCGACATCACGTCCAACCAAATGGAAAGGTTGAGGATCTGGGAGAGGAGGATCCTCGTCTCTTGTCTGGGCCTCAGACCTGCTATGGGCCCTGATGGGGTGATGCGACGGCCATCCTGTGAGATGGTCTACTCCATGGCAGGTCTTGAGAGGATCGATGTGTTCCTTGTCAGGTGCGCGTTGGGTTTCTTGGAGAAGGCGTCCACTGTGGACAATGGTTTGGTGAGGGGATGTCTTCAGGGCGGCATAAGTCCTGGACGTTTGTTGGAAGTGCCACACCGGCCGCCGGTGTGCCTTGCGGATTTGGAGGAACAGGGCCTGCTTTCTAGGGATGGCAGACTCCTGTTCTATAATAGGAGGTTCGGATCCACCGGAATTGAGGACCTGGTCTACAACACTGCCCAGTAGGCAGTCTTCTGCGGGGGCATTGGGCTCCTGAATGTGTATATAGTATATAATATTTAGTCTATAAGTGTCATTATTTTATCTTAGTTTATAAGTATTATTGGATATTAACTTTCCTTCCAGGTACTATGGTTAAAAGAATAAAGTAATAGTTATGTGCTATGGCTGCGCCTCTGCACCTCTTTCGAATAGAGAATATATTTAGATAAGTAATAATATTTTACGCTAAATTTATACGTATATAGACAACATAACTTTAAGAATGTTCCTAATTGTCCTAACGATAAGTGTTTTGAAAATTAATAAATCAGCCAAAGGCGTCTAAAGGTTGAAACCATATTTTCAACCAATCAGCGTACACCAGTAGTGAGTGTATATTTACAAAGTGTTAAAGTGTGTTTAAAAAGAAAAATATAAGTGAAATCATGTCTGACGCCGCCGTTGTTGAAGCCACCGCATCTCCAGTCGCCGCTGTTGAGAAAAAGGCACCTAAGAAAGCCGCTGCCAAGGCAAAGAAACCCTCTGCTGCCCCAAGCCATCCACCAACCCAACAAATGGTCGATGCTGCCATCAAAACATTGAAAGAACGTGGTGGTTCCTCATTGCCTGCCATCAAGAAATACTTGGCCAGCACATACAAAGTTGATGCTGTAAAATTGGCCCCATTCATCAAGAAGTACTTGAAGAGCGCTGTTGCTAGTGGAAAATTGATCCAAACTAAAGGTAAGGGTGCCTCCGGTTCATTCAAATTGTCCCCATCTGCCTCGAAGGAACCTAAAGCAAAGAGCGCTGAAAAGAAGAAGAAGGCCCCAGCCGGTGATAAGAAAAAGAAGGCAGCAGCACCCAAAAAGGCAGCCGGTGAAAAGAAAGCCGCTGCAAAGAAGCCTTCCGCTGCTAAAAAGACCGCCGAGAAGAAGAAGACCGAAAAGGCCAAGGCTAAAACTGCCAAAAAGACAGGTACAGTTAAAGCTAAACCCGCAAAAACAGCCGCCAAAGCATCAGCCACTAAACCAAAGGCACCCAAGGCAAAAACCACCGCTGCCAAGCCCAAAAAGGCTGCCGCAGCAAAGAAGCCAGCTGCCAAGAAGACCGCCGCTAAGAAGTAATTTTTCCATGCAAAATTACTTATCATGTCAAAATGATTATTTTCGATATTCGAAAGCAGTATATCTAACAGCCCTTTTCAGGGCTACAAAAAAATTTTTAAAAAGAGACCAAATTTAACTCAAACAATTTTTTAATTACCTAATAAATACTATGTTAATTTTAAGGGAAAAGCTAATCACAGTCCTTTTCGTAGCTGTAAAACATCTGTTGAAATCTTTTAATACCATTGTTACCTAATATGGGAATAAATTACCCTTTAAGGAAATTTAAGTAATCACATGTTAAATGGGATTTTTTCCGCAACTGGATTAACTGTTTCACTTAGGGTCATAAACCAAAGCAATTACTAAGAATTATGAAAATCACTTAATGTTAAAGAAAATCTCATTTAGCATACCTAACCAATAAGAGAGTGGCGTACAATATTCCCTTCAAAAATCGCACTTAGCATACCTATTTCATTCTTTACGAGCATACCTACCCATAGATCTCGCGTACAAACGCATAAGTCCACATATACATCTCTACACCATTTCACGCTAACATACTAGTATACATCCCTAAAAAATTTAGTATCAACACACACGCTCACATATACTCGAACATCAATACAACGTTGCATACCGAGTGTTTGAGGATAAGAGCAATATGTGTTGATCATATTACTGTAGATGTAGATGGTGCTAAGCAAGGAGGGCAATATTAGAGTATGGGTAGTATACATATTTTATTTTAAAAAAGTAATAAGGGCAATGTGAGGGTGAGTGGTAGATATATTTTTTCTTTAAATTTGTAAATATAAATTAATGTTAGTTGAATAACGAATTAAGTCTCTTTTTTAATTTATTTTGTGGCCCTGAAAAGGGCCTTTGATGTTGTAGGGAAAATATTGTACGACGAAATAAGTATGCCATTTACTTGGAGCTGGTGTACTTAGTAACGGCTTTGGTACCTTCACTGACAGCGTGCTTAGCCAACTCACCGGGCAATAATAGACGGACGGCAGTTTGGATTTCCCGACTGGTGATGGTGGAACGCTTGTTGTAGTGAGCCAAACGGGAGGCTTCGGCGGCGATACGTTCAAAGATATCGTTGACGAAACTGTTCATGATGCTCATGGCCTTTGAGGAGATACCAGTATCGGGATGGACTTGCTTCAACACTTTGTAAATGTAGATAGCATAACTCTCCTTACGCTTGGTGCGTCTCTTGGTCTTGTCACCCTTAGTGATGTTCTTTTGGGCTTTGCCGGCCTTCTTTGCTGCTTTACCACTGGCTTTTGGAGGCATTTTCACTTGGTTTTTTTTTTTAAGTCACACAAACACTTTTAACACTGTTCACGATTTTGTGTGTTTGATGGCTTACTCGGAATATTTAAACCATTTCATGCACAAGATATTCAGGTAGACGAAAACAGTCGCTATGTTTACGAAAACAACCCTCTAAAATTAGCTACACGTTGGATCCGAAAGTATAAATACTGCAGTTCATGCTGCGAACTAATATCATTTGTGTTTCAGTGCTAAGTGAAGTGAATTAAAAAAAAAAAATAACTAAAAATGTCTGGTCGTGGTAAAGGTGGCAAAGTTAAGGGAAAGGCAAAGTCCCGTTCCAACCGTGCTGGTCTTCAATTCCCCGTCGGTCGTATCCATCGTTTGTTGCGCAAAGGCAACTATGCTGAACGTGTTGGTGCCGGAGCTCCAGTTTACTTGGCTGCTGTCATGGAGTATTTGGCCGCTGAAGTTCTTGAATTGGCTGGCAACGCTGCTCGTGACAACAAGAAGACAAGAATTATCCCCCGTCACTTGCAATTGGCTATCCGTAATGACGAAGAATTGAACAAATTGCTGTCCGGTGTCACCATTGCTCAAGGTGGTGTATTGCCAAACATCCAAGCTGTTCTCTTGCCCAAGAAGACCGAAAAGAAGGCTTAAATTATCTACGAGCATCAAAGAAAAAATGTAAATACAGGCCATCGTATAAATCAACAACAATCCGTCCTTTTCAGGACGACAAAAATTTTTTTAAAAGAGAAAAAACTATATCAAACCCCTTATTTTATCAAGAAAATTTACTTAAAAAATAGTTTTAAATAATAAATAAAATTTTAATTGTAGTTAAATTTAAAAAAAAAATATTTTTTGGTCGATTTTTTTTTTCAGTGGATTTGGTAATTTGCTAGCAATTTCGTTATTCGAAATTTCCTTAAACAATCCTGTTTTAGGCGTAAATACAAAAAAATCTGCCATCTATTGTTTATAGGTAAACATTTTCAAATATGTTTACATCTTATCGACTATTGCAGGTCTTTTAATATACATGTCATAATTATCAGTTATCAATTATCATGCATCAACATTTCGCCTATTTGCATACATTAACATAATAAGAATTTAGTTTTATCGACCCTACTCAAGATTATCGGCATTTAATAGGATCAATGTTACCATTAGGGTACTGTAAAAACTATTTATTTTACATTTGAATATCACATGGTAATCATTGTTCATTTTCTGATGCTGAAAAAAATTGGCATATGTAATAACAAAACATCGAAACGAAGTATCTACGATCGTCCCTCTTTGTACATTTGTGACAAAGTTAGCAGCTCCAAGCAAAGGAAACATTTAATGGTAGTATATGCGTGCATTTTGGTATCTGTGTGTATGTATGCTTTTTAGTGTTGTATACCATCGTTTCATCGTATTGTTCTAATGGCGTCGGTTTTAGTTTCGTCATGTATGTATGTATATTATAGAAGCTACATTTTGGCCGACGGCAAATTGAAAAATGGTAATATTTATTTTCAAATAAATTTTATGTATTTTTTTTTAGTAAAAATTTATAACAAGATATATCTCTTTTTAAATATGTTTTGTGGTCCTGAAAAGGACCGATTGTTTTAGTTTTTAAAATTTTCTCCAAAATAGCGTCAAGATAATGTTTAACCGCCGAAACCGTACAAAGTGCGGCCTTGTCTCTTCAAAGCGTAGACGACATCCATAGCGGTGACGGTTTTACGCTTAGCGTGTTCAGTGTAGGTGACAGCATCACGAATAACGTTTTCCAAAAACACCTTCAGGACACCACGGGTTTCTTCGTAAATCAATCCAGAGATACGCTTTACACCGCCACGACGAGCCAAACGTCTGATTGCAGGCTTGGTGATACCTTGGATGTTATCACGCAACACTTTACGATGACGTTTAGCGCCACCTTTTCCCAAGCCTTTGCCACCTTTACCACGACCAGTCATTTTTTCACTTTTTAAATTAAATTCACTTCACAAGTTATGCACAAGAACTAATACTTACCATGCCATGCATGGTTAATTTGGTTTTATTTTCCAATTTAATTCATTTACATTTGTAAGACTCTTACTTCTAATTGTTTAATTCTAATTCTTAGCAACTAATAGTTTTTTCAAAGAACATATTTCTTGTAGTTATTATAATTAGATAATTTGGCAGGCCAGCCCAGCCTATCTATGGACTCTAAAACTATCCGCAACTTGCGTTATCTAAAAAAAAGATCTCTTGCCTGGCAAAATGGAAAAATCCAGGATTTATCCCTTAAAACTAATGAAAATTAAATAACTACAATATAAGGTATTTACAAAAGAGAGCAAAAGAAAAAAAAATAAAATATGTAATTCAAGTCACTAAGGAATAACGTATATACAGTAAGTGAAAACAAAAACAAAACCAATATTTACATATATACATATATACAACGCCTATTCCCCATCCGGGGCTATTGCGCGGTGTTGTACACTAGAGCATTGGAGCCATGCGGTCTGTATCTCCTATGATAGTATATCAGTCTATCCTCTTCATCATAAAGTAGACCACAGTCTACCATATGTTGAAGGCACATTGGGGACAGAACTCCTCCGATAGTTCGTGTCCGATCAAAATCTTCTCTAGCGATAATGCTGTCCCTTACAGCCTTATTCGGATGTGTGGAGTACTTAGCGATGTGCTTCAGGGCTGTCTGTATAAGGTAGCGGTCAATCCGGACCATTCCACTTTCATCATAAAGTCTCCCACAGGAGGGGTTAATGTATCGTCCGTCCTCAGTCCTTTCCGTCCTAAGATCCAGGCTGTACTTAATCATTCTCCTTTCAAATTTCCTGAGCCTCTCCATCTGATGGGATGATATCCCACACCATACTGGAAAGCCATAAGTCATTGTCGGCCGTACTACCTGTTTGTATAGAGCTATCTTGAGCCTGCTTCCCAAGCCCCTTTTCGGCCTCATCGCTCGGGCAAAGGCATGATACGCCGCCCTTCCTTTCTCGATCGCATGGTCCATATGCCTGATAAAGCTCATGTTCTCCTCAAAGATGACTCCTAGGTACTTCATGGTACCCTTGTTCCTTATTGGCTCTCCCAGTATTCTTATTGATGGTACATAACTCCTGGCATTCGGGTACAGCCTCTTTTTATCTCCTCTGAGAATGATTGACTGGCATTTGTCTATATTAAGTCTTAGTTTCCATCTCGTAAAGTATCCACTAAGGACCTCAAGGTAGTCGCCCAATCTTCGGGCAGCTGTTCTCGCTCTCGGGTGCGTAGCAGCAACGAGGATGTCGTCTGCATAAACCATAAGGCTAACTCCTTCAGGCGGGGCTGGTAAGTCCGCCAAGTAAATATTATAAAGGACTGGGCCCAATACAGAGCCCTGTGGAACTCCAGCCATCACCGTCCTTGGATTCGATCTATTGTCCTTAATAACGACTGTGAAAGATCTGTGACTTAGGTAGTCCTTAATCATCCGGATTATTGGATCGTCAAATCCATACGCTCTCATCTTGGTTAATATCCCCTCCTGCCATACGGTATCAAAAGCCTTTTCAAAATCGAGGCTCACCGATATGGTTGGGCTACGAGCATTGAAACCGGCCGTAACCTTGCACATGAAGGTCATTAGGGCATGCGTCGTAGACGTTTCCTTTCTAAAACCAAACTGATAATCCTTGAGGACATCCATCTCTTCAATGTATGCATTGATCCGCTCATTGATGAAGATCTCAAGCAGTTTCCCAATGCTCGAGAGGAGCGAAATCGGCCTATAGCTCGCTGGGTCTGTTGGATCTTTCCCGGGTTTTAGTACAGGGACCACTTTTGATGACTTCCAGGCCTTCGGGTAATATCCCAAAACAAGGCAGTGGTTAAAGACTATAGCAAGGTGACACCAAGTCCTCCTGTCTGTCCTTCTCAGCACATAGTTGGGAATGCCATCGTTTCCGCTACTCTTCTTGTTATTTAATTTTCGCAGTACATAGCCAATATCATCAGGTTTCAGGAGCATGATGCTGTTGTCCGTCCGGGATAAGCCATCAGCAGTATTCGCATGATCTATCCTCACCATCGGCTCATAGGTCTCCATGCCGTTGCTAACCGGCGCCTGGTTCTGTATAAGTGCAAGGTGTGAAGCGATTAATTCGGCCTTCTCCTCAATGTTGGTGATATCCCTCCCTTGGGCATCCCTAAGGTCACCTATGTCCTTTCGCGCAGCTGCGCCGCAAAGGTTCTTGAGGTCCCTAAACATACCGGGCCCCGGTTTAATCGTGTTGAGGGTTCTTAGATAGTATTCCCTTTCAAATACTTACCATGCTGCGATACCTCATATTTATACAAAATCCGCTCTGAATTTACTACATACACATACGCTTCGATCTATCTTCGGGGTTGTTCGTATACACTTCGTGTGTACAGATACAAATGTTGAAGCATATACGCAGCACACACCCTTATTGGAAACTGTAGCCCGCCAAATTTTTTCTATAAATATCGGGAATCGCTCCGTAAGGCAACTATTACAGTGTTAACAGTGTTTGTGTGCATATCGTGAAGTGAACTAAAAACCTCTAGTGAAAAATGGCTCGTACTAAGCAAACTGCCCGTAAATCTACTGGTGGCAAAAAAGCTTGATTTTGAGAGGATTTATTGAAAAAAGAAAAGACTTTTATTCACGCGTGTGTCCTTTGGCCACATAGATCTTTTGGAAGTGACCTATAGAGCTGGAAGAATATTCCATTGCTCCCTGTTGTGTGTTCCTGTTTGCCAGCTACTCATTGGTCTGTTGTTTTGCCGACGGCATTCTGCATCCAGTGACTTAGGACACAAACTTGTGCATTTGCCGACGGCATTTGAGTGTCGAAAGACTTAAGACACGAACTTGGTCTTTTGTCCATCGAGGTGCCTTCTAATTTTGAGAAGCGCAAAGGAGGCAATTTTTTGCGATTGTCCCTGTAAAGGGCATTCTTTTGGCTGTGTAACCTGAGTTAATTGGTTGCACAGCCTGGAATAAAGATGCCAGTGAGATCGCACGACGACCTATGCGAAGGGGTCCCTCAAAGGGATTGCCCCGAAAAGAAGATGACAACCAACCAGGACTTTGTTGTCATTACTCGTGAAGAGATGGAGCGCAAGAACGATCTGTTGCGCAAAAAGGAGGAGCTACTGGAAGCTTTCGGTCAACAAATCCGAGAGCTCCAGAAACGTGAGACCAGTTTCCAGCGGGTTATTGAAGGCCTAATGCTTGATGTTGAGAAGCTCAAGCGTAGTAATGCCCAATACCAGGCTACGTTAACAAAGCCTGGTCATGCATGTGTGGCTGTTACTGGACAGGGTGACACTACTACCCTGTCCATGGATGTTGATTCAGTGTCCACACCGCCGGTGGCACTGCCCGGTAGCAAAATGCCGTTGCCCGGGGAGATGAAGAAAGTGGAGGCAACGCCGGCCCCACTTGCGGTTACCAGTTGCCATGGTAACCCAGAGAAGGATGACTTGGAGCCTGTGGCAAGCACTTCTGCTGCGGCTCTTGCTTTGAATGCAGCCAAAACTAAGAAGCCGAAGAAGGGGAAGCGAAAAGTTTCCGTGTCCATCGTGCGAGGCGAGACTACGAAAACTGCACAACCTGCTGCCGCTGCTGCTACTGCTGCTACTACTGCTGCTGCTGTTAATTCTGCTACTGCTAATACTAATAATACTAATAATATTACTGGGGATAAAACGAAGGACGGCTCATTACCTGCGGTCACCATTTATGATGCTGGTGTTAAAGAGGTGAGTGGTCTCCTACACACTATATTTAAACATGGCGATTTTGTTATAAGTATGGTTCGCAAATCGGTCTTGTCTGTGCGGGTCAAGGTCTTGGCGGGCTTTGAGAGGTTTAGGTCACTTCTGTCCGAGAGGGGGTACAAGTTCCATACCCACACACCTAAGGCCCTCGTTCCCCACACGGTGGTCATTGAGGGGTTGTCGTCTGAGTTCTCCCAGGAGGAGATCTCTCAATTCTTTGCTGATAGGGCGGAGTTAGGCGCTAGAGTCGCTGGTGCAATTTCTGTTGCTGGTGACAGATGGGTTGTCCGCATTGAGAGGGGTTGTGACATAGGGGCGGTTTATGCGATTACTCGGATGTTGCATTGTCGTGTTCGCATCAGGAAGGATAGGTTGGCCAGGGTTACTCAGTGCTTTCGTTGTCAACGCTTCGGGCACGTTGCATCCAATTGTGGCATGCCCCTCAGGTGTGTGAAGTGTGGTCTGGCTCATGCTTCTGCTGATTGCTCAATTCGCTCCAAGGCTGAGGATGTCCTTCAGGATGTTGTAGATCCTGTGACAGGTGGGGTTATTCGGAAGGCGACACAACCAGTTTCCTGTGTAAATTGTAGTGCTGTTGGTCACACGGCTGGCAGTGCACTTTGTCCTAAACGGATTCAAACTTGGCCCGTTTGAATGCGCGGAAGGAGGAGGCTAGGGACAGGACTCGCGCTCGTTACTCTAGGTTGGCGGACATTCGTGCTGGGGTGTCGTATGCTGTCGCACTTGGCGGGCGTCCTGTTGGTGCTGCTGCTTCCCCAGCGGCCCCTCGCCCTGTAACGGGCTCTCCTGATGAGAGCTTGGCGGCGGATTGTAGGGCGATTCTGGGGGATGATTTCCTTGGGATTTTCCGGGTGCTCAAGGAGTTTGGCCCAACCTATCGTAGGTTGAAGTTGGAGAAGGGTAGGGACGCTGCTTTTGCGGCCCTCTTGAATCGACTCTGTGATGGTTAGGTCCCTGATATGCATCTTCTTGAATGTTAATTCTCTTGTCTCCCTGGACAAGAGACACTTCTTGAGGTTGTTTATTAGGGATCACAGGCCTGATGTTCTGCTTCTGGCAGAACACAAGCTGACTGACCATCACAGGGTTGAGTACGAGGGATACGTCTTTTACAGGCGTGATAGGATGACGGGGAGAGGCGGCGGTGTTGGCGTACTTGTCAGGGAGGATTTTCGCTCCGAGTTGATTCCTCTCGAACTGGGGGCTGTGGAGGGATGTGGGGTAAAGGTATGGAGGGACGATGGGTCGGTAATTTCCTTTGTGTCGCTATATCTTCGCCCGGGCATTGGCTTTGCGATTTCTGCTCTGGACCCTGTATTTCGATTGGCGCTTGGTGGTGAGCTTGTTGTGGGCTGTGACCTCAACGCAAGGCATCCCCTCTGGGGTGATTCTGTCATTGATTCTAGGGGTCGTTCTCTCTTTAATTTCTTGGCTTGTGGTGCGTCCTTGGACGCTGTGGCTGCCGATAGGCCTACTAGGCCCAATGGTTCTGGTGGTTCTTTCATTGATTTCTTCCTGAGGACTCCGGGGATTTCCTTGGCCGGAGGTGCCTCCAATAGTAGGGCGCTTGACTTTGAGTCTGACCACAGGGCGATTCTTCTTGAGTTAGCTGTGGGGGGTTTGGCGATGATTGAGGGTCCTTCTTTTCTGGACTTCGATAGGACTAATGTCCGTGGTTTCAGGCGCGTTCTTAGGGACGGTCTCGTTCACTTGGCTTTGCCCACTGACCGGAATGCCTCTGTCAATGAGATTGATTTGTGTGTTGACGGTCTGGGCTCTGCGTTTTCCGAGGCAATAGAGGAGGCTGTTCCCCGGGTCCGGATGAGGCGCAGGATAATGGGTGAACTTCCGCCCAATATCATGCGCTTCATCCGGGAGCGGAAAAGGCTCCGTTGCGCCTTGCGCAGGTGTCCGAACCCTGATCGCGCCTTGGTGCTTAGGGCTGATGTCCGGAATCTTGGATGTATTATTCGCGACCTTATTCGCGTATTTGAGGAGGGGCGGGTGCGGGGATATCTCGGCCGTATTAGGGTGGACTGCAGGACGTATGGCCGTGTTAAGAGGGCTGCCGGGCTTGCTGCTACTTCGCCTGTGGGGTCTTTACTTAGGTCGGATGGTGCTGCTGTTGTTGATGATGCTGGTAAGGCGGATTTGTTGGCCGCTCATATGGGCTCTTCTGCTCATCCTCCGGTGGGTCTTGTCGGGGATCCTATCCACCGCCTCGTTACAGAGACTGTTGAGAGGATTCCTGACAGGGCCCCTGTTGTCTCGTTTTCCCCGTCCTTCACGGCTGACGGGTCTGTGGTTGATGACAGGTCTCTTTGGAGGGAGGGTTGTTTTGTTGACCGGGATGATGTGGCCTTGGCCATTTCCCGTAGGCCTGCGAGGAGGTCTTGCGGCATTGACGGTGTCCCCGAGGTGGCACTTAAGAAGGCTGGCGACGTTGTTTTTGTATTTTTGGCGGTGCTTTTCAATCACTGCCTTAATTTGGGATATTTTCCAAGGGCATGGAAGACGGCTGTGGTTGTGCCGGTTCCCAAGACTGGCTCTGACTTGACTCGCTGTGGTGGATATAGGCCGATTTCTCTTCTGTCGGTGTTCGGGAAGATCTTGGAGTCCTTTGTTCTGGCGAGGGTCTCTGCTTTTGTTGAGGATAGGCGAATTCTGGCTGATTTTCAGTTTGGCTTTAGGTCAGGGCACTCCACTACCCACGCGCTTGCAGTCTTTAGGGACTATGTAGTGGATGGCCTTGGCCGGGGGCGAGGTGCAATTGTGGTCAGTCTGGATTTCGCCAGGGCATTCGACTCTGTCTGGCATGAGGGCTTATTGTTTAAGCTCCGGTCGTTGGGCCTTGCCCGCCAGACTTATAGGATGGTGGCGGATTTCCTGAGGGAAAGGACTTATAGGGTTAGAGTGGGCGAATGTCTCTCTTCTGAGAGACAGGTGCTAGCAGGTGTGCCTCAGGGCTCTCTGCTAGGGCCTATGTTATTTAACATATTTGTCCATGATGTCCCTAGTCCGCCCTCGGGGGGCTTGCTACTCGCCTATGCTGATGACGTGCTGGTTGTATTTTCTGGGGCTAGGGCGTCTGCTGTGGAGAGGGCGTTGAACTCATTTCTGGATGAGCTTTATGCATTCTACTCTAGGTGGAAGCTGGAGTTGAATGTGGGGAAGTGTTCCGCTTTGGTGGTCCGTGGTAGGCCAGGGGTCGTCTTCCCCAACTTTAGGGGCTACATTCCCGATTTGTTTATCGGGGGTGGCAGGATTGAGGTCTCCACTGTATTGAGGTACCTAGGTGTTGTCTTCGATACTAGATTTGATTTCTCGGGACACGTTCGTCATGTGCTGGATAAGGCTAGGCGTTTGTATTTCGCCTACGCTGGGCTTCTTCGGATGAGGGGGGGCCTTACCAGGGAGGTTAGGCTGCTTATTTATAAACAGGTCATTAGGCCTGTCGTTTGTCATGCCTTTCCTGCCTGGTTTGACATTTCCTCACGACATATGGAGAGGCTCAGGGTCTGGGAGCGGTGTGTTCTTCGCTCATGCTTTGGCATGTGGCCTTTTTCCCATGGGGATGGGACCTTTAGCTCACCGACCTGCAGGGAGCTTTATGACACGTATGATTCTGAGAGACTCGATGTGTTTTTGATGAGGGGTGCCCTAGAGTTTGCTACAAGGTGCCATAACCTCGACAACGCCCTGGTATCGGATCTTTTATGCAGGGACGTTGACCTCGAACCCGCCATGGATAGGAGACACCTCCCATTTGCCGCTCTTCCAGCGCTTACTGCCGCTGGGCATGTATTTATAGACGGCCAACTCCTATTCTATCATAGGTTGAATGGTTCTTTTGACCTGAATCATCTGGTGTACGACACCAGCCAGTAGTCTGATGATGGCCGCAGTGAGCATTGTGGTTTTTATATTGTAAATAGTGTAAATAGTACTTTTTATTTTCTTTTTACTTTTTAATTTCCTTTTTATTTCCTTAGTTTAAGTCATAATGAATTTTTATTTAGTTTATAAAATAATGAATTGGTATTTTTTGAATCTGTATTTTTTGTACCCACCCTCTGTGTTGATGTTTGTTTTTTCTTTGAAGGATTAGCGGCTGTTGCCTTGTAGCGCAGTCATATATTATATGTTTAAGAGTATCCATAATTGTAATACATTGGAATAGTAGCCTGTAAGATTTTAGCAGTAAGCGTAACTGTACATATATAGGAAGATTTTATCAGAAACAATAAACGCTATTTTGAAATTGAAAAATTGAAATTGTAAGGCAACTATTACAGTGTTAACAGTGTTTGTGTGCATATCGTGAAGTGAACTAAAAACCTCTAGTGAAAAATGGCTCGTACTAAGCAAACTGCCCGTAAATCTACTGGTGGCAAAGCCCCTCGTAAGCAATTGGCTACCAAAGCTGCTCGTAAGAGCGCACCAGCCACCGGTGGTGTTAAGAAGCCACATCGTTTCCGCCCTGGTACCGTTGCTTTGCGTGAAATCCGTCGCTACCAGAAGAGTACTGAGTTGTTGATCCGCAAATTGCCTTTCCAACGTTTGGTTCGTGAAATTGCCCAAGATTTCAAGACTGACTTGCGTTTCCAGAGCTCTGCTGTCATGGCCTTGCAAGAAGCTAGCGAAGCCTACTTGGTCGGTCTCTTCGAAGATACCAACTTGTGTGCCATCCATGCCAAGCGTGTCACCATCATGCCCAAGGATATCCAATTGGCCAGACGTATTCGTGGAGAACGTGCTTAAATTATTGACATTTTAAAAGCCAACTTTTTTTTACAAAAACAATCGGTCCTTTTCAGGACCACAATATTTTTATAAAAAAGAGAAAAAAATTTATTCAAAACTTACACCTTTTTATTTTTATTAAAATAAATAAATATAGTCTTTTTTTGGGGATGGAAAAATACACTATTTATATTAAAAAAAAAAATTTCTTTTCTATGCGTTTTACTTTTGGTAATATTGGGTTTCAAAACATGGAGCGAAATCAAAAACTTTTTTTAAAAAAAAATTATTTAATTTACTTTTTATGTTAAATTGAAAATTTTTATTTTCTATTAGCAACAGTATATTTGCTGTTATTCTTTTTGCAAAATTTGATTTTTCGTAGTAGCTACATAACAAGAATGAATGAAGATAAAAACAGGCAGGCCAATACATTCGAGAGAATTTTAACTTTAAATAGATAATTTAGATACATTGAATATAAATTTTTTCTGTATTTTTTATTATTTTCAAACAAATGATATTTTTTGCTATTCTAAAAACTGTTTTAAAAAGAATAAAATAGTATTTTAATATTTTAAATTATTAAAGGGAAATAGATTTCGTTCGGTATGCAACTGTTCTACATTTGCTTGCTTAGACAAGGGCATTTTTGAATTTGTGTTTAATTTCCAAAAAAAAATTATATATTTTTTTAAATTTGTGATTGCAACAATACATTGTTTAGAATTTACATTTTTAAATTTTTTATTTAGTTTCAAGTCAACTTTATATAGAAAAAAATATTTTATAATAAATGCAATAGAGCTCACCGCACATTTTGCATAGCCAACGACGTTGGTATAACATAGCATCGTAATATTTTAGACTTTTCGTAACAAACGTACACTTTTTACAAATTATGTAACATTTTAATAGAAATCTATCATTTCTATAATATTTTATGATAAAATTTTCCTAAAACATTTTTACATTAGAGCTTTCAAATTAATTTGCAGAAAAACTTTTATTCATGGAAAATACGCCAATATGGTGAATTCAACTGTCATAGACTACATAATAAAATCGATTATTTCACTATGAAAATCATCCAAATTTTCACTTTTTTTTACACTTCTTTCAAGAAAACATATCAAGATTCCATACTAAATTTTTATAAAAAACAATTTTCAATAAAAATTGGAAAATTTTTATAATTTAGTTACAATTTTATCATAACATTTTTATAAACTTTCAACTCAAACCCTTATAACTCGGTAACGCTTAAAGATAATTAACTCGGATTTTCTTTAATGATTAGCTGGATATCTCTACTAGAAGAATTGTATAAAAAATAAAAAGAAATTGTTACTATCTCATCGTAAAACGAATAATTCTGTGAAAACTTTTGTAAAAATTTTTATTCGCTTCCACACAACGTTTCGCAAAATTTCGTAGTTGACTACTATGTACTTCTCATAATTTCGATGTACCCAGCCATCACTAGTCTAAAGGTTGAAACCATATTTTCAACCAATCAGCGTACACCAGTAGTGAGTGTATATTTACAAAGTGTTAAAGTGTGTTTAAAAAGAAAAATATAAGTGAAATCATGTCTGACGCCGCCGTTGTTGAAGCCACCGCATCTCCAGTCGCCGCTGTTGAGAAAAAGGCACCTAAGAAAGCCGCTGCCAAGGCAAAGAAACCCTCTGCTGCCCCAAGCCATCCACCAACCCAACAAATGGTCGATGCTGCCATCAAAACATTGAAAGAACGTGGTGGTTCCTCATTGCCTGCCATCAAGAAATACTTGGCCAGCACATACAAAGTTGATGCTGTAAAATTGGCCCCATTCATCAAGAAGTACTTGAAGAGCGCTGTTGCTAGTGGAAAATTGATCCAAACTAAAGGTAAGGGTGCCTCCGGTTCATTCAAATTGTCCCCATCTGCCTCGAAGGAACCTAAAGCAAAGAGCGCTGAAAAGAAGAAGAAGGCCCCAGCCGGTGATAAGAAAAAGAAGGCAGCAGCACCCAAAAAGGCAGCCGGTGAAAAGAAAGCCGCTGCAAAGAAGCCTTCCGCTGCTAAAAAGACCGCCGAGAAGAAGAAGACCGAAAAGGCCAAGGCTAAAACTGCCAAAAAGACAGGTACAGTTAAAGCTAAACCCGCAAAAACAGCCGCCAAAGCATCAGCCACTAAACCAAAGGCACCCAAGGCAAAAACCACCGCTGCCAAGCCCAAAAAGGCTGCCGCAGCAAAGAAGCCAGCTGCCAAGAAGACCGCCGCTAAGAAGTAATTTTTCCATGCAAAATTACTTATCATGTCAAAATGATTATTTTCGATATTCGAAAGCAGTATATCTAACAGCCCTTTTCAGGGCTACAAAAAAATTTTTAAAAAGAGACCAAATTTAACTCAAACAATTTTTTAATTACCTAATAAATACTATGTTAATTTTAAGGGAAAAGCTAATCACAGCCCTTTTCGTAGCTGTAAAACATCTGTTGAAATCTTTTAATACCATTGTTACCTAATATGGGAATAAATTACCCTTTAAGGAAATTTAAGTAATCACATGTTAAATGGGATTTTTTCCGCAACTGGATTAACTGTTTCACTTAGGGTCATAAACCAAAGCAATTACTAAGAATTATGAAAATCACTTAATGTTAAAGAAAATCTCATTTAGCATACCTAACCAATAAGAGAGTGGCGTACAATATTCCCTTCAAAAATCGCACTTAGCATACCTATTTCATTCTTTACGAGCATACCTACCCATAGATCTCGCGTACAAACGCATAAGTCCACATATACATCTCTACACCATTTCACGCTAACATACTAGTATACATCCCTAAAAAATTTAGTATCAACACACACGCTCACATATACTCGAACATCAATACAACGTTGCATACCGAGTGTTTGAGCATAAGAGCAATATGTGTTGATCATATTACTGTAGATGTAGATGGTGCTAAGCAAGGAGGGCAATATTAGAGTATGGGTAGTATACATATTTTATTTTAAAAAAGTAATAAGGGCAATGTGAGGGTGAGTGGTAGATATATTTTTTCTTTAAATTTGTAAATATAAATTAATGTTAGTTGAATAACGAATTAAGTCTCTTTTTTAATTTATTTTGTGGCCCTGAAAAGGGCCTTTGATGTTGTAGGGAAAATATTGTACGACGAAATAAGTATGCCATTTACTTGGAGCTGGTGTACTTAGTAACGGCTTTGGTACCTTCACTGACAGCGTGCTTAGCCAACTCACCGGGCAATAATAGACGGACGGCAGTTTGGATTTCCCGACTGGTGATGGTGGAACGCTTGTTGTAGTGAGCCAAACGGGAGGCTTCGGCGGCGATACGTTCAAAGATATCGTTGACGAAACTGTTCATGATGCTCATGGCCTTTGAGGAGATACCAGTATCGGGATGGACTTGCTTCAACACTTTGTAAATGTAGATAGCATAACTCTCCTTACGCTTGGTGCGTCTCTTGGTCTTGTCACCCTTAGTGATGTTCTTTTGGGCTTTGCCGGCCTTCTTTGCTGCTTTACCACTGGCTTTTGGAGGCATTTTCACTTGGTTTTTTTTTTTAAGTCACACAAACACTTTTAACACTGTTCACGATTTTGTGTGTTTGATGGAATATTGATTTGATTACTCGGAATATTTAAACCATTTCATGCACAAGATATTCAGGTAGACGAAAACAGTCGCTATGTTTACGAAAACAACCCTCTAAAATTAGCTACACGTTGGATCCGAAAGTATAAATACTGCAGTTCATGCTGCGAACTAATATCATTTGTGTTTCAGTGCTAAGTGAAGTGAATTAAAAAAAAAAAATAACTAAAAATGTCTGGTCGTGGTAAAGGTGGCAAAGTTAAGGGAAAGGCAAAGTCCCGTTCCAACCGTGCTGGTCTTCAATTCCCCGTCGGTCGTATCCATCGTTTGTTGCGCAAAGGCAACTATGCTGAACGTGTTGGTGCCGGAGCTCCAGTTTACTTGGCTGCTGTCATGGAGTATTTGGCCGCTGAAGTTCTTGAATTGGCTGGCAACGCTGCTCGTGACAACAAGAAGACAAGAATTATCCCCCGTCACTTGCAATTGGCTATCCGTAATGACGAAGAATTGAACAAATTGCTGTCCGGTGTCACCATTGCTCAAGGTGGTGTATTGCCAAACATCCAAGCTGTTCTCTTGCCCAAGAAGACCGAAAAGAAGGCTTAAATTATCTACGAGCATCAAAGAAAAAATGTAAATACAGGCCATCGTATAAATCAACAACAATCCGTCCTTTTCAGGACGACAAAAATTTTTTTAAAAGAGAAAAAACTATATCAAACCCCTTATTTTATCAAGAAAATTTACTTAAAAAATAGTTTTAAATAATAAATAAAATTTTAATTGTAGTTAAATTTAAAAAAAAATATTTTTTGGTCGATTTTTTTTTCAGTGGATTTGGTAATTTGCTAGCAATTTCGTTATTCGAAATTTCCTTAAACAATCCTGTTTTAGGCGTAAATACAAAAAAATCTGCCATCTATTGTTTATAGGTAAACATTTTCAAATATGTTTACATCTTATCGACTATTGCAGGTCTTTTAATATACATGTCATAATTATCAGTTATCAATTATCATGCATCAACATTTCGCCTATTTGCATACATTAACATAATAAGAATTTAGTTTTATCGACCCTACTCAAGATTATCGGCATTTAATAGGATCAATGTTACCATTAGGGTACTGTAAAAACTATTTATTTTACATTTGAATATCACATGGTAATCATTGTTCATTTTCTGATGCTGAAAAAAATTGGCATATGTAATAACAAAACATCGAAACGAAGTATCTACGATCGTCCCTCTTTGTACATTTGTGACAAAGTTAGCAGCTCCAAGCAAAGGAAACATTTAATGGTAGTATATGCGTGCATTTTGGTATCTGTGTGTATGTATGCTTTTTAGTGTTGTATACCATCGTTTCATCGTATTGTTCTAATGGCGTCGGTTTTAGTTTCGTCATGTATGTATGTATATTATAGAAGCTACATTTTGGCCGACGGCAAATTGAAAAATGGTAATATTTATTTTCAAATAAATTTTATGTATTTTTTTTTAGTAAAAATTTATAACAAGATATATCTCTTTTTAAATATGTTTTGTGGTCCTGAAAAGGACCGATTGTTTTAGTTTTAAAGTTCTTAAAATTTTCTCCAAAATAGCGTCAAGATAATGTTTAACCGCCGAAACCGTACAAAGTGCGGCCTTGTCTCTTCAAAGCGTAGACGACATCCATAGCGGTGACGGTTTTACGCTTAGCGTGTTCAGTGTAGGTGACAGCATCACGAATAACGTTTTCCAAAAACACCTTCAGGACACCACGGGTTTCTTCGTAAATCAATCCAGAGATACGCTTTACACCGCCACGACGAGCCAAACGTCTGATTGCAGGCTTGGTGATACCTTGGATGTTATCACGCAACACTTTACGATGACGTTTAGCGCCACCTTTTCCCAAGCCTTTGCCACCTTTACCACGACCAGTCATTTTTTCACTTTTTCACTTTTTAAATTAAATTCACTTCACAAGTTATGCACAAGAACTAATACTTACCATGCTGCGATACCTCATATTTATACAAAATCCGCTCTGAATTTACTACATACACATACGCTTCGATCTATCTTCGGGGTTGTTCGTATACACTTCGTGTGTACAGATACAAATGTTGAAGCATATACGCAGCACACACCCTTATTGGAAACTGTAGCCCGCCAAATTTTTTCTATAAATATCGGGAATCGCTCCGTAAGGCAACTATTACAGTGTTAACAGTGTTTGTGTGCATATCGTGAAGTGAACTAAAAACCTCTAGTGAAAAATGGCTCGTACTAAGCAAACTGCCCGTAAATCTACTGGTGGCAAAGCCCCTCGTAAGCAATTGGCTACCAAAGCTGCTCGTAAGAGCGCACCAGCCACCGGTGGTGTTAAGAAGCCACATCGTTTCCGCCCTGGTACCGTTGCTTTGCGTGAAATCCGTCGCTACCAGAAGAGTACTGAGTTGTTGATCCGCAAATTGCCTTTCCAACGTTTGGTTCGTGAAATTGCCCAAGATTTCAAGACTGACTTGCGTTTCCAGAGCTCTGCTGTCATGGCCTTGCAAGAAGCTAGCGAAGCCTACTTGGTCGGTCTCTTCGAAGATACCAACTTGTGTGCCATCCATGCCAAGCGTGTCACCATCATGCCCAAGGATATCCAATTGGCCAGACGTATTCGTGGAGAACGTGCTTAAATTATTGACATTTTAAAAGCCAACTTTTTTTTACAAAAACAATTTTTTTTTACAGAAAAAAATTTATTCAAAACTTACACCTTTTTATTTTTATTAAAATAAATAAATATAGTCTTTTTTTGGGGATGGAAAAATACACTATTTATATTAAAAAAATTTTTTTCTTTTCTATGCGTTTTACTTTTGGTAATATTGGGTTTCAAAACATGGAGCGAAATCAAAAACTTTTTTTAAAAAAAAATTATTTAATTTACTTTTTATGTTAAATTGAAAATTTTTATTTTCTATTAGCAACAGTATATTTGCTGTTATTCTTTTTGCAAAATTTGATTTTTCGTAGTAGCTACATAACAAGAATGAATGAAGATAAAAACAGGCAGGCCAATACATTCGAGAGAATTTTAACTTTAAATAGATAATTTAGATACATTGAATATAAATTTTTTCTGTATTTTTTATTATTTTCAAACAAATGATATTTTTTGCTATTCTAAAAACTGTTTTAAAAAGAATAAAATAGTATTTTAATATTTTAAATTATTAAAGGGAAATAGATTTCGTTCGGTATGCAACTGTTCTACATTTGCTTGCTTAGACAAGGGCATTTTTGAATTTGTGTTTAATTTCCAAAAAAAAAATTATATATTTTTTTAAATTTGTGATTGCAACAATACATTGTTTAGAATTTACATTTTTAAATTTTTTATTTAGTTTCAAGTCAACTTTATATAGAAAAAAATATTTTATAATAAATGCAATAGAGCTCACCGCACATTTTGCATAGCCAACGACGTTGGTATAACATAGCATCGTAATATTTTAGACTTTTCGTAACAAACGTACACTTTTTACAAATTATGTAACATTTTAATAGAAATCTATCATTTCTATAATATTTTATGATAAAATTTTCCTAAAACATTTTTACATTAGAGCTTTCAAATTAATTTGCAGAAAAACTTTTATTCATGGAAAATACGCCAATATGGTGAATTCAACTGTCATAGACTACATAATAAAATCGATTATTTCACTATGAAAATCATCCAAATTTTCACTTTTTTTTACACTTCTTTCAAGAAAACATATCAAGATTCCATACTAAATTTTTATAAAAACCAATTTTCAATAAAAATTGGAAAATTTTTATAATTTAGTTACAATTTTATCATAACATTTTTATAAACTTTCAACTCAAACCCTTATAACTCGGTAACGCTTAAAGATAATTAACTCGGATTTTCTTTAATGATTAGCTGGATATCTCTACTAGAAGAATTGTATAAAAAATAAAATGAAATTGTTACTATCTCATCGTAAAACGAATAATTCTGTGAAAACTTTTGTAAAAATTTTTATTCGCTTCCACACAACGTTTCGCAAAATTTCGTAGTTGACTTCTATGTACTTCTCATAATTTCGATGTACCCAGCCATCACTAGTCTAAAGGTTGAAACCATATTTTCAACCAATCAGCGTACACCAGTAGTGAGTGTATATTTACAAAGTGTTAAAGTGTGTTTAAAAAGAAAAATATAAGTGAAATCATGTCTGACGCCGCCGTTGTTGAAGCCACCGCATCTCCAGTCGCCGCTGTTGAGAAAAAGGCACCTAAGAAAGCCGCTGCCAAGGCAAAGAAACCCTCTGCTGCCCCAAGCCATCCACCAACCCAACAAATGGTCGATGCTGCCATCAAAACATTGAAAGAACGTGGTGGTTCCTCATTGCCTGCCATCAAGAAATACTTGGCCAGCACATACAAAGTTGATGCTGTAAAATTGGCCCCATTCATCAAGAAGTACTTGAAGAGCGCTGTTGCTAGTGGAAAATTGATCCAAACTAAAGATAAGGGTGCCTCCGGTTCATTCAAATTGTCCCCATCTGCCTCGAAGGAACCTAAAGCAAAGAGCGCTGAAAAGAAGAAGAAGGCCCCAGCCGGTGATAAGAAAAAGAAGGCAGCAGCACCCAAAAAGGCAGCCGGTGAAAAGAAAGCCGCTGCAAAGAAGCCTTCCGCTGCTAAAAAGACCGCCGAGAAGAAGAAGACCGAAAAGGCCAAGGCTAAAACTGCCAAAAAGACAGGTACAGTTAAAACTAAACCCGCAAAAACAGCCGCCAAAGCATCAGCCACTAAACCAAAGGCACCCAAGGCAAAAACCACCGCTGCCAAGCCCAAAAAGGCTGCCGCAGCAAAGAAGCCAGCTGCCAAGAAGACCGCCGCTAAGAAGTAATTTTTCCATGCAAAATTACTTATCATGTCAAAATGATTATTTTCGATATTCGAAAGCAGTATATCTAACAGCCCTTTTCAGGGCTACAAAAAATTTTTTAAATAAAAAGAGACCAAATTTAACTCAAACAATTTTTTAATTACCTAATAAATACTATGTTAATTTTAAGGGAAAAGCTAATCACAGCCCTTTTCGTAGCTGTAAAACATCTGTTGAAATCTTTTAATACCATTGTTACCTAATATGGGAATAAATTACCCTTTAAGGAAATTTAAGTAATCACATGTTAAATGGGATTTTTTCCGCAACTGGATTAACTGTTTCACTTAGGGTCATAAACCAAAGCAATTACTAAGAATTATGAAAATCACTTAATGTTAAAGAAAATCTCATTTAGCATACCTAACCAATAAGAGAGTGGCGTACAATATTCCCTTCAAAAATCGCACTTAGCATACCTATTTCATTCTTTACGAGCATACCTACCCATAGATCTCGCGTACAAACGCATAAGTCCACATATACATCTCTACACCATTTCACGCTAACATACTAGTATACATCCCTAAAAAATTTAGTATCAACACACACGCTCACATATACTCGAACATCAATACAACGTTGCATACCGAGTGTTTGAGGATAAGAGCAATATGTGTTGATCATATTACTGTAGATGTAGATGGTGCTAAGCAAGGAGGGCAATATTAGAGTATGGGTAGTATACATATTTTATTTTAAAAAAGTAATAAGGGCAATGTGAGGGTGAGTGGTAGATATATTTTTTCTTTAAATTTGTAAATATAAATTAATGTTAGTTGAATAACGAATTAAGTCTCTTTTTTAATTTATTTTGTGGCCCTGAAAAGGGCCTTTAATGTTGTAGGGAAAATATTGTACGACGAAATAAGTATGCCATTTACTTGGAGCTGGTGTACTTAGTAACGGCTTTGGTACCTTCACTGACAGCGTGCTTAGCCAACTCACCGGGCAATAATAGACGGACGGCAGTTTGGATTTCCCGACTGGTGATGGTGGAACGCTTGTTGTAGTGAGCCAAACGGGAGGCTTCGGCGGCGATACGTTCAAAGATATCGTTGACGAAACTGTTCATGATGCTCATGGCCTTTGAGGAGATACCAGTATCGGGATGGACTTGCTTCAACACTTTGTAAATGTAGATAGCATAACTCTCCTTACGCTTGGTGCGTCTCTTGGTCTTGTCACCCTTAGTGATGTTCTTTTGGGCTTTGCCGGCCTTCTTTGCTGCTTTACCACTGGCTTTTGGAGGCATTTTCACTTGGTTTTTTTTTTTAAGTCACACAAACACTTTTAACACTGTTCACGATTTTGTGTGTTTGATGGCGTTTCATATAGCCGTTTATTTTTTCCAAAATTCAAATTCATTTACAGAGATTTTGCTAATATCTAATTGAATCTATAAATTTTACAAAGTACTTAAAAAATTCCCTCGTACGACAACTTCAAGTTATTATGCGGTAGCCGGCTCTTGACCGTGACTTCAAATTCCGTCAAAAATCAAAATCAAAATTAACCTCGAGTTACAAAAAAGAAATATTTCATAGAACCAAAAATAGGGGTGTGTTACTTAAATCTAAATCTTAAACCTAAATAACTATATACGGAAAGAATAAATATAATCTTAATTCTAGAGTAATTCTAAATAACTATTTACAATATGTACAAGGCAGGGATCACTGAGTTGTGTCGTACACTGTGTCCTGAAAATCAAAACTGTTATGTCTTCTATGGTAAAATAGAAGGACTTCACCATCATATAAGAGGTTTTCCTCATTCAGTCTAGGCAGTGCAGCCGGTGAAAAGTACGTTCTGTTTAGGAGTACATTCCTGTCATCATTGGAGGAGAGATGGTCAGACACCATCCCATTGCCCACATCGCCGCATCGTCCCAGAAATCCAATGGCGCCCCGCACCATCCATACGTCGATACGGGGAGTCCCCGCTCCATCATATATCGCCCTGCACGAAGGGCGACTAACCGAACCATCCCTCCTAACTATCGTCCGCAGCCCCAAGCACGAGCGCAAAGCCCGCCTCTCCCAAGCCCTGACCCTCTCCATCTGCGCCGAAGATATGCCGAACCATATCGGAAAGGCATATGAAACCACCGGTCTGATCACTTGACGATAAATCAAGAGCTTCACGGCCGACGATAGACCCCTTCTCATCCGAAACAGGCGGTGATAGCCGAAATAGACCCTCCTCGCTCTGTCCAGCGCGTAATCAACGTGATTGCGGAATTCCAGTCTGGAGTCAAAAACGACCCCCAGATACTTAATCGTGCCAGTAACTGCCACGTTATCGACCCCGATGCGGACCACGGGAACGTATCGTCGAAAATTAGGGTAAGTGGTGCCAGTCCTGCCCCTAAAAACCATAGCGGAGCATTTCGCCGGGTTTAGCCTAAGCCTCCATCTAGTGAAATAACCACACAACTCACCCAAAAACATGTTAACATTCCTGTTAACAATAGAAGCCCTGGGGCCAGAGAAGGCCAACATGACGTCATCCGCGTACGCCAGCAGCATGCCACCTGAAGGAGGGGCTGGAATGTCATGGACAAACAAATTGTACAACATCGGCCCGAGGATGGAGCCTTGGGGGACGCCAGATCGAACTGGCCGATCTGAAGAAGATTGCTCACCTACCCTTACACAAAAACTCCGACCGTGGAGAAAGCTTGCGACCACCCTACACACCTGTCTGCCAAATCCAAGGCCCCTAAGCTTAAAAAGCAGGCCGTCGTGCCAAACGGAATCAAAGGCCTTGGAAATATCAAGGCCTACCGCAATCGTCCCGTACTTCCTATCAAATCCCCTAGTCACGTAGCTCGTGAAAACGCCTAAAGCGTGTGTGGTGGAATGGTCCGGCCTGAAACCAAACTGACCATCCGGCAGAATACCTCTGTCCTCAACGACCCTGGCAATCCTCCTCAAAATGAACGACTCAAAGAGTCTCCCAAACGTCGACAGAAGAGAAACAGGCCTATAGCCAGAGCGATCTCGCCGATCAGACCCCGGTTTCGGTATCGGAACAACTACAGCGGTCTTCCAGGCGGGAGGAAAATACCCCAAATTCAGGCAGTGGTTAAACAAGACGCACAGAAAAGTGAAAATCACATTGCCGGCTCTCTTGAGCGCAATATCCGGGACTCCATCAACACCGGAGGACCTCTTGGACGACCAAGAGGAAAGGGCCGAACCAATGCAAGATGGTTTTACAAAAAGACCATCTTCCCACAAGGACCTATCAGCCACAGCAGTGCCGTTAGCAGGGAACGAACCAGAAAATTCAACCAGGGGAGACGCATCAACAAGATCTTCTGCAACCTCATGGACCTGTCTTTCGAACTCGCCGTCAGACGGGGGAAAGCCCGTTACCAAATCGACTTGAACATGGTCCGCAAGAGCCTCCGCCTTGGAAAGATCATCAGTCAATACACTCCCGTCAGAGGACGTCAGGTCTCCAATAGGTTCCCTATTGGATAGGCCCGCGGCCCTCTTGACCTGAGAGTATGAACGACCATCGATCCTAATACGTCCAAGTCGGCGGCTCATGCGGTCCCGTTCGAAGGAGTCAATGGACTCGCGAATCACCCTAGACAGGTGTCTGATGTCAGTGCGCAAAAGCCCGCGGCGCTCTGGATCAGCCGATCCGCGCAGCGCCCGACATAGGGCCCTACGCTCATAAATGAGCCTGAGAATCCAGCCCGGTAAGAACATCCTTGTCCTCTCCACGGGAACCCTAGGGACCGAAGCCTCGATCGCGGAGCGAAATACCATTCCAAGTCCCTCAACACAATCATCAATCTCCTGTGTAGTCACGTTCCTGTCTACCGGAAGAGAAATAGGCGACAGCCCCTCACCCAGACGAGCCCTGTAGCGACGGACATGCATTCTGCTAAAATCGAGGAAAGTCCTGGGATTCCTTATCTCAAGTCGCCCTATACCTAGAGTCACCTGGATCGCCCTATGATCTGACTCGAAATCAAATGCTCTCGACAATCCCCCATCGCCCGTGAGTGGAACACCAGGAGTCAACAAAAAGAAGTCTATGTAAGTCCCCCCGGATGCATTCGGTCTCGTCGGTCTATCGCACCGGCACGTCGCAAAATCAGGGTAGTCAAGTAAAAACCTGGCCAGCCGCCTTCCCCTGGGGTCCACCTCCGTGCCACCCCAGGACGGGTGTTTAGCATTGAGGTCTGCTCCAACCACAACCTCGCCAGACTCGTGCAGCTCCATAATCGACTCCAAATCCGATGGTATCAAGGGTTCACCAGGACGAAGATAAAGCGAAACAAAGGCAACTGAACCGCCATCCCTCGTAAAAACCCTCGCAGCGCAGGATTCTATGCCTCCTGTCCGAATATGTATCCTCTCACTGCGAAAAGAACTCCGCACAAGTACCGCAGTGCCACCGCCGCGTGACTGTCTATCCTGTCTGAAAACATCATATCCCTCCAATTCAAAGCGGTGCCTACTGGAAAGCTTATGTTCCGCCAACAAAATCACATCAGGTCCATGGTCGTCAACAAAAATCTTCAAAAAATGTCTCCTGCGTAAGGACACACAAGAGTTGATGTTCAGAAAAACACACTTAAATAAACTACACATCGCAGAGGAAGCGCAAGAAGGCCGTAATGGCCCCCGACTCACCATGCTCCCTAACAAGGCCTGCATACCTTGGTGCAAATTCCCTCATCCTAGCGAAAACTGAAACGAAGTCGCCGCCCAATATTCGCTGACAGTCCGCAAAGATATCCGCACCGCCGGCGGATGTGGGGGCACCAGACGGTGCCGAGCGCGCGCTTGGCCGTGCAGCGGACGCGTAGGAAAGTCCTCTCACCCTATTCGACCTAGACATATCCCTATTCCTGATCTCCTCTCTCTTCTCTGCCATCCTGGCAACCATTCTTACACGAATGGGACATCCCCTCGAGCCAGCAGTATGGCCCTCAACACCACAATTCACGCAACTCACTGGCACCACCTCATACCTCGTAACCCTTCCCGTCTCCGGATCGGTAACCTCCTTCCCTTCCAAATCCTTGGGCGGAACCGGACACGCCCCGCGTTCATGTGGCTGGCTGCATTTACAGCAGCGAAATGGCAAACCGCAGTTGTCGGACACATGGCCATACCTTTGGCAATTATAACATTGGACGGGATCACGGGCCCTGTCCCTACGGAAAGTGACCCTGCAATGCAACATCCTTTTCACCCCATAGAGGAGACCCAAATCGGTGGACCTTCCCACCCTAAGAAGCCACAAGTTCCCTGAAAGGTTAACCAAACCCCGCACATCGACCGGGAACCCAAGGCCGCCCAAACACTCCTCGACCTCTTCCTTAGAAAACTCCCCAGAAAGCCCCTCAATAACAACGGAATAGGGCAACAAATCCTTAGGCGTATGGGTGGTGAACTTATACCGCCTCTCCTTCAACATACTCTTAATCTTCTCAAAGGAATTTATACCCCTTACCCTCAAACTTATGCAACTTTTTCTTACCAATCTGATGGTGAAGTCCTTCGTGTTCAGGGATCTTGACACAATCGTGCATAACTCTCTTACACCTACATCATAAACCATAAACGCAGGCATGGTTCCATTGTCTTCTCTATCCGCTGTGGCCGGTTGGCCCGTAGCAGGGGTCTTCACAGCTGGGGGGACAGCATTCTTCTTCACTGCCGGTATCTTCGGTACAGCACCAGTCTTTGCGGGGTGCGCAACATCTCTTAACGGGAGCGTTTCTTCATTCTTCTTCTCTTTCGGAATTCGCTTGGCCTTTACCAGGGAGAAGGCTCCATCGTTCAACGCAGTGCCGGGGTTTTCGGCTACCCCGGCCGACAAATCATTCGTATCCATATCCTCGACTGAGATATGGACGCCATCATCAGCTGAATTGCCATCAGCTATGCCCTTTGTGGTGTGGGCACTAGCTGAAGCATTATGTGAATTCATGCCCTTTGTAGCTTGGGCAACAATCACTCGACCATCAGAAGCATTACTAAAATTTTGCTTTGCACTGGCCATCATTGCCATTTCCATTTCGGCCATTTTCGTTCGTAGGGCCAAAATTACAGCCCCATCTCTGCGGGCATTCTCCTCAAGGCGTGCAATCGTTGCCTTGAGTTCATCCACCAAGCATCCCATCTTTAGGCTCTCGTAAATGTCGCTATCAGACTTCTTCTTTCTTCGCTTGCGACTAGCCTCATCCATTTTTTGGATGACCTCGTTGACCGTCTCATTCTTTGGCTTCTCTGCATCCTCTGCATCCTCTGCCTCTTCAATTTCTTCTTCTTCTTCTTCGTCATCCCTTTTCTCAGGCTGACCTTCCATTTTAACACCACAATCACTGGCCAGTGGCCCACAAAAATGTTCAAATCTGCCAACCACTGTAGGTTTTTAATATTTCTTTTATGTTTATTTTCAAAAATCACTTTTTGCCAAATCAAGTTCGTATCTTGAGTCTATGATCTGTCACTCAACGGCTATTGCTTCTTTGCTGCTTTACCACTGGCTTTTGGAGGCATTTTCACTTGGTTTTTTTTTTAAGTCACACAAACACTTTTAACACTGTTCACGATTTTGTGTGTTTGATGGCTTACTCGGAATATTTAATACTGAGAAGCCGCCCCCTCCCAAGGCGACGAAGGCATCTACATCTTCTGCTGGTGCACTGGCAGCACCAACTAACATGACTACAGTGACGACGACTGATAAATCGCCTGCTCCCAAGGCAACGAAGACATCATTTTGCTCTGGAGGAGTTAACACCGGTGCCGTTCCAAGGGCTCCGGCACCTGTTGGTTCTAGTGATACGACTATGGCTAAGGGCGTCTCTGGGAGACTCCTTCCGGCGATAACCCTCTATAATGTAGGTGTTAGAGAGGCAACGACGATTTTGTTGCGCCATTTGAAGAAGGAAGAATTCGTCATTAAGTTGGCAGGTAAGTCATCGATTTCTATAAGAGTTAGAGGGCTTGAGAATTTTGAGAGGATCAAGGGGCTGCTCAAGGAACGTGGGTATGAGGCACATACGCACACCCCTAGGGAACTGTTGCCTTACTCTATTTTGATTGTTGGGCTGTCCAGGGAGTTCACGAAGGATGAGGTGCGGGATTTCTTCTCCTCGCTTGAATTTAAGGTCGTATTTTTGGATGCGACCAATGTGTCACCGGACAAGTGGGTTGTCCGCCTTGGTAGGGACACGGATGTTGAGAGGCTGTACAAGGTTGACTTGATGCTCCACTGCAAGGTAGTTTTGCGTAAGAGTAAGGGCCGTGACATAACACAATGCTTCAACTGCCAGAGATTTTCCCATGTGTCTGCGAATTGTACCATGAGGTACCGCTGCGTCAAGTGCGCTGGTTCACACGGCCCCGGTAATTGTGGGGTACCGCCTAAGGGGCAGGAGGCCGACGAAGGACAGCAGTCTACCGAAGCTGGCGATAGCCAACTGCGGTGTGCGAACTGTGACGTGGCTGGTCATGCGGCCAGCTCACGCACCTGCCCAAGTCGCCAGGCTCTTCTGAGGAAAGTGACCGAAAGGAAGCAGGTGGCTCAGGATAAAGCCAGGGCCCGAACTACTCGGTTGAGTAATTTGAACTCAGGCGTATCCTATGCTTCGGCTGCTCGGTCACACCTCGGCGCCCCACAATCCCGCGCCCCCCAGCGCACTGCTCACTTCGAGGATTTTTCGGCTCGCGACCGATACTTGCCTGACCCCTTGGGGGTCCCGCGTCCTGGTATGGAGGATATTCACCGCCGCGGCAGGACTATTGCTGAGTCCTGTCGGGACTACTTTGGAAGGGATCTGATGTCGGTGATGGCCAGTATCAGGGAGTTTGGTCCTGAGTTTGACAGGCTGGAGAGAGAAGGGAACGGCCCCAGTGCGTTGTTGGGCCTTCTTATGCATATACAGGGTTTCTAATGTTGAACGCCATTTTTATTAATGTGAATTCACTTGTTTCGTTGAGCAAGAGACACTTCCTTCGTTTATTTATAGATGAGCATTGCCCGGATATTTTACTGATCGCTGAACATCGATTCTCTAACAGGCATAGATTCTCCATGGATGGTTATGTGGTTTATAGGCAGAACAGGGAGGCAGGTGCTGGTGGTGGCACGGCGGTTTTAGTAAGGGAGACCTTTAGGTCTGAACAGGTTGTGATTGGTACTGGCCTGATTGAGTCTTGTGCCAGCAGAGTTTGGAGGTCGGATGGTTCGTCGGTGGTTTTTGTGTCGATGTACTTGCGCCCGCAGTTTGAGCTTAGAATTGGTGATTTGGATTCCTTGGTCGCCTTGGCTGGTACTGATGAAGTTTTGATAGGTTGCGATTTGAATGCTAAGCATCCCGCCTGGGGAGGCACCGAGGCAGACTCTAGGGGTCGTTTACTTCATAGATTCCTTATCGATTCTCCGGAATTTGACACGGGTCCCACCGACGAACCGACCAGACCGAATGGCTCGGGTGGGTCGCACATTGATTTATTTCTTTGGACCCCCGGCATACCTCCGAGGGATGGGACTCCTCTGATGACACATGACTTTGAATCGGACCATAGGGCGGTCCGGTTTCCCCTTGCCTTGATTGATCTGCAACCGCGTGAGCCCACGACTTTTTTCAATTTCCCAAAGATGAATGTCCGCCGCTTCAGGCGACTTTTAGGAGATCGTCTACCGGCCATTTCTCTTCCGACTGACTCGAATGTGAATCGCGAGATGATTGATGTTTGCATAGAAGACCTTTCCTCTGCTTTTGGCGAGTCTATTGCGGGCTCCACACCGAGGGTTACCCCCCGGTCCGCTTCCCTTGGCCCGTTGCCGTCGCATATATTACGATTTATCCAGGAGCGTAAACGTCTGCGTAGAGTGTTGCATAGGTCTGGGGATCCCGGACGCCATCTCATTCTCCGTGCGGATATCCGAAACCTGGGCAGGATTATTGAGGGTGCCATATACAACTACGGGAAGGACCGTATGAGGGAGCGATTGGAGCGGATACGGGTCAACTCCTGGACGTACGGAAAGGTGAAGTCCGCTGCAGGTCTTGCCGCTAGGGAGCGCATAGAGGGGATTCGTTCGTCGAATGGATCGATCATCTTTGATGATAGGGGTAAGGCGGAATGTCTCGCTGAGACCCTGGATGGTGTGCAGGATGCGATGGACTCGGTTGACACCTCACTCAGATCCATGGTGGATCGTGCTGTGGCTGATGTGGATGATGGGACGCCGCTGGTGACTTTTTCTAGGGTATTTATGGCTGATGGTTCTACGATTTCAGATAGGTCGGAGTGGAGTAGGGGGGGCTTTGTCTCTTCGGTCCAGGTGCGCGAGATGTTGGTCACCAGACCTTCGAAAAGATCTAGTGGAATTGACGGAGTTCCGGACATTGTATTGAAGAGGACAGATGAATTGGTTCATACCTTTCTCGCTGTCCTCTTCAATCATTGTCTGAATCTTGGCTACTTCCCGGGAGCTTGGAAGAAGGCCATGGTGGTCCCGATTAGGAAACCCGGCGCCGATCCACTCTCTGCCACGGGTTATCGACCTATCTCTTTACTCTCGTCTTTTGGCAAGCTACTTGAGGCGTTTCTTCTCTCCAGGATTAAGGATGTACTTGAGGACAGGAGGATTCTGCGCGATTGCCAGTTCGGCTTTCGGTCTGGCCTTGGGACCTCGCACGCACTTGTAGCCCTCACCGACTTTGTTGTTGGGGGCTTCGAGAAGAGGTGGGGTTCCATTGCGATCAGTTTGGATTTTTCCAAGGCGTTCGACACGGTCTGGCACAACGGCCTTCTTTATAAGCTCCAGTCCTTTGGCTTTGATCATCAGACATGTAGGATGATAGCAAGCTTCCTTCGGGGGCGCGTATATAGGGTTAAAGTCGGCGAGGAGATGTCTGTGCAGCGCCACGTTTCAGCAGGGGTGCCGCAAGGTTCTCTGCTGGGACCGGTGTTGTACAACATCTTCGTTTGCGACATTCCTGCACCCCCTGAAAGGTGCTTGCTTTTGACCTACGCGGATGACGTATTGGTGGTGAGTTCTGGTCCAAGGGCCAGCACGGTCACCGGACGGCTCAATGCGTACCTTGCGTCTCTGCATGGCTATTTCAAAGACTGGGGCCTGAGGCTCAATGTTGATAAGTGTGTGGCAGTCGTGTTTAGCGGCAAGTCCAAACGGATTGTCTATCCGAATTTCAGACGCTATGTCCCTGTGCTTCGTATAGGTGGCCGGATTATTCGTGTGCAGGATTCTATGAGGTACTTGGGCGTTGTTTTTCACGGTCGATTCGACTTCTGTAGACATGTTGATTTTGTGCTCTGTAAGGCCAAGTCTGTTTACTTTGGCTACTGCAGACTCCTCGGCATGAGGGGTGGTCTTCCTCCTGATGTAAGGGTTCTGATTTACCGACAGGTAATCAGGCCCATACTTACATACGCCTTTTCCGCCTGGTGTGGTATTTCGTCACACCAGATGGAAAGACTACGTGTATGGGAAAGGAGGATCATTAGGACATGCCTTGGGATGAGGAGACACGTTGTGGTGGATGGTTCTGTCAGGAGTACACCGTGCAGGCAGATATATGGGGCCGTTGATTTCCCTAGGATTGACGTGTTTATGGTTAGGAGCGCCCTCAGATACTTTGAAAATTCTCGAGCTTCTAGTAACTTGATTGTTCAAGCTTCTCTTGACCATCCTCCGGACACTTCATCCGAGGTCACTATGAGGCATTTACGCCCGTCGGCCCTTGCCAACTTGAATGATGAAGGGATGCTGTTCTCTGATGACGTCCTGATATTTTACCATAGGAGAAGTGACTCCTTTAATGTTTTAAATGCAGTATATGACGCTGCGCAATGATGTTCTCGCGGAAGGGGTGCCCCGGAGTCGAGTCGATGTAAATAGTGTACATAGTCTTTAGTTTAGATATCGTTTAGTTTTTAATTTCTTGTATATATTATTTAGGTTTATATTTATGTACTTTTTAGTTTAAGTTACCTTTTTAAGTTTAAATTTTAAGTTTTGAGAGAATTGCCCTTTTTAAGTTTGTGCTAAATTTTCGGGTGACATGATCTAATCTTTTTTTTCTTATGTATTTTAAATGAAGAGTGTGATGTATATTGCTACTCCTGTTGTATTCAACTGAATTTGGAAGACCCTGATATATTTTTTTGCTGGGTAATATTGTATACGGAATCTTTATTTTCTAAGGTTGTTTTGTAAATTAAATTTAAGAATTTCATCAATAAAAATGGCCTTTTGCAAAAACAAAAACAAAACAAAACTGCGAACTAATATCATTTGTGTTTCAGTGCTAAGTGAAGTGAATTAAAAAAAAAAAAAATAACTAAAAATGTCTGGTCGTGGTAAAGGTGGCAAAGTTAAGGGAAAGGCAAAGTCCCGTTCCAACCGTGCTGGTCTTCAATTCCCCGTCGGTCGTATCCATCGTTTGTTGCGCAAAGGCAACTATGCTGAACGTGTTGGTGCCGGAGCTCCAGTTTACTTGGCTGCTGTCATGGAGTATTTGGCCGCTGAAGTTCTTGAATTGGCTGGCAACGCTGCTCGTGACAACAAGAAGACAAGAATTATCCCCCGTCACTTGCAATTGGCTATCCGTAATGACGAAGAATTGAACAAATTGCTGTCCGGTGTCACCATTGCTCAAGGTGGTGTATTGCCAAACATCCAAGCTGTTCTCTTGCCCAAGAAGACCGAAAAGAAGGCTTAAATTATCTACGAGCATCAAAGAAAAAATGTAAATACAGGCCATCGTATAAATCAACAACAATCCGTCCTTTTCAGGACGACAAAAATTTTTTTAAAAGAGAAAAAACTATATCAAACCCCTTATTTTATCAAGAAAATTTACTTAAAAAATAGTTTTAAATAATAAATAAAATTTTAATTGTAGTTAAATTTAAAAAAAAATATTTTTTGGTCGATTTTTTTTTCAGTGGATTTGGTAATTTGCTAGCAATTTCGTTATTCGAAATTTCCTTAAACAATCCTGTTTTAGGCGTAAATACAAAAAAATCTGCCATCTATTGTTTATAGGTAAACATTTTCAAATATGTTTACATCTTATCGACTATTGCAGGTCTTTTAATATACATGTCATAATTATCAGTTATCAATTATCATGCATCAACATTTCGCCTATTTGCATACATTAACATAATAAGAATTTAGTTTTATCGACCCTACTCAAGATTATCGGCATTTAATAGGATCAATGTTACCATTAGGGTACTGTAAAAACTATTTATTTTACATTTGAATATCACATGGTAATCATTGTTCATTTTCTGATGCTAAGAAAAATTGGCATATGTAATAACAAAACATCGAAACGAAGTATCTACGATCGTCCCTCTTCGTACATTTGTGACAAAGTTAGCAGCTCCAAGCAAAGGAAACATTTAATGGTAGTATATGCGTGCATTTTGGTATCTGTGTGTATGTATGCTTTTTAGTGTTGTATACCATCGTTTCATCGTATTGTTCTAATGGCGTCGGTTTTAGTTTCGTCATGTATGTATGTATATTATAGAAGCTACATTTTGGCCGACGGCAAATTGAAAAATGGTAATATTTATTTTCAAATAAATTTTATGTATTTTTTTAGTAAAAATTTATAACAAGAAATATCTCTTTTTAAATATGTTTTGTGGTCCTGAAAAGGACCGATTGTTTTAGTTTTAAAGTTTTTAAAATTTTCTCCAAAATAGCGTCAAGATAATGTTTAACCGCCGAAACCGTACAAAGTGCGGCCTTGTCTCTTCAAAGCGTAGACGACATCCATAGCGGTGACGGTTTTACGCTTAGCGTGTTCAGTGTAGGTGACAGCATCACGAATAACGTTTTCCAAAAACACCTTCAGGACACCACGGGTTTCTTCGTAAATCAATCCAGAGATACGCTTTACACCGCCACGACGAGCCAAACGTCTGATTGCAGGCTTGGTGATACCTTGGATGTTATCACGCAACACTTTACGATGACGTTTAGCGCCACCTTTTCCCAAGCCTTTGCCACCTTTACCACGACCAGTCATTTTTTCACTTTTTCACTTTTTAAATTAAATTCACTTCACAAGTTATGCACAAGAACTAATACTTACCATGTATACTTGTCTTTTTATTTTTCCATATAATTCATTATTACAATGTATGTAAATCACACTTAAATCTATTGTCTATATATATTTATATATATCCCTTATCCTCTAAGCACTTATGTCTATCTAGAGATGTATTATTCTATTTACTAGTATACTTTGGCAAAGGCCAGTCCGTTCAGTTTTTAATAAATATTTAGCAATAAGCCCTACTCATCATCTTCATATGCCTCGGAAAAATGGAATAAAAAAAACCGAGATCTCCAACTCATCTTTCTCCCTTCTACCTACATACTACTTAAAACTAATATATGTCTACTATTTACAAAAAACGCCAAACAAAACAGAAAAAACAAAACAAACAATCCATCGCATGTAAACAAACAGAAAATATAAACTATTTACAAAATCATGAATGAAACAAAATAATAAAAATAATAAATAATAAAAATAATAAAGAAAATATGCTTTCCCCGCTATCTCACTGTGCAGTGTTGTACACCATGTTATCAAGGCCATATTCGCCGTATCTTCGGTGATAAAAGAGTAATCTATCCTCCCGGTCAAATGCTAGACCCTTTTCAATCAATCCCAGCATACACATAGGCGTGAGATGACCTCTATTATCAAGGATATTCTGCAGCTCTCCCGCTGCCAACTCGCAATTTCTGACCAAGTCATTCACATGGCCCTGGCATTTCGACAGGTGGCCAACTGCAGAACCGAACATGAATACGTCAATGCGCGGCAATCCTCCCTCCCGGTAGATCTCCCTACATGAAGGTCTCTTATAGGAGCCGGTGATATCCAGCCTTCCTTTAATCTCGAGGCAGTAAGCCAGCATCTTCCTCTCGAGGACTCTGATTCGCTCCATCTGATGGGAACTGATGGTATACCATGCCGGGAATCCGTACGTCATCGTGGGTCTTATCACCTGTCTATATAAGGCAGTCTTCACCTTTCTGCTCAGCCCTCCTCTCTTCGACAACAGACCTCTGAAGTTGGCCAAGGCAGCCCATCCCTTTCTAAGTACGTAGTCCACATGTTTTATGAAGGACATGTCCTCCTGAAACATGATACCCAAGTACTTAATCGTGCTGGTACTGCCTATGGTCTCTCCATTGATTGTTATCCTTGGAACATATGAACGGGCATTCCTATATACACTGCCCCTTTTCCCTTTGAAAATGATCGCCTGGCATTTTGGAACATTCAGTCGCAGCCTCCATTGCGTGAAATATTCTCCCAGTCTCTCCAGGTATCTCGTAAGATTCTTCTCGGCTGTCTTCGCCCTGGCATTTGTTGCAGCCACGATTATATCATCGGCATATATTATTACTGTCTCATCGCTCTCCGGCCTTGGCAAGTCTGCCAGATATAGGTTATATAAGACAGGGCCGAGCACCGAACCCTGTGGCACTCCTGCCTTAACGTCTCTGTCAGCAGATCTGGTTTCTCCAATTTCAACAGTGAAGCTTCTACTGCTCAGGTAGTCGCGTGTCAGCCTGGATAGACATGGATTAAATCCATGGGTACCTTCCATCTTCTGCAGTATTCCTTCTTGCCACACAGTGTCGAAGGCCTTCTCAAAATCCAAGCTGACAGCTACTGTGGCCCTCTTCCTGTTGAGTCCTCTGCTTATCTTGTCCACCAGAGACATGAGTGCGTGACCGGTGGGTAAACCTCTCCTAAATCCAAACTGCGCATGAGACAGTATTTCTTTATCCTCTATATGCTCGTTTATTCTCTCCAGAACGAATATTTCAAACATCTTACCCAGATTGGAAAGCAAGGATATTGGTCGATATCCTTCGGGACGAGTGGGATCTTTCCCCGGTTTCAATATCGGTATCACCCTGGACCTCTTCCATTTCTCAGGGAAATAACCCAGATTTAGACAGTGATTAAATAGCGTTGCAAGGTGCCTCCATGACCTCTCGCCAGCCCTTCTCAGGACATAGTTGGGAATCTCATCTTCTCCCGAGCTCTTCTTATTATTCAGGCGTCTAAGTACCGCTCCTATGTCCCCTGGTTTCACCAGTCTCATCGGCAAAGGGCTGGCTCCAGGTAGCATATTCCCGTTCGCAAGGTGGGAATCTCCAAATGTCGTCATTGGGCGGTAAATCTCCTCTCTTGTAACGCCATCATCGTCTCGTAATCCTGAATTTCCTTGTATCTTTGAAAATGTTTCCGCCAGTGTCTCGGCTTTCTCCATGTCAGCTAAAATCGTCCTTCCAGTATCGTCAACCAGTTGCCCTATCTCCTTCCTCCTTCGGGAGCCAGTGAAAGCATGTATTTTCCGATACATATTGTTGTCTGGTTTTATCCCGTTCAGTTGTCTTACAAAGAGGTCATCCTCGAATAATTTTATTCTCTCTCTTATTATAGTGTCTAAATTTCTGACCACTGCCCTGATGGTCATTGCCTCCTGTACATCTACCAGTCTATGCATCCTTCTCCTCAAGGTCTTCTTCTGCGAAATAAGATTCAAGATGTCACCGGGTAACTCTCGCATTAAACCATTCCTGGGCTTAAACTTCCGGATACTTTCCTCCATTGCAGATTTGAAGGCCACTGTTACACCCTCCACAGCGGCATCTATCTCCTCCGTGTTTACGTTGCGATCATCCGGCAACGCACATGTCGCCAGTTCAGCAGCAAGCCTGGCATTGAATGCCTGCGTTCTAATTGTGGTATAGTCATACATCTCTGTAGGTGTCCTCGTGGCCAGCGTCTCCATCTCAGCATCGAGCTGAACAGCCATATGATCTGACTCGAAATCCAGCGTCCGAAGACCGCCTTCGCTCCTTTCGATCTCTGTCCTCTCTATCCCGACTGTCGTCAAGAAGAAATCTATATATGAGCGGGATTGCGCGGCAATTCTTGTCGGTCCCGCCGTTCTTCTCTGTACTAGTATGGTTTCGCGCTCCAACCACCTCGCCAATGTCCTGCCACTGCCATTATCAGTATGATCTCCCCATTGCACATGTCTGGCATTCAGGTCTGCCCCTATGATCGCCTCGTCTGCACCTATAAGACCCTTCAAGGCCTCCAATTCTGCCATCCTCAGTGTATCCAGTGGCCTCAGGTATAGAGACGCTATAATAAATCCTCTTCCATTGACTGTACTCACCCTGACTACAGTATTTTCTATCCTGCCTAGGTCCGCCGATATCCTCTCACCTCTTATTCCCTCCCTCATAAAAATAGCGGTGCCACCACCGCCTCCGCCTGTCCTATTTCCTATAAAGGATCTATATCCTTTAAAACATATCCTATTCCTACTAGTCAATCTATAGTGCATATAGTGTCTCTTACATCTGGACACCAGCGAGTTCGCATTAATAAAGATGCACTTATAGGTCATTATCTGTCCATCACTAGAGTCGCTATAAGCCCTACCATGGCGCGTGTCCTCTCTTCATCGGTCTTCAATCTCCTGTAGTCAGCAAGATAACCGCCAACCTTGTTAAATATAGTGAGGAAGTCCCCGCCTAGAAGTCTCTCACATTCTCCATCGAAGAACCTCATGGTGTGTGTCACGGTTCCTGTAATATCCGTAGCAGTCGCTGGGGATGCACCACCGTCCGTCGACCTGTTCCTTACTGCGCCCGCATAGGAAACAGTACTATTATTCTTTGGTATAGCCTTCGTCGCACCCACTGATGAGGCGGTATTTCGCGATAATGGGATCTCAACAGTCGTAGGTGCCACACCAGCATGTGGCGCCATATTAACAACGACCTTTCGATTTCCGGTTCTTCCTTCCAATATCCTCCGGCGGACCGGGCACTGTTTCGAACTAGCCACGTGGCCCTCGTTCCCACAGTTCACACACTTTACTGGGTGCTCCACTGTCTTCACAACTTGGCCTGTCTCAGGATCTGTCTTCAGCACCTCTTTCTCCTGTTCCTTATTGGGAACTGCACATTTTCCTGGGCCATGGTCGCCTCCGCATTTAACGCAGCGGTATGGCATACTGCAATTGGTAGATGCATGCCCGAATCTCTGGCAATTTCTGCATTGCGTTATGCCTTTCTTCCTGTACCTACCTATCGAGACCCTACAGTTAAGGAGGTATCGTAGTTTCCTAAATGCGCCGATGTCAGATTCCCTATCCAGCTGCACTATCCACCTGTCATTAAATGCCTTAATAATGTTGACTACCTTCAGATTCAGTTTTCTCTCCTCAATGAACTCCCTGAGGTCATCCACGTCATACGTGTCTGAGAGTCCTCTCACTACAAGCGAATATGGCCTTAAAATCCTAGGCGTAAACGTAAAAAATGAGATCTTCTCCCTCTCAAGGTATTGTTTGACCATGGTATGGTCTTGAACCGTGCCTACCATCAAACCTATCATGTTTCTATTTACAATATTAAGTGTGAATATGCTGTGACCTAACAGCCCTGTAATCTCCTTCGTGAAGTTCTTAATATTAACATTGTATATTTTTATCATAGGTGGACTGGCCTTACCTTTATCCTCGTTACTCTTCGTATTCATATTATGATCCTTCGTGGACTTCTTTGCTGTCTGTTTCGGAATTGCTCCAGTACTTCTTCTAGACGGCACCTTGATGAAACCAGCTTCACCATCCATTTGCTGTTCGGCATTCACAGCCTCTTCATTGTCCCGCTGCACGGCAGTAGCAGCTTCTTCCTCCATCGGAGTTACTTGGCTATTCTCCGGTATATCAGTGCTACGGCTTCCCACTGACACATCACCATTAATTAAATTAGAATCAACATTCCAGTCATCCTTCTTAGTATTATTGGGCTGATATGAATCTGCTGTTGCCCACTCTCTCGGCAGTTGTAGATTAACACGGACTTCCTTGCCCGCTAGGTCTTTCATGAGGCTGTTTAACTTTGCTTCCAGATCATCTACTCGCTTTTCCGCGTGCAATCTTTTTGCATCTGCTTCCACAAACTTCTCCGTGGTCATCTTGAGATTCGTATTAAGAACCTCGATTTGCTTATTTTGTTCTCTTATTTTTGCTTCATATCTTATGTTATTATAATGATAATCCTTTTCAGTGGATTTTCTCTTCTCAGATTTGCGTGCTATTTCGTTGCCAGCAATAATATTTGAGTCATTAGCCACTACTTCGCTTAATTTCTCCATCTTCGTGTTTTGACCGCCTCCTATGCGATTTTCAAAATCGATAGGGACGTCATCTGATAGTTTTTGTAAAAATTCTAGCACTGATGCCTACTCTTGCTTCTCAAGTTTTAAAGGCACCAAAATGCAAATTATTGTCCTTTGCGCAGCACTGGTGCCTACTATTTCTTCTCACTTACGGCACTTAAGAAATTCCAATTTCGTTTCAGTTTGAGATTCTGTGTTTAGTGTTCATTGTGATAACATCAATAGCGGAGGAAACAAGTTTGATAATAAATTTTAATCTCTTGGTGAAAGTGACCTTTGAGTTTTGTTAAGTGCAACCAGTGAGAAGAAATAGTAGTCGTCAGTGCTGCGCAGAAAGTTTGATTTGCCAGTTTGATCACTCGAAATTTTGAGAATCAAGAGAAGGCGCCAGTGCTGGAACTTCCTTCGAATAAGTTGGATGACGTACCTCAAAACTATGGGGATCGCATAGGAGGCAGGGGAACTGATCTAATTGAGAATTTGCGCACTGTAGTTGCAAATGCTTCAAATATTGTCGTCAGAGACAATTTTCTGATCCCGACTGAAAAGAATATCAGCATGAGGCCTATGCTATTGACTATGGCAAATAATAAAGGCCCATTGAATGGTGTTGCTGGTGATAAAGCCAGCAATTTTGGTGATTGCACAACGGCACATATTAACATTGATGGAAGAAAAATATTGAGCGCTACCTCTCGATCATTGAGTGCAACCTCCAGCCAGTCATTCAATGATGGCAAGGCGATGACTGCCTTTACAACTAATGTCGATGATGCTACAAAATCCGATGGAGCCGGTTTCACATCTGATGATATCCCGATTGTCTTGAGCCATAGATATAGAAAGCGCAAGATGAAAAAAGCCCAACGGGATGGTGATTCACCCACTGAAGGCAAGAAGCTGTATCAAATCCTTAAAGAGCTGCAAGATACAATAAAATTACTCCGTGAGGAGAATAAAGCACTTACAGAAGATACAATAAAATTACTCCGTGAGGAGAATAAAGCACTTAGAGCTGAGCTGGCTGGAATGAAGAAAAGCCAGGAAGATGAGGCGAATCTGCAGAAAACTACTGCACCGATTTTGGACTGGGCTTCTGAAGCTAGAAGAGAATGTACAATCCAGCCTGAAGAAGTCGCACCGCCGGCGACGAAGAAATTGGATATAGGAAAAGGGGCGGTTCTTAAGACGACCCGGAAACCTGAAGCTAAGGTTCATATTGGCTCCGATGTTAGCCATGATGTAATGATGACAGAAGAAGTCACACAGCCGGTGACAGGAGCTATTGCTAAAGTGAAGACAACTCCCAGAAAAGAGACTAAAACAACTGATGCTACTAAGAGTCCATCAACCTCCACGGGCGGTGGAAAGAAGTTGACGACTGGAGGAGATTCTGTATCTACAGGTAAGGCCAGCCCTCCGTTATTTACCGTTTATAATGCGAATGTGAAGACATTGACATCGAAAGTAAGACAGGCTATAGGTAGTGAGCTATTTACTGTTAAGGTGATAAACAAGAATAGACTAGATCTTCGTGTGTATAAGCGTGAGGATTATGATAAGGTCAAGGTTATGCTAGGAAATGAGGGCATGAATTACTTTACTTTCACACCCAGTGATGTGAAGCCGTACACCATGATGGTTAAGGGTTTGTCGGACACCTACGATGTTGATGACCTTCGGTCGTACATTGGCGAGACTGTTGCTGATATGAGGCTGGGGCATATTATAAAACTGGGAGGTGATCGGTGGGTTGTGCAGGTGGAGGGTGGAGTCGATGCGAGGCCATTCCGAAGGATGCAATACATTCTTAACTGTAAGGTTAAGATAGAGAGGAGGAAAAGGAAGGGACTGGTGCAATGTAGGAACTGCCAGAGGTTCGGGCACGTCTCAAGTAATTGCAAGATGCCATACAGATGTGTCAAGTGGGCGGAATCGCATGGCCCAGGAAATTGTACCCTTGGGGGTAAAGACGAGGATATCGCTGGGGCAGAGGGAGGGGATGACCTCAGATTGGATCCCACAACCGGAAACGTGGTCAGAACGACGGTAAGACACCAGGTGGTACACTGCGCGAACTGCAACGCCGATGGGCACGTTGCTAGCTCAAAGGAATGTCCTAAGAGATTGGAGCTACAGCGGAGAATGAATGAGAGAAAATCGATTAATAAAGCCGCCAGGAATGTTACCCTTATAACTCGGTAACGCTTAAAGATAATTAACTCGGATTTTCTTTAATGATTAGCTGGATATCTCTACTAGAAGAATTGTATAAAAAATAAAAAGAAATTGTTACTATCTCATCGTAAAATGAATAATTCTGTGAAAACTTTTGTAAAAATTTTTATTCGCTTCCACACAACGTTTCGCAAAATTTCGTAGTTGACTACTATGTACTTCTCATAATTTCGATGTACCCAGCCATCACTAGTCTAAAGGTTGAAACCATATTTTCAACCAATCAGCGTACACCAGTAGTGAGTGTATATTTACAAAGTGTTAAAGTGTGTTTAAAAAGAAAAATATAAGTGAAATCATGTCTGACGCCGCCGTTGTTGAAGCCACCGCATCTCCAGTCGCCGCTGTTGAGAAAAAGGCACCTAAGAAAGCCGCTGCCAAGGCAAAGAAACCCTCTGCTGCCCCAAGCCATCCACCAACCCAACAAATGGTCGATGCTGCCATCAAAACATTGAAAGAACGTGGTGGTTCCTCATTGCCTGCCATCAAGAAATACTTGGCCAGCACATACAAAGTTGATGCTGTAAAATTGGCCCCATTCATCAAGAAGTACTTGAAGAGCGCTGTTGCTAGTGGAAAATTGATCCAAACTAAAGGTAAGGGTGCCTCCGGTTCATTCAAATTGTCCCCATCTGCCTCGAAGGAACCTAAAGCAAAGAGCGCTGAAAAGAAGAAGAAGGCCCCAGCCGGTGATAAGAAAAAGAAGGCAGCAGCACCCAAAAAGGCAGCCGGTGAAAAGAAAGCCGCTGCAAAGAAGCCTTCCGCTGCTAAAAAGACCGCCGAGAAGAAGAAGACCGAAAAGGCCAAGGCTAAAACTGCCAAAAAGACAGGTACAGTTAAAGCTAAACCCGCAAAAACAGCCGCCAAAGCATCAGCCACTAAACCAAAGGCACCCAAGGCAAAAACCACCGCTGCCAAGCCCAAAAAGGCTGCCGCAGCAAAGAAGCCAGCTGCCAAGAAGACCGCCGCTAAGAAGTAATTTTTCCATGCAAAATTACTTATCATGTCAAAATGATTATTTTCGATATTCGAAAGCAGTATATCTAACAGCCCTTTTCAGGGCTACAAAAAAATTTTTAAAAAGAGACCAAATTTAACTCGAACAATTTTTTAATTACCTAATAAATACTATGTTAATTTTAAGGGAAAAGCTAATCACAGCCCTTTTCGTAGCTGTAAAACATCTGTTGAAATCTTTTAATACCATTGTTACCTAATATGGGAATAAATTACCCTTTAAGGAAATTTAAGTAATCACATGTTAAATGGGATTTTTTCCGCAACTGGATTAACTGTTTCACTTAGGGTCATAAACCAAAGCAATTACTAAGAATTATGAAAATCACTTAATGTTAAAGAAAATCTCATTTAGCATACCTAACCAATAAGAGAGTGGCGTACAATATTCCCTTAAAAAATCGCACTTAGCATACCTATTTCATTCTTTACGAGCATACCTACCCATAGATCTCGCGTACAAACGCATAAGTCCACATATACATCTCTACACCATTTCACGCTAACATACTAGTATACATCCCTAAAAAATTTAGTATCAACACACACGCTCACATATACTCGAACATCAATACAACGTTGCATACCGAGTGTTTGAGCATAAGAGCAATATGTGTTGATCATATTACTGTAGATGTAGATGGTGCTAAGCAAGGAGGGCAATATTAGAGTATGGGTAGTATACATATTTTATTTTAAAAAAGTAATAAGGGCAATGTGAGGGTGAGTGGTAGATATATTTTTTCTTTAAATTTGTAAATATAAATTAATGTTAGTTGAATAACGAATTAAGTCTCTTTTTTAATTTATTTTGTGGCCCTGAAAAGGGCCTTTGATGTTGTAGGGAAAATATTGTACGACGAAATAAGTATGCCATTTACTTGGAGCTGGTGTACTTAGTAACGGCTTTGGTACCTTCACTGACAGCGTGCTTAGCCAACTCACCGGGCAATAATAGACGGACGGCAGTTTGGATTTCCCGACTGGTGATGGTGGAACGCTTGTTGTAGTGAGCCAAACGGGAGGCTTCGGCGGCGATACGTTCAAAGATATCGTTGACGAAACTGTTCATGATGCTCATGGCCTTTGAGGAGATACCAGTATCGGGATGGACTTGCTTCAACACTTTGTAAATGTAGATAGCATAACTCTCCTTACGCTTGGTGCGTCTCTTGGTCTTGTCACCCTTAGTGATGTTCTTTTGGGCTTTGCCGGCCTTCTTTGCTGCTTTACCACTGGCTTTTGGAGGCATTTTCACTTGGTTTTTTTTTTTAAGTCACACAAACACTTTTAACACTGTTCACGATTTTGTGTGTTTGATGGCGTTTCATATAGCCGTTTATTTTTTCCAAAATTCAAATTCATTTACAGAGATTTTGCTAATATCTAATTGAATCTATAAATTTTACAAAGTACTTAAAAAATTCCCTCGTACGACAACTTCAAGTTATTATGCGGTAGCCGGCTCTTGACCATGACTACAAATTCCGTCAAAAATCAAAATCAAAATTAACCTCGAGTCAAAAACCAAAAGAAATATTTCATAGTACCAAAAATAGGGGTGTGATACTTAAATCTAAATCTTAAACCTAAATAACTATATACAGAAAGAATAAATATAATCTTAATTCTAGAGTAATTCTAAATAACTATATACAATATGTACAAGGCAGGGATCAGTGTCCTGAATGTCAAAACCGTCATGCCTTCTATGGAAAAATAGAAGGACCTCACCATCATATAAAAGGATCTCCCATTTCAGTGTAGGCGGTAAATTTGAACTCCAAAAATCTTCAAAAAATGTCTCTTGCCTCAACACTCCCATCTGAACTACACATTGCAGAGATAGCGCAAGAAGGCCGTAATGGCCCCCGACTCACCATGCTCCCTAACAAGGCCTGCATACCTTGGTGCAAATTCCCTCATCCTAGCGAAAATTGAAACGAAGTCGCCGCCCAATATTCGCTGACAGTCCGCAAAGATATCCGCACCGCCGGCGGATGTGGGGGCACCAGATGGTGCCGAGCCCGCGCTCGCCCGAGCAGCAGACGCGTAGGAAAGTCCTCTCACCCAATTCGACCTAGACATATCCCTATTTCTGATTTCCTCTCTCTTCTCTGCCATCCTGGCAACCATTCTTGCACGAATGGGACATTCCCTCGAGCCAGCAGTATGGCCCTCAACACTACAATTCACGGAACTCACTGGCACCACCTCATACCTCGTAACCCTTCCCGTCTCCGGATCGGTAACCTCCTTCCCTTCCAAATCCTTGGGCGGAACCGGACACGCCCCGCGTTCATGTGGCTGGCTGCATTTACAGCAGCGAAATGGCAAACCGCAGTTGCCGGACACATGGCCATACCTTTGGCAATTATAACATTGGACGGGATCACGGGCCCTGTCCCTACGGAAAGTGACCCTGCAATGCAACATCCTTTTCACCCCATAGAGGAGACCCAAATCGGTGGACCTTCCCACCCTAAGAAGCCACAAGTTCCCTGAAAGGTTAACCAAACCCCGCACATAGACCGGGAACCCAAGGCCGCCCAAACACTCCTCGACCTCTTCCTTAGAAAACTCCCCAGAAAGCCCCTCAATAACAACGGAATAGGGCAACAAATCCTTAGGCGTATGGGTGGTGAACTTATACCGCCTCTCCTTCAACATACTCTTAATCTTCTCAAAGGAATTTATACCCCTTACCCTCAAACTTATGCAACTTTTTCTTACCAATCTGATGGTGAAGTCCTTCGTGTTCAGGGATCTTGACACAATCGTGCATAACTCTCTTACACCTACATCATAAACCATAAACGCAGGCATGGTTCCATTGTCTTCTCTATTCACGGTGGCCGGGTGGCCCGTAGCAGGGGTCTTCTCAGCTGGGGGGACAGCATTCTTCTTTACTGCCGGTATCTTCGGTATAGCACCAGTCTTTGCGGGGTGCGCAACATCTCTTAACGGGAGCGTTTCTTCATTCTTCTTCTCTTTCGGAATTCGCTTGGCCTTTACCAGGGAGAAGGCTCCATCGTTCAACGCAGTGCCGGGGTTTTCGGCTACCCCGGCCGACAAATCATTCGTATCCATATCCTCGACTGAGATATGGACGCCATCATCAGCTGAATTGCCAGCAGCTGTGCCCTTTGTAGTGTGGGCACTAGCTGAAGCAATATGTGAATTCATGCCCTTTGTAGCTTGGGCAACAATCACTCGACCATCAGAAGCATTACAAAAACATTGCTTTGCTATGGCCATTTTTAGTTCGGCCACTTCCTTTCGCAGGGCCAAAATCACAGCCTCACTTCTGCGGGCATTCTCCTCAAGGCGTGCATTCGCTGCTTTGAGCTCTTCCACCAAGCATCCCATCTTTAGGCTCTCGTAAATGTCGCTATCAGACTTCTTCTTTCTTCGCTTGCGACTAGCCTCTTCCATTTTTTGGATGACCTCGTTGACCGTCTCATTCTTTGGCTTCTCTGCATCCTCTGCTTCTTCAATTTCTTCTTCTTCTTCGTCATCCCTTTTCTCAGGCTGACCTTCCATTTCAACGCCACAGTCACTGGTCAGTGGCCCACAAAAATGTTCAAACCACTGTAGGCTTTTTATATTTCTTTTGTGCTCTTTATAAAAATCACTTTTCGCCAAATCAAGTTCGTGTCTTGAGTCTACGATCTGCCACTCAACGACTATTGCTTCTTTGCTGCTTTACCACTGGCTTTTGGAGGCATTTTCACTTGGTTTTTTTTTTTAAGTCACACAAACACTTTTAACACTGTTCACGATTTTGTGTGTTTGATGGCGTTTCATATAGCCGTTTATTTTTTCCAAAATTCAAATTCATTTACAGAGATTTTGCTAATATCTAATTGAATCTATAAATTTTACAAAGTACTTAAAAAATTCCCTCGTACGACAACTTCAAGTTATTATGCGGTAGCCGGCTCTTGACCGTGACTACAAATTCCGTCAAAAATCAAAATCAAAATTAACCTCGAGTTACAAAAAAGAAATATTTCATAGAACCAAAAATAGGGGTGTGTTACTTAAATCTAAATCTTAAACCTAAATAACTATATACGGAAAGAATAAATATAATCTTAATTCTAGAGTAATTCTAAATAACTATTTACAATATGTACAAGGCAGGGATCACTGAGTTGTGTCGTACACTGTGTCCTGAAAATCAAAACTGTTATGTCTTCTATGGTAAAATAGAAGGACTTCACCATCATATAAGAGGTTTTCCTCATTCAGTTTAGGCAGTGCAGCCGGTGAAAAGTACGTCCTGTTTAGGAGTACATTCCTGTCATCATTGGAGGAGAGATGGTCAGACACCATCCCATTGCCCACATCGCCGCATCGTCCCAGAAATTCAATGGCGCCCCGCACCATCCATACGTCAATACGGGGAGTCCCCGCTCCATCATATATCGCCCTGCACGAAGGGCGGCTAACCGAACCATCCCTCCTAACTATCGTCCGCAGCCCCAAGCACGAGCGCAAAGCCCGCCTCTCCCAAGCCCTGACCCTCTCCATCTGCGCCGAAGATATGCCGAACCATATCGGAAAGGCATATGAAACCACCGGTCTGATCACTTGACGATAAATCAAGAGCTTCACGGCCGACGATAGACCCCTCCTCATCCGAAACAGGCGGTGATAGCCGAAATAGACCCTCCTCGCCCTGTCCAGCGCGTAATCAACGTGATTGCGGAATTCCAGTCTGGAGTCAAAAACGACCCCCAGATACTTAATCGTGCCAGTAACTGCCACGTTATCGACCCCGATGCGGACCACGGGAACGTATCGTCGAAAATTAGGGTAAGTGGTGCCAGTCCTGCCCCTAAAAACCATAGCGGAGCATTTCGCCGGGTTTAGCCTAAGCCTCCATCTAGTGAAATAACCACACAACTCACCCAAAAACATGTTAACATTCCTGTTAACAATAGAAGCCCTGGGGCCAGAGAAGGCCAACATGACGTCATCCGCGTACGCCAGCAGCATGCCACCTGAAGGAGGGGCTGGAATGTCATGGACAAACAAATTGTACAACATCGGCCCGAGGATGGAGCCTTGGGGGACGCCAGATCGAACTGGCCGATCTGAAGAAGATTGCTCACCTACCCTTACACAAAAACTCCGACCGTGGAGAAAGCTTGCGACCACCCTACACACCTGTCTGCCAAATCCAAGGCCCCTAAGCTTAAAAAGCAGGCCGTCGTGCCAAACGGAATCAAAGGCCTTGGAAATATCAAGGCCTACCGCAATCGTCCCGTACTTCCTATCAAATCCCCTAGTCACGTATCTCGTGAAAACGCCTAAAGCGTGTGTGGTGGAATGGTCCGGCCTGAAACCAAACTGACCATCCGGCAGAATACCTCTGTCCTCAACGACCCTGGCAATCCTCCTCAAAATGAACGACTCAAAGAGTCTCCCAAACGTCGACAGAAGAGAAACAGGCCTATAGCCAGAGCGATCTCGCCGATCAGACCCCGGTTTCGGTATCGGAACAACTACAGCGGTCTTCCAGGCGGGAGGAAAATACCCCAAATTCAGGCAGTGGTTAAACAAGACGCACAGAAAAGTGAAAATCACATTGCCGGCTCTCTTGAGCGCAATATCCGGGACTCCATCAACACCGGAGGACCTCTTGGACGACCAAGAGGAAAGGGCCGAACCAATGCAAGATGGTTTTACAAAAAGACCATCTTCCCACAAGGACCTATCAGCCACAGCAGTGCCGTTAGCAGGGAACGAACCAGAAAATTCAACCAGGGGAGACGCATCAACAAGATCTTCTGCAACCTCATGGACCTGTCTTTCGAACTCGCCGTCAGACGGGGGAAAGCCCGTTACCAAATCGACTTGAACATGGTCCGCAAGAGCCTCCGCCTTGGAAAGATCATCAGTCAATACACTCCCGTCAGAGGACGTCAGGTCTCCAATAGGTTCCCTATTGGATAGGCCCGCGGCCCTCTTGACCTGAGAGTATGAACGACCATCGATCCTAATACGTCCAAGTCGGCGGCTCATGCGGTCCCGTTCGAAGGAGTCAATGGACTCGCGAATCACCCTAGACAGGTGTCTGATGTCAGTGCGCAAAAGCCCGCGGCGCTCTGGATCAGCCGATCCGCGCAGCGCCCGACATAGGGCCCTACGCTCATAAATGAGCCTGAGAATCCAGCCCGGTAAGAACATCCTTGTCCTCTCCACGGGAACCCTAGGGACCGAAGCCTCGATCGCGGAGCGAAATACCATTCCAAGTCCCTCAACACAATCATCAATCTCCTGTGTAGTCACGTTCCTGTCTACCGGAAGAGAAATAGGCGACAGCCCCTCACCCAGACGAGCCCTGTAGCGACGGACATGCATTCTGCTAAAATCGAGGAAAGTCCTGGGATTCCTTATCTCAAGTCGCCCTATACCTAGAGTCACCTGGATCGCCCTATGATCTGACTCGAAATCAAATGCTCTCGACAATCCCCCATCGCCCGTGAGTGGAACACCAGGAGTCAACAAAAAGAAGTCTATGTAAGTCCCCCCGGATGCATTCGGTCTCGTCGGTCTATCGCACCGGCACGTCGCAAAATCAGGGTAGTCAAGTAAAAACCTGGCCAGCCGCCTTCCCCTGGGGTCCACCTCCGTGCCACCCCAGGACGGGTGTTTAGCATTGAGGTCTGCTCCAACCACAACCTCGCCAGACTCGTGCAGCTCCATAATCGACTCCAAATCCGATGGTATCAAGGGTTCACCAGGACGAAGATAAAGCGAAACAAAGGCAACTGAACCGCCATCCCTCGTAAAAACCCTCGCAGCGCTGGATTCTATGCCTCCTGTCCGAATATGTATCCTCTCACTGCGAAAAGAACTCCGCACAAGTACCGCAGTGCCACCGCCGCGTGACTGTCTATCCTGTCTGAAAACATCATATCCCTCCAATTCAAAGCGGTGCCTACTGGAAAGCTTATGTTCCGCCAACAAAATCACATCAGGTCCATGGTCGTCAACAAAAATCTTCAAAAAATGTCTCCTGCGTAAGGACACACAAGAGTTGATGTTCAGAAAAACACACTTAAATAAACTACACATCGCAGAGGAAGCGCAAGAAGGCCGTAATGGCCCCCGACTCACCATGCTCCCTAACAAGGCCTGCATACCTTGGTGCAAATTCCCTCATCCTAGCGAAAACTGAAACGAAGTCGCCGCCCAATATTCGCTGACAGTCCGCAAAGATATCCGCACCGCCGGCGGATGTGGGGGCACCAGACGGTGCCGAGCGCGCGCTTGGCCGTGCAGCGGACGCGTAGGAAAGTCCTCTCACCCTATTCGACCTAGACATATCCCTATTCCTGATCTCCTCTCTCTTCTCTGCCATCCTGGCAACCATTCTTACACGAATGGGACATCCCCTCGAGCCAGCAGTATGGCCCTCAACACCACAATTCACGGAACTCACTGGCACCACCTCATACCTCGTAACCCTTCCCGTCTCCGGATCGGTAACCTCCTTCCCTTCCAAATCCTTGGGCGGAACCGGACACGCCCCGCGTTCATGTGGCTGGCTGCATTTACAGCAGCGAAATGGCAAACCGCAGTTGTCGGACACATGGCCATACCTTTGGCAATTATAACATTGGACGGGATCACGGGCCCTGTCCCTACGGAAAGTGACCCTGCAATGCAACATCCTTTTCACCCCATAGAGGAGACCCAAATCGGTGGACCTTCCCACCCTAAGAAGCCACAAGTTCCCTGAAAGGTTAACCAAACCCCGCACATCGACCGGGAACCCAAGGCCGCCCAAACACTCCTCGACCTCTTCCTTAGAAAACTCCCCAGAAAGCCCCTCAATAACAACGGAATAGGGCAACAAATCCTTAGGCGTATGGGTGGTGAACTTATACCGCCTCTCCTTCAACATACTCTTAATCTTCTCAAAGGAATTTATACCCCTTACCCTCAAACTTATGCAACTTTTTCTTACCAATCTGATGGTGAAGTCCTTCGTGTTCAGGGATCTTGACACAATCGTGCATAACTCTCTTACACCTACATCATAAACCATAAACTCAGGCATGGTTCCATTGTCTTCTCTATCCGCTGTGGCCGGTTGGCCCGTAGCAGGGGTCTTCACAGCTGGGGGGACAGCATTCTTCTTCACTGCCGGTATCTTCGGTACAGCACCAGTCTTTGCGGGGTGCGCAACATCTCTTAACGGGAGCGTTTCTTCATTCTTCTTCTCTTTCGGAATTCGCTTGGCCTTTACCAGGGAGAAGGCTCCATCGTTCAACGCAGTGCCGGGGTTTTCGGCTACCCCGGCCGATAAATCATTCGTATCCATATCCTCGACTGAGATATGGACGCCATCATCAGCTGAATTGCCATCAGCTATGCCCTTTGTGGTGTGGGCACTAGCTGAAGCATTATGTGAATTCATGCCCTTTGTAGCTTGGGCAACAATCACTCGACCATCAGAAGCATTACTAAAATTTTGCTTTGCACTGGCCATCATTGCCATTTCCATTTCGGCCATTTTCGTTCGTAGGGCCAAAATTACAGCCCCATCTCTGCGGGCATTCTCCTCAAGGCGTGCAATCGTTGCCTTGAGTTCATCCACCAAGCATCCCATCTTTAGGCTCTCGTAAATGTCGCTATCAGACTTCTTCTTTCTTCGCTTGCGACTAGCCTCATCCATTTTTTGGATGACCTCGTTGACCGTCTCATTCTTTGGCTTCTCTGCATCCTCTGCCTCTTCAATTTCTTCTTCTTCTTCTTCGTCATCCCTTTTCTCAGGCTGACCTTCCATTTTAACACCACAATCACTGGCCAGTGGCCCACAAAAATGTTCAAAGCTGCCAACCACTGTAGGTTTTTAATATTTCTTTTATGTTTATTTTCAAAAATCACTTTTTGCCAAATCAAGTTCGTATCTTGAGTCTATGATCTGTCACTCAACGGCTATTGCTTCTTTGCTGCTTTACCACTGGCTTTTGGAGGCATTTTCACTTGGTTTTTTTTTTTAAGTCACACAAACACTTTTAACACTGTTCACGATTTTGTGTGTTTGATGGCTTACTCGGAATATTTAAACCATTTCATGCACAAGATATTCAGGTAGACGAAAACAGTCGCTATGTTTACGAAAACAACCCTCTAAAATTAGCTACACGTTGGATCCGAAAGTATAAATACTGCAGTTCATGCTGCGAACTAATATCATTTGTGTTTCAGTGCTAAGTGAAGTGAATTAAAAAAAATAACTAAAAATGTCTGGTCGTGGTAAAGGTGGCAAAGTTAAGGGAAAGGCAAAGTCCCGTTCCAACCGTGCTGGTCTTCAATTCCCCGTCGGTCGTATCCATCGTTTGTTGCGCAAAGGCAACTATGCTGAACGTGTTGGTGCCGGAGCTCCAGTTTACTTGGCTGCTGTCATGGAGTATTTGGCCGCTGAAGTTCTTGAATTGGCTGGCAACGCTGCTCGTGACAACAAGAAGACAAGAATTATCCCCCGTCACTTGCAATTGGCTATCCGTAATGACGAAGAATTGAACAAATTGCTGTCCGGTGTCACCATTGCTCAAGGTGGTGTATTGCCAAACATCCAAGCTGTTCTCTTGCCCAAGAAGACCGAAAAGAAGGCTTAAATTATCTACGAGCATCAAAGAAAAAATGTAAATACAGGCCATCGTATAAATCAACAACAATCCGTCCTTTTCAGGACGACAAAAATTTTTTTAAAAGAGAAAAAACTATATCAAACCCCTTATTTTATCAAGAAAATTTACTTAAAAAATAGTTTTAAATAATAAATAAAATTTTAATTGTAGTTAAATTTAAAAAAAAATATTTTTTGGTCGATTTTTTTTTTCAGTGGATTTGGTAATTTGCTAGCAATTTCGTTATTCGAAATTTCCTTAAACAATCCTGTTTTAGGAGTAAATACAAAAAAAATCTGCCATCTATTGTTTATAGGTAAACATTTTCAAATATGTTTACATCTTATCGACTATTGCAGGTCTTTTAATATACATGTCATAATTATCAGTTATCAATTATCATGCATCAACATTTCGCCTTTTTGCATACATTAACATAATAAGAATTTAGTTTTATCGACCCTACTCAAGATTATCGGCATTTAATAGGATCAATGTTACCATTAGGGTACTGTAAAAACTATTTATTTTACATTTGAATATCACATGGTAATCATTGTTCATTTTCTGATGCTGAGAAAAATTGGCATATGTAATAACAAAACATCGAAACGAAGTATCTACGATCGTCCCTCTTCGTACATTTGTGACAAAGTTAGCAGCTCCAAGCAAAGGAAACATTTAATGGTAGTATATGCGTGCATTTTGGTATCTGTGTGTATGTATGCTTTTTAGTGTTGTATACCATCGTTTCATCGTATTGTTCTAATGGCGTCGGTTTTAGTTTCGTCATGTATGTATGTATATTATAGAAGCTACATTTTGGCCGACGGCAAATTGAAAAATGGTAATATTTATTTTCAAATAAATTTTATGTATTTTTTTTTAGTAAAAATTTATAACAAGAAATATCTCTTTTTAAATATGTTTTGTGGTCCTGAAAAGGACCGATTGTTTTAGTTTTAAAGTTTTTAAAATTTTCTCCAAAATAGCGTCAAGATAATGTTTAACCGCCGAAACCGTACAAAGTGCGGCCTTGTCTCTTCAAAGCGTAGACGACATCCATAGCGGTGACGGTTTTACGCTTAGCGTGTTCAGTGTAGGTGACAGCATCACGAATAACGTTTTCCAAAAACACCTTCAGGACACCACGGGTTTCTTCGTAAATCAATCCAGAGATACGGTTTACACCGCCACGACGAGCCAAACGTCTGATTGCAGGCTTGGTGATACCTTGGATGTTATCACGCAACACTTTACGATGACGTTTAGCGCCACCTTTTCCCAAGCCTTTGCCACCTTTACCACGACCAGTCATTTTTTCACTTTTTAAATTAAATTCACTTCACAAGTTATGCACAAGAACTAATACTTACCATGGATTCATGGATTCATATTTATTTCCAATTCACTTAAAATTATTTTACATTTCCATTGTAGTCCTATATACATATAATACTCAACATGCTTATTCTACATTTCTCTGAGTCTATAATAATTCCAAATAAATTCTAGCAAGGCCAGCCCAGCCGATTTACCATAAGTATCTATTCCCGAATGCACGGATACATTAAATCCTCCCCGAAAAAATGGAAAAACAGGGAATGTAAAACCTACTATATAAAACCTAAGCTAAACTATCACTAACTAAATCTAATAAAACCAAAACGAATAAAAGAAAGAAATGCGTCCATCGCAATAAAAGCAAAATAAAATAAAATAAAATGAACAAAATCATAAAGCTATATACATCTCCACAACTATCTACACTATTTACAATCAGACCACAGGCACCCACTGTGCCGTGGCGTATACCATATCATCCATGCCATATTGGCGGAATCTCCTGTGGTAGAAAAGGGTACGTCCCTCCGAGTCACAAAAATGCATTCAATTCCCATCAGGAGCCATGCTCAAACCAAGGCCGAACAGCGCCTGCCTTTTCTCAGCATCAGAGTTCAGTCCCCTGAAGGTCTCAGCGAACCCAGCAATCTTGGCCATGTATACATGGAAGTCCTGTCCGAACAGCCGTCTACACTCCGCATTGAAGAAGCCCATTGCCTGAGCCGCCCTCTGCGCCGTCTCATTCCTCATTCCAACTGGGGTGATCGTTGGAGAATTCACATGCCTGGCAACGTTGGCATAAGAGCCCGCGGTCATCCTTGGTGGTGGTGGCGCCGGAGCCAGCACCTGGGCCCTCTTTGGAGGCGCCATGGTCACTTTCCTCTCTTGCATGCGCTGGAGTACTTCCAGGCGCTTCGGGCAATTCTTGTCGCTGGCCATGTGTCCGCTAGCCTTACAATTAGCGCAATATAGAGGGGCAACAGCCGCCCTGACAATCTCCCCTGTAGCCGGATCCTTGGATAAGGTCCCTTCTCCCCCGGCCTCGGCCGATGGCACACTGCACTCTCCTGGTCCGTGTGGAGATGCGCATCGCACGCATCTGTGCTCCATGCTGCAATTGGCCGCAACGTGCCCGAACCTCTGGCAGTTATGGCATTGGGTAACCCCTCCTGCTTTGTTCTTCACCATGTCTATTCTGCAGCCCAGTATGTATCTTTGCCTACGGAAAGCCTTCACATCGGAATCCTGGCCTAATTGTACGATCCATCTGTCGTACATGAGTTTCTTTATGACCATATCGCAGATCTTGATGCCAGTCGCGTCCAGGAAGGCCTTTAAATCCTCTACGTCATAGGTGCTAGACAAACCAGAAAGCATTATCGTATATGGCCTCATATTCCTCGGTGTGAAGGTGTAGAAGGACGTACCCTCTCCTATCAAATATTGCTTGACCCTAGCGTGATCTTCCAGTCTCACTAATTTAAGAACAATCATGTTCCTATTCTTTATATCAATATTAAAGAGATCATGTCCTAAAAGCCCCTTAAGACCTGACATGAATGTCTTAACATTTACCCCATAAACCTTCACTATAGGTGGGCTGACCTTACCTGATCCAACGGTCCTTCCCGCATCCGTGTTCGAGTCAGCGCCTCTGTTCCTGGTAGTGGTCCTCTGGTGATTCAAGGTTGTTGTTGTCATAGTTGTTGATGACTTTCCATTATTAGCTTGGGTCGTTTGTGGCTGCTTCTGTGTGGTCTTGCGAATAGCCCCTTTTGACATGTCTACAGTCGCCGGCGGTGCGACATCATCCTCTTCCATCAACGCTGCACCGAGGTTTTCGGCTACCTCGGTGGACCATTCGGTTATAGCCTTACTACCAGATGTAGCTATGGTAGTGCTGTCATAGTTGGTTGCTGTTGGCTGCAATTGGTGCATGGCAGCTTTAGTGGTGGTGCTGGCAGCAAGCCAGTTTGTCGTAAATGTACTACCAGATGTAGTGGTGGTAGTAATATCATTGTTGTTTCTTGCTGACTGCGATTGGTGTACAGTAGCCTCAGTAGTGATGTTAGCAGCAGCAACGAAACCAGATCGTGTGCCTTCAAGCTGTTCAATTTTACAGCGCAGCGTCTCCACAAGAGCACACTGTGCTTCCATTCTAGCAATCAAGTCCTGATTCCGCGCTTCAAGATTTCTATTCGTTGTCTCAAGCCTCTCAACGGCAAGTTGCAATTTCATGGCGTTATAGCTGGAATCGCCATCAGAACCATGGCCCTTCTTCCGCTTCCGCATTTTTGAATCTTCCTTGTCAGATTCAATTGACGATTTAGCCAAATCCATGGGGTGGCCGTTAAAATCAGTATTTTGCTGTCGCCGACAGTCGTTCTCATTGGGTCGTCGACCGCCAATGTCGTCATTGTGGTTGCCAGACATGTTATTGGCACTGCCTTCCAGTGTCACATTCGATAAATTGGCCGGAATATTTATCTCATAAGAGAAATTCTCGGCCGACACTTTAATCGTTTCCACCTTCTCCTCTATCTTAAAGCAATTGCTTTATCTCACTTCACTTGTTTAATTATTTACTGTTCACTGCACTTCACTTGGTGTTGTCACCACGGCTGCTCAGCCAATAATAATAATAATACTTACCATGCTGCGATACCTCATATTTATACAAAATCCGCTCTGAATTTACTACATACACATACGCTTCGATCTATCTTCGGGGTTGTTCGTATACACTTCGTGTGTACAGATACAAATGTTGAAGCATATACGCAGCACACACCCTTATTGGAAACTGTAGCCCGCCAAATTTTTTCTATAAATATCGGGAATCGCTCCGTAAGGCAACTATTACAGTGTTAACAGTGTTTGTGTGCATATCGTGAAGTGAACTAAAAACCTCTAGTGAAAAATGGCTCGTACTAAGCAAACTGCCCGTAAATCTACTGGTGGCAAAGCCCCTCGTAAGCAATTGGCTACCAAAGCTGCTCGTAAGAGCGCACCAGCCACCGGAAGCCACATCGTTTCCGCCCTGGTACCGTTGCTTTGCGTGAAATCCGTCGCTACCAGAAGAGTACTGAGTTGTTGATCCGCAAATTGCCTTTCCAACGTTTGGTTCGTGAAATTGCCCAAGATTTCAAGACTGACTTGCGTTTCCAGAGCTCTGCTGTCATGGCCTTGCAAGAAGCTAGCGAAGCCTACTTGGTCGGTCTCTTCGAAGATACCAACTTGTGTGCCATCCATGCCAAGCGTGTCACCATCATGCCCAAGGATATCCAATTGGCCAGACGTATTCGTGGAGAACGTGCTTAAATTATTGACATTTTAAAAGCCAACTTTTTTTTACAAAAACAATCGGTCCTTTTCAGGACCACAATATTTTTATAAAAAAGAGAAAAAAATTTATTCAAAACTTACACCTTTTTATTTTTATTAAAATAAATAAATATAGTCTTTTTTTTTGGGGATGGAAAAATACACTATTTATATTAAAAAAAAATTTTTCTTTTCTATGAGTTTTACTTTTGGTAATATTGGGTTTCAAAACATGGAGCGAAATCAAAAACTTTTTTTAAAAAAAAATTATTTAATTTACTTTTTATGTGGAATTGAAATTTTTTATTTTCTATTAGCAACAGTATATTTGCTGTTATTCTTTTTGCAAAATTTGATTTTTCGTAGTAGCTACATAACAAGAATGAATGAAGATAAAAACAGGCAGGCCAATACATTCGAGAGAATTTTAACTTTAAATAGATAATTTAGATACATTGAATATACATTTTTTCTGTATTTTTTATTATTTTTAAACAAATGTTATTTTTTTTAGCTATTCTAAAAACTGTTTTAAAAAGAATAAAATAGTATTTTAATATTTTAAATTATTAAAGGGAAATAGATTTCGTTCGGTATGCAACTGTTCTACATTTGCTTGCTTAGACAAGGGCATTTTTCAATTTGTGTTTAATTTCCAAAAAAAAAAATATATATTTTTTTAAATTTGTGATTTCAACAATACATTGTTTAGAATTTACATTTTTAAATTTTTTATTTAGTTTCAAGTCCACTTTATATAGAAAAAAATATTTTATAATAAATGCAATAGAGCTCACCGCACATTTTGCATAGCCAACGACGTTGGTATAACATAGCATCGTAATATTTTAGACTTTTCGTAACAAACGTACACTTTTTACAAATTATGTAACATTTTAATAGAAATCTATCATTTCTATAATATTTTATGATAAAATTTTCCTAAAACATTTTTACATTAGAGCTTTCAAATTAATTTGCAGAAAAACTTTTATTCATGGAAAATACGCCAATATGGTGAATTCAACTGTCATAGACTACATAATAAAATCGATTATTTCACTATGAAAATCATCCAAATTTTCACTTTTTTTTACACTTCTTTCAAGAAAACATATCAAGATTCCATACTAAATTTTTATAAAAACCAATTTTCAATAAAAATTGGAAAATTTTTATAATTTAGTTAGAATTTTATCATAACATTTTTATAAACTTTCAACTCAAACCCTTATAACTCGGTAACGCTTAAAGATAATTAACTCGGATTTTCTTTAATGATTAGCTGGATATCTCTACTAGAAGAATTGTATAAAAAATAAAAAGAAATTGTTACTATCTCATCGTAAAATGAATAATTCTGTGAAAACTTTTGTAAAAATTTTTATTCGCTTCCACACAACGTTTCGCAAAATTTCGTAGTTGACTACTATGTACTTCTCATAATTTCGATGTACCCAGCCATCACTAGTCTAAAGGTTGAAACCATATTTTCAACCAATCAGCGTACACCAGTAGTGAGTGTATATTTACAAAGTGTTAAAGTGTGTTTAAAAAGAAATATATAAGTGAAATCATGTCTGACGCCGCCGTTGTTGAAGCCACCGCATCTCCAGTCGCCGCTGTTGAGAAAAAGGCACCTAAGAAAGCCGCTGCCAAGGCAAAGAAACCCTCTGCTGCCCCAAGCCATCCACCAACCCAACAAATGGTCGATGCTGCCATCAAAACATTGAAAGAACGTGGTGGTTCCTCATTGCCTGCCATCAAGAAATACTTGGCCAGCACATACAAAGTTGATGCTGTAAAATTGGCCCCATTCATCAAGAAGTACTTGAAGAGCGCTGTTGCTAGTGGAAAATTGATCCAAACTAAAGGTAAGGGTGCCTCCGGTTCATTCAAATTGTCCCCATCTGCCTCGAAGGAACCTAAAGCAAAGAGCGCTGAAAAGAAGAAGAAGGCCCCAGCCGGTGATAAGAAAAAGAAGGCAGCAGCACCCAAAAAGGCAGCCGGTGAAAAGAAAGCCGCTGCAAAGAAGCCTTCCGCTGCTAAAAAGACCGCCGAGAAGAAGAAGACCGAAAAGGCCAAGGCTAAAACTGCCAAAAAGACAGGTACAGTTAAAGCTAAACCCGCAAAAACAGCCGCCAAAGCATCAGCCACTAAACCAAAGGCACCCAAGGCAAAAACCACCGCTGCCAAGCCCAAAAAGGCTGCCGCAGCAAAGAAGCCAGCTGCCAAGAAGACCGCCGCTAAGAAGTAATTTTTCCATGCAAAATTACTTATCATGTCAAAATGATTATTTTCGATATTCGAAAGCAGTATATCTAACAGCCCTTTTCAGGGCTACAAAAAAATTTTTAAAAAGAGACCAAATTTAACTCGAACAATTTTTTAATTACCTAATAAATACTATGTTAATTTTAAGGGAAAAGCTAATCACAGCCCTTTTCGTAGCTGTAAAACATCTGTTGAAATCTTTTAATACCATTGTTACCTAATATGGGAATAAATTACCCTTTAAGGAAATTTAAGTAATCACATGTTAAATGGGATTTTTTCCGCAACTGGATTAACTGTTTCACTTAGGGTCATAAACCAAAGCAATTACTAAGAATTATGAAAATCACTTAATGTTAAAGAAAATCTCATTTAGCATACCTAACCAATAAGAGAGTGGCGTACAATATTCCCTTCAAAAATCGCACTTAGCATACCTATTTCATTCTTTACGAGCATACCTACCCATAGATCTCGCGTACAAACGCATAAGTCCACATATACATCTCTACACCATTTCACGCTAACATACTAGTATACATCCCTAAAAAATTTAGTATCAACACACACGCTCACATATACTCGAACATCAATACAACGTTGCATACCGAGTGTTTGAGCATAAGAGCAATATGTGTTGATCATACTACTGTAGATGTAGATGGTGCTAAGCAAGGAGGGCAATATTAGAGTATGGGTAGTATACATATTTTATTTTAAAAAAGTAATAAGGGCAATGTGAGGGTGAGTGGTAGATATATTATTTCTTTAAATTTGTAAATATAAATTAATTTTAGTTGAATAACGAATTAGGTCTCTTTTTTAATTTATTTTGTGGCCCTGAAAAGGGCCTTTGATGTTGTAGGGAAAATATTGTACGACGAAATAAGTATGCCATTTACTTGGAGCTGGTGTACTTAGTAACGGCTTTGGTACCTTCACTGACAGCGTGCTTAGCCAACTCACCGGGCAATAATAGACGGACGGCAGTTTGGATTTCCCGACTGGTGATGGTGGAACGCTTGTTGTAGTGAGCCAAACGGGAGGCTTCGGCGGCGATACGTTCAAAGATATCGTTGACGAAACTGTTCATGATGCTCATGGCCTTTGAGGAGATACCAGTATCGGGATGGACTTGCTTCAACACTTTGTAAATGTAGATAACATAACTCTCCTTACGCTTGGTGCGTCTCTTGGTCTTGTCACCCTTAGTGATGTTCTTTTGGGCTTTGCCGGCCTTCTTTGCTGCTTTACCACTGGCTTTTGGAGGCATTTTCACTTGGTTTTTTTTTTTAAGTCACACAAACACTTTTAACACTGTTCACGATTTTGTGTGTTTGATGGCTTACTCGGAATATTTAAACCATTTCATGCACAAGATATTCAGGTAGACGAAAACAGTCGCTATGTTTACGAAAACAACCCTCTAAAATTAGCTACACGTTGGATCCGAAAGTATAAATACTGCAGTTCATGCTGCGAACTAATATCATTTGTGTTTCAGTGCTAAGTGAAGTGAATTAAAAAAAAAAAATAACTAAAAATGTCTGGTCGTGGTAAAGGTGGCAAAGTTAAGGGAAAGGCAAAGTCCCGTTCCAACCGTGCTGGTCTTCAATTCCCCGTCGGTCGTATCCATCGTTTGTTGCGCAAAGGCAACTATGCTGAACGTGTTGGTGCCGGAGCTCCAGTTTACTTGGCTGCTGTCATGGAGTATTTGGCCGCTGAAGTTCTTGAATTGGCTGGCAACGCTGCTCGTGACAACAAGAAGACAAGAATTATCCCCCGTCACTTGCAATTGGCTATCCGTAATGACGAAGAATTGAACAAATTGCTGTCCGGTGTCACCATTGCTCAAGGTGGTGTATTGCCAAACATCCAAGCTGTTCTCTTGCCCAAGAAGACCGAAAAGAAGGCTTAAATTATCTACGAGCATCAAAGAAAAATGTAAATACAGGCCATCGTATAAATCAACAACAATCCGTCCTTTTCAGGACAACAAAAATTTTTTTAAAAGAGAAAAAACTATATCAAACCTTATTTTATCAAGAAAATTTACTTAAAAAATAGTTTTAAATAATAAATAAAATTTTAATTGTAGTTAAATTTAAAAAAAAATATTTTTTGGTCGATTTTTTTTTCAGTGGATTTGGTAATTTGCTAGCAATTTCGTTATTCGAAATTTCCTTAAACAATCCTGTTTTAGGTGTAAATACAAAAAAAATCTGCCATCTATTGTTTATAGGTAAACATTTTCAAATATGTTTACATCTTATCGACTATTGCAGGTCTTTTAATATACATGTCATAATTATCAGTTATCAATTATCATGCATCAACATTTCGCCTTTTTGCATACATTAACATAATAAGAATTTAGTTTTATCGACCCTACTCAAGATTATCGGCATTTAATAGGATCAATGTTACCATTAGGGTACTGTAAAAACTATTTATTTTACATTTGAATATCACATGGTAATCATTGTTCATTTTCTGATGCTGAAAAAAATTGGCATATGTAATAACAAAACATCGAAACGAAGTATCTACGATCATCCCTCTTCGTACATTTGTGACAAAGTTAGCAGCTCCAAGCAAAGGAAACATTTAATGGTAGTATATGCGTGCATTTTGGTATCTGTGTGTATGTATGCTTTTTAGTGTTGTATACCATCGTTTCATCGTATTGTTCTAATGGCGTCGGTTTTAGTTTCGTCATGTATGTATGTATATTATAGAAGCTACATTTTTGCCGACGGCAAATTGAAAAATGGTAATATTTTTTTTCAAATAAATTTTATGTATTTTTTTTAGTAAAAATTTATAACAAGAAATATCTCTTTTTAAATATGTTTTGTGGTCCTGAAAAGGACCGATTGTTTTAGTTTTAAAGTTTTTAAAATTTTCTCCAAAATAGCGTCAAGATAATGTTTAACCGCCGAAACCGTACAAAGTGCGGCCTTGTCTCTTCAAAGCGTAGACGACATCCATAGCGGTGACGGTTTTACGCTTAGCGTGTTCAGTGTAGGTGACAGCATCACGAATAACGTTTTCCAAAAACACCTTCAGGACACCACGGGTTTCTTCGTAAATCAATCCAGAGATACGCTTTACACCGCCACGACGAGCCAAACGTCTGATTGCAGGCTTGGTGATACCTTGGATGTTATCACGCAACACTTTACGATGACGTTTAGCGCCACCTTTTCCCAAGCCTTTGCCACCTTTACCACGACCAGTCATTTTTTCACTTTTTAAATTAAATTCACTTCACAAGTTATGCACAAGAACTAATACTTACCATTTTCAATTCAAATATAACGCTTTATTTCTAAATTCATATTTGCATGTAACAGAGGCGCTTACTGATAAATTCTTAGAACTACTATCTCATTGCTAATGCGATCTTGAGTTCTCTACATTAAATTCAATTGTACTGCGTTCTTAGGCAACAGTTACTACATACATCAAAATGAAAATTAAAATTCAAACAAAAACAAAAAGTTAGACCCAAAAAATAGATTTTTAAAAAAGGCCAAGGCAGCTTTCCAATTAATATATAACTTAATTCTATCAACTAACCTATACTTAAGACTAACTATGTACACTATTTACAATTGTTGCAGTCACCATCCCTACTGCGTAGGATCATAGACCAAGTCCCTTAGACCATAAGAGTCAGCTCTCCGATGATAGAAGAGGAGACGCCCATCAACATATAAATGCCCTGCCTCTTTGAGTGCGGGCAGAGCAGCAGTCGGAAGATGTTTTTTCCTGAGAACGAAGTCTAGGTCCACAATTCGGCACACAGAGTCTGCAACAAGTCCATTATCAAGGTCCTGGCATTTTTCTATAAAATCAAGGGCACAGCCCATAAGGAACACATCTATCCTTCGATCCCCATACTTGTCATAAACAACCCTTGACGCCGGATATCTGAAGACGCCATTCCCATCGGCGACAGCCCTAAGGCCCAAACAACGCCATAGGACACGCCTCTCCCAGACCCTAAACCTCTCCATCTGACACGACGATATGTCATACCACACGGGGAATGCATGCGCCAACACCGGCCTGACCACCTGTCTATATATAAGAAGGCGAACCTCTTGAGATAGACCACCCCGCATCCGTAAAAGACCACCATATGCAAAATACGCCCTATTCGCCCTATCCAGAACATGATCAACATGTCTCGCAAAAGTGAAACGAGAGTCGAATACCACCCCCAGGTATTTCATCGTATCCGCCACGGAGATATCCTCGCCCCCAATTGAGAGGCGGGGTCTGTATCTCCTAAAATTAGGGAACGTTACCCCCGGTCTCCCTCTTACCACCAGTGCCGAGCACTTACCCACATTCAACCTAAGTCTCCACCTCATATAGTAGTGGTGGAGTTCCTCCAAGAAGGAGTTCATCGCACCACCCACAGTAGACGCCCTTACCCCAGAAAAAGCAAGAAGTACATCATCGGCATATGCCAACAAGAGGCCACCAGGAGGCGGATCCGGAACATCGTGGACAAAAATATTAAACAAAATCGGTCCAAGTAGGGACCCCTGAGGAACTCCAGCGATCACCTGTCTCTCCGAAGAGAGTCCTCTATCCACCCTCACCCTGAAGGTCCTACCCGTCAGGAAGCTCGCCACCAGTCTACAAATCCGACGATCAATCCCGATTGATCGAAGCTTGTAGATGACACCGTCATGCCAGACAGTGTCAAACGCCTTCGCGAAGTCGAGTCCGACCGCAATCGTGCCACGTCCCCGGGCGAGACCCTCAGTCACATAATTCGCAAAAACCGCGAGTGCATGTGTGGCTGAGTGCCCCGACCGAAAGCCAAACTGGAAGTTCTTCAGGACTCCCCTATCCTCAATGAAATCTGTGATCCTAGCGAGCAGAAAGGACTCAAATAACTTGCCAAAAACAGAGAGGAGTGACACCGGCCTGTAACTGGAACAACGAGCCGGGTCGGAGCCCGGCTTCAAAATAGGGACAACCATCGCCCTCTTCCAGGCAGTTGGAAAATATCCCACGTTGAGACAATGGTTGAATAGCACAACCAGGAAAGAGTGCACCACATCACCAGCCCTCTTCAATGCCACATCCGGAATCCCATCAAGGCCACACGATCTCTTCGAGGGCCTGCGGGAAATAGCCAAAGCAATTGCACCACAGTCAATAAATCCCCCATCCTTCCAGAGGGATCTGTCGTGAACAGTACGACCATCAGCCGAAAAGGAAGTGGAGAATTCCACAAGAGGGGATTCATCAATCGCCGCCTCCGCCGCCCCAGCAACAAGATTGCGTAGGGGGATATCAATAGAATCTCCCTCAAATCCGTAGGAACTCCCCACATAATCAGCCAGAAGGTCCGCCCTAGCCGTATCATCCTGAACCGGCGCACCATCTGCCCCATCCAGGGCCCCGATAGGATTCCCAGCCGACAACCCAGCGGCCCTCTTCACACGACTATAGGACCTAGCATCCACACGAATGCCCTCAAGATAACGCCTAGCCCGATCACCCTCAAACAACCTTATCAAGTCGCCTATTATGCATCCTAAATTCCGCACATCAGCCCTCAGAACACGAGCCCTGTCCGGATCAGGACATCTGCGCAAAACAGCCCGAAGCCTCTTTCTCTCACGGATAAAATGCATAATCCTAGGTGGAAGTTCACCCAGCATTCTGCGTTTAATCCGGACCTTCGGAACAGCAGCTCCAATAGCACTACAAAACGCAGAGTCCAGATCCCTTACACATAAGTCGACCTCACGGGGCCCAACATTCCGGTCCACCGGAAGAGCAGAATCCCTCAAACTCGCCTCAAGCTCACGCCTAAATCGCCTAACATCCATCCTCTCGAAGTCCATAAAGGTGCGACCTTCCACCCTCATCAGATTGCCCAATCTAAGTTCAATAGCGATCGCCCTATGATCTGACTCAAAGTCGAGCGCCCTACACATACCATCGCCACCTGCCAAGGAGACTCCCTGTGTCCTGAGGAAGAAGTCTATATATGACCCCGATACTCCATTGGGCCTCGATGGCCTGTCGGACGGAACAACACAAAAAGCCGCCCTTTCCATCAAGAACGCAGCCAGCAAATTGCCCTTCCGATTACGCATCACATCACCCCAGAGGGGGTGCCTAGCATTGAGATCACATCCCACTACAACCTCACCTTCATCCGCCAGCCGTACCACAGGATCCAGCGCTGATACATCAAACCCCGCTGAAGGAGCAAGGTATAAGGAAACAAAGGAAATCGATGAGCCATTACTCCGCCGCAACCTCACCGCACAGCCCTCAACGCCCTCCAGCCGAAGGGGAATAAAATCGTGACCGCAAGTCTCGCGCACAAGCACAGCGGTTCCGCCTCCTCTACCTACCGACCTATGCTGTCTATACATAGTATACCCGTCGAACTCGACCCTGTGACGGTCAGAAAGCATGTGTTCTGCCAGAAGAAGAACATCAGGCTTTTGACCCCTAATGAAGTTCCTGAGGTAATGTCTCTTATCCAGAGAGATAAGAGAGTTTACGTTCAGGAATATACATTTAAGGGGACTAATCATCACAGAATCTTTCTAAGAGTGCTGCAAAAGCAGCATCTCTACCTTTCTCCTCCCTCAACCGACGATACGACGGTCCAAACTCCTTCAAAACCCTGAAGATCCCCAGGAAATCCCCACCTAAGATGTCCCTGCAATCCGCCATCATGCCAGCATCAGACGGCGCAGTCACAGTGGGCCGGGTAGCCCGAAGACCAGATGTCGTCCCTACAGGGCGCCCCCCAATCGCAGCCGCATACGAGACACCAGCCCGAATATCAGCCAAACGAGAAGAACGCGCCTGGCCCCTCGCACGGGCCTCCTCCCTTCGTTCGTTCAGCCTCCCAAGGAACTCCACGCGCTTCGGACACTGCACGTAACCAGCAGAGTGCCCAACCACACCACAGTTGACACAACTCACCTCCTTCGTCGCCTTCCTAAGTACCTCGCCCGTAGAAGCATCCAACACATCAACCGGAACCTCCTCGCCCCTTGGAGGCACAGTGCACTCAGATGATTCATGGTCCTGTCCACATTTCACACAACGGCGGGGCATCCCGCAGTTGATCGAAACATGTCCAAACCGTTGGCATCTGAAGCACTGTGTCACCTTCAGCTTCCTGTCCCTTCTAATCTTCACCCTACAGTGCAACATCCTCGTAACCGCATACACCTTACCGATGTCACAACCCTTTGCCAGGCGAACGACCCACTTATCACCTGCCACGCTATAACCCCCAACGAATTGAGCATTCAACTCAGGCTGACTATCAAAGAATTCAGCCACCTCATCCACCGTAAACTCCGAAGACAACCCCTCAATCACAACAGTGTGAGGAACCAGAGCACTAGGGGTGTGTGTATGGAACCTATACCCCCTTTCCAATAGCCTAGCCCTAAATGTCTCGAAACCTGCCAGGACCTTGATTCTAACCGAGATAATGGACTTTCGAACCAGACTCATAAAAAACTCACCTGGACGCAGAATTGCTCTCAGGAGACTGCTTATTTCCTTGACGCCCGCATCATAGATGGTGACTGCAGGCATTGCTCTCTCTCTAGCTTTAGATACCATAGATGACCCATTACTGATATTAGCTGCCCCGCCGTTAATCTTAGGACTAGTATCATCTCTCTTCACGGCTGCTTCTTCAGACTTCTTTTGTTGTTGGACCGGCTCGTCTTGCCGCTCTGCTGTTGTACTGTCATTTCTCACTATACTCACAGTGACTTTGCGTTTGGGCTTCTTGGATGATTTCGCCCCCAAATTCTTCTTAGCTTCCGCCGATGTACTGGCTATCGGCTCTGTCATCTTCAATAGCTTTTCCTGTGAGGCCGGCGGTGCCTTCACACATCCACTTCCCCCGGGCATTGGCTTATTGAGCCCGGGCTGTGCCACCGGCGTTGTGGACACAGATTCACACTCCATCGTCTGGCCATAAGCCATGCCTCGCAACTCTTTTCGAAATTCCGCAAGTTCAGCTTGAAATCTGGCGTTGTCGGCCGTAAGCTGGTCGATAACACGCCTATAGCTGGCCTCATTCTTCTGGTATTCCTGGATTTGGCGACCATAAGTCTCCAGGAGTTCTTCCTTCTCTCGCAGATCACCGCGGTTTAAAACCACGATGTCAGTCTCCATCGCCATTCGCTTCTCAGGGTACTCCTCATCGGACTCAACCCTCGGACGTACTGACATCTTGTTAACTGGCTATGTGACCCCTGGATTGGAGCACACAGCCACACCAATGCACCTTTGAGAATTCGATGCAGAGAAAGTGCTATACTCTGACACACAATAACGACTTTGTGTCTTAAGTCCTTCAAAATTCGCCACCAAAATCAGGTTCGTTGCTTCAGTCTTCGAAAGCAAATATCTTCTGTTGCCTAAGTCTTCGGCCAACCAAATGCCGACGGCACAATAACACACTTGTTTGTTAATAACAGCTTCACAATTCAGCAGTCAAAAGCGCAGGTAGCTGGTTCTTGCCACCTTTACCACGACCAGTCATTTTTTCACTTTTTAAATTAAATTCACTTCACAAGTTATGCACAAGAACTAATACTTACCATGCTGCGATACCTCATATTTATACAAAATCCGCTCTGAATTTACTACATACACATACGCTTCGATCTATCTTCGGGGTTGTTCGTATACACTTCGTGTGTACAGATACAAATGTTGAAGCATATACGCAGCACACACCCTTATTGGAAACTGTAGCCCGCCAAATTTTTTCTATAAATATCGGGAATCGCTCCGTAAGGCAACTATTACAGTGTTAACAGTGTTTGTGTGCATATCGTGAAGTGAACTAAAAACCTCTAGTGAAAAATGGCTCGTACTAAGCAAACTGCCCGTAAATCTACTGGTGGCAAAGCCCCTCGTAAGCAATTGGCTACCAAAGCTGCTCGTAAGAGCGCACCAGCCACCGGTGGTGTTAAGAAGCCACATCGTTTCCGCTCTGGTACCGTTGCTTTGCGTGAAATCCGTCGCTACCAGAAGAGTACTGAGTTGTTGATCCGCAAATTGCCTTTCCAACGTTTGGTTCGTGAAATTGCCCAAGATTTCAAGACTGACTTGCGTTTCCAGAGCTCTGTTGTCATGGCCTTGCAAGAAGCTAGCGAAGCCTACTTGGTCGGTCTCTTCGAAGATACCAACTTGTGTGCCATCCATGCCAAGCGTGTCACCATCATGCCCAAGGATATCCAATTGGCCAGACGTATTCGTGGAGAACGTGCTTAAATTATTGACATTTTAAAAGCCAACTTTTTTTTACAAAAACAATCGGTCCTTTTCAGGACCACAATATTTTTATAAAAAAGAGAAAAAAATTTATTCAAAACTTACCTTTTTATTAAAATAAATAAATATAGTCTTTTTTGGGGATGGAAAAATACACTATTTTTATTAAAAAAAAATTTTTCTTTTCTATGCGTTTTACTTTTGGTAATATTGGGTTTCAAAACATGGAGCGAAATCAAAAACTTTTTTAAAAAAAAAATTATTTAATTTACTTTTTATGTGGAATTGAAATTTTTTATTTTCTATTAGCAACAGTATATTTGCTGTTATTCTTTTTGCAAAATTTGATTTTTCGTAGTAGCTACATAACAAGAATGAATGAAGATAAAAACAGGCAGGCCAATACATTCGAGAGAATTTTAACTTTAAATAGATAATTTAGATACATTGAATATAAATTTTTTCTGTATTTTTTATTATTTTTAAACAAATGATATTTTTTGCTATTCTAAAAACTGTTTTAAAAAGAATAAAATAGTATTTTAATATTTTAAATTATTAAAGGGAAATAGATTTCGTTCGGTATGCAACTGTTCTACATTTGCTTGCTTAGACAAGGGCATTTTTCAATTTGTGTTTAATTTCCAAAAAAAAAAATATATTTTTTTTTTAAATTTGTAATTGCAACAATACATTGTTTAGAATTTACATTTTTAAATTTTTTATTTAGTTTCAAGTCCACTTTATATAGAAAAAAATATTTTATAATAAATGCAATAGAGCTCACCGCACATTTTGCATAGCCAACGACGTTGGTATAACATAGCATCGTAATATTTTAGACTTTTCGTAACAAACGTACACTTTTTACAAATTATGTAACATTTTAATAGAAATCTATCATTTCTATAATATTTTATGATAAAATTTTCCTAAAACATTTTTACATTAGAGCTTTCAAATTAATTTGCAGAAAAACTTTTATTCATGGAAAATACGCCAATATGGTGAATTCAACTGTCATAGACTACATAATAAAATCGATTATTTCACTATGAAAATCATCCAAATTTTCACTTTTTTTTACACTTCTTTCAAGAAAACATATCAAGATTCCATACTAAATTTTTATAAAAACCAATTTTCAATAAAAATTGGAAAATTTTTATAATTTAGTTACAATTTTATCATAACATTTTTATAAACTTTCAACTCAAACCCTTATAACTCGGTAACGCTTAAAGATAATTAACTCGGATTTTCTTTAATGATTAGCTGGATATCTCTACTAGAAGAATTGTATAAAAAATAAAAAGAAATTGTTACTATCTCATCGTAAAATGAATAATTCTGTGAAAACTTTTGTAAAAATTTTTATTCGCTTCCACACAACGTTTCGCAAAATTTCGTAGTTGACTACTATGTACTTCTCATAATTTCGATGTACCCAGCCATCACTAGTCTAAAGGTTGTATATTTACAAAGTGTTAAAGTGTGTTTAAAAAGAAAAATATAAGTGAAGTTATACCTGCCAGCGGCTTTTCGTTATTCACGTGCCGAGGGCAGGTAACATCGATTCATCTTTGGCCTGGCGTAGCCTGGATGCAGCGGAAGAAAAGAGTCAAGGCATCAACCCTTTGCCAAGACTACAACAACAACAACAGCAAGCCACGGTAATAACATCGCTATTAGGTTTTACCGTGGGTTTTCCCAACGATTAGCGAATTGGATACCTGCGGTCAGTTTGGCAGCCGTCAACAACAACAGCAGATATTGTGACTGAGTGCGCAAAGCCTATGGTGCCATGTCAATTCGAAGGAAAATTACCTCCGATGAAGATTCCGACGGACCGTCGAAGAGCGCGCCAGATAAAAAAGCAACGACAATGCTGGACGTCGTTACAATCAATAGGACCGAATACCAGTCCCTGGTAGATTTGGTCGAAAGTCAGCGCCAAGAGCAACAACGTCTACTGGCGCTTGTTAAAGAGCTTGGCCACCAAGTCCAAGAGCTCGGGAACAAGGAGTTCAGCTATAAACGCTTGCTGGGCTCCTTGCAGAAACAGCTGGCAGAGGTCAAGGGACCTAATGCCAACAATGGCACAATGGATGCCATGGATATGGAGCCTGCTGACACACCGCCAGTGCAGCAGCCCGTGGTCATAAAGCCGATGCCCGGGAAGATCAATGTTGTGAGTGCAGCGCCGGCCTCACACGTGGTGGTACCGAAGAAGCCGGCCAAGACGATATTGAGCGATGGACCTCCTAGCACCCCAGCTGTGGCAGCACCATCAACAACTGCAGTTCCATCAACATCATCAGCTGCAGCATCATCGTTTAAAACAACAATGGCAGATGACCTGCCATCTACATCAGCAGCAGCAGCAGCAAAGGCCGCATCTACTGTGGATAAGAAGATTGCTACCCAACCGGATGGCAAGACGAAGAAAAAAACAAAGAGGGCAAGGGCAAGGGTTGTGGCCGTTTACTCGGGCAATCGGTCCATTCCCCTCAAATCAGCATCAGCATCTGCACCAGCCCCACCTACCCCACCCGCTCCAACGGATCAGAGACCAGGTAAGTCCTCAATTCCGGTGATCTCGGTGGTAGGGGTGAATGTCAAGGGGTTCGCAGATGACGTTAGGGCCTTGCTGGGACACGACAAGTATACGTTGTCGCTGGTTGGCAGGAATGGGGTGAACCTTCGGATCTTGTCCATGGACGAGCATGCGAAGGTTCTCTCCATGATTAGGGAAAAGGGGATCGCTTCGTTCACCTACTCTCCCAAGGGACAGACCGCACGCTCCGTCGTGCTCGAGGGTCTGTCGTCGTCTTATGATGAGGAAGATGTCCGGGCTGGGCTACGTGGTCTGCCACTAAGCCTGGACATCAGACGAGTTGTGAGGTTAGGGGGGAATAAGTGGCTTATCCACTTGGCCAGAGGACCCGACGTTGACGGACTCTTCGAGGTTAGAAGGTTTCTCAGCTGTAGGGTCTTGTTTAGGAAGGACGTGAAGGTCGGGGTCTCGCAGTGTTTCAACTGCCAGAGGTTCGGCCATGTTTCCACCAACTGCGGCATGCCATTCCGGTGCGTCAAATGTGGTGGCGAACATGGCCCTGGGAAGTGCGCCATTCCGAAGGGGGTCTCACAACCCCGTTCGATAAAGGTGCAGGACCCTACCACTGGAGTTGTGACGGTGCGTCCTGAGTTTGCGTTGAGGTGCGTCAATTGTGGTGTTGACGGCCACGCTGCGAGCGCGAAGAACTGCCCTAAGAGGCAGGCTCTTCTGGCCCAGCGGGCACTGATGAAGTCTGGTGCTTCATCTACGCCTGCTGCAACGGCTGCTTCGGCGGCTCCGGTTGGACGCTACGCCCAACGGGGTGTCTCCTATGCTGCTGTGGCCACGGTTCGCACTGCGCCTGTTGTGGCACCGGCCCCTGTTCGTCCCGCACTTGCTGCGGTGCCGAATGGGGCTGGTTCCGCCGCCGCATCCGCTGCTGGTCTATTCGCCTCGTTTGACGCGAAGTGCAGGGATGCTTTCGGTAAGGACTTCCTTACCTGCGCAGCCGTCCTGCGTCAGCGATCTGCTGACATCAGGACGATGGTAGAGGTAGGCGACATTTGTGGAGCCATGATGTCGGTAGTTGACTCTCTCTGCGATGTCTAGAGATCTGAGAGTAGTATTTGTTAATGCCAATTCAGTCGTTTCTAGGCTGAAGAGACATTATCTTAGACTATTCTTGGATAGACACAGCCCTGACGTCATGCTTGTGGCCGAGCATAAGCTGAACGCGGGGCATCGCTTTGAGATGGAAGGGTATATTGTCTTTGCCCAGTACAGACGGGACCGCGTGGGTGGCGGAACGGCTGTGTTGGTCAGGGACAATATCAGGTGTGATAGGGTCCAGTTGGACTTAGGGGTTCTCGAGGGGACCTGTGTCAGGATACACAGAGAGGGCGGAAGGCCGCTCTGTGTGGTTTCCCTCTACTGCGCACCGGCCAATGACTTTGATGTATCTTCCCTAGATGCGTTGGGGTCATTGGCTGCGGGCTGTGAGGTCCTGGTCGGCGCTGACCTGAATGCCAGGCACGTCGAGTGGGGCGGCGGCTCTACTTGCGGCAGAGGGAGATTGGTACGCGAGTTTTTGCTCCGGTGTCCCGATCTGGACGTTGTTCCGACGGACGGACCAACCAGGTTCGGTAGGGGGTCAGCCTCCTACATCGATATCTGTTTGGCATCGCCCGGCGTTGCAGTGTCCGGTACGCGTGGTAGGATGATCGGCACTCTGGACTATGAGTCTGATCATAGGGCCTTGGAGATCCTTGTCTCCGGTGTTCGCCCGGATACGAGGGAGCCTGCTTTGGTCTATGACTACGCTAGAATGGACCGACACAGGTTCCACAGGGTTCTTGCCGACAATCTGGGTGAATGTTCTCTGCCGGTGGACCGAAATGTCACATGCGAGGAGATCGATGCGTGCATTGATTCCCTGAGTGGGGCACTTCGTGATGCCATGGAGTCCTCCACACCAAGGGTACGCCCTAGGCGTGGTGACTCTCGGAGACTTTCCCCGGAGGTTGTGGAACTGTTCCGGACGAAGAAAAGGCTTAGGCGCGCTCTTCATAGGACCACGGATCCTTTCCGGTACGACTTGTATAGGATGGAGATCCGGGATTTGGACCGTATCTTGCGTGATGAGATACGACGGTACGATGAGGAGCGCCAAGCTCGTCATCTGGCGAGTGTAAGGGTGGACGATAGGGTTTACTCTAAGGTTAGGGCCGCTGCCGGCATTAAGAAAAGGGTTCCGATCCCTGATCTTGTCCGGGCGGACGGGTCTGTCGTCTCGGATGACCGTCTCAAGGCGGACATACTGGCGGATCATGTCCAGGGTGACGTGTCGGAGATGGCCGGGAGGGGACTTCCTATAGACGGGTTGGTCAGAGACGAGGTTTCGTCGCTGGTCGGCGGTGTCCCTCTGGTGGAATTTTCTGCGGCTCTGGCCGCTGATGGCTCCGCTGGAGGAGGCTCTGTGGACTGGCGCAGGGGCCGATTTGTTTCAGCCGACGCGGTGGGAGATGCCCTTCGGGCTAGGCGTAATCGTAGATCCTGCGGTTTGGACGGCGTTCCTGACATCGTCCTTAAGAGGACGGACAGGAGGGCCTGGGGTGTCATCGCGGTCCTATTTAATCATTGCCTTAATTTGGGTTATTTCCCGGCGTCTTGGAAGGAGGCCATTACGGTCCCCATCCTTAAGCCGGGGAAGGACCCATCCAGGGGCGATGCTTACAGACCGATCAGCTTGCTCCCTTCGTTGGGCAAGCTCTTTGAGTTTTTCATGCTTGAGGGCATCAGGGAAACTCTCGATGACAGGGCGATCCTGCCTGACTGCCAGTTCGGTTTCAGGCGGGGTCTCTCCACCTCCCATGCCCTGACTGTATTCGGGGACCATGTTTCTAGGGGGCTCAACCGGCGACACGTCACGATTGCCGTGAGCCTTGATTTCTCCAGGGCGTTTGATAGCGTATGGCATGATGCTATCATATACAAGATGAGGATCCTGGGTTTTGACACGAACCTCTGCCGATTGGTCAGAGATTTCCTTGGTGGCAGAACTTTCAGGATCCGGGTAGGCGAGACTTTGTCGGGTGGTAGAGACGTGCGAACCGGGGTACCCCAGGGGTCTCTCCTGGGCCCGATTTTGTACAACATCTTTGTGTCTGACATTCCGGAACCACCCGCTGGCGACCTGCTCCTTGCTTATGCCGATGACATTCTCATTGCGGCATCGGGACCAGACGCTGCGGTTGTGGATGCCAGAGTGAACCATTACTTGGAGGAGCTCTCTGTCTATTTTGACAGATGGAGGCTGAAGCTTAATGTTGACAAATGCGAGGGCATGATCTTCAAGGGTAAGAGGCGGAACTTGTACCCCCGTTCACGGGCGTACGAACCCGCTCTTGCCATTGGAGGTCAGGCCATCGCCACTCGCGACAGCATTAAGTATCTAGGCGTTGTCTTCCAGGAAAGGTTCACCTTTGTTAGACACATTGATTATCTGCTCAACAAGGTCAAAGGGGTCTTCTTCTCCTACCTGAGGGTCTTTAGAACCTCAGGGGGTCTCAGTAGGCGTGTGAAGCTGCTGATCTATAAACAGATCATCAGGCCTATCACCGCCTACGCCTTTCCGGTATGGTTCGACATCACGTCCAACCAAATGGAAAGGTTGAGGATCTGGGAGAGGAGGATCCTCGTCTCTTGTCTGGGCCTCAGACCTGCTATGGGCCCTGATGGGGTAATGCGACGGCCATCCTGTGAGATGGTCTACTCCATGGCAGGTCTTGAGAGGATCGATGTGTTCCTTGTCAGGTGCGCGTTGGGTTTCTTGGGGAAGGCGTCCACTGTGGACAATGGTTTGGTGAGGGGATGTCTTCAGGGCGGCATAAGTCCTGGACGTTTGTTGGAAGTGCCACACCGGCCGCCGGTGTGCCTTGCGGATTTGGAGGAACAGGGCCTGCTTTCTAGGGATGGCAGACTCCTGTTCTATAATAGGAGGTTCGGATCCACCGGAATTGAGGACCTGGTCTACAACACTGCCCAGTAGGCAGTCTTCTGCGGGGGCATTGGGCTCCTGAATGTGTATATAGTATATAATATTTAGTCTATAAGTGTCATTATTTTATCTTAGTTTATAAGTATTATTGGATATTAACTTTCCTTCCAGGTACTATGGTTAAAAGAATAAAGTAATAGTTATGTGCTATGGCTGCGCCTCTGCACCTCTTTCGAATAGAGAATATATTTAGATAAGTAATAATATTTTACGCTAAATTTATACGTATATAGACAACATAACTTTAAGAATGTTCCTAATTGTCCTAACGATAAGTGTTTTGAAAATTAATAAATCAGCCAAAGGCGTCTAAAGGTTGAAACCATATTTTCAACCAATCAGCGTACACCAGTAGTGAGTGTATATTTACAAAGTGTTAAAGTGTGTTTAAAAAGAAAAATATAAGTGAAATCATGTCTGACGCCGCCGTTGTTGAAGCCACCGCATCTCCAGTCGCCGCTGTTGAGAAAAAGGCACCTAAGAAAGCCGCTGCCAAGGCAAAGAAACCCTCTGCTGCCCCAAGCCATCCACCAACCCAACAAATGGTCGATGCTGCCATCAAAACATTGAAAGAACGTGGTGGTTCCTCATTGCCTGCCATCAAGAAATACTTGGCCAGCACATACAAAGTTGATGCTGTAAAATTGGCCCCATTCATCAAGAAGTACTTGAAGAGCGCTGTTGCTAGTGGAAAATTGATCCAAACTAAAGGTAAGGGTGCCTCCGGTTCATTCAAATTGTCCCCATCTGCCTCGAAGGAACCTAAAGCAAAGAGCGCTGAAAAGAAGAAGAAGGTCCCAGCCGGTGATAAGAAAAAGAAGGCAGCAGCACCCAAAAAGGCAGCCGGTGAAAAGAAAGCCGCTGCAAAGAAGCCTTCCGCTGCTAAAAAGACCGCCGAGAAGAAGAAGACCGAAAAGGCCAAGGGTAAAACTGCCAAAAAGACAGGTACAGTTAAAGCTAAACCCGCAAAAACAGCCGCCAAAGCATCAGCCACTAAACCAAAGGCACCCAAGGCAAAAACCACCGCTGCCAAGCCCAAAAAGGCTGCCGCAGCAAAGAAGCCAGCTGCCAAGAAGACCGCCGCTAAGAAGTAATTTTTCCATGCAAAATTACTTATCATGTCAAAATGATTATTTTCGATATTCGAAAGCAGTATATCTAACAGCCCTTTTCAGGGCTACAAAAAAATTTTTAAAAAGAGACCAAATTTAACTCAAACAATTTTTTAATTACCTAATAAATACTATGTTAATTTTAAGGGAAAAGCTAATCACAGCCCTTTTCGTAGCTGTAAAACATCTGTTGAAATCTTTTAATACCATTGTTACCTAATATGGGAATACATTACCCTTTAAGGAAATTTAAGTAATCACATGTTAAATGGGATTTTTTCCGCAACTGGATTAACTGTTTCACTTAGGGTCATAAACCAAAGCAATTACTAAGAATTATGAAAATCACTTAATGTTAAAGAAAATCTCATTTAGCATACCTAACCAATAAGAGAGTGGCGTACAATATTCCCTTCAAAAATCGCACTTAGCATACCTATTTCATTCTTTACGAGCATACCTACCCATAGATCTCGCGTACAAACGCATAAGTCCACATATACATCTCTACACCATTTCACGCTAACATACTAGTATACATCCCTAAAAAATTTAGTATCAACACACACGCTCACATATACTCGAACATCAATACAACGTTGCATACCGAGTGTTTGAGCATAAGAGCAATATGTGTTGATCATATTACTGTAGATGTAGATGGTGCTAAGCAAGGAGGGCAATATTAGAGTATGGGTAGTATACATATTTTATTTTAAAAAAGTAATAAGGGCAATGTGAGGGTGAGTGGTAGATATATTATTTCTTTAAATTTGTAAATATAAATTAATTTTAGTTGAATAACGAATTAGGTCTCTTTTTTAATTTATTTTGTGGCCCTGAAAAGGGCCTTTGATGTTGTAGGGAAAATATTGTACGACGAAATAAGTATGCCATTTACTTGGAGCTGGTGTACTTAGTAACGGCTTTGGTACCTTCACTGACAGCGTGCTTAGCCAACTCACCGGGCAATAATAGACGGACGGCAGTTTGGATTTCCCGACTGGTGATGGTGGAACGCTTGTTGTAGTGAGCCAAACGGGAGGCTTCGGCGGCGATACGTTCAAAGATATCGTTGACGAAACTGTTCATGATGCTCATGGCCTTTGAGGAGATACCAGTATCGGGATGGACTTGCTTCAACACTTTGTAAATGTAGATAGCATAACTCTCCTTACGCTTGGTGCGTCTCTTGGTCTTGTCACCCTTAGTGATGTTCTTTTGGGCTTTGCCGGCCTTCTTTGCTGCTTTACCACTGGCTTTTGGAGGCATTTTCACTTGGTTTTTTTTTTTAAGTCACACAAACACTTTTAACACTGTTCACGATTTTGTGTGTTTGATGGCTTACTCGGAATATTTAAACCATTTCATGCACAAGATATTCAGGTAGACGAAAACAGTCGCTATGTTTACGAAAACAACCCTCTAAAATTAGCTACACGTTGGATCCGAAAGTATAAATACTGCAGTTCATGCTGCGAACTAATGAGTGAAAGTGATCTTCAAAGTTTGATAACAGATTTTAATCTCGGTAGAAGTTTTTTTTTTTTTTTTTATTTATTTATTTCCATATTCACTTATGTTTACGTTTACAAGATTCTCTTATAACTATGCGTTCATATGCTCTAACTATTAAATAATATTCTCTAGAGATATACATTTCTTCTCCAATAATGACCTGATCGAGTCCAGCCCATTCATATCTTATTAAATATCTGTGGAAGCAATCCATTAAAAGTCCTGTACCCCCGAATAAAAGGAAAAATCGGGATCTATCCTTAACCATAAACTAAATCTAATTAACAAGCTAACTACAACTAATTAAAACTAATAACATCAACTAAATAAAATGTGTAATCCAATGCAAAGGAACAAAAATTAACTATTTACAAAAACAAAATAAAATAAAAGCAAAATATACAAATAATATACAGAAATAAACAAAATAAATCAATCAGAACAAAATAAAATAAATCCAATCCAATAGACTATCTACATATTTACAATCACCTTATAGCCCGCAGGCTACTATTGATCAAGACAATACACAGGGTCGTCAAAGTCCTGTCTCCCATATCTCCTGTGGTAGTACATAAGACGACCATTCGAGTCGTACATCATACCATCCTCAACCATATGCAGAAGGCATGTGGGAGGGAGGATTCCTCCAGCAGTCTTAAGGCTGTCGAATCGTCGACGTGTTGGAAGGGAGTCGCGAACCATCCCATTCGGGTGTGTGGCGTATCCATCGATGTGCTTGACGGCCATGCCGACCATGAATGCGTCGATCCTGGGTATTCCTGCAGCCCCATATACCCTCCTGTTAGCGGGCGACCTAAATTGTCCTTGCGGCGTCATCATCTTCCTAAGGCCCAGTGAGTACCGAAGCATCTTCCTCTCAAAGACCCTTATCCGTTCCATTTGGCACGATGAAATTGAGCTCCACACTGGGAATGCATATGTCATTGTTGGCCTGACCACCTGCCTGTATATACAGAGCTTTACCTTCCTGCTCAATCCACTTGTCTTCTTCATCATACCAGCGTACGCATGGAATGCATTCTTTGCCCTCTCCAATAGTCGATCAACATGTCTAGTGAAGGCCATGTCTTCCTGAAAGGTGACGCCCAAGTACCTCAACGACCCATAGTTCGTGATGGCTTCATTCCCAATCCTGATGTTAGGGACATAGGACCTGGCATTCCTATAGAGATTCCGCTTCCTCCCCCTGAATACCATAGTCCTGCATTTAGAAATATTTAGACACAATCGCCACTCGGTGAAATATCGCTGAAGGACCTCAAGATACTCCTCAAGATTCCGGGCAGCCCTTTTTGCCCTAGCATGAGTAGATGCCACCAAGATGTCATCCGCATATATCAGAAGCAGCTCACCTGCAGTCGGCTGCGGTATATCGGCCAAATAGAGATTGTACAGGACCGGCCCAAGCACAGATCCCTGCGGCACCCCGGCTCTGACACTCCTCAAGGCTGACCTAGATTCAGCCACCATCACCCTGAACGACCTCCCCTTGAGGTAGTCTTCCACCATGTCAATGATGAAGCCATCAAAGCCATATCCCCTCATCTTATGAACCAGGCCCTCATGCCAGACTGTGTCAAAGGCCTTAGCAAAATCGAGGCTCGCTGCTATCGTTACACTCCTGTCATTCATTCCCTCTGTGACCCTATTCGTCAGGGTCATTAGTGCATGCGTTGTAGATGTTGATCGCCTGAATCCAAACTGGAACTCCCGTAGCACCTGGGACTCCTCGACATGATCATTGATTGACTGAAGAATAAAAATCTCAAACAATTTAGAAACTGATGACAACAGGGATATGGGCCTATATCCAGCGGGTGACGTAGGATCCTTGCCTGGCTTCAAGATTGGGACCACTTTCGCAGTCTTCCATTTCGCGGGGAAATATCCTAAATTAAGGCAATGATTAAAAGTTATTGCCAGGAATCGCCATGTTCTCGCATCCGTCCTGCGGAGTATATAATTCGGCACGCCGTCCTCTCCCGAGCTCTTCTTATTATTCATTCTCTGGAGGACAGCTCCAATCTCCGCAGGTTTAATCAAACGGAATGGACCCTCCGTGGTAACCGAAGCATCAGCCATATTCCTTTCATTGAAGTCCATTTTAGGAGCATAGGTTCTCGATGTAAATTCAGGAATCCTGTTCGACATCTGGGGTGTTGCAGCGTTTTGAGCCTTGGCAAATTCGTCAGCTATAACATTCGCCTTTCCTTCATCAGTCGTAACCTGGTTACCGCTCTCCTCAATTAGATTCTTGATCCTGTTACGTCTTCTAGCGCCACTAATGCTCTTGAGTTTCCTGAACATTTCATTGTTAGGTTTTATACCCTCCAACATCCGAATATAACTCTCTTCTTCAAAGCGAGCGATGCGCTGAGCGATAATATTCCCCAGATTCTTTATAATAGCACCGAGGGTCGAGGCTTCCTGTTGATCTATGATTCTATGTCTCCTTCTTCGTAGGGTCTTTTTTCTGTTTATGAGGTTCACAATGTCCTCAGGCAGGCTTCTCAAGGTCCCTTTATATGGCCTAATCCTCTTCATACTACTATTCATTGCCTCGGAGAAAGCCGTATCCATTCCTTCAATCGCCCTGTCCACTTCGTCCTTCGTGACAATCCTTGTCGTAGGCAACTCATACTCGCGGAGGCCCTCGGTTAGTGTATCATTCAGGGCTCGGATCCTTAAACTACCAAAATCAAAAATCTCCTTTGGCCGGCACTCCTCAATATCAATATCGGTTGTCTCCAAGAGCACTGCTCTATGATCCGAGTCAAAATCAAGCGTCTCTAGGCCCCTGTAGTCCCGGGCCGAGTCCGCAAGTCGCAGTCCACTCGTCTTCATGAACACGTCAATGAAAGACCTTGTCGATGCAGTAACTCTTGTTGGCCCCTCAGTCCTTAGGAGTGAAATAGTGGGAGTCATCCTCAACCACTCGTGAAGTATGCGGCCGTTCCTATTAATATCGTCTCCACCCCAGTCAACATGCTTAGCGTTCAGGTCACCGCCTATCACCGCCTCGGCAGGACCTATAAGATCTGCAAGCCCATCCAGTGCCCCACTAGGCAAGATGTCAGTCGGTCTATTATACAGAGAGACAAAATACGTATATCCCCCAGAAATCCTCACCTTGACGACCGTACACTCAATCCCGTCTAGACTGCATTCACATCCCTCAGCCATCATATTCGATCTCACCAATATCGCAGTACCTCCGCCCCTCCTGCCATTAGTCCTGTCCCGTCTGAAGCAATTGTAGCCATCAATCTCAAACACATGTCTACTCGAAAGTCCATGTTCCGCCATCATCAAAACATCCGGTTTATGTCGATCCATAAACATCTTGAGATAGTGTCTCTTTTGGCGAGACACTATAAAATTCACATTTATAAAAATAGTCTTAAATCCGGACATCAAGGCGCATGGATAACAATAGCCCATAGAGCGCACGGGTCCTCTCATCATCGTTCCTAAGTTGTCGATATGTGTCAGCATATGCCCCAATTTTCCTGATGCAGGTCATTAAATCACCACCAAGGAGACGCCTACATTCACCGTCAAAGTGGTCCAGTGCCCTGTCAATGCCGCCAGAGGGAGCAGCTCGAGCAGTATCCGCTGAAGATCCCATACGTACTCCACGGGCCATATCAGCAAACGACCCACCTCTGCCATCAATGGGAGGAGGGGGAGGAGCCACAATCGTCGTCCTGCGTCCCGGTGCTCTCCTGGCGGTTCTCTTCTGAAGCAGTTCTAACCGTTTTGGACATTCCTTGGAACTGGCCACATGTCCATCAGTCCTACAATTGACACAGTGGACAGGGACGCCAATAGTCTTAACAATACGACCCGTAGACGGCTCAGTCACCACATTCTCCATCGTGTTCAGATCCCTCTCAGGAATGCTGCAATTGTCTGGCCCATGCGAGCCTCCACACTTAACGCAACGGAATACCATCTTGCAATTCGTCGATATATGCCCAAACCGCTGGCAATTTCTGCATTGCGTCAGGCCACCCGACCTATGCCTCTTCACGTTAACCCGACAATGTAGTATATACTGCAGTCTCCTAAAGCCGGCGACGTCAGACCCATTCCCCAATTGGACGATCCAGCGATCCCTTTCCAACTTAATAATCTTCAAGACGTCCAATTCAAGTCCACAGCCCTCCAGAAACTGCCGAAGGTCCTCAATGTCATACGTACTAGACAAGCCCCGTATCATAAGGGAGAAAGGCCTCAATTCCCTTGGTGTAAAGGTAAAAAAGTTCAAACCTAGCTCCGTCAAGAAATCCTTGGTCTTAACGTGATCCTCCATCTTGCTCAGATACAAGCCAACTAAGTTCCTGTTCACTAACTTAATACTAAACAAGGAGTGTCCTAGATGCCTAGTCAAACCATCAATCATCTCCTTAGGATTGCCTCCATATACCCTAATAACAGGTGGGCTGGACTTACCTTTACCACGTGTATTCATCTGCGCACTTGGTTCGCCACTGCTTGCCTGCGCCACTCTGTTGTCATCATCAGTCATCCTTCTCTCGGGTAATTTGACTGGAATAGTTGCCTTCTTGATAGCACCCTTGTTGGTTCCCATGGTTGGTTTATCGTTTTCGGATGCCTTCACCCATACTTCTTTCTGTGGTACCACAGTCTTCTTAGGAATCATCTTCGCAGTGTCAAAGCTTTCGGCTGCTTTGACCGACAATATATCTTTATTTAGGGCGGCAGCTTCGTTGACGACCTCCATGTCATCGCCATTGTTTGAGCTGCTTCCATTATTCATGGTGCCATGTATATGACCTTGGCCATCATTGGCAACAGTCGATGATGCCATACAAGTATTAACATTGGCCTGCATAAGTAAGCGTAATTCGGTCACTTCCTTAGCAAGTTGATTTTTCTCCTCCTGTAGTTTCTCAATTGTCTCCATAAATTGAGACGTAATCAATTCAATGCGGAAATCCTCATATTGGGAATCACTTCCACTTCCGCTGCCACTCTTCTTCTTCTTCTTACGCTTGCGTTTCAGGATCTCATTGGTGGAGAGACCCCCATCAGACGTACATGTATCGTTTGTTTTCATATTGGCTCCTTTAGGACCTGAAGCTGTCTTATTATTCTGATTTTGAGCAGTGCCCTGTGCATGCTCAGTAAGTATACTGTAGTAATTTTCACCAGCCATTAGTTCATGATGACGGTCAGAACTATTTGTGGCCTGATTGCCAGTCTCTAATGGCGCACATGAGAAATGTGCGCCGGTATCGTTTCTGTGGTCTCTCTGCTTCTCCACTGGTACGTATCAATCGAGGCAAGTGACTACTATCACTTCTCAAAATTTCAAGTGATGTTTCACAAATCACTAACTACTATGTGATTCTCAATGTTTGTACTTAATAAAAGTTTTCAATGGTGACTACTATCACTTCTCATAAATTTGAATGAGGTAACACAATTTTAAAGACTACTATCACTTCTCAAAAGTTCGAGTGACTTATCAAATTTGTCAAAGTGTTCTGCGCTTACTATGCGCTTCTCACTAATAGCACTTAACCAATCAAAAGATCACTGGTTGAGATTAAAATTTGTCATCAAACACAAGGCTGAGATTAAAATTTGTTATTAAACACTTGAAACTATCCGCAAATTGAGCGCTACCTCTCGATCATTGAGTGCAACCTCCAGCCAGTCATTCAATGATGGCAAGGCGATGACTGCCTTTACAACTAATGTCGATGATGCTACAAAAAATCCGATGGAGCCGGTTTCACATCTGATGATATCCCGATTGTCTTGAGCCATAGATATAGAAAGCGCAAGATGAAAAAAGCCCAACGGGATGGTGATTCACCCACTGAAGGCAAGAAGCTGTATCAAATCCTTAAAGAGCTGCAAGATACAATAAAATTACTCCGTGAGGAGAATAAAGCACTTACAGAAGATACAATAAAATTACTCCGTGAGGAGAATAAAGCACTTAGAGCTGAGCTGGCTGGAATGAAGAAAAGCCAGGAAGATGAGGCGAATCTGCAGAAAACTACTGCACCGATTTTGGACTGGGCTTCTGAAGCTAGAAGAGAATGTACAATCCAGCCTGAAGAAGTCGCACCGCCGGCGACGAAGAAATTGGATATAGGAAAAGGGGCGGTTCTTAAGACGACCCGGAAACCTGAAGCTAAGGTTCATATTGGCTCCGATGTTAGCCATGATGTAATGATGACAGAAGAAGTCACACAGCCGGTGACAGGAGCTATTGCTAAAGTGAAGACAACTCCCAGAAAAGAGACTAAAACAACTGATGCTACTAAGAGTCCATCAACCTCCACGGGCGGTGGAAAGAAGTTGACGACTGGAGGAGATTCTGTATCTACAGGTAAGGCCAGCCCTCCGTTATTTACCGTTTATAATGCGAATGTGAAGACATTGACATCGAAAGTAAGACAGGCTATAGGTAGTGAGCTATTTACTGTTAAGGTGATAAACAAGAATAGACTAGATCTTCGTGTGTATAAGCGTGAGGATTATGATAAGGTCAAGGTTATGCTAGGAAATGAGGGCATGAATTACTTTACTTTCACACCCAGTGATGTGAAGCCGTACACCATGATGGTTAAGGGTTTGTCGGACACCTACGATGTTGATGACCTTCGGTCGTACATTGGCGAGACTGTTGCTGATATGAGGCTGGGGCATATTATAAAACTGGGAGGTGATCGGTGGGTTGTGCAGGTGGAGGGTGGAGTCGATGCGAGGCCATTCCGAAGGATGCAATACATTCTTAACTGTAAGGTTAAGATAGAGAGGAGGAAAAGGAAGGGACTGGTGCAATGTAGGAACTGCCAGAGGTTCGGGCACGTCTCAAGTAATTGCAAGATGCCATACAGATGTGTCAAGTGGGCGGAATCGCATGGCCCAGGAAATTGTACCCTTGGGGGTAAAGACGAGGATATCGCTGGGGCAGAGGGAGGGGATGACCTCAGATTGGATCCCACAACCGGAAACGTGGTCAGAACGACGGTAAGACACCAGGTGGTACACTGCGCGAACTGCAACGCCGATGGGCACGTTGCTAGCTCAAAGGAATGTCCTAAGAGATTGGAGCTACAGCGGAGAATGAATGAGAGAAAATCGATTAATAAAGCCGCCAGGAATGTGGCGCCTATAAACACCCGAAATACAGCGGCGCCTGTGGCGTATAGATCGAATGAAGTGTCGTACTCAGCGGCACTTAGGACCTCTTCAACACGGCCGGTGGCTCCCCCCCTCGGTCTGGAGACTTCGCAGAATTCGCAGGGAATACCATGGCGATGTTTGACGCGGACTGCAAACGATTGATTGGCAAAGACTTTGTCTCGTGTATGCGCAGGATCGGAGATTATGCGGAGACATACAGAGGACTTAAGACAGATGACAAGAGATCGCGGGCGATATTCGCGCTAATGGTAGGCCTTAGACTTCATGATTAGACTCAGATGCATTTTCATCAACGCGAATTCGGTGGTTTCTAGACACCGTAGACACTACATGGATTTATTTGTGAAGGAGCATAAGCCCGATGTACTGCTCATTGCAGAACATAGGCTTACAGGGAGACATACTTTTGCCTTAGAGGGGTATACGATTTTTCGACAGAACAGGAGAAGCGGGCAAGGTGGGGGCACTGCGATTTGCTTGGCTGAACGGATCAGAGGTGAGCGGATGACTGCGGATTTTGGATGCATTGAGGGTACGGTGGTGAGAGTTGGTTGCCATGGAGGTGGACATGTAGTGTTGATGGCCTTGTACTGTCCGCCGAGTCTCACTTTTGGACCAAATGATTTGGATGCGATTGAGACTATGATAGGGTCGTATGGAGCTATCATAGGGTGCGATCTAAATGCGAAACACACACACTGGGGTGGTAACCTGGTGAATCCACGGGGCAGGTTGTTGTACAACTGGCTTAGTACGAGCCCTAATTTGCTGGTAAGACGCACGGACGGTGCAACAAGGATTTCTCGAACAACTAGCTCCTATATTGATTATTTTCTGACGTCTATGGAGCTTGCATCGACGCGAATGCTGTCGGATGGCCTTGAGACTCTAGACTTCGACTCAGATCATAGAGCAGTATTGCTTGAAGTGGATATAGCGCCAATGAACGAGGGTTCGGTAAGGGAAATCTTCGATTTTAGGAGCATGGATGTAAGGCGATTTAACACCAGATTAGCAACGGAGCTGACTGCGATCACATTGCCAGTGGATAGAAATGCTACCGTCCAGGAGATTGACATAGCGGTGGAAGGCATCACTGGCGCAATTAAGGAGGCGGTGCTGGACAGTATTAAAAAAATCAAGCCTAAGGCAGGACGAATGAGGGAGTTGCCACAGGAAATCCTTGGGCTAATTGGCCAAAAGAAGACACTTCGCCGCAGGATGTATCGGATCCATGACCTGCAAGAGCACAACATAATGAAGGCCACAGTGAGAAACCTGGACAAAATTATACAGGACAGGATCCGGTTGTTTGAGGAAGAGGAGACCCTGGCATTCTTACGCGGAATCGCGACTGGCCCGGATATGTTCCGGAAGGTGAAGACAATAGGCGGAAACAGGCGAAGACTTGGGATTTACGAACTCGTGGACCCAGATGGGAATCGTGCCACAGGCGATTTGGAAAAGGCCGAATTACTGGCAAGGACCCACACGCCCTGGTCGCCTTGACCGAGAAGATTTGCCGTGGATTCGACAGGAGGAGTGCCACGATTGCGGTCAGTCTGGACTTCTCGAAGGCCTTCGACACAGTCTGGCACAGTGGAATCTTGACCCGCATCTCTTGGGAGTGGTAGAGAACTACCTTAGTGGCCGAGATCTCTCCGTGGTGGTAGGAGAAGCGACATCCCAGGAGAGACGTATTGCGGCAGGGGTGCCACAGGGATCTGTGCTGGGCCCTGTCGTATATAACATCTACTTGGCAGATATACCCGCACCGGCAGATGATGACCTGCTACTTATTTATGCGGATGACATACTCATAGCAGCCACACATCCGAGGGCCAAGGTGGCAGAGCGGCGATTGAACGCGTACCTCGAGGAGTTATCCGGCTATTTTGGGCAATGGCAGCTGGACTTGAATATTGATAAATGCCGTTCGATCATTTTCAAGGGCAGTAAGAGAGGACTATATCGAAATGCACGTCGGTATATACACGACATTAGGATCGGAGATGACCACATCCAGAGCACTGGAGTACTGAAATACCTAGGAGTAGTCTTCCAGGAGAATATGCGCTTTACGCGCCATGTGGATGAAGTCCTTCGAAAGGGTAGGGCTGCACTCCATTCGGTGCTTTGGTTGCTCGCCAGGAGAGGGGGCTTGAGCAAGAAGGTCAAACTGACGCTCTACAAACAGATTATCCGGCCTACTTTGGCATATGCATTTCCGGTTTGGTCCTCGATATCATCTCACCAGATGGAGAGAATCAGACTGCTGGAGAGAAGGATACTGGCATACTGCCTGGGTCTCAGGAAACATAGGACAGCCGATGGATATTTTAAGAGTCCAAGCTGCCGTGCGGTCTATGATGGCGCCTGCATGACTCGCATCGATGGCTTTATGACGGCACAAGCCATCGATCACCTCCTGGGATATCAGGAACACCCGAATCAGTTAGTCCGCGCCTGCCCAATGACACAGGAGTATTTTTCGCGACTTATGGAGACCGGCGGTCATCAGAGCCCCATGTGCCTTCCGCACTTGAGGCAGAATGATATGGTGTACGACGACGTCGGTAATATCCTACTGTACAATAGGAGGTATGGAATCTACGGATTCGATAGCTTGGTGTACAATAGGGATCAGTGGTTGGGCGTTAGACCCATCACATTGTGAATTATTTGTTTATTTTTGTTTCATTTCATTTTATTTTGTTTGTTTTCTTGTGCAGATATTTGTATATATCTTGTAAATAGTAGTATGTATGAATTGATTTTATTTTGTGTTTTGATTTTGATTTTGTTTTGTACATACGTTTTCTTAGGTTGTAGTGCCTTAGGATTAGTGTATTTTGGTTGAACAGAGAAGTTGAGGTCATCTCGGGGTTTACATCCCTTTCCCCGAGAATTTTTTTTTGATAACGATTGATGTCAATGCATTTATGAGTTTAGAAACGGGCTGGCCTTGCCACATAGTTTTAAGATAATGGTATGAATACGAATATATCCCTAGATAGATGTTTAACATGTTAGGGGAGGGCCTTGTGTCATTTAGATTTAAGATTGGAATATCACTGTTAGTATAAGAATAACTTGGGAAATAAAGAATGTAATGTTTCAGTTTGAGATTAAAATTTGTCCGAACTATCTTCGAGATTAAAAATTGTTGTCACTTCCACTTTCAGTTATCCGCTCTTGATGTTTACGCTTCGAGCACCAAAGACTCAATAATCGTAATAGTTGCCTTACGGAGCGATTCCCGATATTTATAGAAAAAATTTGGCGGGCTACAGTTTCCAATAAGGGTGTGTGCTGCGTATATGCTTCAACATTTGTATCTGTACACACGAAGTGTATACGAACAACCCCGAAGATAGATCGAAGCGTATGTGTATGTAGTAAATTCAGAGCGGATTTTGTATAAATATGAGGTATCGCAGCATGGTAAGTATTAGTTCTTGTGCATATCTTGTGAAGTGAATTTAATTTAAAAAGTGAAAAAATGACTGGTCGTGGTAAAGGTGGCAAAGGCTTGGGAAAAGGTGGCGCTAAACGTCATCGTAAAGTGTTGCGTGATAACATCCAAGGTATCACCAAGCCTGCAATCAGACGTTTGGCTCGTGATTGGTGCTTGAAGTGCAAACATCGTGAGCCAACAGTGAAAGTGATCTTCAAAGTTTGATAACAGATTTTAATCTCGGTAGAAGTGACTTTTTGACACCTTAGGTGCCGTTCGTGAGTAGTGGTAGTAGTCATCAGGGCTGCGCAAAGACATTATTTTGCCAAATTTGGTATCCTAAAATTTGCGAAGTGATAGTAGTCGCCAGTGCTGGCACAAAATCGACAGCTAGACCAGCGAAATGTGAATGTCCCTCTGGGGCATAATATACAAATAAAAGGCAGCAATTTGCTTGATTTTGAAAAATTGAATGATGGTTGTAATGAACTCGTTTTTAATTTGAATATGAACTCTTGTGAGAACAGATTTGGTGTTTTAGCTATGGCTGATGCTATAGATAAGAAGGAGACTGTTGTACAGCGTAAGGCAAGTGCCCCTACAAGCCGAAATAATGGAAGTGATTGTGCTAAGACTAACGATGATAGTGTAAACTTCGAGCAATGTTCGACTGACAGCAATCAATTTGTCGAGGCAAAGACCAAAAAGAAAAGAAAGAAGAAGAAGACAAGCAGCGGCAGTGAAGCTGAAGGCGACGCTGCGTATAAAATAATGCAGCTCCAGAGCAAAGTGGATGAGTATCAAAAAACAATAAAGGAACTACGGATGAAGTTAGATGAGTTGTGTGCAGCATCATTGCAGACAAGCACAAAGGGCGGCGCACTTATGGCACCTGTCACTAGCCACTTGACGTTGGCAAAACCAACAATAAAGGAAGCCATTACAAATCTACAACTACAAGAGATGGAGACTGACGATATTTCTGTGGGTAGTAGCAGTCTCAAGTCGGTCAAGGTAGCCGGAAACCTTGGCACTGCGTTTGGAAATGATGAGACAACATCAGCAAAAGTAACTAGCAAAGGGGCAGTGCCGAAGGGCTATAAGGAGATTCCAAATCAAGAGACACCCAAGATGAAGCACAATGTTTTGGCTGGTCAGAAGATGAGCGGGGCTGCCAATGAGCCAGAGAGGAATGAGACGATGCCTGAGAGAAGAAGGAATGGTAAGGTCAGCCCACCTATTATAAAAGTTTATAATGCTAATGTTAGGGAGCTTAATATGATATTGAGAACATTGTTGGGGCACGCCCTTTTTGTTGTGAAAATTAATAATAAGAATGTCTTGAGTCTACAGACGGTGTCCCTAGAGGATTATGATAAGGTTCGTAGGATGTTTGATGAGAGGAAATATAAGTATGTTACATACACACCGAAGGAGAGAAGACCATTTACCATGTTTGTAGCTGGGCTATCTGGTACATATGAGGTAGAGGACTTGCGAGTTTTCTTGGATAGCAAGGGGATGGACATTAAGGTGGAGAAAATAGTAAGACTTAGAGGAGATAGATGGATAGTACAGCTTAATGCAGTTTCTGATATTAAGGCGTTCTGTAGACTACAGTACATTTTAAATTGTAAGGTGGTGATTTCTAATTTCAAGAAGGAGGGGATTGTTCAGTGCTGGAATTGTCAAAGGTTTGGACACACATCACCGAACTGTCGCTTGGACTATCGTTGTGTGAAGTGTGGGCAGTCCCATGGGCCCGGGGGATGTGAGGTGCCATGTAGGGATGATAATGTAGAAGAGAACGTTACGACGGATCCGGATACGGGTGGGATAGTGCGGAAAGTAGGGCGTCCTGTTAGGTGTGCTAATTGTGATGTTGAGGGACACGTTGCTAGTGACCATAGTTGCCCCAAGAGGATAGAGATATTACGTAGATATCAGGAAAGGAGAGAGGCTGATAGGAATGGTGGGCATGCCCGTAATGATGCTGCGGTTAAGATGAATGCTTCGAGTGCGGGTACGAGAGGAATGACCTTTGCGAATGCGACCAAAGCTTCGGTTGTGGCTGGTGGGGCTGCAGGCAGACAGGAGATGGCTAGGTCTGAGTCACTCATGGGAGGGTTCGATGCGGAGTGTAAGAGGTTGTTTGGCCAGGGTTTTCTGCCATGTGTGCGCAGGATTGAGGCCTTTAGAGGGGAATATCGTAGGCTGGCTAGTGATGACGATAAGAAGAGGGCGATGATGGGTTTTCTGCTTAGCTTTGGTGATGATGGACGGTTTTAGGTGTATTTTCGTCAATGTGAATTCGATGGTGGCCAGGAGTAGGAGACATTTTCTTAAGATCTTTGTTGGGAAACATCGTCCTGATGTTTTGTTGATTGCTGAGCATAAGTTGTCTGATAGGCATTTGTTTGAATTGGGTGGTTATAAGGTTTTTAGACAGAATAGGACTGGTAGGAGAGGAGGGGGGACGGCGATATGCCTGAGGGATGGTATAAGGGGTGAGAGATTGGATGCTGATCTTGGGGGTATAGAGGGTACTATTGTGAGAGTCAGAAGGAGAAGTGGGGTGAGTATTGTTTTATGCTCACTGTATCTTAGGCCAGGGTTGATTATCGACATGGAGGATATGGATAGACTAGAGGGCGTTATAGGTTCCAATGAGGCGATTATTGGTGGGGATTTTAATGCCCGGCATGCCTATTGGGGGGATGATTTTACGGATACGAGGGGTAGGAGATTGAAGGAATGGTTGGATTTGAGCCCGGCATTGGTGTTGAGGCCTACTGACGGACCGACGACGAGCAGGTCGTACATTGATTTCTTCATTACGACGGTTGGGATTATGTCGAAGGACGGGCCGAATGGGTCACAGACTGTGAATGGACTGAAGACCCTAGACTATGACTCTGACCATAGGGCTGTCTGCATAGATTTTACGCTTGGTGATCTGGAGAGTAGTGTACCGGTGCGGTATTTTCAGTTTGAGAGGATGGACGTCGGTATTTTTAATAATTGTCTCGTTGGTCTGATGGGGGATGCGTTTTTGCCTTTGGACAGGAATTGCACCATTGAGGAGTTGGATGATGGTGTGGAGAGGCTCACTATGTCCATTAGGGGGGCTATGGAAAGGAGCATCCCGATGACTGGGGTGAAAGGAAGGGAATTGCCCGATTTGCCAGCGGATATTCTGTCGTTGATAGCGCAGAAGAAGGGCCTTAGGCGGAGACTCTACAGACTACACGGCCTCCAGGAGGCAGGTACGGTGAGGACTATGATAAGGTTACTTGACAAGATTATAAGGGAGAGGATATTTCTGTTTGAGGAGGAGAGATGCGTCCGGCTATTGGGCAAGATTGTGGCAGGGAATAATATGTATCGCAGTTTGAAGAGATTTACAGGTACGAAAGTAGGAAGGAGGATGGGTGACTTGACTGACTCTCAGGGGAGACGGGTTTATACTGATGACGGTAGGGCGGAGATTTTGGCCGACTCTTTCTCGAAGGCACAGGGCGCGGTTGATATGGAGGATCCCTTTGATGTGAGGGCTGGGTCTACGAGGCCTATGATGGATTTTGGGAATGGTATCACTGCTGATGGTGTTGTGGATGGTGGCGGTGATGTGCCTCCGTTGAGGATGGTGAGGAGTTCAGAGGTAGGTGCGATTCTCAGAAGACTCAACTGCAAGAGGAGTAGTGGAGGGGATGGCATCCCGAACTTTGTTATCAGGAAGATGGACCATAGGAGTTGGAACTATTTGGCGGTTCTTTTTAATCAATGCATTAACATTGGCTACTTTCCGAGGGCTTGGAAAGAGTCTAGTGTTATTCCTATCCTTAAACCGGGGAAGGATCCGACAAGTCCGTCCTCTTATAGGCCCATCTCTCTGATATCGAGTTTGGGGAAATTGTTTGAGATTGTCATTTTGGAGCGTGTGAATGAGGCTATTGAGGAGAGTAGTGTCTTGGGGGAACATCAGTTTGGTTTTAGAGGAGGCACCTCTACGGTTCATGCGCTAGTGGTGCTAACATCTAAGGTGTCTGAGGGCTTTAGAAGACGCAGTGGTACGTTGGCAGTGGGTCTTGATTTTGAACGTGCGTTCGATACGGTGTGGCACAGGGGCCTCGTTACGAAGCTTGAGGGGTATGGTTTTGGACCTTTTTTGACGAGGTTGGTGGCGGGTTATCTCCACGGTAGGAGCTTCCATGTGTTGATGGAGGGTGCGGTTTCTGAGTGTAGAGTGGTTACGACGGGGGTCCCGCAGGGGTCTGTGCTGGGACCTGTGCTCTATAATTTGTACTTGGCTGATATGCCTCTGCCTCAGGGGGGAGATTTGGCTATGGCTTACGCAGATGATATTGTGATAGCGGTTACCCACCCTAGGGCGGTGGTTGCTCAGAGGAGGATGGAGGACTACCTTGGGGAGCTGGTGCCTTATTTGGAGCGGTGGAGGCTGAGATTGAACCTGGGTAAATGTCGGTCCATAATGTTTAGATGTAGAGGCTTGGGACTTTTTAGGAATGTATGGCGTTTCTCTCCGTCGGTCAGGATAGGCGGTACGGTACTTGTTAACGATGATAACATCAGGTATTTGGGTGTTGTTTTGCAAGAGAACATGTCGTTTGTGAAACATGTAGATGAGGCGATAAGGAAGGGAAGGGCGGCTTATGCTATGCTGTATAGGACTATGAGTATGAGAGGAGGTCTTAGTAGGAGGGTCAAGATGATTATATACTCCCAGGTTGTTAGACCGACGATTTCGTATGCGTTCCCTGTCTGGTGTTTGGTGTCGTCTAGCCAAATGGAACGCATTCGCAGGTACGAGAGGAGGGTGTTTATCCACTGCTTTGGGGTCAAGGGAAGATTGATGGAGGAGGGGTACCGGGCTAGACCTTCGAATAGGACTGTCTATGATGAGTGCGGGATTGTGCGGATAGATGCTTACATGGCAGGGCTGGCGATTAAATTTCATCGGGGTTGTGTGAGTCACCCAAATGGGAAGGTGAGAGCATGCTGTATCTCCAGGGAGCAGTATGATAGGATAAGGGAGACTAATGGTCATATGCCCCCGATTGGCTTACTATTTCTTGATGAGGGGGGCTTGGTGTTTGATGATAGGGGGCGTGTGGTATTTTACCACAGGAGGTACCAGACGTATGATACAGATAGCCCTGTTTACAGCATGGTCCAATGATCTGACATTGGATTCTATGGAATTATATTTTTATTTTATTTTTGTATATACCTTTTTGTGCGATGAAATTTTTATTTTTTCTATTTTTTCTGTTTTTGTATATATGTAAATATTTATAGTTTAAGTCTTAGGTTAAGTGAGAAAGGGTGCTCGGTTTTACCTAATTTTCCCGGGCTATTTATTGGATGGATAAATGGACTTTATTGTATAAGATGTCAGGTGGGCTGACCTTAAGAAACCTACTTTTAAATATGTAGTGTTATATTCTTAGATAAATGTAGAGATACATGTTAAGAAAATTTATAAAATAAGAGAAACATGAAATGTAAATTTAGATAAGAAAAGAAATGGAAATAAACTAAACTAAACTAAACTAAACTGCGAACTAATATCATTTGTGTTTCAGTGCTAAGTGAAGTGAATTAAAAAAAAAAAATAACTAAAAATGTCTGGTCGTGGTAAAGGTGGCAAAGTTAAGGGAAAGGCAAAGTCCCGTTCCAACCGTGCTGGTCTTCAATTCCCCGTCGGTCGTATCCATCGTTTGTTGCGCAAAGGCAACTATGCTGAACGTGTTGGTGCCGGAGCTCCAGTTTACTTGGCTGCTGTCATGGAGTATTTGGCCGCTGAAGTTCTTGAATTGGCTGGCAACGCTGCTCGTGACAACAAGAAGACAAGAATTATCCCCCGTCACTTGCAATTGGCTATCCGTAATGACGAAGAATTGAACAAATTGCTGTCCGGTGTCACCATTGCTCAAGGTGGTGTATTGCCAAACATCCAAGCTGTTCTCTTGCCCAAGAAGACCGAAAAGAAGGCTTAAATTATCTACGAGCATCAAAGAAAAAATGTAAATACAGGCCATCGTATAAATCAACAACAATCCGTCCTTTTCAGGACGACAAAAATTTTTTTAAAAGAGAAAAAACTATATCAAACCTTATTTTATCAAGAAAATTTACTTAAAAAATAGTTTTAAATAATAAATAAAATTTTAATTGTAGTTAAATTTAAAAAAAAATATTTTTTGGTCGATTTTTTTTTTCAGTGGATTTGGTAATTTGCTAGCAATTTCGTTATTCGAAATTTCCTTAAACAATCCTGTTTTAGGTGTAAATACAAAAAAAATCTGCCATCTATTGTTTATAGGTAAACATTTTCAAATATGTTTACATCTTATCGACTATTGCAGGTCTTTTAATATACATGTCATAATTATCAGTTATCAATTATCATGCATCAACATTTCGCCTTTTTGCATACATTAACATAATAAGAATTTAGTTTTATCGACCCTACTCAAGATTATCGGCATTTAATAGGATCAATGTTACCATTAGGGTACTGTAAAAACTATTTATTTTACATTTGAATATCACATGGTAATCATTGTTCATTTTCTGATGCTGAAAAAAATTGGCATATGTAATAACAAAACATCGAAACGAAGTATCTACGATCGTCCCTCTTCGTACATTTGTGACAAAGTTAGCAGCTCCAAGCAAAGGAAACATTTAATGGTAGTATATGCGTGCATTTTGGTATCTGTGTGTATGTATGCTTTTTAGTGTTGTATACCATCGTTTCATCGTATTGTTCTAATGGCGTCGGTTTTAGTTTCGTCATGTATGTATGTATATTATAGAAGCTACATTTTTGCCGACGGCAAATTGAAAAATGGTAATATTTTTTTTCAAATAAATTTTATGTATTTTTTTTAGTAAAAATTTATAACAAGAAATATCTCTTTTTAAATATGTTTTGTGGTCCTGAAAAGGACCGATTGTTTTAGTTTTAAAGTTTTTAAAATTTTCTCCAAAATAGCGTCAAGATAATGTTTAACCGCCGAAACCGTACAAAGTGCGGCCTTGTCTCTTCAAAGCGTAGACGACATCCATAGCGGTGACGGTTTTACGCTTAGCGTGTTCAGTGTAGGTGACAGCATCACGAATAACGTTTTCCAAAAACACCTTCAGGACACCACGGGTTTCTTCGTAAATCAATCCAGAGATACGCTTTACACCGCCACGACGAGCCAAACGTCTGATTGCAGGCTTGGTGATACCTTGGATGTTATCACGCAACACTTTACGATGACGTTTAGCGCCACCTTTTCCCAAGCCTTTGCCACCTTTACCACGACCAGTCATTTTTTCACTTTTTAAATTAAATTCACTTCACAAGTTATGCACAAGAACTAATACTTACCATGCTTAGTTTAGTTTAGTTTAGTTTATTTCCATTTCTTTTCTTATCTAAATTTACATTTCATGTTTCTCTTATTTTATAAATTCTCTTAACATGTATCTCTACATTTATCTAAGAATATAACACTACATATTTAAAAGTAGGTTTCTTAAGGTCAGCCCACCTGACATCTTATACAATAAAGTCCATTTATCCATCCAATAAATAGCCCGGGAAAATTAGGTAAAACCGAGCACCCTTTCTCACTTAACCTAAGACTTAAACTATAAATATTTACATATATACAAAAACAGAAAAAATAGAAAAAATAAAAATTTCATCGCACAAAAAGGTATATACAAAAATAAAATAAAATAAAAATATAATTCCATAGAATCCAATGTCAGATCATTGGACCATGCTGTAAACAGGGCTATCTGTATTATACGTCTGGTACCTCCTGTGGTAAAATACCACACGCCCCATATCATCAAACACCAAGCCCCCCTCATCAAGAAATAGTAAGCCAATCGGGGGCATATGACCATTAGTCTCCCTTATCCTATCATACTGCTCCCTGGAGATACAGCATGCTCTCACCTTCCCATTTGGGTGACTCACACAACCCCGATGAAATTTAATCGCCAGCCCTGCCATGTAAGCATCTATCCGCACAATCCCGCACTCATCATAGACAGTCCTATTTGAAGGTCTAGCCCGGTACCCCTCCTCCATCAATCTTCCCTTGACCCCAAAGCAGTGGATAAACACCCTCCTTTCGTACCTGCGTATGCGTTCCATTTGGCTAGACGACACCAAACACCAGACAGGGAACGCATACGAAATCGTCGGTCTAACAACCTGGGAGTATATAATCATCTTGACCCTCCTACTAAGACCTCCTCTCATACTCATAGTCCTATACAGCATAGCATACGCCGCCCTTCCCTTCCTTATCGCCTCATCTACATGTTTCACAAACGACATGTTCTCTTGCAAAACAACACCCAAATACCTGATGTTATCATCGTTAACAAGTACCGTACCGCCTATCCTGACCGACGGAGAGAAACGCCATACATTCCTAAAAAGTCCCAAGCCTCTACATCTAAACATTATGGACCGACATTTACCCAGGTTCAATCTCAGCCTCCACCGCTCCAAATAAGGCACCAGCTCCCCAAGGTAGTCCTCCATCCTCCTCTGAGCAACCACCGCCCTAGGGTGGGTAACCGCTATCACAATATCATCTGCGTAAGCCATAGCCAAATCTCCCCCCTGAGGCAGAGGCATATCAGCCAAGTACAAATTATAGAGCACAGGTCCCAGCACAGACCCCTGCGGGACCCCCGTCGTAACCACTCTACACTCAGAAACCGCACCCTCCATCAACACATGGAAGCTCCTACCGTGGAGATAACCCGCCACCATCCTCGTCAAAAAAGGTCCAAAACCATACCCCTCAAGCTTCGTAACGAGGCCCCTGTGCCACACCGTATCGAACGCACGTTCAAAATCAAGACCCACTGCCAACGTACCACTGCGTCTTCTAAAGCCCTCAGACACCTTAGATGTTAGCACCACTAGCGCATGAATCGTAGAGGTGCCTCCTCTAAAACCAAACTGATGTTCCCCCAAGACACTACTCTCCTCAATAGCCTCATTCACACGCTCCAAAATGACAATCTCAAACAATTTCCCCAAACTCGATATCAGAGAGATGGGCCTATAAGAGGACGGACTTGTCGGATCCTTCCCCGGTTTAAGGATAGGAATAACACTAGACTCTTTCCAAGCCCTCGGAAAGTAGCCAATGTTAATGCATTGATTAAAAAGAACCGCCAAATAGTTCCAACTCCTATGGTCCATCTTCCTGATAACAAAGTTCGGGATGCCATCCCCTCCACTACTCCTCTTGCAGTTGAGTCTTCTGAGAATCGCACCTACCTCTGAACTCCTCACCATCCTCAACGGAGGCACATCACCGCCACCGTCCACAACACCATCAGCAGTGATACCATTCCCAAAATCCATCATAGGCCTCGTAGACCCAGCCCTCACATCAAAGGGATCCTCCATATCAACCGCGCCCTGTGCCTTCGAGAAAGAGTCGGCCAAAATCTCCGCCCTACCGTCATCAGTATAAACCCGTCTCCCCTGAGAGTCAGTCAAGTCACCCAACCTCCTTCCTACTTTCGTACCTGTAAATCTCTTCAAACCGCGATACATATTATTCCCTGCCACAATCTTGCCCAATAGCCGGACGCATCTCTCCTCCTCAAACAGAAATATCCTCTCCCTTATAATCTTGTCAAGTAACCTTATCATAGTCCTCACCGTACCTGCCTCCTGGAGGCCGTGTAGTCTGTAGAGTCTCCGCCTAAGGCCCTTCTTCTGCGCTATCAACGACAGAATATCCGCTGGCAAATCGGGCAATTCCCTTCCTTTCACCCCAGTCATCGGGATGCTCCTTTCCATAGCCCCCCTAATGGACATAGTGAGCCTCTCCACACCATCATCCAACTCCTCAATGGTGCAATTCCTGTCCAAAGGCAAAAACGCATCCCCCATCTGACCAACGAGACAATTATTAAAAATACCGACGTCCATCCTCTCAAACTGAAAATACCGCACCGGTACACTACTCTCCAGATCACCAAGCGTAAAATCTATGCAGACAGCCCTATGGTCAGAGTCAAAGTCTAGGGTCTTCAGTCCATTCACAGTCTGTGACCCATTTGGCCCGTCCTTCAACATAATCCCAACCGTCGTAATGAAGAAATCAATGTACGACCTGCTCGTCGTCGGTCCGTCAGTAGGCCTCAACACCAATGCCGGGCTCAAATCCAACCATTCCTTCAATCTCCTACCCCTCGTATCCGTAAAATCATCCCCCCAATAGGCATGCCGGGCATTAAAATCCCCACCAATAATCGCCTCATTGGAACCTATAACGCCCTCCAGTCTATCCATATCCTCCATGTCGATAATCAACCCTGGCCTAAGATACAGTGAGCATAAAACAATACTCACCCCACTTCTCCTTCTGACTCTCACAATAGTACCCTCTATACCCCCAAGATCAGCATCCAATCTCTCACCCCTTATACCATCCCTCAGGCATATCGCCGTCCCCCCCTCCTCTCCTACCAGTCCTATTCTGTCTAAAAACCTTATAACCACCCAATTCAAACAAATGCCTATCAGACAACTTATGCTCAGCAATCAACAAAACATCAGGACGATGTTCCCAACAAAGATCTTAAGAAAATGCCTCCTACTCCTGGCCACCATCGAATTCACATTGACGAAAATACACCTAAAACCGTCCATCATCACCAAAGCTAAGCAGAAAACCCATCATCGCCCTCTTCTTATCGTCATCACTAGCCAGCCTACGATATTCCCCTCTAAAGGCCTCAATCCTGCGCACACATGGCAGAAAGCCCTGGCCAAACAACCTCTTACACTCCGCATCGAACCCTCCCATGAGTGACTCAGACCTAGCCATCTCCTGTCTGCCTGCAGCCCCACCAGCCACAACCGAAGCTTTGGCCGCATTCGCAAAGGTCATTCCTCTCGTACCCGCACTCGAAGCATTCATCTTAACCGCAGCATCATTACGGGCATGCCCACCATTCCTATCAGCCTCTCTCCTTTCCTGATATCTACGTAATATCTCTATCCTCTTGGGGCAACTATGGTCACTAGCAACGTGTCCCTCAACATCACAATTAGCACACCTAACAGGACGCCCTACCTTCCGCACTATCCCACCCGTATCCGGATCCGTCGTAACGTTCTCTTCTACATTATCATCCCTACATGGCACTTCACATCCCCCGGGCCCATGGGACTGCCCACACTTCACACAACGATAGTCCAAGCGACAGTTCGGTGATGTGTGTCCAAACCTTTGACAATTCCAGCACTGAACAATCCCCTCCTTCTTGAAATTAGAAATCACCACCTTACAATTTAAAATGTACTGTAGTCTACAGAACGCCTTAATATCAGAAACTGCATTAAGCTGTACTATCCATCTATCTCCTCTAAGTCTTACTATTTTCTCCACCTTAATGTCCATCCCCTTGCTATCCAAGAAAACTCGCAAGTCCTCTACCTCATATGTACCAGATAGCCCAGCTACAAACATGGTAAATGGTCTTCTTTCCTTCGGTGTGTATGTAACATACTTATATTTCCTCTCATCAAACATCCTACGAACCTTATCATAATCCTCTAGGGACACCGTCTGTAGACTTAAGACATTCTTATTATTAATTTTCACAACAAAAAGGGCGTGCCCCAACAATGTTCTCAATATCATATTAAGCTCCCTAACATTAGCATTATAAACTTTTATAATAGGTGGGCTGACCTTACCATTCCTTCTTCTCTCAGGCATCGTCTCATTCCTCTCTGGCTCATTGGTAGCCCCGCTCATCTTCTGACCAGCCAAAACATTGTGCTTCATCTTGGGTGTCTCTTGATTTGGAATCTCCTTATAGCCCTTCGGCACTGCCCCTTTGCTAGTTACTTTTGCTGATGTTGTCTCATCATTTCCAAACGCAGTGCCAAGGTTTCCGGCTACCTTGACCGACTTGAGACTGCTACTACCCACAGAAATATCGTCTGTCTCCATCTCTTGTAGTTGTAGATTTGTAATGGCTTCCTTTATTGTTGGTTTTGCCAACGTCAAGTGGCTAGTGACAGGTGCCAAAAATGCGCCGCCCTTTGTGCTTGTCTGCAATGATGCTGCACACAACTCATCTAACTTCATCCGTAGTTCCTTTATTGTTTTTTGATACTCATCCACTTTGCTCTGGAGCTGCATTATTTTATACGCAGCGTCGCCTTCAGCTTCACTGCCGCTGCTTGTCTTCTTCTTCTTTCTTTTCTTTTTGGTCTTTGCCTCGACATATTGATTGCTGTCAGTCGAATATTGCTCGAAGTTTACACTATCATCGTTAGTCTTAGCACAATCACTTCCATTATTTCGGTTTGTAGGGGCACTTGCCTTACGCTGTACAACAGTCTCCTTCTTATCTATAGCATCAGCCATAGCTAAAACACCAAATCTGTTCTCACAAGAGTTCATATTCAAATTAAAAACGAGTTCATTACAACCATCATTCAATTTTTCAAAATCAAGCAAATTGCTGCCTTTTATTTGTATATTATGCCCCAGAGGGACATTCACATTTCGCTGGTCTAGCTGTCGATTTTGTGCCAGCACTGGCGACTACTATCACTTCTCAAATTTTAGGATACCAAATTTGGCAAAATAATGTCTTTGCGCAGCCCTGATGACTACTACCACTTCTCACGAACTGCACCTAAGGTGTCAAAAAGTCACTTCTACCGAGATTAAAATCTGTTATCAAACTTTGAAGATCACTTTCACTGTTGGCTCACGATGTTTGCACTTCAAGCACCAATCACTGAATCATAATACTTACCATGCTGCGATACCTCATATTTATACAAAATCCACTCTGAATTTACTACATACACATACGCTTCGATCTATCTTCGGGGTTGTTCGTATACACTTCGTGTGTACAGATACAAATGTTGAAGCATATACGCAGCACACACCCTTATTGGAAACTGTAGCCCGCCAAATTTTTTCTATAAATATCGGGAATCGCTCCGTAAGGCAACTGGATTCAGTGTTTGGTGCTCGAAGCGTAAACATCAAGAGCGGATAACTGATAACTGAAAGTGGAAGTGGCAACAAATTTTAATCTCGAGGATAGTTCGAACAAATTTTAATCTCAAACTGAAACGAAATTGAAATTTCTTAAGTGCCTTAAGTGAGAAGAAATAGTAGGCACCAGTGCTGCGCAAAGGACAATAATTTGCATTTTGGTGCCTTTAAAACTTGAGAAGCAAGAGTAGGCATCAGTGCTGGAATTTTTACAAAAACTATCAGATGACGTCCCTTTCGATTTTGAAAATCGCATAGGAGGCGGTCAAAACACGAAGATGGAGAAGTTAAGCGAAGTAGTGGCTAATGCCTCAAATATTATTGCTGGCAACGAAATAGCACGCAAATCTGAGAAGAGAAAATCCACTGAAAAGGATTATCATTATAATAACATAAGATATGAAGCAAAAATAAGAGAACAAAATAAACAAATCGAGGTTCTTAATACGAATCTCAAGATGACCACGGAGAAGTTTGTGGAAGCAGATGCAAAAAGATTCCACGCGGAAAAGCGAGTAGATGATCTGGAAGCTAAGTTAAACAGCCTCATGAAAGACCTAGCGGGCAAGGAAGTCCGTGTTAATCTACAACTGCCGAGAGAGTGGGCAACAGCAGATTCATATCAGCCCAATACTACTAAGAAGGATGACTGGATTGTTGATTCTAATTTAATTAATGGTGATGTGTCAGTGGGAAGCCGTAGCACTGATATACCGGAGAATAGCCAAGTAACTCCGATGGAGGAAGAAGCTGCTACTGCCGTGCAGCGGGACAATGAAGAAGCTGTGAATGCCGAACAGCAAATGGATGGTGAAGCTGGTTTCATCAAGGTGCCGTCTAGAAGAAGTACTGGAGCAATTCCGAAACAGACAGCAAAGAAGTCCACGAAGGATCATAATATGAATGCGAAGAGTAACGAGGATAAAGGTAAGGCCAGTCCACCTATGATAAAAATATACAATGTTAATATTAAGTACTTCACGAAGGAGATTACAGGGCTGTTAGGTCACAGCATATTCACACTTAATATTGTAAATAGGAACATGATAGGTTTGATGGTAGGGACGGTTCAAGACCATACCATGGTCAAACAATACCTTGAGAGGGAGAAGATCTCATTTTTTACGTTTACGCCTAAGATTTTAAGGCCATATTCGCTTGTAGTGAGAGGGCTCTCAGACACGTATGACGTGGATGACCTCAAGGAGTTCATTGAGGAGAGAAAACTGAATCTGAAGGTAGTCAACATTATTAAGGCATTTAATGACAGGTGGATAGTGCAGCTGGAGAGGGAGTCTGACATCGGCGCATTTAGGAAACTACGATACCTCCTTAACTGTAGGGTCTCGATAGGTAGGTACAGGAAGAAGGGCATAACACAATGCAGAAATTGCCAGAGATTCGGGCATGCATCTACCAATTGCAGTATGCCATACCGCTGCGTTAAATGCGGAGGCGACCATGGCCCAGGAAAATGTGCAGTTCCCAATAAGGAACAGGAGAAAGAGGTGCTGAAGACAGATCCTAAGACAGGCCAAGTTGTGAAGACAGTGGAGCACCCAGTAAGGTGTGTGAACTGTGGGAACGAGGGCCACGTGGCAAGTTCGAAGCAGTGCCCGGTCCGACGGAGGATATTGGAAGGAAGAACCGGAAATCGAAAGGTCGTTGTTAATATGGCGCCACATGCTGGTGTGGCACCTACGACTGTTGAGATCCCTTTATCGCGAAATACCGCCTCATCAGTCGGTGCGACAAAGGCTATACCGAAGAATAATAGTACTGTTTCCTATGCGGGCGCAGTAAGGAACAGGTCGACGGACGGTGGTGCATCCCCAGCGACTGCTACGGATATTACAGGAACCGTGACACACACCATGAGGTTCTTCGATGGAGAATGTGAGAGACTTCTAGGCGGGGACTTCCTCACTATATTTAACAAGGTTGGCGGTTATCTTGCTGACTACAGGAGATTGAAGACCGATGAAGAGAGGACACGCGCCATGGTAGGGCTTATGGCGACTCTAGTGATGGACAGATAATGACCTATAAGTGCATCTTTATTAATGCGAACTCGCTGGTGTCCAGATGTAAGAGACACTATATGCAGATGTTTTTAGATCGTCATAAGCCCGATGTGTTGCTGGTGGCGGAACATAAATTGACTAGTAGGAATAGGATATGTTTTAAAGGATATAGATCCTTTATAGGAAATAGGACAGGCGGAGGCGGTGGTGGCACCGCTATTTTTATGAGGGAGGGAATAAGAGGTGAGAGGATATCGACGGACCTAGGCAGGATAGAAAATACTGTAGTCAGGGTGAGTACAGTCAATGGAAGAGGATTTATTATAGCGTCTCTATACCTGAGACCACTGGATACACTGAGGATGGCAGAATTGGAGGCCTTGAAGGGTCTTATAGGTGCAGACGAGGCGATCATAGGGGCAGACCTGAATGCCAGACATGTGCAATGGGGAGATCATACAGATAATGGCAGTGGCAGGACATTGGCGAGGTGGTTGGAGCGCGAAACCATACTAGTACTGAGAAGAACGGCGGGACCGACAAGAATTGCCGCGCAATCCCGCTCATATATAGATTTCTTCTTGACGACAGTCGGGATAGTGAGGACAGAGATCGAAAGGAGCGAAGGCGGCCTTCGGACGCTGGATTTCGAGTCAGATCATATGGCTGTTCAGCTCGATGCTGAGATGGAGACGCTGGCCACGAGGACACCTACAGAGATGTATGACTATACCACAATTAGAACGCAGGCATTCAATGCCAGGCTTGCTGCTGAACTGGCGACATGTGCGTTGCCGGATGATCGCAACGTAAACACGGAGGAGATAGATGTCGCTGTGGAGGGTGTAACAGTGGCCTTCAAATCTGCAATGGAGGAAAGTATCCGGAAGTTTAAGCCCAGGAATGGTTTAATGCGAGAGTTACCCGGTGACATCTTGAATCTTATTTCGCAGAAGAAGACCTTGAGGAGAAGGATGCATAGACTGGTAGATGTACAGGAGGCAATGACCATAAGGGCAGTGGTCAGAAATTTAGACACTATAATAAGAGAGAGAATAAAATTATTTGAGGATGACCTCTTTGTAAGACAACTGAACGGGATAAAACCAGACAACAATATGTATCGGAAAATACATGCTTTCACTGGCTCCCGAAGGAGGAAGGAGATCGGGCAACTGGTTGACGATACTGGAAGGACGATTTTAGCTGACATGGAGAAAGCCGAGACACTTGCGGAAACATTTTCAAGGATACAAGGAAATTCAGGATTACGAGACGATGATGGCGTTACAAGAGAGGAGATTTACCGCCCAATGACGACATTTGGAGATTCCCACCTTGCGAACGGAAATATGCTACCTGGGGCCAGCCCTTTGCCGATGAGACTGGTGAAACCAGGGGACATAGGAGCGGTACTTAGACGCCTGAATAATAAGAAGAGCTCGGGAGAAGATGAGATTCCCAACTATGTCCTGAGAAGGGCTGGCGAAAGGTCATGGAGACACCTTGCAACGCTATTTAATCACTGTCTAAATCTGGGTTATTTCCCAGAGAAATGGAAGAGGTCCAGGGTGATACCGATATTGAAACCGGGGAAAGATCCCACTCGTCCCGAAGGATATCGACCAATATCCTTACTTTCCAATCTGGGTAAGATGTTTGAGATATTCGTTCTGGAGAGAATAAACGAGCATATAGAGGATAAAGAAATACTGTCTCATGCGCAGTTTGGATTTAGGAGAGGTTTATCCACCGGTCATGCACTCATGTCTCTGGTGGACAAGATAAGCAGAGGACTCAACAGGAAGAGGGCCACAGTAGCTGTCAGCCTGGATTTCGAGAAGGCCTTCGACACTGTGTGGCAAGAAGGAATACTGCAGAAGATGGAAGGTACCCATGGATTTAATCCATGTCTATCCAGGCTGACACGCGATTACCTGAGGAGTAGAAGCTTCACTGTTGAAATTGGAGAAACCAGATCTGCTGACAGAGACGTTAAGGCAGGAGTGCCACAGGGTTCGGTGCTCGGCCCTGTCTTATATAACCTATATCTGGCAGACTTGCCAAGGCCGGAGAGCGATGAGACAGTAATAATATATGCCGATGATATAATCGTGGCTGCAACAAATGCCAGGGCGAAGACAGCCGAGAAGAATCTTACGAGATACCTGGAGAGACTGGGAGAATATTTCACGCAATGGAGGCTGCGACTGAATGTTCCAAAATGCCAGGCGATCATTTTCAAAGGGAAAAGGGGCAGTGTATATAGGAATGCCCGTTCATATGTTCCAAGGATAACAATCAATGGAGAGACCATAGGCAGTACCAGCACGATTAAGTACTTGGGTATCATGTTTCAGGAGGACATGTCCTTCATAAAACATGTGGACTACGTACTTAGAAAGGGATGGGCTGCCTTGGCCAACTTCAGAGGTCTGTTGTCGAAGAGAGGAGGGCTGAGCAGAAAGGTGAAGACTGCCTTATATAGACAGGTGATAAGACCCACGATGACGTACGGATTCCCGGCATGGTATACCATCAGTTCCCATCAGATGGAGCGAATCAGAGTCCTCGAGAGGAAGATGCTGGCTTACTGCCTCGAGATTAAGGGAAGGCTGGACATCACCGGCTCCTATAAGAGACCTTCATGTAGGGAGATCTACCGGGAGGGAGGATTGCCGCGCATTGACGTATTCATGTTCGGTTCTGCAGTTAGCCACCTGTCGAAATGCCAGGGCCATGTGAATGACTTGGTCAGAAATTGCGAGTTGGCAGCGGAAGAGCTGCAGAATATCCTTGATAATAGAGGTCATCTCACGCCTATGTGTATGCTGGGATTGATTGAAAAGGGTCTAGCATTTGACCGGGAGGATAGATTACTCTTTTATCACCGAAGATACGGCGAATATGGCCTTGATAACATGGTGTACAACACTGCACAGTGAGATAGCGGGGAAAGCATATTTTCTTTATTATTTTTATTTTTATTATTTATTATTTTTATTATTTTGTTTCATTCATGATTTTGTAAATAGTTTATATTTCTGTTTGTTTACATGCGATGGATTGTTTGTTTTCTTTTTTCTGTTTTGTTTGGCGTTATTTGTAAATAGTAGACATATATTAGTTTTAAGTAGTATGTAGGTAGAAGGGAGGAAGATGAGTTGGAGATCTCGGTTTTTTTTATTCCATTTTTCCGAGGCATATGAAGATGATGAGTAGGGCTTATTGCTAAATATTTGTTAAAAACTGAACGGACTGGCCTTTGCCAAAGTATACTAGTAAATAGAATAATACATCTCTAGATAGACATAAGTGCTTAGAGGATAAGGGATATATATATATATATAAATATATATAGACAATAGATTTAAGTGTGATTTACATACATTGTAATAATGAATTATATGGAAAATAAAAGACAAGTATACGTAAGGCAACTATTACAGTATTAACAGTGTTTGTGTGCATATCGTGAAGTGAACTAAAAACCTCTAGTGAAAAATGGCTCGTACTAAGCAAACTGCCCGTAAATCTACTGGTGGCAAAGCCCCTCGTAAGCAATTGGCTACCAAAGCTGCTCGTAAGAGCGCACCAGCCACCGGTGGTGTTAAGAAGCCACATCGTTTCCGCCCTGGTACCGTTGCTTTGCGTGAAATCCGTCGCTACCAGAAGAGTACTGAGTTGTTGATCCGCAAATTGCCTTTCCAACGTTTGGTTCGTGAAATTGCCCAAGATTTCAAGACTGACTTGCGTTTCCAGAGCTCTGCTGTCATGGCCTTGCAAGAAGCTAGCGAAGCCTACTTGGTCGGTCTCTTCGAAGATACCAACTTGTGTGCCATCCATGCCAAGCGTGTCACCATCATGCCCAAGGATATCCAATTGGCCAGACGTATTCGTGGAGAACGTGCTTAAATTATTGACATTTTAAAAGCCAACTTTTTTTACAAAAACAATCGGTCCTTTTCAGGACCACAATATTTTTATAAAAAAGAGAAAAAAATTTATTCAAAACTTACCTTTTTATTAAAATAAATAAATATAGTCTTTTTTGGGGATGGAAAAATACACTATTTTTATTAAAAAAAAATTTTTCTTTTCTATGCGTTTTACTTTTGGTAATATTGGGTTTCAAAACATGGAGCGAAATCAAAAACTTTTTTAAAAAAAAAATTATTTAATTTACTTTTTATGTGGAATTGAAATTTTTTATTTTCTATTAGCAACAGTATATTTGCTGTTATTCTTTTTGCAAAATTTGATTTTTCGTAGTAGCTACATAACAAGAATGAATGAAGATAAAAACAGGCAGGCCAATACATTCGAGAGAATTTTAACTTTAAATAGATAATTTAGATACATTGAATATAAATTTTTTCTGTATTTTTTATTATTTTTAAACAAATGATATTTTTTGCTATTCTAAAAACTGTTTTAAAAAGAATAAAATAGTATTTTAATATTTTAAATTATTAAAGGGAAATAGATTTCGTTCGGTATGCAACTGTTCTACATTTGCTTGCTTAGACAAGGGCATTTTTCAATTTGTGTTTAATTTCCAAAAAAAAAAAATATATTTTTTTTTAAATTTGTAATTGCAACAATACATTGTTTAGAATTTACATTTTTAAATTTTTTATTTAGTTTCAAGTCCACTTTATATAGAAAAAAATATTTTATAATAAATGCAATAGAGCTCACCGCACATTTTGCATAGCCAACGACGTTGGTATAACATAGCATCGTAATATTTTAGACTTTTCGTAACAAACGTACACTTTTTACAAATTATGTAACATTTTAATAGAAATCTATCATTTCTATAATATTTTATGATAAAATTTTCCTAAAACATTTTTACATTAGAGCTTTCAAATTAATTTGCAGAAAAACTTTTATTCATGGAAAATACGCCAATATGGTGAATTCAACTGTCATAGACTACATAATAAAATCGATTATTTCACTATGAAAATCATCCAAATTTTCACTTTTTTTTACACTTCTTTCAAGAAAACATATCAAGATTCCATACTAAATTTTTATAAAAACCAATTTTCAATAAAAATTGGAAAATTTTTATAATTTAGTTAGAATTTTATCATAACATTTTTATAAACTTTCAACTCAAACCCTTATAACTCGGTAACGCTTAAAGATAATTAACTCGGATTTTCTTTAATGATTAGCTGGATATCTCTACTAGAAGAATTGTATAAAAAATAAAAAGAAATTGTTACTATCTCATCGTAAAATGAATAATTCTGTGAAAACTTTTGTAAAAATTTTTATTCGCTTCCACACAACGTTTCGCAAAATTTCGTAGTTGACTACTATGTACTTCTCATAATTTCGATGTACCCAGCCATCACTAGTCTAAAGGTTGAAACCATATTTTCAACCAATCAGCGTACACCAGTAGTGAGTGTATATTTACAAAGTGTTAAAGTGTGTTTAAAAAGAAAAATGTAAGTGAAATCATGTCTGACGCCGCCGTTGTTGAAGCCACCGCATCTCCAGTCGCCGCTGTTGAGAAAAAGGCACCTAAGAAAGCCGCTGCCAAGGCAAAGAAACCCTCTGCTGCCCCAAGCCATCCACCAACCCAACAAATGGTCGATGCTGCCATCAAAACATTGAAAGAACGTGGTGGTTCCTCATTGCCTGCCATCAAGAAATACTTGGCCAGCACATACAAAGTTGATGCTGTAAAATTGGCCCCATTCATCAAGAAGTACTTGAAGAGCGCTGTTGCTAGTGGAAAATTGATCCAAACTAAAGGTAAGGGTGCCTCCGGTTCATTCAAATTGTCCCCATCTGCCTCGAAGGAACCTAAAGCAAAGAGCGCTGAAAAGAAGAAGAAGGTCCCAGCCGGTGATAAGAAAAAGAAGGCAGCAGCACCCAAAAAGGCAGCCGGTGAAAAGAAAGCCGCTGCAAAGAAGCCTTCCGCTGCTAAAAAGACCGCCGAGAAGAAGAAGACCGAAAAGGCCAAGGCTAAAACTGCCAAAAAGACAGGTACAGTTAAAGCTAAACCCGCAAAAACAGCCGCCAAAGCATCAGCCACTAAACCAAAGGCACCCAAGGCAAAAACCACCGCTGCCAAGCCCAAAAAGGCTGCCGCAGCAAAGAAGCCAGCTGCCAAGAAGACCGCCGCTAAGAAGTAATTTTTCCATGCAAAATTACTTATCATGTCAAAATGATTATTTTCGATATTCGAAAGCAGTATATCTAACAGCCCTTTTCAGGGCTACAAAAAAATTTTTAAAAAGAGACCAAATTTAACTCAAACAATTTTTTAATTACCTAATAAATACTATGTTAATTTTAAGGGAAAAGCTAATCACAGCCCTTTTCGTAGCTGTAAAACATCTGTTGAAATCTTTTAATACCATTGTTACCTAATATGGGAATACATTACCCTTTAAGGAAATTTAAGTAATCACATGTTAAATGGGATTTTTTCCGCAACTGGATTAACTGTTTCACTTAGGGTCATAAACCAAAGCAATTACTAAGAATTATGAAAATCACTTAATGTTGAAGAAAATCTCATTTAGCATACCTAACCAATAAGAGAGTGGCGTACAATATTCCCTTCAAAAATCGCACTTAGCATACCTATTTCATTCTTTACGAGCATACCTACCCATAGATCTCGCGTACAAACGCATAAGTCCACATATACATCTCTACACCATTTCACGCTAACATACTAGTATACATCCCTAAAAAATTTAGTATCAACACACACGCTCACATATACTCGAACATCAATACAACGTTGCATACCGAGTGTTTGAGCATAAGAGCAATATGTGTTGATCATATTACTGTAGATGTAGATGGTGCTAAGCAAGGAGGGCAATATTAGAGTATGGGTAGTATACATATTTTATTTTAAAAAAGTAATAAGGGCAATGTGAGGGTGAGTGGTAGATATATTATTTCTTTAAATTTGTAAATATAAATTAATTTTAGTTGAATAACGAATTAGGTCTCTTTTTTAATTTATTTTGTGGCCCTGAAAAGGGCCTTTGATGTTGTAGGGAAAATATTGTACGACGAAATAAGTATGCCATTTACTTGGAGCTGGTGTACTTAGTAACGGCTTTGGTACCTTCACTGACAGCGTGCTTAGCCAACTCACCGGGCAATAATAGACGGACGGCAGTTTGGATTTCCCGACTGGTGATGGTGGAACGCTTGTTGTAGTGAGCCAAACGGGAGGCTTCGGCGGCGATACGTTCAAAGATATCGTTGACGAAACTGTTCATGATGCTCATGGCCTTTGAGGAGATACCAGTATCGGGATGGACTTGCTTCAACACTTTGTAAATGTAGATAGCATAACTCTCCTTACGCTTGGTGCGTCTCTTGGTCTTGTCACCCTTAGTGATGTTCTTTTGGGCTTTGCCGGCCTTCTTTGCTGCTTTACCACTGGCTTTTGGAGGCATTTTCACTTGGTTTTTTTTTTAAGTCACACAAACACTTTTAACACTGTTCACGATTTTGTGTGTTTGATGGCTTACTCGGAATATTTAAACCATTTCATGCACAAGATATTCAGGTAGACGAAAACAGTCGCTATGTTTACGAAAACAACCCTCTAAAATTAGCTACACGTTGGATCCGAAAGTATAAATACTGCAGTTCATGCTGCGAACTAATACGAATCATTAGATCGAAGAACAGATATCAATTCTGTGTTTGGTGCTCGAAGTGACAACAACGAAAGCGGAAAGTGAGAAAAAAAAAAAAAAAAGTGTTTGATAACATATCCAATCTCAATTTTAAGTGACTTTACGTGTCTATAAGTACTAACTTTGAGAATTAATAGTAGTCGCAAGTGTTGCGCAAATAGACTTTTGAAAGACTTTTGGTATATCGAATTTTGAGAAGCGGGAGTAGTCGCCAGTGCTGGCACACTCAAGTCAGCGAAATACGCATGTCCCTCTGGGACGTGAGAATCGAATAGAAGGCGAGAATACGCATAAATTTCTGCAATTGAATTATGATTTACCCACTGGTGGAATGAGTTCGACTGGTGACAACAATAGATTTGGCGTTTTGGCAATGGCTGAACCGAACGAAGACAATGTAAATATGGGGCGTCATAAGACGGGCGCCCATGTTAGACCAGAAACTAAGGATGATTGGTCTGTAGCTATTGGTGGAAAGGTTAATTTGGATCAATATTCGACTGATGGAAGCCAACTTACTGAGGCAAAAACGAAGAAAAAGAGGAAGAAAAAGAAAACTAGCAGTGGCAGTGAAGATGAGGGTGATGCTGCATATCAAATCCTCAGGCTTCAGCTCACCGTCGATGATTGTTATAAAACAATTAAAAACCTAGAACAGCAAATTGCCGTATTAAGGGCAGCAGCATCGAAAGAAAGCAATAGTTTCGTCACAACAGACACCAACCAACTACCATCAACTGGAACCTCGACTATTAACGTTAATACCGGTCAGGTCCAACAAATGGAGACTGAAGAAATGCCAGGTTTAAGTCTCAAGTCGGTCAAGGTAGCTGCAAACCTTGACACAGCGTTGAATGCGTGCATGAAAACAGCAGCAACAGGTGCCGGCACAGGAACAGTACCCAAGGGGTCCACCGGCAGTTCGACTGGAGCCATTCCAAAATTGATGCAGAAAGTTGCTACAGGCGCTCAACCGAGCATACGCAATCCTACAAACGGAGCAGCTGGAAGAAACCCTCGGGGCAGCATGCAGAATAAGGTCAAAGGTAAGTCCAGCCCACCAGTTATTAAGATATATGGGAGCAATCCGAAGGAATTGACTGACAGATTGTCTAGGCACCTGGGTCATGGTTTGTTTGGTCTTAGACTGATTAATAGGAATGTGGTAGGTCTCCAGCTGTCTAAGGTGGAGGATCATGAGAGAACTTTGGTTTTGTTAAAGGATATGAATTTGAATTATTATACTTACACTCCAAAAGAGTCCAAACCCAGTACACATCTGATACGTGGGCTATCGGAAACATACGAGGAGGATGATTTGAAGGCTATTCTCGAGAGTCTTGACATTGAACTGGACTTAAAGAGAATAATTAAACTAGCGGGAGGCAGATGGATCGTCCAACTAGGAAATGACTCGGACATCAGGGCCTTTATGGGTATACGCTATATTCTTCACTGACGCGTTGAGATCAAGAAGAATAAGATGAAGGGTCTCACCCAATGCCGTAATTGCCAACGATATGGACATGTATCCTCGAACTGTCAGATGACGTACCGGTGTGTGAAGTGTGGTGGCTCGCATGGACCAGAGAAATGCCAAATCCCCGATAGAGAGAACAACACCGAAGAGGTGATAACAGCGGATCCGACGACTGGGCAGATAGTGCGCGCTATTGGAGTTCCCGTATATTGCATTAACTGCAAGATCAATGGACATGTGGCGAGTGCCAAAGACTGCCCGAGACGACTGGAGATTCTTCAGAAGAGATCAAGACGTACGATTGCACCACCTATCGCGGTTTCAGTGAATAGGACAAATCCGCATTCGGTCACGGATGGTAGGACATTTGCGGAGGCTATAAGGGGAACCCGGGCGAATGGGCCTGGAATGACTCAACAAGGAGGATCAGGAGTCAATCGGGCCGTGGACATGTTTGATGAGGAATGCAGACGGCTTCTAGGCGGAAACCTTATAACTTGTCTGAATAAGATCGGCAGCTATGCTGAGACCTACCGGAGGCTGCAGACGGATGAAGAGAGGACCCGTGCGCTGTACGGGCTTTTGTTGTCTATGAAGCTTGATGTCTAGATATAAGTGTATATTCATAAATGTGAATTCCATAGTGTCCTTGCACAGAAGACACTACTTGAAGATTTTCGTGGATACACATAGACCGGATGTTCTGATGGTGGCGGAACATGGGATGAGGAGATGTAATCGGCTGGAACTAAGAGGTTATAGGTGCTACAGGACGGACAAGTCTGATAGGAAAAGAGGGACGGCGATATTTATAAAGGAAAATATAAGGTCTGAGTGCTGTGTTGCGGACCTAGGTGAGCTAGAGGGGACTATCGTTAAGGTATGGACAGATGGTGGATTCGTCTACTTCGCATCTTTATATTGTGCACCGCATGTTGCCCTGGGGACTGGAGATCTCGATAGGCTGCTAGACATTATAGGACCGAGTGAGGCGGTGCTAGCAGGGGACCTGAATGCCAAACACACGGATTGGGGTGGCAATGACATCAATCGAAGCGGTAGGACACTTAAGGAGTGGATGAGGTTAAGTCCCACGATTAAGATCTGGCCAACGGCGGAACCTACAAGGTGTAGCGCGACCTGTGAGTCATATATTGACATTTTTATGACTACAAGCGGACTTAGACCAGCTGGGGCAACCCTTTTGGCAACCTTAGACTACGATTCAGATCACGAGGCAGTATTGATGAACGTGGAACTGGACAGATTGCAGACCCTCCCTCCAATAGAGGCTTTTGATTATAGGTCTGTCAAGATCAGGAGACTTAATAGCGTTCTGGCACAGGGACTAGATAGATACAGACTTCCTGTAAATAGGAATTGCACTATAGAGGAGGTGGATGGCGCAATTGCCGGGATGAATTCAGCCTTTGAGGAGGCCATGAGCCAGTCGATCAAGCGATTCAGACCTTGCCGAGGAGTAATGAGGGACCTTCCAGAGGATATACTGGAGTTGATCAGACAGAAGAAGTCTCTCAGGAGAAGACGACACCGGCTGCTTGACCGTCAGGAGGCTAATACCCTGGGAGCGATTATTCGGAACTTAGGCAATATAATTGCTCAAAGAATTGCCATTTTTGAAGAGGAGGCCAAACTGGAGATATTAGGAGCCATCAGGCCAGGTTGTAATATGTTTCAGAAGCTGAAGGGACTTTGTGCGGCCAAGAGAAGGACAAAGATTGGAGATCTCATGGGGCCGAACGGCGAACTACAGATCTCGGAGGAGTCCAAGGCGGAGACTTTGGCCGATAAGCTCTCGGAGATTCAGCAGCGTGCAGGGTCCACCGATGATGAGGAGGGATTCATAGACTTGACGTCACATACACCTATAGTCGAGTTCAGCGAGGAAATCAGAGCTGATGGCTCCCTGGGAGTCCCAAGGCAATTGAAACTACTAAAGACGAATGAGGTAGGTTCTATAATCAGACGGCTGAACAACAAGAAAAGCTCGGGCACTGATGGTATTCCGAACTTCATTCTGAGGAAGGTGGACGCGGCAACCTGGGAGTTCCTGACCATCCTTTTCAACCATTGTCTTAACCTGGGATATTTCCCAGGGTTATGGAAGAAATCAAAGGTTGTCCCAGTCCTTAAACCGGGTAAGGATCCGACAGCTGCTGCCAGTTACAGGCCCATATCGTTGCTGTCCAACGTATCGAAACTGCTCGAGAATGTGATTCTGGAGAGGTTGAATGACCATATAGAGGATAATGCCATCCTTAAGGACGCGCAATTTGGTTTTAGAAGAGCGACTTCGACTACACATGCCCTCCTGTCCCTCGCGAGCAAGGTCACGGATGGTTTTAATGCCCGTTGTGCGACTATAGCAGTAGGATTGGACTTTGAGAAAGCGTTCGATACGGTATGGCAGGAGGGTATTGTTAGGAAAATGAGACATTCCTACGGCTTCGTTGAACATCTTTGCGTAATGATTTCCAGCTATCTCAAGAGGAGATCTTTTTCGGTGTTTATTGGGCAGGCGACATCGAGGGATAGGGCGATTGTGGCTGGAGTCCCTCAGGGTTCGGTACTGGGACCGGTATTGTATAATTTGTACCTGGCAGATATTCCGGAGCCTGAGACAGGGGAAACTCTGGTCATATATGCGGATGATATATTAGTGACATCCTGCCATCCCAGGGCGAAGATGGCCGCCAGGAATTTGTCACTGTACCTTGGGAAACTGGAAGTGTATTTCAGGGAATGGAGGCTTAGGCTTAATATTGAGAAATGCTCTTCGATCGTTTTTAGAGGGAAGAGGAAGAATCTTTACAAGAATGCTCGTGGCTATGTCCCTGAGATAAGAATGAACGGTCAGCTCATAAGGAACGAGAAGACAATGAAATACCTCGGAGTGGTCTTTCAGGAGGAATTTACTTTCACTCGCCACATAGACTACACATTGGAGAAGGCAAGGGCTGCTTTTCATGCATATGGGTCCCTCTTTAGAGGAAGAAGGGGATTGAGCAGCCGGGTGAAGCTCATAATGTATAAGCAGGTTGTTAGACCGGTCCTTTCGTACGCACATCCTGTATGGGCGTTTATATCATCGGCGCAAATGGAACGTGTGAGGCGTTTTGAGCGCCATATGCTGCGATACGCCCTCGATATGAGATGGTATATGAGGGCGAGCGGGGAAATGAGGATGCCTTCGAATCGTCGGGTTTATAGAGAAGGCGGCATGCCCAGAATTGATGCCTTCATGGTTGGATCATCTATCTGCCACCTACAGCGCTATCCAACTCACCCGAACGGACATGTCCGAGAGTTATTTCCCACTGGGGAAAGATTTGAACGATTAAAGGTTGATGGGAAAGCCCTTCCCCCCACATGTCTTCCTCTTATGGCCGATAGCGGCATGTTATATGATGGTGATGGTAAACTTTTGTTTTACCACAGAAGGTTTGGGAGTCTTGACATTGGAGATACGGTCTACGCCACCGATCAGTAGACAGGGACTTGTAAATAGTTGTACATAGTATGCTCTGGGTTATTATTGTTTTGTTTAGTTTTTGTATATACCTTTTGTGTGAAGTATTTGGTTTGTTTTTACTTTTATTTTGTTTTTGTAAATACCTTTTGTGATTTTTGTTTACTATAGTATTAAGTAGCTTTAGTTTTCATGGACCTAGGTTTTGTCCCTTTCCTGGGTTTTGGAATATTGAGTTAGGGTTTTGGAAACCTTCGGATTGAAAGTTGGAAATGGGCTGGACTTCAGTATAAACATTTAAGTTCTTATGGAAGGAATATTCTTAGATAGATATAAGTGCTAAGAGAAATTGTATTAGAAATAAGATAGTTATAAGACACAACTTGTAAAAGAAATTTGAAATAACATGGGAATAAATCAAAACTTGAAAACTTGAAAACTTGCGAACTAATATCATTTGTGTTTCAGTGCTAAGTGAAGTGAATTAAAAAAAAAAAATAACTAAAAATGTCTGGTCGTGGTAAAGGTGGCAAAGTTAAGGGAAAGGCAAAGTCCCGTTCCAACCGTGCTGGTCTTCAATTCCCCGTCGGTCGTATCCATCGTTTGTTGCGCAAAGGCAACTATGCTGAACGTGTTGGTGCCGGAGCTCCAGTTTACTTGGCTGCTGTCATGGAGTATTTGGCCGCTGAAGTTCTTGAATTGGCTGGCAACGCTGCTCGTGACAACAAGAAGACAAGAATTATCCCCCGTCACTTGCAATTGGCTATCCGTAATGACGAAGAATTGAACAAATTGCTGTCCGGTGTCACCATTGCTCAAGGTGGTGTATTGCCAAACATCCAAGCTGTTCTCTTGCCCAAGAAGACCGAAAAGAAGGCTTAAATTATCTACGAGCATCAAAGAAAAAATGTAAATACAGGCCATCGTATAAATCAACAACAATCCGTCCTTTTCAGGACGACAAAAATTTTTTTAAAAGAGAAAAAACTATATCAAACCTTATTTTATCAAGAAAATTTACTTAAAAAATAGTTTTAAATAATAAATAAAATTTTAATTGTAGTTAAATTTAAAAAAAAATATTTTTTGGTCGATTTTTTTTTCAGTGGATTTGGTAATTTGCTAGCAATTTCGTTATTCGAAATTTCCTTAAACAATCCTGTTTTAGGTGTAAATACAAAAAAAATCTGCCATCTATTGTTTATAGGTAAACATTTTCAAATATGTTTACATCTTATCGACTATTGCAGGTCTTTTAATATACATGTCATAATTATCAGTTATCAATTATCATGCATCAACATTTCGCCTTTTTGCATACATTAACATAATAAGAATTTAGTTTTATCGACCCTACTCAAGATTATCGGCATTTAATAGGATCAATGTTACCATTAGGGTACTGTAAAAACTATTTATTTTACATTTGAATATCACATGGTAATCATTGTTCATTTTCTGATGCTGAAAAAAATTGGCATATGTAATAACAAAACATCGAAACGAAGTATCTACGATCGTCCCTCTTCGTACATTTGTGACAAAGTTAGCAGCTCCAAGCAAAGGAAACATTTAATGGTAGTATATGCGTGCATTTTGGTATCTGTGTGTATGTATGCTTTTTAGTGTTGTATACCATCGTTTCATCGTATTGTTCTAATGGCGTCGGTTTTAGTTTCGTCATGTATGTATGTATATTATAGAAGCTACATTTTTGCCGACGGCAAATTGAAAAATGGTAATATTTTTTTTCAAATAAATTTTATGTATTTTTTTTAGTAAAAATTTATAACAAGAAATATCTCTTTTTAAATATGTTTTGTGGTCCTGAAAAGGACCGATTGTTTTAGTTTTTAAAATTTTCTCCAAAATAGCGTCAAGATAATGTTTAACCGCCGAAACCGTACAAAGTGCGGCCTTGTCTCTTCAAAGCGTAGACGACATCCATAGCGGTGACGGTTTTACGCTTAGCGTGTTCAGTGTAGGTGACAGCATCACGAATAACGTTTTCCAAAAACACCTTCAGGACACCACGGGTTTCTTCGTAAATCAATCCAGAGATACGCTTTACACCGCCACGACGAGCCAAACGTCTGATTGCAGGCTTGGTGATACCTTGGATGTTATCACGCAACACTTTACGATGACGTTTAGCGCCACCTTTTCCCAAGCCTTTGCCACCTTTACCACGACCAGTCATTTTTTCACTTTTTAAATTAAATTCACTTCACAAGTTATGCACAAGAACTAATACTTACCATGCAATTCAATTCAATTCAATTCAATTCAATCTTTTATTCCCAAGTCCTTATATAAATTACAATGATAGTTATATCTTATTTCAAAAATTTTTGACACATGGTCCTTCCCTAACATGTTTAACATTTTTCTAGGGATATATGCTTCAATCTATAAACTTAAAACTATGTGGCAAGGCCAGCCCGTTTATACATTCTTCTGTTGACATCATTCGTTGTAAAAGAAAAATTCCCAGGGAAAGGGATGTAAACCCTGAATACTTACCATGCTGCGATACCTCATATTTATACAAAATCCGCTCTGAATTTACTACATACACATACGCTTCGATCTATCTTCGGGGTTGTTCGTATACACTTCGTGTGTACAGATACAAATGTTGAAGCATATACGCAGCACACACCCTTATTGGAAACTGTAGCCCGCCAAATTTTTTCTATAAATATCGGGAATCGCTCCGTAAGGCAACTATTACAGTGTTAACAGTGTTTGTGTGCATATCGTGAAGTGAACTAAAAACCTCTAGTGAAAAATGGCTCGTACTAAGCAAACTGCCCGTAAATCTACTGGTGGCAAAGCCCCTCGTAAGCAATTGGCTACCAAAGCTGCTCGTAAGAGCGCACCAGCCACCGGTGGTGTTAAGAAGCCACATCGTTTCCGCCCTGGTACCGTTGCTTTGCGTGAAATCCGTCGCTACCAGAAGAGTACTGAGTTGTTGATCCGCAAATTGCCTTTCCAACGTTTGGTTCGTGAAATTGCCCAAGATTTCAAGACTGACTTGCGTTTCCAGAGCTCTGCTGTCATGGCCTTGCAAGAAGCTAGCGAAGCCTACTTGGTCGGTCTCTTCGAAGATACCAACTTGTGTGCCATCCATGCCAAGCGTGTCACCATCATGCCCAAGGATATCCAATTGGCCAGACGTATTCGTGGAGAACGTGCTTAAATTATTGACATTTTAAAAGCCAACTTTTTTTTACAAAAACAATCGGTCCTTTTCAGGACCACAATATTTTTATAAAAAAGAGAAAAAAATTTATTCAAAACTTACACCTTTTTATTTTTATTAAAATAAATAAATATAGTCTTTTTTGGGGATGGAAAAATACACTATTTTTATTAAAAAAAAATTTTTCTTTTCTATGCGTTTTACTTTTGGTAATATTGGGTTTCAAAACATGGAGCGAAATCAAAAACTTTTTAAAAAAAAAAATTATTTAATTTACTTTTTATGTGGAATTGAAATTTTTTATTTTCTATTAGCAACAGTATATTTGCTGTTATTCTTTTTGCAAAATTTGATTTTTCGTAGTAGCTACATAACAAGAATGAATGAAGATAAAAACAGGCAGGCCAATACATTCGAGAGAATTTTAACTTTAAATAGATAATTTAGATACATTGAATATAAATTTTTTCTGTATTTTTTATTATTTTTAAACAAATGATATTTTTTGCTATTCTAAAAACTGTTTTAAAAAGAATAAAATAGTATTTTAATATTTTAAATTATTAAAGGGAAATAGATTTCGTTCGGTATGCAACTGTTCTACATTTGCTTGCTTAGACAAGGGCATTTTTCAATTTGTGTTTAATTTCCAAAAAAAAAATATATTTTTTTTTTTAAATTTGTAATTGCAACAATACATTGTTTAGAATTTACATTTTTAAATTTTTTATTTAGTTTCAAGTCCACTTTATATAGAAAAAAATATTTTATAATAAATGCAATAGAGCTCACCGCACATTTTGCATAGCCAACGACGTTGGTATAACATAGCATCGTAATATTTTAGACTTTTCGTAACAAACGTACACTTTTTACAAATTATGTAACATTTTAATAGAAATCTATCATTTCTATAATATTTTATGATAAAATTTTCCTAAAACATTTTTACATTAGAGCTTTCAAATTAATTTGCAGAAAAACTTTTATTCATGGAAAATACGCCAATATGGTGAATTCAACTGTCATAGACTACATAATAAAATCGATTATTTCACTATGAAAATCATCCAAATTTTCACTTTTTTTTACACTTCTTTCAAGAAAACATATCAAGATTCCATACTAAATTTTTATAAAAACCAATTTTCAATAAAAATTGGAAAATTTTTATAATTTAGTTAGAATTTTATCATAACATTTTTATAAACTTTCAACTCAAACCCTTATAACTCGGTAACGCTTAAAGATAATTAACTCGGATTTTCTTTAATGATTAGCTGGATATCTCTACTAGAAGAATTGTATAAAAAATAAAAAGAAATTGTTACTATCTCATCGTAAAATGAATAATTCTGTGAAAACTTTTGTAAAAATTTTTATTCGCTTCCACACAACGTTTCGCAAAATTTCGTAGTTGACTACTATGTACTTCTCATAATTTCGATGTACCCAGCCATCACTAGTCTAAAGGTTGAAACCATATTTTCAACCAATCAGCGTACACCAGTAGTGAGTGTATATTTACAAAGTGTTAAAGTGTGTTTAAAAAGAAAAATATAAGTGAAATCATGTCTGACGCCGCCGTTGTTGAAGCCACCGCATCTCCAGTCGCCGCTGTTGAGAAAAAGGCACCTAAGAAAGCCGCTGCCAAGGCAAAGAAACCCTCTGCTGCCCCAAGCCATCCACCAACCCAACAAATGGTCGATGCTGCCATCAAAACATTGAAAGATCCTGGTGGTTCCTCATTGCCTGCCATCAAGAAATACTTGGCCAGCACATACAAAGTTGATGCTGTAAAATTGGCCCCATTCATCAAGAAGTACTTGAAGAGCGCTGTTGCTAGTGGAAAATTGATCCAAACTAAAGGTAAGGGTGCCTCCGGTTCATTCAAATTGTCCCCATCTGCCTCGAAGGAACCTAAAGCAAAGAGCGCTGAAAAGAAGAAGAAGGTCCCAGCCGGTGATAAGAAAAAGAAGGCAGCAGCACCCAAAAAGGCAGCCGGTGAAAAGAAAGCCGCTGCAAAGAAACCTTCCGCTGCTAAAAAGACCGCCGAGAAGAAGAAGACCGAAAAGGCCAAGGCTAAAACTGCCAAAAAGACAGGTACAGTTAAAGCTAAACCCGCAAAAACAGCCGCCAAAGCATCAGCCACTAAACCAAAGGCACCCAAGGCAAAAACCACCGCTGCCAAGCCCAAAAAGGCTGCCGCAGCAAAGAAGCCAGCTGCCAAGAAGACCGCCGCTAAGAAGTAATTTTTCCATGCAAAATTACTTATCATGTCAAAATGATTATTTTCGATATTCGAAAGCAGTATATCTAACAGCCCTTTTCAGGGCTACAAAAAAATTTTTAAAAAGAGACCAAATTTAACTCAAACAATTTTTTAATTACCTAATAAATACTATGTTAATTTTAAGGGAAAAGCTAATCACAGCCCTTTTCGTAGCTGTAAAACATCTGTTGAAATCTTTTAATACCATTGTTACCTAATATGGGAATACATTACCCTTTAAGGAAATTTAAGTAATCACATGTTAAATGGGATTTTTTCCGCAACTGGATTAACTGTTTCACTTAGGGTCATAAACCAAAGCAATTACTAAGAATTATGAAAATCACTTAATGTTAAAGAAAATCTCATTTAGCATACCTAACCAATAAGAGAGTGGCGTACAATATTCCCTTCAAAAATCGCACTTAGCATACCTATTTCATTCTTTACGAGCATACCTACCCATAGATCTCGCGTACAAACGCATAAGTCCACATATACATCTCTACACCATTTCACGCTAACATACTAGTATACATCCCTAAAAAATTTAGTATCAACACACACGCTCACATATACTCGAACATCAATACAACGTTGCATACCGAGTGTTTGAGCATAAGAGCAATATGTGTTGATCATATTACTGTAGATGTAGATGGTGCTAAGCAAGGAGGGCAATATTAGAGTATGGGTAGTATACATATTTTATTTTAAAAAAGTAATAAGGGCAATGTGAGGGTGAGTGGTAGATATATTATTTCTTTAAATTTGTAAATATAAATTAATTTTAGTTGAATAACGAATTAGGTCTCTTTTTTAATTTATTTTGTGGCCCTGAAAAGGGCCTTTGATGTTGTAGGGAAAATATTGTACGACGAAATAAGTATGCCATTTACTTGGAGCTGGTGTACTTAGTAACGGCTTTGGTACCTTCACTGACAGCGTGCTTAGCCAACTCACCGGGCAATAATAGACGGACGGCAGTTTGGATTTCCCGACTGGTGATGGTGGAACGCTTGTTGTAGTGAGCCAAACGGGAGGCTTCGGCGGCGATACGTTCAAAGATATCGTTGACGAAACTGTTCATGATGCTCATGGCCTTTGAGGAGATACCAGTATCGGGATGGACTTGCTTCAACACTTTGTAAATGTAGATAGCATAACTCTCCTTACGCTTGGTGCGTCTCTTGGTCTTGTCACCCTTAGTGATGTTCTTTTGGGCTTTGCCGGCCTTCTTTGCTGCTTTACCACTGGCTTTTGGAGGCATTTTCACTTGGTTTTTTTTTAAGTCACACAAACACTTTTAACACTGTTCACGATTTTGTGTGTTTGATGGCTTACTCGGAATATTTAAACCATTTCATGCACAAGATATTCAGGTAGACGAAAACAGTCGCTATGTTTACGAAAACAACCCTCTAAAATTAGCTACACGTTGGATCCGAAAGTATAAATACTGCAGTTCATGCTGCGAACTAATATCATTTGTGTTTCAGTGCTAAGTGAAGTGAATTAAAAAAAAAAAATAACTAAAAATGTCTGGTCGTGGTAAAGGTGGCAAAGTTAAGGGAAAGGCAAAGTCCCGTTCCAACCGTGCTGGTCTTCAATTCCCCGTCGGTCGTATCCATCGTTTGTTGCGCAAAGGCAACTATGCTGAACGTGTTGGTGCCGGAGCTCCAGTTTACTTGGCTGCTGTCATGGAGTATTTGGCCGCTGAAGTTCTTGAATTGGCTGGCAACGCTGCTCGTGACAACAAGAAGACAAGAATTATCCCCCGTCACTTGCAATTGGCTATCCGTAATGACGAAGAATTGAACAAATTGCTGTCCGGTGTCACCATTGCTCAAGGTGGTGTATTGCCAAACATCCAAGCTGTTCTCTTGCCCAAGAAGACCGAAAAGAAGGCTTAAATTATCTACGAGCATCAAAGAAAAAATGTAAATACAGGCCATCGTATAAATCAACAACAATCCGTCCTTTTCAGGACGACAAAAATTTTTTTAAAAGAGAAAAAACTATATCAAACCTTATTTTATCAAGAAAATTTACTTAAAAAATAGTTTTAAATAATAAATAAAATTTTAATTGTAGTTAAATTTAAAAAAAAATATTTTTTGGTCGATTTTTTTTTCAGTGGATTTGGTAATTTGCTAGCAATTTCGTTATTCGAAATTTCCTTAAACAATCCTGTTTTAGGTGTAAATACAAAAAAAATCTGCCATCTATTGTTTATAGGTAAACATTTTCAAATATGTTTACATCTTATCGACTATTGCAGGTCTTTTAATATACATGTCATAATTATCAGTTATCAATTATCATGCATCAACATTTCGCCTTTTTGCATACATTAACATAATAAGAATTTAGTTTTATCGACCCTACTCAAGATTATCGGCATTTAATAGGATCAATGTTACCATTAGGGTACTGTAAAAACTATTTATTTTACATTTGAATATCACATGGTAATCATTGTTCATTTTCTGATGCTGAAAAAAATTGGCATATGTAATAACAAAACATCGAAACGAAGTATCTACGATCATCCCTCTTCGTACATTTGTGACAAAGTTAGCAGCTCCAAGCAAAGGAAACATTTAATGGTAGTATATGCGTGCATTTTGGTATCTGTGTGTATGTATGCTTTTTAGTGTTGTATACCATCGTTTCATCGTATTGTTCTAATGGCGTCGGTTTTAGTTTCGTCATGTATGTATGTATATTATAGAAGCTACATTTTTGCCGACGGCAAATTGAAAAATGGTAATATTTTTTTTCAAATAAATTTTATGTATTTTTTTTAGTAAAAATTTATAACAAGAAATATCTCTTTTTAAATATGTTTTGTGGTCCTGAAAAGGACCGATTGTTTTAGTTTTTAAAATTTTCTCCAAAATAGCGTCAAGATAATGTTTAACCGCCGAAACCGTACAAAGTGCGGCCTTGTCTCTTCAAAGCGTAGACGACATCCATAGCGGTGACGGTTTTACGCTTAGCGTGTTCAGTGTAGGTGACAGCATCACGAATAACGTTTTCCAAAAACACCTTCAGGACACCACGGGTTTCTTCGTAAATCAATCCAGAGATACGCTTTACACCGCCACGACGAGCCAAACGTCTGATTGCAGGCTTGGTGATACCTTGGATGTTATCACGCAACACTTTACGATGACGTTTAGCGCCACCTTTTCCCAAGCCTTTGCCACCTTTACCACGACCAGTCATTTTTTCACTTTTTAAATTAAATTCACTTCACAAGTTATGCACAAGAACTAATACTTACCATTTTCAATTCAAATATAACGCTTTATTTCTAAATTCATATTTGCATGTAACAGAGGCGCTTACTGATAAATTCTTAGAACTACTATCTCATTGCTAATGCGATCTTGAGTTCTCTACATTAAATTCAATTGTACTGCGTTCTTAGGCAACAGTTACTACATACATCAAAATGAAAATTAAAATTCAAACAAAAACAAAAAGTTAGACCCAAAAAATAGATTTTTAAAAAAGGCCAAGGCAGCTTTCCAATTAATATATAACTTAATTCTATCAACTAACCTATACTTAAGACTAACTATGTACACTATTTACAATTGTTGCAGTCACCATCCCTACTGCGTAGGATCATAGACCAAGTCCCTTAGACCATAAGAGTCAGCTCTCCGATGATAGAAGAGGAGACGCCCATCAACATATAAATGCCCTGCCTCTTTGAGTGCGGGCAGAGCAGCAGTCGGAAGATGTTTTTTCCTGAGAACGAAGTCTAGGTCCACAATTCGGCACACAGAGTCTGCAACAAGTCCATTATCAAGGTCCTGGCATTTTTCTATAAAATCAAGGGCACAGCCCATAAGGAACACATCTATCCTTCGATCCCCATACTTGTCATAAACAACCCTTGACGCCGGATATCTGAAGACGCCATTCCCATCGGCGACAGCCCTAAGGCCCAAACAACGCCATAGGACACGCCTCTCCCAGACCCTAAACCTCTCCATCTGACACGACGATATGTCATACCACACGGGGAATGCATGCGCCAACACCGGCCTGACCACCTGTCTATATATAAGAAGGCGAACCTCTTGAGATAGACCACCCCGCATCCGTAAAAGACCACCATATGCAAAATACGCCCTATTCGCCCTATCCAGAACATGATCAACATGTCTCGCAAAAGTGAAACGAGAGTCGAATACCACCCCCAGGTATTTCATCGTATCCGCCACGGAGATATCCTCGCCCCCAATTGAGAGGCGGGGTCTGTATCTCCTAAAATTAGGGAACGTTACCCCCGGTCTCCCTCTTACCACCAGTGCCGAGCACTTACCCACATTCAACCTAAGTCTCCACCTCATATAGTAGTGGTGGAGTTCCTCCAAGAAGGAGTTCATCGCACCACCCACAGTAGACGCCCTTACCCCAGAAAAAGCAAGAAGTACATCATCGGCATATGCCAACAAGAGGCCACCAGGAGGCGGATCCGGAACATCGTGGACAAAAATATTAAACAAAATCGGTCCAAGTAGGGACCCCTGAGGAACTCCAGCGATCACCTGTCTCTCCGAAGAGAGTCCTCTATCCACCCTCACCCTGAAGGTCCTACCCGTCAGGAAGCTCGCCACCAGTCTACAAATCCGACGATCAATCCCGATTGATCGAAGCTTGTAGATGACACCGTCATGCCAGACAGTGTCAAACGCCTTCGCGAAGTCGAGTCCGACCGCAATCGTGCCACGTCCCCGGGCGAGACCCTCAGTCACATAATTCGCAAAAACCGCGAGTGCATGTGTGGCTGAGTGCCCCGACCGAAAGCCAAACTGGAAGTTCTTCAGGACTCCCCTATCCTCAATGAAATCTGTGATCCTAGCGAGCAGAAAGGACTCAAATAACTTGCCAAAAACAGAGAGGAGTGACACCGGCCTGTAACTGGAACAACGAGCCGGGTCGGAGCCCGGCTTCAAAATAGGGACAACCATCGCCCTCTTCCAGGCAGTTGGAAAATATCCCACGTTGAGACAATGGTTGAATAGCACAACCAGGAAAGAGTGCACCACATCACCAGCCCTCTTCAATGCCACATCCGGAATCCCATCAAGGCCACACGATCTCTTCGAGGGCCTGCGGGAAATAGCCAAAGCAATTGCACCACAGTCAATAAATCCCCCATCCTTCCAGAGGGATCTGTCGTGAACAGTACGACCATCAGCCGAAAAGGAAGTGGAGAATTCCACAAGAGGGGATTCATCAATCGCCGCCTCCGCCGCCCCAGCAACAAGATTGCGTAGGGGGATATCAATAGAATCTCCCTCAAATCCGTAGGAACTCCCCACATAATCAGCCAGAAGGTCCGCCCTAGCCGTATCATCCTGAACCGGCGCACCATCTGCCCCATCCAGGGCCCCGATAGGATTCCCAGCCGACAACCCAGCGGCCCTCTTCACACGACTATAGGACCTAGCATCCACACGAATGCCCTCAAGATAACGCCTAGCCCGATCACCCTCAAACAACCTTATCAAGTCGCCTATTATGCATCCTAAATTCCGCACATCAGCCCTCAGAACACGAGCCCTGTCCGGATCAGGACATCTGCGCAAAACAGCCCGAAGCCTCTTTCTCTCACGGATAAAATGCATAATCCTAGGTGGAAGTTCACCCAGCATTCTGCGTTTAATCCGGACCTTCGGAACAGCAGCTCCAATAGCACTACAAAACGCAGAGTCCAGATCCCTTACACATAAGTCGACCTCACGGGGCCCAACATTCCGGTCCACCGGAAGAGCAGAATCCCTCAAACTCGCCTCAAGCTCACGCCTAAATCGCCTAACATCCATCCTCTCGAAGTCCATAAAGGTGCGACCTTCCACCCTCATCAGATTGCCCAATCTAAGTTCAATAGCGATCGCCCTATGATCTGACTCAAAGTCGAGCGCCCTACACATACCATCGCCACCTGCCAAGGAGACTCCCTGTGTCCTGAGGAAGAAGTCTATATATGACCCCGATACTCCATTGGGCCTCGATGGCCTGTCGGACGGAACAACACAAAAAGCCGCCCTTTCCATCAAGAACGCAGCCAGCAAATTGCCCTTCCGATTACGCATCACATCACCCCAGAGGGGGTGCCTAGCATTGAGATCACATCCCACTACAACCTCACCTTCATCCGCCAGCCGTACCACAGGATCCAGCGCTGATACATCAAACCCCGCTGAAGGAGCAAGGTATAAGGAAACAAAGGAAATCGATGAGCCATTACTCCGCCGCAACCTCACCGCACAGCCCTCAACGCCCTCCAGCCGAAGGGGAATAAAATCGTGACCGCAAGTCTCGCGCACAAGCACAGCGGTTCCGCCTCCTCTACCTACCGACCTATGCTGTCTATACATAGTATACCCGTCGAACTCGACCCTGTGACGGTCAGAAAGCATGTGTTCTGCCAGAAGAAGAACATCAGGCTTTTGACCCCTAATGAAGTTCCTGAGGTAATGTCTCTTATCCAGAGAGATAAGAGAGTTTACGTTCAGGAATATACATTTAAGGGGACTAATCATCACAGAATCTTTCTAAGAGTGCTGCAAAAGCAGCATCTCTACCTTTCTCCTCCCTCAACCGACGATACGACGGTCCAAACTCCTTCAAAACCCTGAAGATCCCCAGGAAATCCCCACCCAAGATGTCCCTGCAATCCGCCATCATGCCAGCATCAGACGGCGCAGTCACAGTGGGCCGGGTAGCCCGAAGACCAGATGTCGTCCCTACAGGGCGCCCCCCAATCGCAGCCGCATACGAGACACCAGCCCGAATATCAGCCAAACGAGAAGAACGCGCCTGGCCCCTCGCACGGGCCTCCTCCCTTCGTTCGTTCAGCCTCCCAAGGAACTCCACGCGCTTCGGACACTGCACGTAACCAGCAGAGTGCCCAACCACACCACAGTTGACACAACTCACCTCCTTCGTCGCCTTCCTAAGTACCTCGCCCGTAGAAGCATCCAACACATCAACCGGAACCTCCTCGCCCCTTGGAGGCACAGTGCACTCAGATGATTCATGGTCCTGTCCACATTTCACACAACGGCGGGGCATCCCGCAGTTGATCGAAACATGTCCAAACCGTTGGCATCTGAAGCACTGTGTCACCTTCAGCTTCCTGTCCCTTCTAATCTTCACCCTACAGTGCAACATCCTCGTAACCGCATACACCTTACCGATGTCACAACCCTTTGCCAGGCGAACGACCCACTTATCACCTGCCACGCTATAACCCCCAACGAATTGAGCATTCAACTCAGGCTGACTATCAAAGAATTCAGCCACCTCATCCACCGTAAACTCCGAAGACAACCCCTCAATCACAACAGTGTGAGGAACCAGAGCACTAGGGGTGTGTGTATGGAACCTATACCCCCTTTCCAATAGCCTAGCCCTAAATGTCTCGAAACCTGCCAGGACCTTGATTCTAACCGAGATAATGGACTTTCGAACCAGACTCATAAAAAACTCTCCTGGACGCAGAATTGCTCTCAGGAGACTTCTTATTTCCTTGACGCCCGCATCATAGATGGTGACTGCAGGCATTGCTCTCTCTCTAGCTTTAGATACCATAGATGACCCATTACTGATATTAGCTGCCCCGCCGTTAATCTTAGGACTAGTATCATCTCTCTTCACGGCTGCTTCTTCAGACTTCTTTTGTTGTTGGACCGGCTCGTCTTGCCGCTCTGCTGTTGTACTGTCATTTCTCACTATACTCACAGTGACTTTGCGTTTGGGCTTCTTGGATGATTTCGCCCCCAAATTCTTCTTAGCTTCCGCCGATGTACTGGCTATCGGCTCTGTCATCTTCAATAGCTTTTCCTGTGAGGCCGGCGGTGCCTTCACACATCCACTTCCCCCGGGCATTGGCTTATTGAGCCCGGGCTGTGCCACCGGCGTTGTGGACACAGATTCACACTCCATCGTCTGGCCATAAGCCATGCCTCGCAACTCTTTTCGAAATTCCGCAAGTTCAGCTTGAAATCTGGCGTTGTCGGCCGTAAGCTGGTCGATAACACGCCTATAGCTGGCCTCATTCTTCTGGTATTCCTGGATTTGGCGACCATAAGTCTCCAGGAGTTCTTCCTTCTCTCGCAGATCACCGCGGTTTAAAACCACGATGTCAGTCTCCATCGCCATTCGCTTCTCAGGGTACTCCTCATTGGACTCAACCCTCGGACGTACTGACATCTTGTTAACTGGCTATGTGACCCCTGGATTGGAGCACACAGCCACACCAATGCACCTTTGAGAATTCGATGCAGAGAAAGTGCTATACTCTGACACACAATAACGACTTTGTGTCTTAAGTCCTTCAAAATTCGCCACCAAAATCAGGTTCGTTGCTTCAGTCTTCGAAAGCAAATATCTTCTCGGCAAAATATCAAGTTTGTTGCCTAAGTCTTCGGCCAACCAAATGCCGACGGCACAATAACACACTTGTTTGTTAATAACAGCTTCACAATTCAGCAGTCAAAAGCGCAGGTAGCTGGTTCTTGCCACCTTTACCACGACCAGTCATTTTTTCACTTTTTAAATTAAATTCACTTCACAAGTTATGCACAAGAACTAATACTTACCATGCTGCGATACCTCATATTTATACAAAATCCGCTCTGAATTTACTACATACACATACGCTTCGATCTATCTTCGGGGTTGTTCGTATACACTTCGTGTGTACAGATACAAATGTTGAAGCATATACGCAGCACACACCCTTATTGGAAACTGTAGCACGCCAAATTTTTTCTATAAATATCGGGAATCGCTCCGTAAGGCAACTATTACAGTGTTAACAGTGTTTGTGTGCATATCGTGAAGTGAACTAAAAACCTCTAGTGAAAAATGGCTCGTACTAAGCAAACTGCCCGTAAATCTACTGGTGGCAAAGCCCCTCGTAAGCAATTGGCTACCAAAGCTGCTCGTAAGAGCGCACCAGCCACCGGTGGTGTTAAGAAGCCACATCGTTTCCGCCCTGGTACCGTTGCTTTGCGTGAAATCCGTCGCTACCAGAAGAGTACTGAGTTGTTGATCCGCAAATTGCCTTTCCAACGTTTGGTTCGTGAAATTGCCCAAGATTTCAAGACTGACTTGCGTTTCCAGAGCTCTGCTGTCATGGCCTTGCAAGAAGCTAGCGAAGCCTACTTGGTCGGTCTCTTCGAAGATACCAACTTGTGTGCCATCCATGCCAAGCGTGTCACCATCATGCCCAAGGATATCCAATTGGCCAGACGTATTCGTGGAGAACGTGCTTAAATTATTGACATTTTAAAAGCCAACTTTTTTTTACAAAAACAATCGGTCCTTTTCAGGACCACAATATTTTTATAAAAAAGAGAAAAAAATTTATTCAAAACTTACACCTTTTTATTTTTATTAAAATAAATAAATATAGTCTTTTTTTGGGGATGGAAAAATACACTATTTTTATTAAAAAAAAATTTTTCTTTTCTATGCGTTTTACTTTTGGTAATATTGGGTTTCAAAACATGGAGCGAAATCAAAAACTTTTTTTAAAAAAAAATTATTTAATTTACTTTTTATGTGGAATTGAAATTTTTTATTTTCTATTAGCAACAGTATATTTGCTGTTATTCTTTTTGCAAAATTTGATTTTTCGTAGTAGCTACATAACAAGAATGAATGAAGATAAAAACAGGCAGGCCAATACATTCGAGAGAATTTTAACTTTAAATAGATAATTTAGATACATTGAATATAAATTTTTTCTGTATTTTTTATTATTTTTAAACAAATGATATTTTTTGCTATTCTAAAAACTGTTTTAAAAAGAATAAAATAGTATTTTAATATTTTAAATTATTAAAGGGAAATAGATTTCGTTCGGTATGCAACTGTTCTACATTTGCTTGCTTAGACAAGGGCATTTTTCAATTTGTGTTTAATTTCCAAAAAAAAAAATATATTTTTTTTTAAATTTGTAATTGCAACAATACATTGTTTAGAATTTACATTTTTAAATTTTTTATTTAGTTTCAAGTCCACTTTATATAGAAAAAAATATTTTATAATAAATGCAATAGAGCTCACCGCACATTTTGCATAGCCAACGACGTTGGTATAACATAACATCGTAATATTTTAGACTTTTCGTAACAAACGTACACTTTTTACAAATTATGTAACATTTTAATAGAAATCTATCATTTCTATAATATTTTATGATAAAATTTTCCTAAAACATTTTTACATTAGAGCTTTCAAATTAATTTGCAGAAAAACTTTTATTCATGGAAAATACGCCAATATGGTGAATTCAACTGTCATAGACTACATAATAAAATCGATTATTTCACTATGAAAATCATCCAAATTTTCACTTTTTTTTACACTTCTTTCAAGAAAACATATCAAGATTCCATACTAAATTTTTATAAAAACCAATTTTCAATAAAAATTGGAAAATTTTTATAATTTAGTTACAATTTTATCATAACATTTTTATAAACTTTCAACTCAAACCCTTATAACTCGGTAACGCTTAAAGATAATTAACTCGGATTTTCTTTAATGATTAGCTGGATATCTCTACTAGAAGAATTGTATAAAAAATTAAAAGAAATTGTTACTATCTCATCGTAAAATGAATAATTCTGTGAAAACTTTTGTAAAAATTTTTATTCGCTTCCACACAACGTTTCGCAAAATTTCGTAGTTGACTACTATGTACTTCTCATAATTTCGATGTACCCAGCCATCACTAGTCTAAAGGTTGAAACCATATTTTCAACCAATCAGCGTACACCAGTAGTGAGTGTATATTTACAAAGTGTTAAAGTGTGTTTAAAAAGAAAAATATAAGTGAAATCATGTCTGACGCCGCCGTTGTTGAAGCCACCGCATCTCCAGTCGCCGCTGTTGAGAAAAAGGCACCTAAGAAAGCCGCTGCCAAGGCAAAGAAACCCTCTGCTGCCCCAAGCCATCCACCAACCCAACAAATGGTCGATGCTGCCATCAAAACATTGAAAGAACGTGGTGGTTCCTCATTGCCTGCCATCAAGAAATACTTGGCCAGCACATACAAAGTTGATGCTGTAAAATTGGCCCCATTCATCAAGAAGTACTTGAAGAGCGCTGTTGCTAGTGGAAAATTGATCCAAACTAAAGGTAAGGGTGCCTCCGGTTCATTCAAATTGTCCCCATCTGCCTCGAAGGAACCTAAAGCAAAGAGCGCTGAAAAGAAGAAGAAGGCCCCAGCCGGTGATAAGAAAAAGAAGGCAGCAGCACCCAAAAAGGCAGCCGGTGAAAAGAAAGCCGCTGCAAAGAAGCCTTCCGCTGCTAAAAAGACCGCCGAGAAGAAGAAGACCGAAAAGGCCAAGGCTAAAACTGCCAAAAAGACAGGTACAGTTAAAGCTAAACCCGCAAAAACAGCCGCCAAAGCATCAGCCACTAAACCAAAGGCACCCAAGGCAAAAACCACCGCTGCCAAGCCCAAAAAGGCTGCCGCAGCAAAGAAGCCAGCTGCCAAGAAGACCGCCGCTAAGAAGTAATTTTTCCATGCAAAATTACTTATCATGTCAAAATTATTATTTTCGATATTCGAAAGCAGTATATCTAACAGCCCTTTTCAGGGCTACAAAAAAATTTTTAAAAAGAGACCAAATTTAACTCAAACAATTTTTTAATTACCTAATAAATACTATGTTAATTTTAAGGGAAAAGCTAATCACAGCCCTTTTCGTAGCTGTAAAACATCTGTTGAAATCTTTTAATACCATTGTTACCTAATATGGGAATAAATTACCCTTTAAGGAAATTTAAGTAATCACATGTTAAATGGGATTTTTTCCGCAACTGGATTAACTGTTTCACTTAGGGTCATAAACCAAAGCAATTACTAAGAATTATGAAAATCACTTAATGTTAAAGAAAATCTCATTTAGCATACCTAACCAATAAGAGAGTGGCGTACAATATTCCCTTCAAAAATCGCACTTAGCATACCTATTTCATTCTTTACGAGCATACCTACCCATAGATCTCGCGTACAAACGCATAAGTCCACATATACATCTCTACACCATTTCACGCTAACACGCTAACTAGTATACATCCCTAAAAAATTTAGTATCAACACACACGCTCACATATACTCGAACATCAATACAACGTTGCATACCGAGTGTTTGAGCATAAGAGCAATATGTGTTGATCATACTACTGTAGATGTAGATGGTGCTAAGCAAGGAGGGCAATATTAGAGTATGGGTAGTATACATATTTTATTTTAAAAAAGTAATAAGGGCAATGTGAGGGTGAGTGGTAGATATATTTTTTCTTTAAATTTGTAAATATAAATTAATTTTAGTTGAATAACGAATTAGGTCTCTTTTTTAATTTATTTTGTGGCCCTGAAAAGGGCCTTTGATGTTGTAGGGAAAATATTGTACGACGAAATAAGTATGCCATTTACTTGGAGCTGGTGTACTTAGTAACGGCTTTGGTACCTTCACTGACAGCGTGCTTAGCCAACTCACCGGGCAATAATAGACGGACGGCAGTTTGGATTTCCCGACTGGTGATGGTGGAACGCTTGTTGTAGTGAGCCAAACGGGAGGCTTCGGCGGCGATACGTTCAAAGATATCGTTGACGAAACTGTTCATGATGCTCATGGCCTTTGAGGAGATACCAGTATCGGGATGGACTTGCTTCAACACTTTGTAAATGTAGATAGCATAACTCTCCTTACGCTTGGTGCGTCTCTTGGTCTTGTCACCCTTAGTGATGTTCTTTTGGGCTTTGCCGGCCTTCTTTGCTGCTTTACCACTGGCTTTTGGAGGCATTTTCACTTGGTTTTTTTTTAAGTCACACAAACACTTTTAACACTGTTCACGATTTTGTGTGTTTGATGGCTTACTCGGAATATTTAAACCATTTCATGCACAAGATATTCAGGTAGACGAAAACAGTCGCTATGTTTACGAAAACAACCCTCTAAATTTAGCTACACGTTGGATCCGAAAGTATAAATACTGCAGTTCATGCTGCGAACTAATATCGATCAGATTCAGTGTTTGGCTCTTGTGCAGTGCAGACCAGTTTCGGAGTGTTCAAGTGTTTGATAACGAATTTTAATCTCAGTGTTTGATGACAGATTTTAACCTGAGCCAGTGGGCATTTGACTTGATTAAGTGCAATTGTGAGAAGCGAGAGTAGTCACCAGGGTTGGCAAAACCTAAGACTTTTTGTTTGGAGTACCTTGCTTTTTTGAGAAGCGAGAGAAGGCAGCAGTGCTGCGCGAATTACTTATTACTTTACTTGTAATTTTGTGAAGTGCATAGGAGGCGCTGTAGTGGAGATTAACGAGTTTTTGTTGAATATTCGCGGCGAATGCAACGGTGGACGTGAGGAAGCCGTTGCAGTAGCCCGTGTTCCTGCATTTCGACCCGCATCTGGGCCGAGAGGTGAAATATTCTTGCAACCTGATAAAATGGTTCATGGAAATGAAGCAGATCTTGCTATCACTAAAAGTGAAGGCACCTTAAGAACTTTTGAATTACCGAATTCTTTGAACGTTGTTGCTGATATGCAACATGATTTGGATCCAGCTGCGTTATCAGCTGACAAGAAAGCGGCTGAGAGAGCCGATATGACTGTGGCCTCCGACTCCAATTCCGTGTCAGGGGCAAACCCAATCCCTAAGAAGAACAAGAAAAAGAGAAAGAAGCGTAAAAGTGACGGAAGCAACGATTCCGATTGCGCATATGCTGACTTTAAACTGAAGCTGGACAATGAGAGAATGGCTGATGAGCTCCGCCTGGCTCAGACTAAGATGGATGAGTATCGCCAGCAGATAAATACACTCATCAATACGGTCCAGAGATTGTCCGACGAAATCTCTTTGCTGCGAAATTCTCTTGCTGAAGGGCATAATGAAGAAGATAATGCTGCCTGGGTAGCCGAAAACTCAGGTATGGCGATGGATGAAGAGGAGACAGTGGTCTTGGCCGACGCTGGCAAGGCAATAAAAGATGGCCCGCTGCCTAGGGCATCTTCATCATATGCTAGTGGGCTAGCATCTTCAACTGACGCAGTTCCGGGAACGGCAACTGAGAAGCCGCCCCCTCCCAAGGCGACGAAGGCATCTACATCTTCTGCTGGTGCACTGGCAGCACCAACTAACATGACTACAGTGACGACGACTGATAAATCGCCTGCTCCCAAGGCAACGAAGACATCATTTGGCTCTGGAGGAGTTAACACCGGTGCCGTTCCAAGGGCTCCGGCACCTGTTGGTTCTAGTGATACGACTATGGCTAAGGGCGTCTCTGGGAGACTCCTTCCGGCGATAACCCTCTATAATGTAGGTGTTAGAGAGGCAACGACGATTTTGTTGCGCCATTTGAAGAAGGAAGAATTCGTCATTAAGTTGGCAGGTAAGTCATCGATTTCTATAAGAGTTAGAGGGCTTGAGAATTTTGAGAGGATCAAGGGGCTGCTCAAGGAACGTGGGTATGAGGCACATACGCACACCCCTAGGGAACTGTTGCCTTACTCTATTTTGATTGTTGGGCTATCCAGGGAGTTCACGAAGGATGAGGTGCGGGATTTCTTCTCCTCGCTTGAATTTAAGGTCGTATTTTTGGATGCGACCAATGTGTCACCGGACAAGTGGGTTGTCCGCCTTGGTAGGGACACGGATGTTGAGAGGCTGTACAAGGTTGACTTGATGCTCCACTGCAAGGTAGTTTTGCGTAAGAGTAAGGGCCGTGACATAACACAATGCTTCAACTGCCAGAGATTTTCCCATGTGTCTGCGAATTGTACCATGAGGTACCGCTGCGTCAAGTGCGCTGGTTCACACGGCCCCGGTAATTGTGGGGTACCGCCTAAGGGGCAGGAGGCCGACGAAGGACAGCAGTCTACCGAAGCTGGCGATAGCCAACTGCGGTGTGCGAACTGTGACGTGGCTGGTCATGCGGCCAGCTCACGCACCTGCCCAAGTCGCCAGGCTCTTCTGAGGAAAGTGACCGAAAGGAAGCAGGTGGCTCAGGATAAAGCCAGGGCCCGAACTACTCGGTTGAGTAATTTGAACTCAGGCGTATCCTATGCTTCGGCTGCTCGGTCACACCTCGGCGCCCCACAATCCCGCGCCCCCCAGCGCGCTGCTCACTTCGAGGATTTTTCGGCTCGCGACCGATACTTGCCTGACCCCTTGGGGGTCCCGCGTCCTGGTATGGAGGATATTCACCGCCGCGGCAGGACTATTGCTGAGTCCTGTCGGGACTACTTTGGAAGGGATCTGATGTCGGTGATGGCCAGTATCAGGGAGTTTGGTCCTGAGTTTGACAGGCTGGAGAGAGAAGGGAACGGCCCCAGTGCGTTGTTGGGCCTTCTTATGCATATACAGGGTTTCTAATGTTGAACGCCATTTTTATTAATGTGAATTCACTTGTTTCGTTGAGCAAGAGACACTTCCTTCGTTTATTTATAGATGAGCATTGCCCGGATATTTTACTGATCGCTGAACATCGATTCTCTAACAGGCATAGATTCTCCATGGATGGTTATGTGGTTTATAGGCAGAACAGGGAGGCGGGTGCTGGTGGTGGCACGGCGGTTTTAGTAAGGGAAACCTTTAGGTCTGAACAGGTTGTGATTGGTACTGGCCTGATTGAGTCTTGTGCCAGCAGAGTTTGGAGGTCGGATGGTTCGTCGGTGGTTTTTGTGTCGATGTACTTGCGCCCGCAGTTTGAGCTTAGAATTGGTGATTTGGATTCCTTGGTCGCCTTGGCTGGTACTGATGAGGTTTTGATAGGTTGCGATTTGAATGCTAAGCATCCCGCCTGGGGAGGGGCCGAGGCGGACTCTAGGGGTCGTTTACTTCATAGATTCCTTATCGATTCTCCGGAATTTGACACGGGTCCCACCGACGAACCGACCAGACCGAATGGCTCGGGTGGGTCGCACATTGATTTATTTCTTTGGACCCCCGGCATACCTCCGAGGGATGGAACTCCTCTGATGACACATGACTTTGAATCGGACCATAGGGCGGTCCGTTTTCCCATTGCCTTGATTGATCTGCAACCGCGTGAGCCCACGACTTTTTTCAATTTCCCAAAGATGAATGTCCGCCGCTTCAGGCGACTTTTAGGAGATCGTCTACCGGCCATTTCTCTTCCGACTGACTCGAATGTGACCCGCGAAATGATTGATGTTTGCATAGAAGACCTTTCCTCTGCTTTTGGCGAGTCTATTGCGGGCTCCACACCGAGGGTTACCCCCCGGTCCGCTTCCCTTGGCCCGTTGCCGTCGCATATATTACGATTTATCCAGGAGCGTAAACGTCTGCGCAGAGTGTTGCATAGGTCTGGGGATCCCGGACGCCATCTCATTCTTCGTGCGGATATCCGAAACCTGGGCAGGATTATTGAGGGTGCCATATACAACTACGGGAAGGACCGTATGAAGGAACGATTGGAGCGGATACGGGTCAACTCCTGGACGTACGGAAAGGTGAAGTCCGCTGCAGGTCTTGCCGCTAGGGAGCGCATAGAGGGGATTCGTTCGTCGAATGGATCGATCATCTTCGATGATAGGGGTAAGGCGGAATGTCTCGCTGAGACCCTGGATGGTGTGCAGGATGCGATGGACTCGGTTGACACCTCACTCAGATCCATGGTGGATAGTGCTGTGGCTGATGTGGATGATGGGACGCCGCTGGTGACTTTTTCTAGGGTATTTATGGCTGATGGTTCTACGATTTCAGATAGGTCGGAGTGGAGTAGGGGGGGCTTTGTCTCTTCGGTCCAGGTGCGCGAGATGTTGGTCACCAGACCTTCGAAAAGATCTAGTGGGATTGACGGAGTTCCGGACATTGTATTGAAGAGGACAGATGAATTGGTTCATACCTTTCTCGCTGTCCTCTTCAATCATTGTCTGAATCTTGGTTACTTCCCGGGAGCTTGGAAGAAGGCCATGGTGGTCCCGATTAGGAAACCCGGCGCCGATCCACTCTCTGCTACGGGTTATCGACCTATCTCTTTACTCTCGTCTTTTGGCAAGCTACTTGAGGCGTTTCTTCTCTCCAGGATTAAGGATGTACTTGAGGACAGGAGGATTCTGCGCGATTGCCAGTTCGGCTTTCGGTCTGGCCTTGGGACCTCGCACGCACTTGTAGCCCTCACCGACTTTGTTGTTGGGGGCTTCGAGAAGAGGTGGGGTTCCATTGCGATCAGTTTGGATTTTTCCAAGGCGTTCGACACGGTCTGGCACAACGGCCTTCTTTATAAGCTCCAGTCCTTTGGCTTTGATCATCAGACATGTAGGATGATAGCAAGCTTCCTTCGGGGGCGCGTATATAGGGTTAAAGTCGGCGAAGAGATGTCTGTGCAGCGCCACGTTTCAGCAGGGGTGCCGCAAGGTTCTCTGCTGGGACCGGTGTTGTACAACATCTTCGTTTGCGACATTCCTGCACCCCCTGAAAGGTGCTTGCTTTTGACCTACGCGGATGACGTATTGGTGGTGAGTTCTGGTCCAAGGGCCAGCACGGTCACCGGACGGCTCAATGCGTACCTTGCGTCTCTGCATGGCTATTTCAAAGACTGGGGCCTGAGGCTCAATGTTGATAAGTGTGTGGCAGTCGTGTTTAGCGGCAAGTCCAAACGGATTGTCTATCCGAATTTCAGACGCTATGTCCCTGTGCTTCGTATAGGTGGCCGGATTATTCGTGTGCAGGATTCTATGAGGTACTTGGGCGTTGTTTTTCACGGTCGATTCGACTTCTGTAGACATGTTGATTTCGTGCTCTGTAAGGCCAAGTCTGTTTACTTTGGCTACTGCAGACTCCTCGGCATGAGGGGTGGTCTTCCTCCTGATGTAAGGGTTCTGATTTACCGACAGGTAATCAGGCCCATACTTACATACGCCTTTTCCGCCTGGTGTGGTATTTCGTCACACCAGATGGAAAGACTACGTGTATGGGAAAGGAGGATCATTAGGACATGCCTTGGGATGAGGAGACGCGTTGTGGTGGATGGTTCTGTCAGGAGTACACCGTGCAGGCAGATATATGGGGCTGTTGATTTCCCTAGGATTGACGTGTTTATGGTTAGGAGCGCCCTCAGATACTTTGAAAATTCTCGAGCTTCTAGTAACTTGATTGTTCAAGCTTCTCTTGACCATCCTCCGGACACTTCATCCGAGGTCACTATGAGGCATTTACGCCCGTCAGCCCTTGCCAACTTGAATGATGAAGGGATGCTGTTCTCTGATGACGTCCTGATATTTTACCATAGGAGAAGTGACTCCTTTAATGTTTTAAATACAGTATATGACGCTGCGCAATGATGTTCTCGCGGAGGGGGTGCCCCGGAGTCGAGTCGATGTAAATAGTGTACATAGTCTTTAGTTTAGATATCGTTTAGTTTTTAATTTCTTGTATATATTATTTAGGTTTATATTTATGTACTTTTTAGTTTAAGTTACCTTTTTAAGTTTAAATTTTAAGTTTTGAGAGAATTGCCCTTTTTAAGTTTGTGCTAAATTTTCGGGTGACATGATCTAATCTTTTTTTTTCTTATGTATTTTAAATGAAGAGTGTGATGTATATTGCTACTCCTGTTGTATTCAACTGAATTTGGAAGACCCTGATATATTTTTTTGCTGGGTAATATTGTATACGGAATCTTTATTTTCTAAGGTTGTTTTGTAAATTAAATTTAAGAATTTCATCAATAAAAATGGCCTTTTGCAAAAACAAAAACAAAACAAACAAAACTGCGAACTAATATCATTTGTGTTTCAGTGCTAAGTGAAGTGAATTAAAAAAAAAATAACTAAAAATGTCTGGTCGTGGTAAAGGTGGCAAAGTTAAGGGAAAGGCAAAGTCCCGTTCCAACCGTGCTGGTCTTCAATTCCCCGTCGGTCGTATCCATCGTTTGTTGCGCAAAGGCAACTATGCTGAACGTGTTGGTGCCGGAGCTCCAGTTTACTTGGCTGCTGTCATGGAGTATTTGGCCGCTGAAGTTCTTGAATTGGCTGGCAACGCTGCTCGTGACAACAAGAAGACAAGAATTATCCCCCGTCACTTGCAATTGGCTATCCGTAATGACGAAGAATTGAACAAATTGCTGTCCGGTGTCACCATTGCTCAAGGTGGTGTATTGCCAAACATCCAAGCTGTTCTCTTGCCCAAGAAGACCGAAAAGAAGGCTTAAATTATCTACGAGCATCAAAGAAAAAATGTAAATACAGGCCATCGTATAAATCAACAACAATCCGTCCTTTTCAGGACGACAAAAATTTTTTTAAAAGAGAAAAAACTATATCAAACCCCTTATTTTATCAAGAAAATTTACTTAAAAAATAGTTTTAAATAATAAATAAAATTTTAATTGTAGTTAAATTTAAAAAAAAATATTTTTTGGTCGATTTTTTTTTTCAGTGGATTTGGTAATTTGCTAGCAATTTCGTTATTCGAAATTTCCTTAAACAATCCTGTTTTGGCGTAAATACAAAAAAATCTGCCATCTATTGTTTATAGGTAAACATTTTCAAATATGTTTACATCTTATCGACTATTGCAGGTCTTTTAATATACATGTCATAATTATCAGTTATCAATTATCATGCATCAACATTTCGCCTATTTGCATACATTAACATAATAAGAATTTAGTTTTATCGACCCTACTCAAGATTATCGGCATTTAATAGGATCAATGTTACCATTAGGGTACTGTAAAAACTATTTATTTTACATTTGAATATCACATGGTAATCATTGTTCATTTTCTGATGCTGAAAAAAATTGGCATATGTAATAACAAAACATCGAAACGAAGTATCTACGATCGTCCCTCTTCGTACATTTGTGACAAAGTTAGCAGCTCCAAGCAAAGGAAACATTTAATGGTAGTATATGCGTGCATTTTGGTATCTGTGTGTATGTATGCTTTTTAGTGTTGTATACCATCGTTTCATCGTATTGTTCTAATGGCGTCGGTTTTAGTTTCGTCATGTATGTATGTATATTGTAGAAGCTACATTTTGGCCGACGGCAAATTGAAAAATGGTAATATTTATTTTCAAATAAATTTTATGTATTTTTTTTTAGTAAAAATTTATAACAAGATATATCTCTTTTTAAATATGTTTTGTGGTCCTGAAAAGGACCGATTGTTTTAGTTTTTAAAATTTTCTCCAAAATAGCGTCAAGATAATGTTTAACCGCCGAAACCGTACAAAGTGCGGCCTTGTCTCTTCAAAGCGTAGACGACATCCATAGCGGTGACGGTTTTACGCTTAGCGTGTTCAGTGTAGGTGACAGCATCACGAATAACGTTTTCCAAAAACACCTTCAGGACACCACGGGTTTCTTCGTAAATCAATCCAGAGATACGCTTTACACCGCCACGACGAGCCAAACGTCTGATTGCAGGCTTGGTGATACCTTGGATGTTATCACGCAACACTTTACGATGACGTTTAGCGCCACCTTTTCCCAAGCCTTTGCCACCTTTACCACGACCAGTCATTTTTTCACTTTTTAAATTAAATTCACTTCACAAGTTATGCACAAGAACTAATACTTACCATGGATTCATGGATTCATATTTATTTTCCAATTCACTTAAAATTATTTTACATTTCCATTGTAGTCCTATATACATATAATACTCAACATGCTTATTCTACATTTCTCTGAGTCTATAATAATTCCAAATAAATTCTAGCAAGGCCAGCCCAGCCGATTTACCATAAGTATCTATTCCCGAATGCACGGATACATTAAATCCTCCCCGAAAAAATGGAAAAACAGGGAATGTAAAACCTACTATATAAAAACCTAAGCTAAACTATCACTAACTAAATCTAATAAAACCAAAAACGAATAAAAGAAAGAAATGCGTCCATCGCAATAAAAGCAAAATAAAATAAAATAAAATGAACAAAATCATAAAGCTATATACATCTCCACAACTATCTACACTATTTACAATCAGACCACAGGCACCCACTGTGCCGTGGCGTATACCATATCATCCATGCCATATTGGCGGAATCTCCTGTGGTAGAAAAGGGTACGTCCCTCCGAGTCGTACACCAAGCCATCATCGTTAAGATGCAAAAGGCACATGGGAGAAAGGTGGCCACCCATCTCCCTCACGCGTAGGTAGTCCCCCCTGGACGTTTGGCACCGTTGTACCATGGGGTTCCAATGTGAAATGGCCCTCTCAAGATGTTTAATGCCCAAACGGACCATAAAGGCATCTATACGACACATCCGAGACTCCTCGTAGATTTTCCGGCAGGAGGGCCCAATCCAGTACCCTTGCTCCGATCTCCTTCCTCTCAGTCCGAGACATTGGACTAACATTTTTCTCTCGAGCACCCTCAATCTCTCCATCTGGTGCGAGGACACCGTGTACCAAATCGGGAAGGCATATGCAACCGTCGGTCTCACCACCTGCTTATAAATCGCCAGTTTGACCCTCTGGCTCAATCCTCTTCTACGGGCCAACATCGTACGGAAGGCGTGGTACGCCGCCCTTCCCTTTCCGATCGCCTCATCAATGTGTCTGATAAACGACATATCCTCTTCATACACAACACCCAGGTACTTCAGGGTATTGGAGTTTTGTATAACCGTGTCGCCGATCCTTATACTGGGGATATAGCCCCTGGCGTTCCGGTAGAGGTTCCTGCTCCTGCCCCTGAAAATGATGGTCTTGCATTTGTCCACATTGAGATTAAGTTTCCACTGCCGGAAGTATTCCTCCAGTCTAGCGAGATATCGCGTCAGGTTTCTTTCCGCAATACTGGCCCGAGGGTGCGTGGCAGCCACCAAGATGTCATCGGCATACGTGATAATGAGGCAGTCCCTCTCAGGCCTCGGTATATCCGATAGGTATATATTATAAAGTACAGGTCCAAGCACCGATCCTTGTGGTACTCCTGATCTGGTCCTATGTGTGGAGGACACTGTGTCTCCAACAGACACTGAAAAGCTCCGACCTTTGAGGTAGTCCCCAATGAGTCTCGTGAGATGGGGGTCGAAATCATGGAATGTATCCATTTTCTGCGTGATACCGTCTTGCCAGACGGTATCGAACGCCTTCTCAAAATCGAGGCTGACCGCGATTGTCGGACTCCTAGCCTGGAATCCCCTCGCTATCCTGTCTGATAAGGCCATCAACGCGTGCGTCGTGGTCGTCTCCTTGCGGAAGCCGAATTGGAAATCACCCAGTGTCCCTGAGTCCTCCAGATGATCGTTCACCCTATGATTGATCACAACCTCAAATGCCTTTCCAAGGCTGGAAAGGAGTGATATGGGCCTGTATGAAGACGGATCGCTTGGTTCCTTACCCTTCTTCAGGATGGGTATCACCTTCGATTTCTTCCACGCTACGGGAAAATACCCCAAATTCAGGCAGTGGTTGAAAATCGCTGCCATATAGGCCCAGGCCCGCTGGTCCAGCCTCCTAAGAACGAAATTCGGAATGCCGTCTTCCCCACAGCTCTTCTTATTATTGAGTCGGCGTAGGATAGAGCCGACCTCCGAGGGTCTCACTAGTGCCACAGGGGGGGGTGAGGATCCCTCCATCATTATTCCATCAGCCGTGCAATCCTGGCCAAATATGATCATCGGTGTCCGTTCTACCACATTCGTGTCAGGCATGGGACCATCGCACTGGGCCAGTGCAAATGTCGATGCCAGCAGGTCTGCCTTTGCCCTCGTCGAGGTTACCCTTTCGTTGTTGGGAGTTGCCAGATCAGCCATTTCACCTCCTACCTTCCTGGCTGTGTATCGCTTCACTTTTCGAAACATGTCGTTTCCGGGAGTGATCCCCTCCAGTGTCCTAATGAAATTGTCGTCCTCAAATAAACGAATCCGTTGTTGTATTATTTTATCCAGGTTCTTCATGATGGCCCGTATTTCATTTGCATCGCGTGTGTCATGCAGCCTGTGCAATCTCCTGCGGAGGGTCCTTTTCTGGGAGATAAGTGCCAGAATATCCGGAGGAAGTTGTGTCAGACAATTCCCCCTGGGCCTTACTTTCGGAATTGCCTTCTCCATTGCATGTGCCAGGCCCCCAGCAAGAGCCCCTACTGCCATATCAATCTCCGATGTGTCGGCGTTCCAATATATAGGTGGTGCACACCCTTGAAGCCTCTCTGCCAGTTCATCGTTCAGGACACCGGTCCGCATCCTCTTGTAGTCGTATATTACTCTTGGAGTAACCTCCTCAATGCTGTCAACTGAGACAGAAATCTCCACCGCCCTATGGTCCGATTCATAGTCTAGCGTCCGTAGACCGTGCACCGTCTGTCTACCATTAGGTCCGTCAGTCAGTCTTAATCCCGTCGTAGTCATTATAACGTCTATAAAAGACCGACTCCTCCCCTGTATCCTCGTTGGTCCATCGGTTGGTCTCATCACGACCGTTGGGCTCATATCAAGCCATTCCTTTAATCTCCTCCCGGAAGTGTTAACAGTAGAATCCCCCCAAACGCGATGCCTCGCATTGAGGTCCGCTCCAATTATAGCCTCTTCTGTCCCAATAACCCTCTCCAAAGCGTCCAGATCAGACACACCCAGGGTATCCTGGGGTCTAAGATACAAAGATACCAGAAGTATCCTGCCCATATCAGGCCTATTTATCGCAACAACAGTACCCTCCAATCTCCCAAGGCTTGCATCAACCCTTTCACCACGGACATCTCCCCTCAAACAGATCGCCGTCCCACCACCAGCACCACTAGTCCGGTCCTGTCTATGAATCGAGTACCCCTTCAAAACAAAATTATGACGCGCCGACAAGCAGTGCTCCGCCAGCATCAAAACGTCCGGTTTATGCTCCTCCACGAAAAGTTGTAAGTAGTGTCTCTTGTGTCGAGATACTACCGAGTGTAAATTCACAAAAATGCATTTAATTCCCATCAGGAGCCATGCTCAAACCAAGGCCGAACAGCGCCTGCCTTTTCTCAGCATCAGAGTTCAGTCCCCTGAAGGTCTCAGCGAACCCAGCAATCTTGGCCATGTATACATGGAAGTCCTGTCCGAACAGCCGTCTACACTCCGCATTGAAGAAGCCCATTGCCTGAGCCGCCCTCTGCGCCGTCTCATTCCTCATTCCAACTGGGGTGATCGTTGGAGAATTCACATGCCTGGCAACGTTGGCATAAGAGCCCGCGGTCATCCTTGGTGGTGGTGGCGCCGGAGCCAGCACCTGGGCCCTCTTTGGAGGCGCCATGGTCACTTTCCTCTCTTGCATGCGCTGGAGTACTTCCAGGCGCTTCGGGCAATTCTTGTCGCTGGCCATGTGTCCGCTAGCCTTACAATTAGCGCAATATAGAGGGGCAACAGCCGCCCTGACAATCTCCCCTGTAGCCGGATCCTTGGATAAGGTCCCTTCTCCCCCGGCCTCGGCCGATGGCACACTGCACTCTCCTGGTCCGTGTGGAGATGCGCATCGCACGCATCTGTGCTCCATGCTGCAATTGGCCGCAACGTGCCCGAACCTCTGGCAGTTATGGCATTGGGTAACCCCTCCTGCTTTGTTCTTCACCATGTCTATTCTGCAGCCCAGTATGTATCTTTGCCTACGGAAAGCCTTCACATCGGAATCCTGGCCTAATTGTACGATCCATCTGTCGTACATGAGTTTCTTTATGACCATATCGCAGATCTTGATGCCAGTCGCGTCCAGGAAGGCCTTTAAATCCTCTACGTCATAGGTGCTAGACAAACCAGAAAGCATTATCGTATATGGCCTCATATTCCTCGGTGTGAAGGTGTAGAAGGACGTACCCTCTCCTATCAAATATTGCTTGACCCTAGCGTGATCTTCCAGTCTCACTAATTTAAGAACAATCATGTTCCTATTCTTTATATCAATATTAAAGAGATCATGTCCTAAAAGCCCCTTAAGACCTGACATGAATGTCTTAACATTTACCCCATAAACCTTCACTATAGGTGGGCTGACCTTACCTGATCCAACGGTCCTTCCCGCATCCGTGTTCGAGTCAGCGCCTCTGTTCCTGGTAGTGGTCCTCTGGTGATTCAAGGTTGTTGTTGTCATAGTTGTTGATGACTTTCCATTATTAGCTTGGGTCGTTTGTGGCTGCTTCTGTGTGGTCTTGCGAATAGCCCCTTTTGACATGTCTACAGTCGCCGGCGGTGCGACATCATCCTCTTCCATCAACGCTGCACCGAGGTTTTCGGCTACCTCGGTGGACCATTCGGTTATAGCCTTACTACCAGATGTAGCTATGGTAGTGCTGTCATAGTTGGTTGCTGTTGGCTGCAATTGGTGCATGGCAGCTTTAGTGGTGGTGCTGGCAGCAAGCCAGTTTGTCGTAAATGTACTACCAGATGTAGTGGTGGTAGTAATATCATTGTTGTTTCTTGCTGACTGCGATTGGTGTACAGTAGCCTCAGTAGTGATGTTAGCAGCAGCAACGAAACCAGATCGTGTGCCTTCAAGCTGTTCAATTTTACAGCGCAGCGTCTCCACAAGAGCACACTGTGCTTCCATTCTAGCAATCAAGTCCTGATTCCGCGCTTCAAGATTTCTATTCGCTGTCTCAAGCCTCTCAACGGCAAGTTGCAATTTCATGGCGTTATAGCTGGAATCGCCATCAGAACCATGGCCCTTCTTCCGCTTCCGCATTTTTGAATCTTCCTTGTCAGATTCAATTGACGATTTAGCCAAATCCATGGGGTGGCCGTTAAAATCAGTATTTTGCTGTCGCCGACAGTCGTTCTCATTGGGTCGTCGACCGCCAATGTCATCATTGTGGTTGCCAGACATGTTATTGGCACTGCCTTCCAGTGTCACATTCGATAAATTGGCCGGAATATTTATCTCATAAGAGAAATTCTCGGCCGACACTTTAATCGTTTCCACCTTCTCCTCTATCTTAAAGCAATTGCTTTATCTCACTTCACTTGTTTAATTATTTACTGTTCACTGCACTTCACTTGGTGTTGTCACCACGGCTGCTCAGCCAATAATACTTAATAATACTTACCATGCTGCGATACCTCATATTTATACAAAATCCGCTCTGAATTTACTACATACACATACGCTTCGATCTATCTTCGGGGTTGTTCGTATACACTTCGTGTGTACAGATACAAATGTTGAAGCATATACGCAGCACACACCCTTATTGGAAACTGTAGCACGCCAAATTTTTTCTATAAATATCGGGAATCGCTCCGTAAGGCAACTATTACAGTGTTAACAGTGTTTGTGTGCATATCGTGAAGTGAACTAAAAACCTCTAGTGAAAAATGGCTCGTACTAAGCAAACTGCCCGTAAATCTACTGGTGGCAAAGCCCCTCGTAAGCAATTGGCTACCAAAGCTGCTCGTAAGAGCGCACCAGCCACCGGTGGTGTTAAGAAGCCACATCGTTTCCGCCCTGGTACCGTTGCTTTGCGTGAAATCCGTCGCTACCAGAAGAGTACTGAGTTGTTGATCCGCAAATTGCCTTTCCAACGTTTGGTTCGTGAAATTGCCCAAGATTTCAAGACTGACTTGCGTTTCCAGAGCTCTGCTGTCATGGCCTTGCAAGAAGCTAGCGAAGCCTACTTGGTCGGTCTCTTCGAAGATACCAACTTGTGTGCCATCCATGCCAAGCGTGTCACCATCATGCCCAAGGATATCCAATTGGCCAGACGTATTCGTGGAGAACGTGCTTAAATTATTGACATTTTAAAAGCCAACTTTTTTTTACAAAAACAATCGGTCCTTTTCAGGACCACAATATTTTTATAAAAAAGAGAAAAAAATTTATTCAAAACTTACACCTTTTTATTTTTATTAAAATAAATAAATATAGTCTTTTTTTGGGGATGGAAAAATACACTATTTTTATTAAAAAAAAATTTTTCTTTTCTATGCGTTTTACTTTTGGTAATATTGGGTTTCAAAACATGGAGCGAAATCAAAAACTTTTTTTAAAAAAAAATTATTTAATTTACTTTTTATGTGGAATTGAAATTTTTTATTTTCTATTAGCAACAGTATATTTGCTGTTATTCTTTTTGCAAAATTTGATTTTTCGTAGTAGCTACATAACAAGAATGAATGAAGATAAAAACAGGCAGGCCAATACATTCGAGAGAATTTTAACTTTAAATAGATAATTTAGATACATTGAATATAAATTTTTTCTGTATTTTTTATTATTTTTAAACAAATGATATTTTTTGCTATTCTAAAAACTGTTTTAAAAAGAATAAAATAGTATTTTAATATTTTAAATTATTAAAGGGAAATAGATTTCGTTCGGTATGCAACTGTTCTACATTTGCTTGCTTAGACAAGGGCATTTTTCAATTTGTGTTTAATTTCCAAAAAAAAAAATATATTTTTTTTTAAATTTGTAATTGCAACAATACATTGTTTAGAATTTACATTTTTAAATTTTTTATTTAGTTTCAAGTCCACTTTATATAGAAAAAAATATTTTATAATAAATGCAATAGAGCTCACCGCACATTTTGCATAGCCAACGACGTTGGTATAACATAGCATCGTAATATTTTAGACTTTTCGTAACAAACGTACACTTTTTACAAATTATGTAACATTTTAATAGAAATCTATCATTTCTATAATATTTTATGATAAAATTTTCCTAAAACATTTTTACATTAGAGCTTTCAAATTAATTTGCAGAAAAACTTTTATTCATGGAAAATACGCCAATATGGTGAATTCAACTGTCATAGACTACATAATAAAATCGATTATTTCACTATGAAAATCATCCAAATTTTCACTTTTTTTTACACTTCTTTCAAGAAAACATATCAAGATTCCATACTAAATTTTTATAAAAACCAATTTTCAATAAAAATTGGAAAATTTTTATAATTTAGTTACAATTTTATCATAACATTTTTATAAACTTTCAACTCAAACCCTTATAACTCGGTAACGCTTAAAGATAATTAACTCGGATTTTCTTTAATGATTAGCTGGATATCTCTACTAGAAGAATTGTATAAAAAATTAAAAGAAATTGTTACTATCTCATCGTAAAATGAATAATTCTGTGAAAACTTTTGTAAAAATTTTTATTCGCTTCCACACAACGTTTCGCAAAATTTCGTAGTTGACTACTATGTACTTCTCATAATTTCGATGTACCCAGCCATCACTAGTCTAAAGGTTGAAACCATATTTTCAACCAATCAGCGTACACCAGTAGTGAGTGTATATTTACAAAGTGTTAAAGTGTGTTTAAAAAGAAAAATATAAGTGAAGTTATACCTGCCAGCGGCTTTTCGTTATTCACGTGCCGAGGGCAGGTAACATCGATTCATCTTTGGCCTGGCGTAGCCTGGATGCAGCGGAAGAAAAGAGTCAAGGCATCAACCCTTTGCCAAGACTACAACAACAACAACAGCAAGCCACGGTAATAACATCGCTATTAGGTTTTACCGTGGGTTTTCCCAACGATTAGCGAATTGGATACCTGCGGTCAGTTTGGCAGCCGTCAACAACAACAGCAGATATTGTGACTGAGTGCGCAAAGCCTATGGTGCCATGTCAATTCGAAGGAAAATTACCTCCGATGAAGATTCCGACGGACCGTCGAAGAGCGCGCCAGATAAAAAAGCAACGACAATGCTGGACGTCGTTACAATCAATAGGACCGAATACCAGTCCCTGGTAGATTTGGTCGAAAGTCAGCGACAAGAGCAACAACGTCTATTGGCGCTTGTTAAAGAGCTTGGCCACCAAGTCCAAGAGCTCGGGAACAAGGAGTTCAGCTATAAACGCTTGCTGGGCTCCTTGCAGAAACAGCTGGCAGAGGTCAAGGGACCTAATGCCAACAATGGCACAATGGATGCCATGGATATGGAGACTGCTGACACACCGCCAGTGCAGCAGCCCGTGGTCATAAAGCCGATGCCCGGGAAGATCAATGTTGTGAGTGCAGCGCCGGCCTCACACGTGGTGGTACCGAAGAAGCCGGCCAAGACGATATTGAGCGATGGACCTCCTAGCACCCCAGCTGTGGCAGCACCATCAACAACTGCAGTTCCATCAACATCATCAGCTGCAGCATCATCGTTTAAAACAACAATGGCAGATGACCTGCCATCTACATCAGCAGCAGCAGCAGCAAAGGCCGCATCTACTGTGGATAAGAAGATTGCTACCCAACCGGATGGCAAGACGAAGAAAAAAACAAAGAGGGCAAGGGCAAGGGTTGTGGCCGTTTACTCGGGCAATCGGTCCATTCCCCTCAAATCAGCATCAGCATCTGCACCAGCCCCACCTACCCCACCCGCTCCAACCCCACCCGCTCCAACGGATCAGAGACCAGGTAAGTCCTCAATTCCGGTGATCTCGGTGGTAGGGGTGAATGTCAAGGGGTTCGCAGATGACGTTAGGGCCTTGCTGGGACACGACAAGTATACGTTGTCGCTGGTTGGCAGGAATGGGGTGAACCTTCGGATCTTGTCCATGGACGAGCATGCGAAGGTTCTCTCCATGATTAGGGAAAAGGGGATCGCTTCGTTCACCTACTCTCCCAAGGGACAGACCGCACGCTCCGTCGTGCTCGAGGGTCTGTCGTCGTCTTATGATGAGGAAGATGTCCGGGCTGGGCTACGTGGTCTGCCACTAAGCCTGGACATCAGACGAGTTGTGAGGTTAGGGGGGAATAAGTGGCTTATCCACTTGGCCAGAGGACCCGACGTTGACGGACTCTTCGAGGTTAGAAGATTTCTCAGCTGTAGGGTCTTGTTTAGGAAGGACGTGAAGGTCGGGGTCTCGCAGTGTTTCAACTGCCAGAGGTTCGGCCATGTTTCCACCAACTGCGGCATGCCATTCCGGTGCGTCAAATGTGGTGGCGAACATGGCCCTGGGAAGTGCGCCATTCCGAAGGGGGTCTCACAACCCCGTTCGATAAAGGTGCAGGACCCTACCACTGGAGTTGTGACGGTGCGTCCTGAGTTTGCGTTGAGGTGCGTCAATTGTGGTGTTGACGGCCACGCTGCGAGCGCGAAGAACTGCCCTAAGAGGCAGGCTCTTCTGGCCCAGCGGGCACTGATGAAGTCTGGTGCTTCATCTACGCCTGCTGCAACGGCTGCTTCGGCGGCTCCGGTTGGACGCTACGCCCAACGGGGTGTCTCCTATGCTGCTGTGGCCACGGTTCGCACTGCGCCTGTTGTGGCACCGGCCGCTGTTCGTCCCGCACTTGCTGCGGTGCCGAATGGGGCTGGTTCTGCCGCCGCATCCGCTGCTGGTCTATTCGCCTCGTTTGACGCGAAGTGCAGGGATGCTTTCGGTAAGGACTTCCTTACCTGCGCAGCCGTCCTGCGTCAGCGATCTGCTGACATCAGGACGATGGTAGAGGTAGGCGACATTTGTGGAGCCATGATGTCGGTAGTTGACTCTCTCTGCGATGTCTAGAGATCTGAGAGTAGTATTTGTTAATGCCAATTCAGTCGTTTCTAGGCTGAAGAGACATTATCTTAGACTATTCTTGGATAGACACAGCCCTGACGTCATGCTTGTGGCCGAGCATAAGCTGAACGCGGGGCATCGCTTTGAGATGGAAGGGTATATTGTCTTTGCCCAGTACAGACGGGACCGCGTGGGTGGCGGAACGGCTGTGTTGGTCAGGGACAATATCAGGTGTGATAGGGTCCAGTTGGACTTAGGGGTTCTCGAGGGGACCTGTGTCAGGATACACAGAGAGGGCGGAAGGCCGCTCTGTGTGGTTTCCCTCTACTGCGCACCGGCCAATGACTTTGATGTATCTTCCCTAGATGCGTTGGGGTCATTGGCTGCGGGCTGTGAGGTCCTGGTCGGCGCTGACCTGAATGCCAGGCACGTCGAGTGGGGCGGCGGCTCTACTTGCGGCAGAGGGAGATTGGTACGCGAGTTTTTGCTCCGGTGTCCCGATCTGGACGTTGTTCCGACGGACGGACCAACCAGGTTCGGTAGGGGGTCAGCCTCCTACATCGATATCTGTTTGGCATCGCCCGGCGTTGCAGTGTCCGGTACGCGTGGTAGGATGATCGGCACTCTGGACTATGAGTCTGATCATAGGGCCTTGGAGATCCTTGTCTCCGGTGTTCGCCCGGATACGAGGGAGCCTGCTTTGGTCTATGACTACGCTAGGATGGACCGACACAGGTTCCACAGGGTTCTTGCCGACAATCTGGGTGAATGTTCTCTGCCGGTGGACCGAAATGTCACATGCGAGGAGATCGATGCGTGCATTGATTCCCTGAGTGGGGCACTTCGTGATGCCATGGAGTCCTCCACACCAAGGGTACGCCCTAGGCGTGGTGACTCTCGGAGACTTTCCCCGGAGGTTGTGGAACTGTTCCGGACGAAGAAAAGGCTTAGGCGCGCTCTTCATAGGACCACGGATCCTTTCCGGTACGACTTGTATAGGATGGAGATCCGGGATTTGGACCGTATCTTGCGTGATGAGATACGACGGTACGATGAGGAGCGCCAAGCTCGTCATCTGGCGAGTGTAAGGGTGGACGATAGGGTTTACTCTAAGGTTAGGGCCGCTGCCGGCATTAAGAAAAGGGTTCCGATCCCTGATCTTGTCCGGGCGGACGGGTCTGTCGTCTCGGATGACCGTCTCAAGGCGGACATACTGGCGGATCATGTCCAGGGTGACGTGTCGGAGATGGCCGGGAGGGGACTTCCTATAGACGGGTTGGTCAGAGACGAGGTTTCGTCGCTGGTCGGCGGTGTCCCTCTGGTGGAATTTTCTGCGGCTCTGGCCGCTGATGGCTCCGCTGGAGGAGGCTCTGTGGACTGGCGCAGGGGCCGATTTGTTTCAGCCGACGCGGTGGGAGATGCCCTTCGGGCTAGGCGTAATCGTAGATCCTGCGGTTTGGACGGCGTTCCTGACATCGTCCTTAAGAGGACGGACAGGAGGGCCTGGGGTGTCATCGCGGTCCTATTTAATCATTGCCTTAATTTGGGTTATTTCCCGGCGTCTTGGAAGGAGGCCATTACGGTCCCCATCCTTAAGCCGGGGAAGGACCCATCCAGGGGCGATGCTTACAGACCGATCAGCTTGCTCCCTTCGTTGGGCAAGCTCTTTGAGTTTTTCATGCTTGAGGGCATCAGGGAAACTCTCGATGACAGGGCGATCCTGCCTGACTGCCAGTTCGGTTTCAGGCGGGGTCTCTCCACCTCCCATGCCCTGACTGTATTCGGGGACCATGTTTCTAGGGGGCTCAACCGGCGACACGTCACGATTGCCGTGAGCCTTGATTTCTCCAGGGCGTTTGATAGCGTATGGCATGATGCTATCATATACAAGATGAGGATCCTGGGTTTTGACACGAACCTCTGCCGATTGGTCAGAGATTTCCTTGGTGGCAGAACTTTCAGGATCCGGGTAGGCGAGACTTTGTCGGGTGGTAGAGACGTGCGAACCGGGGTACCCCAGGGGTCTCTCCTGGGCCCGATTTTGTACAACATCTTTGTGTCTGACATTCCGGAACCACCCGCTGGCGACCTGCTCCTTGCTTATGCCGATGACATTTTCATTGCGGCATCGGGACCAGACGCTGCGGTTGTGGATGCCAGAGTGAACCATTACTTGGAGGAGCTCTCTGTCTATTTTGACAGATGGAGGCTGAAGCTTAATGTTGACAAATGCGAGGGCATGATCTTCAAGGGTAAGAGGCGGAACTTGTACCCCCGTTCACGGGCGTACGAACCCGCTCTTGCCATTGGAGGTCAGGCCATCGCCACTCGCGACAGCATTAAGTATCTAGGCGTTGTCTTCCAGGAAAGGTTCACCTTTGTTAGACACATTGATTATCTGCTCAACAAGGTCAAAGGGGTCTTCTTCTCCTACCTGAGGGTCTTTAGAACCTCAGGGGGTCTCAGTAGGCGTGTGAAGCTGCTGATCTATAAACAGATCATCAGGCCTATCACCGCGTACGCCTTTCCGGTATGGTTCGACATCACGTCCAACCAAATGGAAAGGTTGAGGATCTGGGAGAGGAGGATCCTCGTCTCTTGTCTGGGCCTCAGACCTGCTATGGGCCCTGATGGGGTGATGCGACGGCCATCCTGTGAGATGGTCTACTCCATGGCAGGTCTTGAGAGGATCGATGTGTTCCTTGTCAGGTGCGCGTTGGGTTTCTTGGAGAAGGCGTCCACTGTGGACAATGGTTTGGTGAGGGGATGTCTTCAGGGCGGCATAAGTCCTGGACGTTTGTTGGAAGTGCCACACCGGCCGCCGGTGTGCCTTGCGGATTTGGAGGAACAGGGCCTGCTTTCTAGGGATGGCAGACTCCTGTTCTATAATAGGAGGTTCGGATCCACCGGAATTGAGGACCTGGTCTACAACACTGCCCAGTAGGCAGTCTTCTGCGGGGGCATTGGGCTCCTAAATGTGTATATAGTATATAATATTTAGTCTATAAGTGTCATTATTTTATCTTAGTTTATAAGTATTATTGGATATTAACTTTCCTTCCAGGTACTATGGTTAAAAGAATAAAGTAATAGTTATGTGCTATGGCTGCGCCTCTGCACCTCTTTCGAATAGAGAATATATTTAGATAAGTAATAATATTTTACGCTAAATTTATACGTATATAGACAACATAACTTTAAGAATGTTCCTAATTGTCCTAACGATAAGTGTTTTGAAAATTAATAAATCAGCCAAAGGCGTCTAAAGGTTGAAACCATATTTTCAACCAATCAGCGTACACCAGTAGTGAGTGTATATTTACAAAGTGTTAAAGTGTGTTTAAAAAGAAAAATATAAGTGAAATCATGTCTGACGCCGCCGTTGTTGAAGCCACCGCATCTCCAGTCGCCGCTGTTGAGAAAAAGGCACCTAAGAAAGCCGCTGCCAAGGCAAAGAAACCCTCTGCTGCCCCAAGCCATCCACCAACCCAACAAATGGTCGATGCTGCCATCAAAACATTGAAAGAACGTGGTGGTTCCTCATTGCCTGCCATCAAGAAATACTTGGCCAGCACATACAAAGTTGATGCTGTAAAATTGGCCCCATTCATCAAGAAGTACTTGAAGAGCGCTGTTGCTAGTGGAAAATTGATCCAAACTAAAGGTAAGGGTGCCTCCGGTTCATTCAAATTGTCCCCATCTGCCTCGAAGGAACCTAAAGCAAAGAGCGCTGAAAAGAAGAAGAAGGCCCCAGCCGGTGATAAGAAAAAGAAGGCAGCAGCACCCAAAAAGGCAGCCGGTGAAAAGAAAGCCGCTGCAAAGAAGCCTTCCGCTGCTAAAAAGACCGCCGAGAAGAAGAAGACCGAAAAGGCCAAGGCTAAAACTGCCAAAAAGACAGGTACAGTTAAAGCTAAACCCGCAAAAACAGCCGCCAAAGCATCAGCCACTAAACCAAAGGCACCCAAGGCAAAAACCACCGCTGCCAAGCCCAAAAAGGCTGCCGCAGCAAAGAAGCCAGCTGCCAAGAAGACCGCCGCTAAGAAGTAATTTTTCCATGCAAAATTACTTATCATGTCAAAATGATTATTTTCGATATTCGAAAGCAGTATATCTAACAGCCCTTTTCAGGGCTACAAAAAAATTTTTAAAAAGAGACCAAATTTAACTCGAACAATTTTTTAATTACCTAATAAATACTATGTTAATTTTAAGGGAAAAGCTAATCACAGCCCTTTTCGTAGCTGTAAAACATCTGTTGAAATCTTTTAATACCATTGTTACCTAATATGGGAATAAATTACCCTTTAAGGAAATTTAAGTAATCACATGTTAAATGGGATTTTTTCCGCAACTGGATTAACTGTTTCACTTAGGGTCATAAACCAAAGCAATTACTAAGAATTATGAAAATCAGTTAATGTTAAAGAAAATCTCATTTAGCATACCTAACCAATAAGAGAGTGGCGTACAATATTCCCTTCAAAAATCGCACTTAGCATACCTATTTCATTCTTTACGAGCATACCTACCCATAGATCTCGCGTACAAACGCATAAGTCCACATATACATCTCTACACCATTTCACGCTAACATACTAGTATACATCCCTAAAAAATTTAGTATCAACACACACGCTCACATATACTCGAACATCAATACAACGTTGCATACCGAGTGTTTGAGCATAAGAGCAATATGTGTTGATCATATTACTGTAGATGTAGATGGTGCTAAGCAAGGAGGGCAATATTAGAGTATGGGTAGTATACATATTTTATTTTAAAAAAGTAATAAGGGCAATGTGAGGGTGAGTGGTAGATATATTTTTTCTTTAAATTTGTAAATATAAATTAATTTTAGTTGAATAACGAATTAAGTCTCTTTTTTAATTTATTTTGTGGCCCTGAAAAGGGCCTTTGATGTTGTAGGGAAAATATTGTACGACGAAATAAGTATGCCATTTACTTGGAGCTGGTGTACTTAGTAACGGCTTTGGTACCTTCACTGACAGCGTGCTTAGCCAACTCACCGGGCAATAATAGACGGACGGCAGTTTGGATTTCCCGACTGGTGATGGTGGAACGCTTGTTGTAGTGAGCCAAACGGGAGGCTTCGGCGGCGATACGTTCAAAGATATCGTTGACGAAACTGTTCATGATGCTCATGGCCTTTGAGGAGATACCAGTATCGGGATGGACTTGCTTCAACACTTTGTAAATGTAGATAGCATAACTCTCCTTACGCTTGGTGCGTCTCTTGGTCTTGTCACCCTTAGTGATGTTCTTTTGGGCTTTGCCGGCCTTCTTTGCTGCTTTACCACTGGCTTTTGGAGGCATTTTCACTTGGTTTTTTTTAAGTCACACAAACACTTTTAACACTGTTCACGATTTTGTGTGTTTGATGGCTTACTCGGAATATTTAAACCATTTCATGCACAAGATATTCAGGTAGACGAAAACAGTCGCTATGTTTACGAAAACAACCCTCTAAAATTAGCTACACGTTGGATCCGAAAGTATAAATACTGCAGTTCATGCTGCGAACTAATATCATTTGTGTTTCAGTGCTAAGTGAAGTGAATTAAAAAAAAAATAACTAAAAATGTCTGGTCGTGGTAAAGGTGGCAAAGTTAAGGGAAAGGCAAAGTCCCGTTCCAACCGTGCTGGTCTTCAATTCCCCGTCGGTCGTATCCATCGTTTGTTGCGCAAAGGCAACTATGCTGAACGTGTTGGTGCCGGAGCTCCAGTTTACTTGGCTGCTGTCATGGAGTATTTGGCCGCTGAAGTTCTTGAATTGGCTGGCAACGCTGCTCGTGACAACAAGAAGACAAGAATTATCCCCCGTCACTTGCAATTGGCTATCCGTAATGACGAAGAATTGAACAAATTGCTGTCCGGTGTCACCATTGCTCAAGGTGGTGTATTGCCAAACATCCAAGCTGTTCTCTTGCCCAAGAAGACCGAAAAGAAGGCTTAAATTATCTACGAGCATCAAAGAAAAAATGTAAATACAGGCCATCGTATAAATCAACAACAATCCGTCCTTTTCAGGACGACAAAAATTTTTTTAAAAGAGAAAAAACTATATCAAACCCCTTATTTTATCAAGAAAATTTACTTAAAAAATAGTTTTAAATAATAAATAAAATTTTAATTGTAGTTAAATTTAAAAAAAAATATTTTTTGGTCGATTTTTTTTTTCAGTGGATTTGGTAATTTGCTAGCAATTTCGTTATTCGAAATTTCCTTAAACAATCCTGTTTTTGGCGTAAATACAAAAAAATCTGCCATCTATTGTTTATAGGTAAACATTTTCAAATATGTTTACATCTTATCGACTATTGCAGGTCTTTTAATATACATGTCATAATTATCAGTTATCAATTATCATGCATCAACATTTCGCCTATTTGCATACATTAACATAATAAGAATTTAGTTTTATCGACCCTACTCAAGATTATCGGCATTTAATAGGATCAATGTTACCATTAGGGTACTGTAAAAACTATTTATTTTACATTTGAATATCACATGGTAATCATTGTTCATTTTCTGATGCTGAAAAAAATTGGCATATGTAATAACAAAACATCGAAACGAAGTATCTACGATCGTCCCTATTCGTACATTTGTGACAAAGTTAGCAGCTCCAAGCAAAGGAAACATTTAATGGTAGTATATGCGTGCATTTTGGTATCTGTGTGTATGTATGCTTTTTAGTGTTGTATACCATCGTTTCATCGTATTGTTCTAATGGCGTCGGTTTTAGTTTCGTCATGTATGTATGTATATTATAGAAGCTACATTTTGGCCGACGGCAAATTGAAAAATGGTAATATTTATTTTCAAATAAATTTTATGTATTTTTTTTTAGTAAAAATTTATAACAAGATATATCTCTTTTTAAATATGTTTTGTGGTCCTGAAAAGGACCGATTGTTTTAGTTTTTAAAATTTTCTCCAAAATAGCGTCAAGATAATGTTTAACCGCCGAAACCGTACAAAGTGCGGCCTTGTCTCTTCAAAGCGTAGACGACATCCATAGCGGTGACGGTTTTACGCTTAGCGTGTTCAGTGTAGGTGACAGCATCACGAATAACGTTTTCCAAAAACACCTTCAGGACACCACGGGTTTCTTCGTAAATCAATCCAGAGATACGCTTTACACCGCCACGACGAGCCAAACGTCTGATTGCAGGCTTGGTGATACCTTGGATGTTATCACGCAACACTTTACGATGACGTTTAGCGCCACCTTTTCCCAAGCCTTTGCCACCTTTACCACGACCAGTCATTTTTTCACTTTTTAAATTAAATTCACTTCACAAGTTATGCACAAGAACTAATACTTACCATGATTTATTTGATTTATTTATTTATTTACCATATTTTTCATTTAACAATTTTTGCCTTATAAGCTACGATCTTATGTCTTATTTTCTTTAGCATATATATATATATATTTCTATAAAGTTCTTACATTCTAATTATATACTAATGTTTTTGGTAGGCCAGCCAAACCCATTATCCTTATTTCATTCTAGTTCCACTTTAAAAGCCCGTGGAGTCTCTTATCATATTTGCCCTAGTAAAAAGGTAAAGAAAAACTCTAGGATCTAACTCTCAACTGTTTTTTTTATATTTCCTACTTAAAACTAATAAAACGTATTTACATAACAAAAACTAAAAAGGAAATCATAATAAAACAAAAATTCAAAAAGGTATTTACATAATATTTACAGGTTCATAAACTTAAATTAACAATCCATTCTTGAAAGCAAAATTATTAAGGTATTTACAAAAAGGTCATAAAATTATTCTCTCCAAATTCTATTTCCCCCATAGGGGATCTCTCATTGCGAAGTACGATAAACAAGATCGTCAAAACCGTATGTTCGGAACCGTCTATGATAAAACAGCAGCCGACCATTCTCATCGTAAAGTTTCCCATTCTCGGACATGTTTAACAAGGAGGCCGGGGGTAAGTATGCCCCTTGTCGAATGTATCGGTCAAAAGTCTCATCAGAGACAGCGCAGCCCCTTACCATCTCATTTGGATGGCTGGAGCATTTCGAGAGTTGATCAAGGGCAGTCCGTGTCATAAATACATCGATCCGGCCCAAAGCGCTCAATTCATATATCCTCCTACAGCTAGGCCTGATCCAGTGCCCTTCCTCATCCATCCTGCATCTGAGATCCAGACAATATCTAAGGATCCTTCTCTCCAACATCCGAATCCTCTCCATCTGATGAGATGATATGGAGAACCATATCGGGAATCCGTATGACATCGACGGACGCACAATCTGTCTATATATGGCCAGTTTAACCCTCCGGCTCAGGCCTCCCCTTCCCGCGAGGGCACTGTACAATGCCTGGAAAGCCATCCTACCCTTCGCCATGACATGGTCCACATGACGCGTATAGGTCATGTCCTCTTGAAATACAATGCCCAGGTACTTCAGGACCCTTGCATTAGCAATCACCTCCCCTCCGATGGTCACCCTAGGTATATATCCCCTAGCGTTCTTGAATATCCGCTTCTTGATGCCCTTGAACATAATCGTTCTGCACTTCTCCACGTTGAGCGAGAGTCTCCATCTGTCGAAATAAATCCTGAGGGTCTCCAGGTACCTGGTCAAATTCCTCTCAGCTATCCTCGCGCTGGCATGAGTGGACGCCACCATTATGTCGTCCGCATATATTAGCAGAAGTTCCCCTCCCTGTGGGAGAGGAATATCTGCTAAGTATATGTTGTACAGTACAGGGCCCAGCACCGAGCCCTGTGGTACCCCCGCCATCACGGCCCTCGTATCAGACCTAACGGTCCCTAAGGCCACAGCAAATGATCTGCCTCTGAGGTACTCCCCCACCAAGGCAACAACATACCGATCGAAACCGAATGTCCTCATCTTCTCTACAATACCCATCTGCCACACGGTATCGAAGGCCTTCTGGAAATCCAAGCTGACGGCTATGGTAGCACAGCGGTCGTTCAACCTTCTTGCCACCCTGTCCGTCAGGGTCATCAGTGCATGTACCGTCGAGGTCTGCCTTCTAAAACCAAATTGGCAATCGCCAAGAACAGCCTCCGTATCGAGATGTTCGTTCAGCCTCTCCAGAATCACTATCTCAAACAGCTTCCCCACGTTCGATAGAAGCGAGATTGGCCTATATCCACCTGGGTCAGTGGGATCCTTGCCCGGTTTAGGTACTGCGACAACCTTGGACACCTTCCACTCCTTAGGGAAATATCCAACATTCAATGAGTGGTTGAATATTAGGGTCAGGGCAGACCATGCCCCTCTGCCAGCCCTCTTCAGAGCAAAATTCGGGATTCCGTCTTCTCCACAACTCTTTTTGTTATTTAGCCTCTTGAGATAGGCTCCTATTTCCTCCACTTTGACCAGCCGTAACGGTACTGCGGTCGATCCCGGGATCACTGTCCCATCTGCAAAATAGTCTGTGCCAAAATCCACCATAGGTGCCAAGGGCTCTTCATCGTCATCAGGGGCGTATCCGGCTACAGCAGTCCCCTGTATTCTCGCAAATTCACTAGCTAGTATCTCGGCCTTTTCTCGATCGGCCACAGCTCTCCTGCCACCCGAGTCCACCAAGTCATCGATTCCCCTTCTCCTTAGGGCACCACTCAGCCCCTTCACCTTTCTGTACATGTCCTTGTCTGCGGAGATGGCCTGCAGCCTTCGAAGGTAATACTCCTCTTCAAACCTTGCTATCCGCTCGCCAATCAGTTTATTCATCCTCTTGATAATAGCCTTCGCAGTGGTGTAGCCCTGCGGGTCAAGAGTCCTATGTACTCTCCTCCTGAGCGTCTTCTTTTGGCGGATCAAATCCAAAATGTCGGGCGGCAGTTCCGGCAACCCATCTCTCTTTGGCGTAACCTTCCTAATGGTCTCTACCATGGTCTGATTAATAGCAGATGAAAGCTTTCCAACTGCCTCATCTATCTCAGCCGGCAACACATTGCGATCCCTAGGGAGCAATTCCGATCCAAGCCTCTCGGCCAGTTTCCGATTGAAGGCCCTGACATCCATCCTATTGAAATCATAGACCTCCACCCTCTCTCCAGCCCGCAACCCAATAGTTGTGGCCTCTAACACCACCGCCTTATGATCGGATTCAAAATCCACGATCCTCAGTCCACCCCTCCTCATGGCACCCTCTGTAGGTCGAATACCCACAGTAGTCAGAATCATGTCTATATACGACCCTGTCCCCATCGCACACCTTGTCGGCCCAACCGTAGGTCTAACCAGCAAAGACGGGCACGACAGCAGCCACTCGTAGAGCGCCCTCCCCCTTGTGTTCATCTGGACCCCACCCCATGAGCCATGCTTGGCATTAAGATCTGCGCCTATGACCGCCTCATCAGTCCCAATGACTGCCTCGACCGCATCGAGGCTTCCCACTCCCAGCGCCTCAGTCGGCCGTAAGTACAACGACATGGCAACGACGCTCCTGCCCCCGGTCCCTTTGATCCTGACTACTGTAGCCTCGACGTTTCCGAAATCCGACGCAAGCCTCTCCCCACTCAACCTGTCCGTCAAGCATATCGCCGTACCACCACCGGCGCTGCCCCCTCTCCGATCCTGCCTAAAGACCGTATAGCCCTGCAGACCATATGTGTGCCTAGCTGATAACTTCGTCTCGGCTATCAGTAGTACATCAGGTCTGTGCTCCCTCACAAACAGCTCCAAGTAGTGTCTCTTCTGGCGAGACACTAAGGAATTCACATTCAAGAAAATACACTTCAAACTAGTCATAGAGTCTCAGGCTAAGAAGCAGACCGAAAACGCCCTGCAATCTCTCATCATCATTCGTATATCGCCTGTATGTGTCGACAAACCCATTCACCTTCCTCATGCACGTGACAAAGTCCTTTCCTATGAGCCTCTTCAGCTCCCCATCAAACCAGCCCATCGCGGCTCCTACCTGCCCAGACGCTTCCCTAGACACCGGTACCGCATCCACCCTAGTCCGTAAACCGGCCGACTCAGCCATCCCTACAGCGCCAGCGAAGGTCCTACCCTGCTGCACAAAACTAGGCGCCACCGCCTCTCTCCGGGGCCCCACCGCTCTATTCACATTATTCGCCCTCGCAAACGACTTCCTCTCCTCCATCTCCCTAAGGAGACTTATCCTCTTTGGACACTCCTTTGAACTGGCCACGTGGCCATCCACCCCGCAATTAACACAGTGAACCTGCCGACCTATTCTCCTCACTATCTCCCCGGTCACAGGGTCCTTCTCCAAAGTCTCCTGACAATTCTGCTCTCTATTCGGGACCTCGCATTTCCCGGCCCCATGCGACTGGCCGCACTTGACGCATCTGTACGGCATTCTACAATTAGTGGACACATGCCCGAACCTCTGGCAATTATGGCACTGAACCAGACCCTTCCTCTTGTGGGTCTCAACCCTGACCCTGCAGTTCAACAGATACCTAAGCCTCCGAAAAGCCTTTATATCAGCACTTTTGTCCAATTGGACTACCCATCGGTCACCCCTCAGCTTGACCACATTCCTCAGACCCAGCTCCGGCATATTCTCATTAATATACCCCTCTAAATCCTCCTTGTCAAACGTGTCCGACAACCCCTTTATAATAACCGAAACCGGTTTTAACTCCCTCGGCGTAAAGGTGAAATGAGAGACCCCCCTTTCCTCCAAAAACTTCCTAATCACCTCATGGTCCCCATTCGTATTCAATTTAAGATTTATCAAGTTCTTATTAACAATATGCAGTGAAAAAAGATTATGTCCTAATCTCTCCTTAACATTACTTATCAATACCTTCGAATTGGAATTATATATTTTTATGACGGGTGGGCTGGCCTTACCTTTCGATCCTGTTGACGTTGTCGGTCCCTTTGTTGTTGAATTAATTTGGCCTCTCTCATGATCCATGGCTTCCTTCTCAGTATTTCTCTGCAGTTGTTGTTGTTGCTGCCCTGGCTGTTTTGGCACTGCTCCTTTGTTGGCTGGTAATGTGGCCTGCTGCCCTGCTATATCTACATTCATGTCCATATCGATTTCATGGTCGATTTCTAGGCTCCACTCTGTTGCTGTTATATGATGTGCTGTCGGCATGACATCGGCTTTTGTGATAGTTCTAGTCGGGTTGTTGACGACTTCCGTTGTTTTTGTAGTTTTGCCGAGGGGGTTGGCTGCTTCGGCATTTATATTCGTTTTTGCCATTGTTGTCGTTTGGCAATAGTTCACATTATTTGGCGGTTGGAGATTGATGTTGGCGTCTCCACCGGCCAATTTTGATGTTAATTGATTGTTTACCATCATAAGCTCATTTATTTTCTGGAGGGCTATCTGATGATCATTTTTTAATTGCTCTAGTTGTCTCGTGAGCTCTATTATTGCTGCATCGGCTTTCAATTTTTTGAAATCCCTGTCGCCGGAATTTCCCGATCTGTTTTTCTTTCTCTTCGTGGATTCACGACTCTGAACCACCTGGAAACCATCGGCTGTTAAAAATTCTTCTTCGGCAACATTGGCGTTGAGAGTACCATTAATGCTCGGGTTTCTATTGTTCATAGAATTGACTACTATGCGATTCTCATCGTCTGGGGTGCCAATAGCACCACCACTGCTATCACTCATGATGCACTTCAAGACTTCGTAATACTACGAAAGTTAACTTCTTTTGCACTTCGTATAAGTTCACTTCTAACACTTGATGTTTACACTTCGAGCGCTGCTCGGCTTCTACTTTTAATCTCTATACTTACCATGCTGCGATACCTCATATTTATACAAAATCCGCTCTGAATTTACTACATACACATACGCTTCGATCTATCTTCGGGGTTGTTCGTATACACTTCGTGTGTACAGATACAAATGTTGAAGCATATACGCAGCACACACCCTTATTGGAAACTGTAGCACGCCAAATTTTTTTCTATAAATATCGGGAATCGCTCCGTAAGGCAACTATTACCGTGTTAACAGTGTTTGTGTGCATATCGTGAAGTGAACTAAAAACCTCTAGTGAAAAATGGCTCGTACTAAGCAAACTGCCCGTAAATCTACTGGTGGCAAAGCCCCTCGTAAGCAATTGGCTACCAAAGCTGCTCGTAAGAGCGCACCAGCCACCGGTGGTGTTAAGAAGCCACATCGTTTCCGCCCTGGTACCGTTGCTTTGCGTGAAATCCGTCGCTACCAGAAGAGTACTGAGTTGTTGATCCGCAAATTGCCTTTCCAACGTTTGGTTCGTGAAATTGCCCAAGATTTCAAGACTGACTTGCGTTTCCAGAGCTCTGCTGTCATGGCCTTGCAAGAAGCTAGCGAAGCCTACTTGGTCGGTCTCTTCGAAGATACCAACTTGTGTGCCATCCATGCCAAGCGTGTCACCATCATGCCCAAGGATATCCAATTGGCCAGACGTATTCGTGGAGAACGTGCTTAAATTATTGACATTTTAAAAGCCAACTTTTTTTTACAAAAACAATCGGTCCTTTTCAGGACCACAATATTTTTATAAAAAAGAGAAAAAAATTTATTCAAAACTTACACCTTTTTATTTTTATTAAAATAAATAAATATAGTCTTTTTTTGGGGATGGAAAAATACACTATTTTTATTAAAAAAAAATTTTTCTTTTCTATGCGTTTTACTTTTGGTAATATTGGGTTTCAAAACATGGAGCGAAATCAAAAACTTTTTTTAAAAAAAAATTATTTAATTTACTTTTTATGTGGAATTGAAATTTTTTATTTTCTATTAGCAACAGTATATTTGCTGTTATTCTTTTTGCAAAATTTGATTTTTCGTAGTAGCTACATAACAAGAATGAATGAAGATAAAAACAGGCAGGCCAATACATTCGAGAGAATTTTAACTTTAAATAGATAATTTAGATACATTGAATATAAATTTTTTCTGTATTTTTTATTATTTTTAAACAAATGATATTTTTTGCTATTCTAAAAACTGTTTTAAAAAGAATAAAATAGTATTTTAATATTTTAAATTATTAAAGGGAAATAGATTTCGTTCGGTATGCAACTGTTCTACATTTGCTTGCTTAGACAAGGGCATTTTTCAATTTGTGTTTAATTTCCAAAAAAAAAAATATATTTTTTTTTAAATTTGTAATTGCAACAATACATTGTTTAGAATTTACATTTTTAAATTTTTTATTTAGTTTCAAGTCCACTTTATATAGAAAAAAATATTTTATAATAAATGCAATAGAGCTCACCGCACATTTTGCATAGCCAACGACGTTGGTATAACATAGCATCGTAATATTTTAGACTTTTCGTAACAAACGTACACTTTTTACAAATTATGTAACATTTTAATAGAAATCTATCATTTCTATAATATTTTATGATAAAATTTTCCTAAAACATTTTTACATTAGAGCTTTCAAATTAATTTGCAGAAAAACTTTTATTCATGGAAAATACGCCAATATGGTGAATTCAACTGTCATAGACTACATAATAAAATCGATTATTTCACTATGAAAATCATCCAAATTTTCACTTTTTTTTACACTTCTTTCAAGAAAACATATCAAGATTCCATACTAAATTTTTATAAAAACCAATTTTCAATAAAAATTGGAAAATTTTTATAATTTAGTTACAATTTTATCATAACATTTTTATAAACTTTCAACTCAAACCCTTATAACTCGGTAACGCTTAAAGATAATTAACTCGGATTTTCTTTAATGATTAGCTGGATATCTCTACTAGAAGAATTGTATAAAAAATTAAAAGAAATTGTTACTATCTCATCGTAAAATGAATAATTCTGTGAAAACTTTTGTAAAAATTTTTATTCGCTTCCACACAACGTTTCGCAAAATTTCGTAGTTGACTACTATGTACTTCTCATAATTTCGATGTACCCAGCCATCACTAGTCTAAAGGTTGAAACCATATTTTCAACCAATCAGCGTACACCAGTAGTGAGTGTATATTTACAAAGTGTTAAAGTGTGTTTAAAAAGAAAAATATAAGTGAAATCATGTCTGACGCCGCCGTTGTTGAAGCCACCGCATCTCCAGTCGCCGCTGTTGAGAAAAAGGCACCTAAGAAAGCCGCTGCCAAGGCAAAGAAACCCTCTGCTGCCCCAAGCCATCCACCAACCCAACAAATGGTCGATGCTGCCATCAAAACATTGAAAGAACGTGGTGGTTCCTCATTGCCTGCCATCAAGAAATACTTGGCCAGCACATACAAAGTTGATGCTGTAAAATTGGCCCCATTCATCAAGAAGTACTTGAAGAGCGCTGTAAGTACTTGAAGAGCGCTGTAAATACAGGCCATCGTATAAATCAACAACAATCCGTCCTTTTCAGGACGACAAAAATTTTTTTAAAAGAGAAAAAACTATATCAAACCCCTTATTTTATCAAGAAAATTTACTTAAAAAATAGTTTTAAATAATAAATAAAATTTTAATTGTAGTTAAATTTAAAAAAAAATATTTTTTGGTCGATTTTTTTTTTCAGTGGATTTGGTAATTTGCTAGCAATTTCGTTATTCGAAATTTCCTTAAACAATCCTGTTTTTGGCGTAAATACAAAAAAATCTGCCATCTATTGTTTGTAGGTAAACATTTTCAAATATGTTTACATCTTATCGACTATTGCAGGTCTTTTAATATACATGTCATAATTATCAGTTATCAATTATCATGCATCAACATTTCGCCTATTTGCATACATTAACATAATAAGAATTTAGTTTTATCGACCCTACTCAAGATTATCGGCATTTAATAGGATCAATGTTACCATTAGGGTACTGTAAAAACTATTTATTTTACATTTGAATATCACATGGTAATCATTGTTCATTTTCTGATGCTGAAAAAAATTGGCATATGTAATAACAAAACATCGAAACGAAGTATCTACGATCGTCCCTCTTCGTACATTTGTGACAAAGTTAGCAGCTCCAAGCAAAGGAAACATTTAATGGTAGTATATGCGTGCATTTTGGTATCTGTGTGTATGTATGCTTTTTAGTGTTGTATACCATCGTTTCATCGTATTGTTCTAATGGCGTCGGTTTTAGTTTCGTCATGTATGTATGTATATTATAGAAGCTACATTTTGGCCGACGGCAAATTGAAAAATGGTAATATTTATTTTCAAATAAATTTTATGTATTTTTTTTTAGTAAAAATTTATAACAAGATATATCTCTTTTTAAATATGTTTTGTGGTCCTGAAAAGGACCGATTGTTTTAGTTTTTAAAATTTTCTCCAAAATAGCGTCAAGATAATGTTTAACCGCCGAAACCGTACAAAGTGCGGCCTTGTCTCTTCAAAGCGTAGACGACATCCATAGCGGTGACGGTTTTACGCTTAGCGTGTTCAGTGTAGGTGACAGCATCACGAATAACGTTTTCCAAAAACACCTTCAGGACACCACGGGTTTCTTCGTAAATCAATCCAGAGATACGCTTTACACCGCCACGACGAGCCAAACGTCTGATTGCAGGCTTGGTGATACCTTGGATGTTATCACGCAACACTTTACGATGACGTTTAGCGCCACCTTTTCCCAAGCCTTTGCCACCTTTACCACGACCAGTCATTTTTTCACTTTTTAAATTAAATTCACTTCACAAGTTATGCACAAGAACTAATACTTACCATGTTATTTATTTATTTATTTACCATATTTTTCATTTAACAATTTTTGCCTTATAAGCTACGATCTTATGTCTTATTTTCTTTAGCATATATATATATATATTTCTATAAAGTTCTTACATTCTAATTATATACTAATGTTTTTGGTAGGCCAGCCAAACCCATTATCCTTATTTCATTCTAGTTCCACTTTAAAAGCCCGTGGAGTCACTTATCATATTTGCCCTAGTAAAAAGGTAAAGAAAAACTCTAGGATCTAACTCTCAAATGTTTTTTTTTTTTTATATTTCCTACTTAAAACTAATAAAACGTATTTACATAACAAAAACTAAAAAGGAAATCATAATAAAACAAAAATTCAAAAAGGTATTTACATAATATTTACAGGTTCATAAACTTAAATTAACAATCCATTCTTGAAAGCAAAATTATTAAGGTATTTACAAAAAGGTCATAAAATTATTCTCTCCAAATTCTATTTCCCCCATAGGGGATCTCTCATTGCGAAGTACGATAAACAAGATCGTCAAAACCGTATGTTCGGAACCGTCTATGATAAAACAGCAGCCGACCATTCTCATCGTAAAGTTTCCCATTCTCGGACATGTTTAACAAGGAGGCCGGGGGTAAGTATGCCCCTTGTCGAATGTATCGGTCAAAAGTCTCATCAGAGACAGCGCAGCCCCTTACCATCTCATTTGGATGGCTGGAGCATTTCGAGAGTTGATCAAGGGCAGTCCGTGTCATAAATACATCGATCCGGCCCAAAGCGCTCAATTCATATATCCTCCTACAGCTAGGCCTGATCCAGTGCCCTTCCTCATCCATCCTGCATCTGAGATCCAGACAATATCTAAGGATCCTTCTCTCCAACATCCGAATCCTCTCCATCTGATGAGATGATATGGAGAACCATATCGGGAATCCGTATGACATCGACGGACGCACAATCTGTCTATATATGGCCAGTTTAACCCTCCGGCTCAGGCCTCCCCTTCCCGCGAGGGCACTGTACAATGCCTGGAAAGCCATCCTACCCTTCGCCATGACATGGTCCACATGACGCGTATAGGTCATGTCCTCTTGAAATACAATGCCCAGGTACTTCAGGACCCTTGCATTAGCAATCACCTCCCCTCCGATGGTCACCCTAGGTATATATCCCCTAGCGTTCTTGAATATCCGCTTCTTGATGCCCTTGAACATAATCGTTCTGCACTTCTCCACGTTGAGCGAGAGTCTCCATCTGTCGAAATAAATCCTGAGGGTCTCCAGGTACCTGGTCAAATTCCTCTCAGCTATCCTCGCGCTGGCATGAGTGGACGCCACCATTATGTCGTCCGCATATATTAGCAGAAGTTCCCCTCCCTGTGGGAGAGGAATATCTGCTAAGTATATGTTGTACAGTACAGGGCCCAGCACCGAGCCCTGTGGTACCCCCGCCATCACGGCCCTCGTATCAGACCTAACGGTCCCTAAGGCCACAGCAAATGATCTGCCTCTGAGGTACTCCCCCACCAAGGCAACAACATACCGATCGAAACCGAATGTCCTCATCTTCTCTACAATACCCATCTGCCACACGGTATCGAAGGCCTTCTGGAAATCCAAGCTGACGGCTATGGTAGCACAGCGGTCGTTCAACCTTCTTGTCACCCTGTCCGTCAGGGTCATCAGTGCATGTACCGTCGAGGTCTGCCTTCTAAAACCAAATTGGCAATCGCCAAGAACAGCCTCCGTATCGAGATGTTCGTTCAGCCTCTCCAGAATCACTATCTCAAACAGCTTCCCCACGTTCGATAGAAGCGAGATTGGCCTATATCCACCTGGGTCAGTGGGATCCTTGCCCGGTTTAGGTACTGCGACAACCTTGGACACCTTCCACTCCTTAGGGAAATATCCAACATTTAATGAGTGGTTGAATATTAGGGTCAGGGCAGACCATGCCCCTCTGCCAGCCCTCTTCAGAACAAAATTCGGGATTCCGTCTTCTCCACAACTCTTTTTGTTATTTAGCCTCTTGAGATAGGCTCCTATTTCCTCCACTTTGACCAGCCGTAACGGTACTGCGGTCGATCCCGGGATCACTGTCCCATCTGCAAAATAGTCTGTGCCAAAATCCACCATAGGTGCCAAGGGCTCTTCATCGTCATCAGGGGCGTATCCGGCTACAGCAGTCCCCTGTATTCTCGCAAATTCACTAGCTAGTATCTCGGCCTTTTCTCGATCGGCCACAGCTCTCCTGCCACCCGAGTCCACCAAGTCATCGATTCCCCTTCTCCTTAGGGCACCACTCAGCCCCTTCACCTTTCTGTACATGTCCTTGTCTGCGGAGATGGCCTGCAGCCTTCGAAGGTAATACTCCTCTTCAAACCTTGCTATCCGCTCGCCAATCAGTTTATTCATCCTCTTGATAATAGCCTTCGCAGTGATGTAGCCTTGCGGGTCAAGAGTCCTATGTACTCTCCTCCTGAGCGTCTTCTTTTGGCGGATCAAATCCAAAATGTCGGGCGGCAGTTCCGGCAACCCATCTCTCTTTGGCGTAACCTTCCTAATGGTCTCTACCATGGTCTGATTAATAGCAGATGAAAGCTTTCCAACTGCCTCATCTATCTCAGCCGGCAACACATTGCGATCCCTAGGGAGCAATTCCGATCCAAGCCTCTCGGCCAGTTTCCGATTGAAGGCCCTGACATCCATCCTATTGAAATCATAGACCTCCACCCTCTCTCCAGCCCGCAACCCAATAGTTGTGGCCTCTAACACCACCGCCTTATGATCGGATTCAAAATCCACGATCCTCAGTCCACCCCTCCTCATGGCACCCTCTGTAGGTCGAATACCCACAGTAGTCAGAATCATGTCTATATACGACCCTGTCCCCATCGCACACCTTGTCGGCCCAACCGTAGGTCTAACCAGCAAAGACGGGCACGACAGCAGCCACTCGTAGAGCGCCCTCCCCCTTGTGTTAATACTTACCATGCTGCGATACCTCATATTTATACAAAATCCGCTCTGAATTTACTACATACACATACGCTTCGATCTATCTTCGGGGTTGTTCGTATACACTTCGTGTGTACAGATACAAATGTTGAAGCATATACGCAGCACACACCCTTATTGGAAACTGTAGCACGCCAAATTTTTTCTATAAATATCGGGAATCGCTCCGTAAGGCAACTATTACAGTGTTAACAGTGTTTGTGTGCATATCGTGAAGTGAACTAAAAACCTCTAGTGAAAAATGGCTCGTACTAAGCAAACTGCCCGTAAATCTACTGGTGGCAAAGCCCCTCGTAAGCAATTGGCTACCAAAGCTGCTCGTAAGAGCGCACCAGCCACCGGTGGTGTTAAGAAGCCACATCGTTTCCGCCCTGGTACCGTTGCTTTGCGTGAAATCCGTCGCTACCAGAAGAGTACTGAGTTGTTGATCCGCAAATTGCCTTTCCAACGTTTGGTTCGTGAAATTGCCCAAGATTTCAAGACTGACTTGCGTTTCCAGAGCTCTGCTGTCATGGCCTTGCAAGAAGCTAGCGAAGCCTACTTGGTCGGTCTCTTCGAAGATACCAACTTGTGTGCCATCCATGCCAAGCGTGTCACCATCATGCCCAAGGATATCCAATTGGCCAGACGTATTCGTGGAGAACGTGCTTAAATTATTGACATTTTAAAAGCCAACTTTTTTTTACAAAAACAATCGGTCCTTTTCAGGACCACAATATTTTTATAAAAAAGAGAAAAAAATTTATTCAAAACTTACACCTTTTTATTTTTATTAAAATAAATAAATATAGTCTTTTTTTGGGGATGGAAAAATACACTATTTTTATTAAAAAAAAATTTTTCTTTTCTATGCGTTTTACTTTTGGTAATATTGGGTTTCAAAACATGGAGCGAAATCAAAAACTTTTTTTAAAAAAAAATTATTTAATTTACTTTTTATGTGGAATTGAAATTTTTTATTTTCTATTAGCAACAGTATATTTGCTGTTATTCTTTTTGCAAAATTTGATTTTTCGTAGTAGCTACATAACAAGAATGAATGAAGATAAAAACAGGCAGGCCAATACATTCGAGAGAATTTTAACTTTAAATAGATAATTTAGATACATTGAATATAAATTTTTTCTGTATTTTTTATTATTTTTAAACAAATGATATTTTTTGCTATTCTAAAAACTGTTTTAAAAAGAATAAAATAGTATTTTAATATTTTAAATTATTAAAGGGAAATAGATTTCGTTCGGTATGCAACTGTTCTACATTTGCTTGCTTAGACAAGGGCATTTTTCAATTTGTGTTTAATTTCCAAAAAAAAAAATATATTTTTTTTTAAATTTGTAATTGCAACAATACATTGTTTAGAACTTACATTTTTAAATTTTTTATTTAGTTTCAAGTCCACTTTATATAGAAAAAAATATTTTATAATAAATGCAATAGAGCTCACCGCACATTTTGCATAGCCAACGACGTTGGTATAACATAGCATCGTAATATTTTAGACTTTTCGTAACAAACGTACACTTTTTACAAATTATGTAACATTTTAATAGAAATCTATCATTTCTATAATATTTTATGATAAAATTTTCCTAAAACATTTTTACATTAGAGCTTTCAAATTAATTTGCAGAAAAACTTTTATTCATGGAAAATACGCCAATATGGTGAATTCAACTGTCATAGACTACATAATAAAATCGATTATTTCACTATGAAAATCATCCAAATTTTCACTTTTTTTTACACTTCTTTCAAGAAAACATATCAAGATTCCATACTAAATTTTTATAAAAACCAATTTTCAATAAAAATTGGAAAATTTTTATAATTTAGTTACAATTTTATCATAACATTTTTATAAACTTTCAACTCAAACCCTTATAACTCGGTAACGCTTAAAGATAATTAACTCGGATTTTCTTTAATGATTAGCTGGATATCTCTACTAGAAGAATTGTATAAAAAATTAAAAGAAATTGTTACTATCTCATCGTAAAATGAATAATTCTGTGAAAACTTTTGTAAAAATTTTTATTCGCTTCCACACAACGTTTCGCAAAATTTCGTAGTTGACTACTATGTACTTCTCATAATTTCGATGTACCCAGCCATCACTAGTCTAAAGGTTGAAACCATATTTTCAACCAATCAGCGTACACCAGTAGTGAGTGTATATTTACAAAGTGTTAAAGTGTGTTTAAAAAGAAAAATATAAGTGAAATCATGTCTGACGCCGCCGTTGTTGAAGCCACCGCATCTCCAGTCGCCGCTGTTGAGAAAAAGGCACCTAAGAAAGCCGCTGCCAAGGCAAAGAAACCCTCTGCTGCCCCAAGCCATCCACCAACCCAACAAATGGTCGATGCTGCCATCAAAACATTGAAAGAACGTGGTGGTTCCTCATTGCCTGCCATCAAGAAATACTTGGCCAGCACATACAAAGTTGATGCTGTAAAATTGGCCCCATTCATCAAGAAGTACTTGAAGAGCGCTGTTGCTAGTGGAAAATTGATCCAAACTAAAGGTAAGGGTGCCTCCGGTTCATTCAAATTGTCCCCATCTGCCTCGAAGGAACCTAAAGCAAAGAGCGCTGAAAAGAAGAAGAAGGCCCCAGCCGGTGATAAGAAAAAGAAGGCAGCAGCACCCAAAAAGGCAGCCGGTGAAAAGAAAGCCGCTGCAAAGAAGCCTTCCGCTGCTAAAAAGACCGCCGAGAAGAAGAAGACCGAAAAGGCCAAGGCTAAAACTGCCAAAAAGACAGGTACAGTTAAAGCTAAACCCGCAAAAACAGCCGCCAAAGCATCAGCCACTAAACCAAAGGCACCCAAGGCAAAAACCACCGCTGCCAAGCCCAAAAAGGCTGCCGCAGCAAAGAAGCCAGCTGCCAAGAAGACCGCCGCTAAGAAGTAATTTTTCCATGCAAAATTACTTATCATGTCAAAATGATTATTTTCGATATTCGAAAGCAGTATATCTAACAGCCCTTTTCAGGGCTACAAAAAAATTTTTAAAAAGAGACCAAATTTAACTCGAACAATTTTTTAATTACCTAATAAATACTATGTTAATTTTAAGGGAAAAGCTAATCACAGCCCTTTTCGTAGCTGTAAAACATCTGTTGAAATCTTTTAATACCATTGTTACCTAATATGGGAATAAATTACCCTTTAAGGAAATTTAAGTAATCACATGTTAAATGGGATTTTTTCCGCAACTGGATTAACTGTTTCACTTAGGGTCATAAACCAAAGCAATTACTAAGAATTATGAAAATCACTTAATGTTAAAGAAAATCTCATTTAGCATACCTAACCAATAAGAGAGTGGCGTACAATATTCCCTTCAAAAATCGCACTTAGCATACCTATTTCATTCTTTACGAGCATACCTACCCATAGATCTCGCGTACAAACGCATAAGTCCACATATACATCTCTACACCATTTCACGCTAACATACTAGTATACATCCCTAAAAAATTTAGTATCAACACACACGCTCACATATACTCGAACATCAATACAACGTTGCATACCGAGTGTTTGAGCATAAGAGCAATATGTGTTGATCATATTACTGTAGATGTACAGCGGTCAAAAAAAGTATTCATCATTAGCAAAATTGATAATAAATTCACTTATTTTGGGTAATTGAAGAAAATTTAAAGTAAACAAATAATGCAGTTTTATGTAATAGTTTATTTTTCGTAATATGTTTTAAAATAAATTCAAAAAATAAATTTAATTAGCGCAAAAAATGCAATTTTATATAATAACACCAAAAACAGAACAAAAAAAGTATTCATCATTGATGTGCTATCATCAAAGTCAAATTCAAATATTATTTGGGAATCCCCCTTTTCTGTTTTATTTAGTAAAGGAGGCTTTGCCCTTAACAGCAAATATTTAATTTCATTGAAAATATAGTTTTTGTCAAAATGGGTCGTAAGCAAAACGAGGTTTCTGATGAGGTAAAAGTTTTGATAATAAAACACCACAGGAATGGTTTAACTCAAAAAACTATCAGTGAAATATTAAATAGACCACGATCTACTATACAATCCATCATCAGAAAGTGGACAGAAACGAAAACTGTTGACAATAAACCAAGATCTGGTCGACCAAAAGCACTTTCAGTTGGAGATGTGCGTTGGCTAGTGCGGCAAGTTCAGAAAACTCCGAAGACAAATGCGACCATTCTTCGTAAAAACACTATGGAATATTTAGGGAAGGAAGTTACTACACAAACAATTCGAAATACACTCAAAAGGCATAGTTACAGAGGAAGAACTGCACGTAAGAAGCCCTTTATAAATAAAATAAACCGAGTGAAAAGGCTAAACTTCGCAAAAATGTATGTAAAACAGCCCGAATCATTTTGGAAAACAGTCATTTTTGCAGACGAGAGCAAGTTTAATCTTTTTGGGTGCGATGGAAAGGTCATAGTGTACAGAAAACCAAATACAGAGCTTGAAGAACGAAACACAGTTGCTACTGTAAAAAATGGTGGAGGTGGTTTAATGGTTTGGGGGTGTATGGCGGCTTCAGGAGCGGGAAATCTTGAAATTATTAATGGAGTAATGGATCATAAGTATTACATTGACATTTTAAAGAGGAATTTAAAAGATAGTGCTGTAAAACTTGGGCTTGGTAATAACTTTCAATATTATCAAGATAATGACCCCAAACATTCTGCTTTAAATACCAAGATGTGGATGCTGTATAACTGCCCCAAAGTCATTAAAACTCCTCCTCAAAGTCCCGACTTGAACCCAATTGAACATCTTTGGGAACATCTCGAACGCAAATTGAGAACGCGCAATTTTTCGAGCAAGAGTCAAATGCAACAGGTGATAATGGAGGAATGGACTAATATAGACCAAAATATAACCGCTAAATTAGTCCAATCGATGTCAAACCGTTTAAAAGAAGTTATAAGACGCGGTGGTCGAATAACAAAGTATTAATTTTTTTAAATTATGTTATTTATTTTTTTGTTTTTTTGCAATGATGAATACTTTTTTTGTTTAATTTTTTGTGTTCAGCTGTAAAATGGCCCTTTTTGTTCCAATAAATACTATTTTTTTCTTTAAAAACAATGAAATTGTGTACATATATATCACACAAGCACTACTGCATCATTAGTTTAATATGTTTTTATTCCAATTGTCTTTTGTAGACTTATTAAAAAAAAAACATTGAATGATGAATACTTTTTTTGACCGCTGTAGATGGTGCTAAGCAAGGAGGGCAATATTAGAGTATGGGTAGTATACATATTTTATTTTAAAAAAGTAATAAGGGCAATGTGAGGGTGAGTGGTAGATATATTTTTTCTTTAAATTTGTAAATATAAATTAATTTTAGTTGAATAACGAATTAAGTCTCTTTTTTAATTTATTTTGTGGCCCTGAAAAGGGCCTTTGATGTTGTAGGGAAAATATTGTACGACGAAATAAGTATGCCATTTACTTGGAGCTGGTGTACTTAGTAACGGCTTTGGTACCTTCACTGACAGCGTGCTTAGCCAACTCACCGGGCAATAATAGACGGACGGCAGTTTGGATTTCCCGACTGGTGATGGTGGAACGCTTGTTGTAGTGAGCCAAACGGGAGGCTTCGGCGGCGATACGTTCAAAGATATCGTTGACGAAACTGTTCATGATGCTCATGGCCTTTGAGGAGATACCAGTATCGGGATGGACTTGCTTCAACACTTTGTAAATGTAGATAGCATAACTCTCCTTACGCTTGGTGCGTCTCTTGGTCTTGTCACCCTTAGTGATGTTCTTTTGGGCTTTGCCGGCCTTCTTTGCTGCTTTACCACTGGCTTTTGGAGGCATTTTCACTTGGTTTTTTTTTAAGTCACACAAACACTTTTAACACTGTTCACGATTTTGTGTGTTTGATGGCTTACTCGGATTATTTAAACCATTTCATGCACAAGATATTCAGGTAGACGAAAACAGTCGCTATGTTTACGAAAACAACCCTCTAAAATTAGCTACACGTTGGATCCGAAAGTATAAATACTGCAGTTCATGCTGCGAACTAATATCATTTGTGTTTCAGTGCTAAGTGAAGTGAATTAAAAAAAAAATAACTAAAAATGTCTGGTCGTGGTAAAGGTGGCAAAGTTAAGGGAAAGGCAAAGTCCCGTTCCAACCGTGCTGGTCTTCAATTCCCCGTCGGTCGTATCCATCGTTTGTTGCGCAAAGGCAACTATGCTGAACGTGTTGGTGCCGGAGCTCCAGTTTACTTGGCTGCTGTCATGGAGTATTTGGCCGCTGAAGTTCTTGAATTGGCTGGCAACGCTGCTCGTGACAACAAGAAGACAAGAATTATCCCCCGTCACTTGCAATTGGCTATCCGTAATGACGAAGAATTGAACAAATTGCTGTCCGGTGTCACCATTGCTCAAGGTGGTGTATTGCCAAACATCCAAGCTGTTCTCTTGCCCAAGAAGACCGAAAAGAAGGCTTAAATTATCTACGAGCATCAAAGAAAAAATGTAAATACAGGCCATCGTATAAATCAACAACAATCCGTCCTTTTCAGGACGACAAAAATTTTTTTAAAAGAGAAAAAACTATATCAAACCCCTTATTTTATCAAGAAAATTTACTTAAAAAATAGTTTTAAATAATAAATAAAATTTTAATTGTAGTTAAATTTAAAAAAAAATATTTTTTGGTCGATTTTTTTTTTCAGTGGATTTGGTAATTTGCTAGCAATTTCGTTATTCGAAATTTCCTTAAACAATCCTGTTTTTGGCGTAAATACAAAAAAATCTGCCATCTATTGTTTATAGGTAAACATTTTCAAATATGTTTACATCTTATCGACTATTGCAGGTCTTTTAATATACATGTCATAATTATCAGTTATCAATTATCATGCATCAACATTTCGCCTATTTGCATACATTAACATAATAAGAATTTAGTTTTATCGACCCTACTCAAGATTATCGGCATTTAATAGGATCAATGTTACCATTAGGGTACTGTAAAAACTATTTATTTTACATTTGAATATCACATGGTAATCATTGTTCATTTTCTGATGCTGAAAAAAATTGGCATATGTAATAACAAAACATCGAAACGAAGTATCTACGATCGTCCCTCTTCGTACATTTGTGACAAAGTTAGCAGCTCCAAGCAAAGGAAACATTTAATGGTAGTATATGCGTGCATTTTGGTATCTGTGTGTATGTATGCTTTTTAGTGTTGTATACCATCGTTTCATCGTATTGTTCTAATGGCGTCGGTTTTAGTTTCGTCATGTATGTATGTATATTATAGAAGCTACATTTTGGCCGACGGCAAATTGAAAAATGGTAATATTTATTTTCAAATAAATTTTATGTATTTTTTTTTAGTAAAAATTTATAACAAGATATATCTCTTTTTAAATATGTTTTGTGGTCCTGAAAAGGACCGATTGTTTTAGTTTTTAAAATTTTCTCCAAAATAGCGTCAAGATAATGTTTAACCGCCGAAACCGTACAAAGTGCGGCCTTGTCTCTTCAAAGCGTAGACGACATCCATAGCGGTGACGGTTTTACGCTTAGCGTGTTCAGTGTAGGTGACAGCATCACGAATAACGTTTTCCAAAAACACCTTCAGGACACCACGGGTTTCTTCGTAAATCAATCCAGAGATACGCTTTACACCGCCACGACGAGCCAAACGTCTGATTGCAGGCTTGGTGATACCTTGGATGTTATCACGCAACACTTTACGATGACGTTTAGCGCCACCTTTTCCCAAGCCTTTGCCACCTTTACCACGACCAGTCATTTTTTCACTTTTTAAATTAAATTCACTTCACAAGTTATGCACAAGAACCAATACTTACCATTTCAATTCAATTCAAATATAACGCTTTATTTCTAAATTCATATTTGCATGTAACAGAGGCGCTTACTGATAAATTCTTAGAACTACTATCTCATTGCTAATGCGATCTTGAGTACTCTACATTAAATTCAATTGTACTGCGTTCTTAGGCAACAGTTACTACATACATCAAAATGAAAATTAAAATTCAAACAAAAACAAAAAGTTAGACCCAAAAAATAGATTTTTAAAAAAGGCCAAGGCAGCTTTCCAATTAATATATAACTTAATTCTATCAACTAACCTATACTTAAGACTAACTATGTACACTATTTACAATTGTTGCAGTCACCATCCCTACTGCGTAGGATCATAGACCAAGTCCCTTAGACCATAAGAGTCAGCTCTCCGATGATAGAAGAGGAGACGCCCATCAACATATAAATGCCCTGCCTCTTTGAGTGCGGGCAGAGCAGCAGTCGGAAGATGTTTTTTCCTGAGAACGAAGTCTAGGTCCACAATTCGGCACACAGAGTCTGCAACAAGTCCATTATCAAGGTCCTGGCATTTTTCTATAAAATCAAGGGCACAGCCCATAAGGAACACATCTATCCTTCGATCCCCATACTTGTCATAAGCAACCCTTGACGCCGGATATCTGAAGATGCCATTCCCATCGGCGACAGCCCTAAGGCCCAAACAACGCCATAGGACACGCCTCTCCTAGGCCCTAAACCTCTCCATCTGACACGACGATATGTCATACCACACGGGGAATGCATGCGCCAACACCGGCCTGACCACCTGTCTATATATAAGAAGGCGAACCTCTTGAGATAGACCACCCCGCATCCGTAAAAGACCACCATATGCAAAATACGCCCTATTCGCCCTATCCAGAACATGATCAACATGTCTCGCAAAAGTGAAACGAGAGTCGAATACCACCCCCAGGTATTTCATCGTATCCGCCACGGAGATATCCTCGCCCCCAATTGAGAGGCGGGGTCTGTATCTCCTAAAATTAGGGAACGTTACCCCCGGTCTCCCTCTTACCACCAGTGCCGAGCACTTACCCACATTCAACCTAAGTCTCCATCTCATATAGTAGTGGTGGAGTTCCTCCAAGAAGGAGTTCATCGCATCACCCACAGTAGACGCCCTTACCCCAGAAAAAGCAAGAAGTACATCATCGGCATATGCCAACAAGAGGCCACCAGGAGGCGGATCCGGAACATCGTGGACAAAAATATTAAACAAAATCGGTCCAAGTAGGGACCCCTGAGGAACTCCAGCGATCACCTGTCTCTCCGAAGAGAGTCCTCTATCCACCCTCACCCTGAAGGTCCTACCCGTCAGGAAGCTCGCCACCAGTCTACAAATCCGACGATCAATCCCGATTGATCGAAGCTTGTAGATGACACCGTCATGCCAGACAGTGTCAAACGCCTTCGCGAAGTCGAGTCCGACCGCAATCGTGCCACGTCCCCGGGGGAGACCCTCAGTCACATAATTCGCAAAAACCGCGAGTGCATGTGTGGCTGAGTGCCCCGACCGAAAGCCAAACTGGAAGTTCTTCAGGACTCCCCTATCCTCAATGAAATCTGTGATCCTAGCGAGCAGAAAGGACTCAAATAATTTGCCAAAAACAGAGAGGAGTGACACCGGCCTGTAACTGGAACAACGAGCCGGGTCGGAGCCCGGCTTCAAAATAGGGACAACCATCGCCCTCTTCCAGGCAGTTGGAAAATACCCCACGTTGAGACAATGGTTGAATAGCACAACCAGGAAAGAGTGCACCACATCACCAGCCCTCTTCAATGCCACATCCGGAATCCCATCAAGGCCACACGATCTCTTCGAGGGCCTGCGGGAAATAGCCAAAGCAATTGCACCACAGTCAATAAATCCCCCATCCTTCCAGAGGGATCTGTCGTGAACAGTACGACCATCAGCCGAAAAGGAAGTGGAGAATTCCACAAGAGGGGATTCATCAATCGCCGCCTCCGCCGCCCCAGCAACAAGATTGCGTAGGGGGATATCAATAGAATCTCCCTCAAATCCGAAGGAACTCCCCACATAATCAGCCAGAAGGTCCGCCCTAGCCGTATCATCCTGAACCGGCGCACCATCTGCCCCATCCAGGGCCCCGAAAGGATTCCCAGCCGACAACCCAGCGGCCCTCCTCACACGACTATAGGACCTAGCATCCACACGAATGCCCTCAAGATAACGCCTAGCCCGATCACCCTCAAACAACCTTATCAAGTCGCCTATTATGCATCCTAAATTCCGCACATCAGCCCTCAGAACACGAGCCCTGTCCGGATCAGGACATCTGCGCAAAACAGCCCGAAGCCTCTTTCTCTCACGGATAAAATGCATAATCCTAGGTGGAAGTTCACCCAGCATTCTGCGTTTAATCCGGACCTTCGGAACAGCAGCTCCAATAGCACTACAAAACGCAGAGTCCAGATCCCTTACACACAAGTCGACCTCACGGGGCCCAACATTCCGGTCCACCGGAAGAGCAGAATCCCTCAAACTCGCCTCAAGCTCACGCCTAAATCGCCTAACATCCATCCTCTCGAAGTCCATAAAGGTGCGGCCTTCCACCCTCATCAGATTGCCCAATCTAAGTTCAATAGCGATCGCCCTATGATCTGACTCAAAGTCGAGCGCCCTACACATACCATCGCCACCTGCCAAGGAGACTCCCTGTGTCCTGAGGAAGAAGTCTATATATGACCCCGATACTCCATTGGGCCTCGATGGCCTGTCGGACGGAACAACACAAAAAGCCGCCCTTTCCATCAAGAACGCAGCCAGCAAATTGCCCTTCCGATTACGCATCACATCACCCCAGAGGGGGTGCCTAGCATTGAGATCACATCCCACTACAACCTCACCTTCATCCGCCAGCCGTACCACAGGATCCAGCGCTGATACATCAAACCCCGCTGAAGGAGCAAGGTATAAGGAAACAAAGGAAATCGATGAGCCATTACTCCGCCGCAACCTCACCGCACAGCCCTCAACGCCCTCCAGCCGAAGGGGAATAAAATCGTGACCGCAAGTCTCACGCACAAGCACAGCGGTTCCGCCTCCTCTACCTACCGACCTATGCTGTCTATACATAGTATACCCGTCGAACTCGACCCTGTGACGGTCAGAAAGCATGTGTTCTGCCAGAAGAAGAACATCAGGCTTTTGACCCCTAATGAAGTTCCTGAGGTAATGTCTCTTATCCAGAGAGATAAGAGAGTTTACGTTCAGGAATATACATTTAAGGGGACTAATCATCACAGAATCTTTCTAAGAGTGCTGCAAAAGCAGCATCTCTACCTTTCTCCTCCCTCAACCGACGATACGATGGTCCAAACTCCTTCAAAACCCTGAAGATCCCCAGGAAATCCCCACCTAAGATGTCCCTGCAATCCGCCATCATGCCAGCATCAGACGGCGCAGTCACAGTGGGCCGGGCAGCCCGAAGACCAGATGTCGTCCCTACAGGGCGCCCCCCAATCGCAGCCGCATACGAAACACCAGCCCGAATATCAGCCAAACGAGAAGAACGCGCCTGGCCCCTCGCACGAGCCTCCTCCCTTCGTTCGTTCAGCCTCCCAAGGAACTCCACGCGCTTCGGACACTGCACGTAACCAGCAGAGTGCCCAACCACACCACAGTTGACACAACTCACCTCCTTCGTCGCCTTCCTAAGTACTTCGCCCGTAGAAGCATCCAACACATCAACCGGAACCTCCTCACTCCTTGGAGGCACAGTGCACTCAGATGATTCATGGTCCTGTCCACATTTCACACAACGGCGGGGCATCCCGCAGTTGATCGAAACATGTCCAAACCGTTGGCATCTGAAGCACTGTGTCACCTTCAGCTTCCTGTCCCTTCTAATCTTCACCCTACAGTGCAACATCCTCGTAACCGCATACACCTTACCGATGTCACAACCCTTTGCCAGGCGAACGACCCACTTATCACCTGCCACGCTATAACCCCCAACGAATTGAGCATTCAACTCAGGCTGACTATCAAAGAATTCAGCCACCTCATCCACCGTAAACTCCGAAGACAACCCCTCAATCACAACAGTGTGAGGAACCAGAGCACTAGGGGTGTGTGTATGGAACCTATACCCCCTTTCCAATAGCCTAGCCCTAAATGTCTCGAAACCTGCCAGGACCTTGATTCTAACCGAGATAATGGACTTTCGAACCAGACTCATAAAAAACTCACCTGGACGCAGAATTGCTCTCAGGAGACTGCTTATTTCCTTGACGCCCGCATCATAGATGGTGACTGCAGGCATTGCTCTCTCTCTAGCTTTAGATACCATAGATGACCCATTACTGATATTAGCTGCCCCGCCGTTAATCTTAGGACTAGTATCATCTCTCTTCACGGCTGCTTCTTCAGACTTCTTTTGTTGTTGGACCGGCTCGTCTTGCCGCTCTGCTGTTGTACTGTCATTTCTCACTATACTCACAGTGACTTTGCGTTTGGGCTTCTTGGATGATTTCGCCCCCAAATTCTTCTTAGCTTCCGCCGATGTACTGGCTATCGGCTCTGTCATCTTCAATAGCTTTTCCTGTGAGGCCGGCGGTGCCTTCACACATCCACTTCCCCCGGGCATTGGCTTATTGAGCCCGGGCTGTGCCACCGGCGTTGTGGACACAGATTCACACTCCATCGTCTGGCCATAAGCCATGCCTCGCAACTCTTTTCGAAATTCCGCAAGTTCAGCTTGAAATCTGGCGTTGTCGGCCGTAAGCTGGTCGATAACACGCCTATAGCTGGCCTCATTCTTCTGGTATTCCTGGATTTGGCGACCATAAGTCTCCAGGAGTTCTTCCTTCTCTCGCAGATCACCGCGGTTTAAAACCACGATGTCAGTCTCCATCGCCATTCGCTTCTCAGGGTACTCCTCATCGGACTCAACCCTCGGACGTACTGACATCTTGTTAACTGGCTATGTGACCCCTGGATTGGAGCACACAGCCACACCAATGCACCTTTGAGAATTCGATGCAGAGAAAGTGCTATACTCTGACACACAATAACGACTTTGTGTCTTAAGTCCTTCAAAATTCGCCACCAAAATCAGGTTCGTTGCTTCAGTCTTCGAAAGCAAATATCTTCTGTTGCCTAAGTCTTCGGCCAACCAAATGCCGACGGCACAATAACACACTTGTTTGTTAATAACAGCTTCACAATTCAGCAGTCAAAAGCGCAGGTAGCTGGTTCTTGCCACCTTTACCACGACCAGTCATTTTTTCACTTTTTAAATTAAATTCACTTCACAAGTTATGCACAAGAACTAATACTTACCATGCTGCGATACCTCATATTTATACAAAATCCGCTCTGAATTTACTACATACACATACGCTTCGATCTATCTTCGGGGTTGTTCGTATACACTTCGTGTGTACAGATACAAATGTTGAAGCATATACGCAGCACACACCCTTATTGGAAACTGTAGCACGCCAAATTTTTTCTATAAATATCGGGAATCGCTCCGTAAGGCAACTATTACAGTGTTAACAGTGTTTGTGTGCATATCGTGAAGTGAACTAAAAACCTCTAGTGAAAAATGGCTCGTACTAAGCAAACTGCCCGTAAATCTACTGGTGGCAAAGCCCCTCGTAAGCAATTGGCTACCAAAGCTGCTCGTAAGAGCGCACCAGCCACCGGTGGTGTTAAGAAGCCACATCGTTTCCGCCCTGGTACCGTTGCTTTGCGTGAAATCCGTCGCTACCAGAAGAGTACTGAGTTGTTGATCCGCAAATTGCCTTTCCAACGTTTGGTTCGTGAAATTGCCCAAGATTTCAAGACTGACTTGCGTTTCCAGAGCTCTGCTGTCATGGCCTTGCAAGAAGCTAGCGAAGCCTACTTGGTCGGTCTCTTCGAAGATACCAACTTGTGTGCCATCCATGCCAAGCGTGTCACCATCATGCCCAAGGATATCCAATTGGCCAGACGTATTCGTGGAGAACGTGCTTAAATTATTGACATTTTAAAAGCCAACTTTTTTTTACAAAAACAATCGGTCCTTTTCAGGACCACAATATTTTTATAAAAAAGAGAAAAAAATTTATTCAAAACTTACACCTTTTTATTTTTATTAAAATAAATAAATATAGTCTTTTTTTGGGGATGGAAAAATACACTATTTTTATTAAAAAAAAATTTTTCTTTTCTATGCGTTTTACTTTTGGTAATATTGGGTTTCAAAACATGGAGCGAAATCAAAAACTTTTTTTAAAAAAAAATTATTTAATTTACTTTTTATGTGGAATTGAAATTTTTTATTTTCTATTAGCAACAGTATATTTGCTGTTATTCTTTTTGCAAAATTTGATTTTTCGTAGTAGCTACATAACAAGAATGAATGAAGATAAAAACAGGCAGGCCAATACATTCGAGAGAATTTTAACTTTAAATAGATAATTTAGATACATTGAATATAAATTTTTTCTGTATTTTTTATTATTTTTAAACAAATGATATTTTTTGCTATTCTAAAAACTGTTTTAAAAAGAATAAAATAGTATTTTAATATTTTAAATTATTAAAGGGAAATAGATTTCGTTCGGTATGCAACTGTTCTACATTTGCTTGCTTAGACAAGGGCATTTTTCAATTTGTGTTTAATTTCCAAAAAAAAAAATATATTTTTTTTTTAAATTTGTAATTGCAACAATACATTGTTTAGAATTTACATTTTTAAATTTTTTATTTAGTTTCAAGTCCACTTTATATAGAAAAAAATATTTTATAATAAATGCAATAGAGCTCACCGCACATTTTGCATAGCCAACGACGTTGGTATAACATAGCATCGTAATATTTTAGACTTTTCGTAACAAACGTACACTTTTTACAAATTATGTAACATTTTAATAGAAATCTATCATTTCTATAATATTTTATGATAAAATTTTCCTAAAACATTTTTACATTAGAGCTTTCAAATTAATTTGCAGAAAAACTTTTATTCATGGAAAATCGCCAATATGGTGAATTCAACTGTCATAGACTACATAATAAAATCGATTATTTCACTATGAAAATCATCCAAATTTTCACTTTTTTTTACACTTCTTTCAAGAAAACATATCAAGATTCCATACTAAATTTTTATAAAAACCAATTTTCAATAAAAATTGGAAAATTTTTATAATTTAGTTACAATTTTATCATAACATTTTTATAAACTTTCAACTCAAACCCTTATAACTCGGTAACGCTTAAAGATAATTAACTCGGATTTTCTTTAATGATTAGCTGGATATCTCTACTAGAAGAATTGTATAAAAAATTAAAAGAAATTGTTACTATCTCATCGTAAAATGAATAATTCTGTGAAAACTTTTGTAAAAATTTTTATTCGCTTCCACACAACGTTTCGCAAAATTTCGTAGTTGACTACTATGTACTTCTCATAATTTCGATGTACCCAGCCATCACTAGTCTAAAGGTTGAAACCATATTTTCAACCAATCAGCGTACACCAGTAGTGAGTGTATATTTACAAAGTGTTAAAGTGTGTTTAAAAAGAAAAATATAAGTGAAATCATGTCTGACGCCGCCGTTGTTGAAGCCACCGCATCTCCAGTCGCCGCTGTTGAGAAAAAGGCACCTAAGAAAGCCGCTGCCAAGGCAAAGAAACCCTCTGCTGCCCCAAGCCATCCACCAACCCAACAAATGGTCGATGCTGCCATCAAAACATTGAAAGAACGTGGTGGTTCCTCATTGCCTGCCATCAAGAAATACTTGGCCAGCACATACAAAGTTGATGCTGTAAAATTGGCCCCATTCATCAAGAAGTACTTGAAGAGCGCTGTTGCTAGTGGAAAATTGATCCAAACTAAAGGTAAGGGTGCCTCCGGTTCATTCAAATTGTCCCCATCTGCCTCGAAGGAACCTAAAGCAAAGAGCGCTGAAAAGAAGAAGAAGGCCCCAGCCGGTGATAAGAAAAAGAAGGCAGCAGCACCCAAAAAGGCAGCCGGTGAAAAGAAAGCCGCTGCAAAGAAGCCTTCCGCTGCTAAAAAGACCGCCGAGAAGAAGAAGACCGAAAAGGCCAAGGCTAAAACTGCCAAAAAGACAGGTACAGTTAAAGCTAAACCCGCAAAAACAGCCGCCAAAGCATCAGCCACTAAACCAAAGGCACCCAAGGCAAAAACCACCGCTGCCAAGCCCAAAAAGGCTGCCGCAGCAAAGAAGCCAGCTGCCAAGAAGACCGCCGCTAAGAAGTAATTTTTCCATGCAAAATTACTTATCATGTCAAAATGATTATTTTCGATATTCGAAAGCAGTATATCTAACAGCCCTTTTCAGGGCTACAAAAAAATTTTTAAAAAGAGACCAAATTTAACTCGAACAATTTTTTAATTACCTAATAAATACTATGTTAATTTTAAGGGAAAAGCTAATCACAGCCCTTTTCGTAGCTGTAAAACATCTGTTGAAATCTTTTAATACCATTGTTACCTAATATGGGAATAAATTACCCTTTAAGGAAATTTAAGTAATCACATGTTAAATGGGATTTTTTCCGCAACTGGATTAACTGTTTCACTTAGGGTCATAAACCAAAGCAATTACTAAGAATTATGAAAATCACTTAATGTTAAAGAAAATCTCATTTAGCATACCTAACCAATAAGAGAGTGGCGTACAATATTCCCTTCAAAAATCGCACTTAGCATACCTATTTCATTCTTTACGAGCATACCTACCCATAGATCTCGCGTACAAACGCATAAGTCCACATATACATCTCTACACCATTTCACGCTAACATACTAGTATACATCCCTAAAAAATTTAGTATCAACACACACGCTCACATATACTCGAACATCAATACAACGTTGCATACCGAGTGTTTGAGCATAAGAGCAATATGTGTTGATCATATTACTGTAGATGTAGATGGTGCTAAGCAAGGAGGGCAATATTAGAGTATGGGTAGTATACATATTTTATTTTAAAAAAGTAATAAGGGCAATGTGAGGGTGAGTGGTAGATATATTTTTTCTTTAAATTTGTAAATATAAATTAATTTTAGTTGAATAACGAATTAAGTCTCTTTTTTAATTTATTTTGTGGCCCTGATAAGGGCCTTTGATGTTGTAGGGAAAATATTGTACGACGAAATAAGTATGCCATTTACTTGGAGCTGGTGTACTTAGTAACGGCTTTGGTACCTTCACTGACAGCGTGCTTAGCCAACTCACCGGGCAATAATAGACGGACGGCAGTTTGGATTTCCCGACTGGTGATGGTGGAACGCTTGTTGTAGTGAGCCAAACGGGAGGCTTCGGCGGCGATACGTTCAAAGATATCGTTGACGAAACTGTTCATGATGCTCATGGCCTTTGAGGAGATACCAGTATCGGGATGGACTTGCTTCAACACTTTGTAAATGTAGATAGCATAACTCTCCTTACGCTTGGTGCGTCTCTTGGTCTTGTCACCCTTAGTGATGTTCTTTTGGGCTTTGCCGGCCTTCTTTGCTGCTTTACCACTGGCTTTTGGAGGCATTTTCACTTGGTTTTTTTTTAAGTCACACAAACACTTTTAACACTGTTCACGATTTTGTGTGTTTGATGGCTTACTCGGAATATTTAAACCATTTCATGCACAAGATATTCAGGTAGACGAAAACAGTCGCTATGTTTACGAAAACAACCCTCTAAAATTAGCTACACGTTGGATCCGAAAGTATAAATACTGCAGTTCATGCTGCGAACTAATATCATTTGTGTTTCAGTGCTAAGTGAAGTGAATTAAAAAAAAAATAACTAAAAATGTCTGGTCGTGGTAAAGGTGGCAAAGTTAAGGGAAAGGCAAAGTCCCGTTCCAACCGTGCTGGTCTTCAATTCCCCGTCGGTCGTATCCATCGTTTGTTGCGCAAAGGCAACTATGCTGAACGTGTTGGTGCCGGAGCTCCAGTTTACTTGGCTGCTGTCATGGAGTATTTGGCCGCTGAAGTTCTTGAATTGGCTGGCAACGCTGCTCGTGACAACAAGAAGACAAGAATTATCCCCCGTCACTTGCAATTGGCTATCCGTAATGACGAAGAATTGAACAAATTGCTGTCCGGTGTCACCATTGCTCAAGGTGGTGTATTGCCAAACATCCAAGCTGTTCTCTTGCCCAAGAAGACCGAAAAGAAGGCTTAAATTATCTACGAGCATCAAAGAAAAAATGTAAATACAGGCCATCGTATAAATCAACAACAATCCGTCCTTTTCAGGACGACAAAAATTTTTTTAAAAGAGAAAAAACTATATCAAACCCCTTATTTTATCAAGAAAATTTACTTAAAAAATAGTTTTAAATAATAAATAAAATTTTAATTGTAGTTAAATTTAAAAAAAAATATTTTTTGGTCGATTTTTTTTTCAGTGGATTTGGTAATTTGCTAGCAATTTCGTTATTCGAAATTTCCTTAAACAATCCTGTTTTTGGCGTAAATACAAAAAAATCTGCCATCTATTGTTTATAGGTAAACATTTTCAAATATGTTTACATCTTATCGACTATTGCAGGTCTTTTAATATACATGTCATAATTATCAGTTATCAATTATCATGCATCAACATTTCGCCTATTTGCATACATTAACATAATAAGAATTTAGTTTTATCGACCCTACTCAAGATTATCGGCATTTAATAGGATCAATGTTACCATTAGGGTACTGTAAAAACTATTTATTTTACATTTGAATATCACATGGTAATCATTGTTCATTTTCTGATGCTGAAAAAAATTGGCATATGTAATAACAAAACATCGAAACGAAGTATCTACGATCGTCCCTCTTCGTACATTTGTGACAAAGTTAGCAGCTCCAAGCAAAGGAAACATTTAATGGTAGTATATGCGTGCATTTTGGTATCTGTGTGTATGTATGCTTTTTAGTGTTGTATACCATCGTTTCATCGTATTGTTCTAATGGCGTCGGTTTTAGTTTCGTCATGTATGTATGTATATTATAGAAGCTACATTTTGGCCGACGGCAAATTGAAAAATGGTAATATTTATTTTCAAATAAATTTTATGTATTTTTTTTTAGTAAAAATTTATAACAAGATATATCTCTTTTTAAATATGTTTTGTGGTCCTGAAAAGGACCGATTGTTTTAGTTTTTAAAATTTTCTCCAAAATAGCGTCAAGATAATGTTTAACCGCCGAAACCGTACAAAGTGCGGCCTTGTCTCTTCAAAGCGTAGACGACATCCATAGCGGTGACGGTTTTACGCTTAGCGTGTTCAGTGTAGGTGACAGCATCACGAATAACGTTTTCCAAAAACACCTTCAGGACACCACGGGTTTCTTCGTAAATCAATCCAGAGATACGCTTTACACCGCCACGACGAGCCAAACGTCTGATTGCAGGCTTGGTGATACCTTGGATGTTATCACGCAACACTTTACGATGACGTTTAGCGCCACCTTTTCCCAAGCCTTTGCCACCTTTACCACGACCAGTCATTTTTTCACTTTTTAAATTAAATTCACTTCACAAGTTATGCACAAGAACTAATACTTACCATGTATACTTGTCTTTTATTTTCCATATAATTCATTATTACAATGTATGTAAATCACACTTAAATCTATTGTCTATATATATTTATATATATATATCCCTTATCCTCTAAGCACTTATGTCTATCTAGAGATGTATTATTCTATTTACTAGTATACTTTGGCAAAGGCCAGTCCGTTCAGTTTTTAACAAATATTTAGCAATAAGCCCTACTCATCATTTTCATATGCCTCGGAAAAATGGAATAAAAAAAACCGAGATCTCCAACTCATCTTTCTCCCTTCTACCTACATACTACTTAAAACTAATATATGTCTACTATTTACAAATAACGCCAAACAAAACAGAAAAAAGAAAACAAACAATCCATCGCATGTAAACAAACAGAAATATAAACTATTTACAAAATCATGAATGAAACAAAAATAATAAAAATAATAAAAATAATAAAGAAAATATGCTTTCCCCGCTATCTCACTGTGCAGTGTTGTACACCATGTTATCAAGGCCATATTCGCCGTATCTTCGGTGATAAAAGAGTAATCTATCCTCCCGGTCAAATGCTAGACCCTTTTCAATCAATCCCAGCATACACATAGGCGTGAGATGACCTCTATTATCAAGGATATTCTGCAGCTCTTCCGCTGCCAACTCGCAATTTCTGACCAAGTCATTCACATGGCCCTGGCATTTCGACAGGTGGCTAACTGCAGAACCGAACATGAATACGTCAATGCGCGGCAATCCTCCCTCCCGGTAGATCTCCCTACATGAAGGTCTCTTATAGGAGCCGGTGATGTCCAGCCTTCCTTTAATCTCGAGGCAGTAAGCCAGCATCTTCCTCTCGAGGACTCTGATTCGCTCCATCTGATGGGAACTGATGGTATACCATGCCGGGAATCCGTACGTCATCGTGGGTCTTATCACCTGTCTATATAAGGCAGTCTTCACCTTTCTGCTCAGCCCTCCTCTCTTCGACAACAGACCTCTGAAGTTGGCCAAGGCAGCCCATCCCTTTCTAAGTACGTAGTCCACATGTTTTATGAAGGACATGTCCTCCTGAAACATGATACCCAAGTACTTAATCGTGCTGGTACTGCCTATGGTCTCTCCATTGATTGTTATCCTTGGAACATATGAACGGGCATTCCTATATACACTGCCCCTTTTCCCTTTGAAAATGATCGCCTGGCATTTTGGAACATTCAGTCGCAGCCTCCATTGCGTGAAATATTCTCCCAGTCTCTCCAGGTATCTCGTAAGATTCTTCTCGGCTGTCTTCGCCCTGGCATTTGTTGCAGCCACGATTATATCATCGGCATATATTATTACTGTCTCATCGCTCTCCGGCCTTGGCAAGTCTGCCAGATATAGGTTATATAAGACAGGGCCGAGCACCGAACCCTGTGGCACTCCTGCCTTAACGTCTCTGTCAGCAGATCTGGTTTCTCCAATTTCAACAGTGAAGCTTCTACTCCTCAGGTAGTCGCGTGTCAGCCTGGATAGACATGGATTAAATCCATGGGTACCTTCCATCTTCTGCAGTATTCCTTCTTGCCACACAGTGTCGAAGGCCTTCTCAAAATCCAGGCTGACAGCTACTGTGGCCCTCTTCCTGTTGAGTCCTCTGCTTATCTTGTCCACCAGAGACATGAGTGCATGACCGGTGGATAAACCTCTCCTAAATCCAAACTGCGCATGAGACAGTATTTCTTTATCCTCTATATGCTCGTTTATTCTCTCCAGAACGAATATTTCAAACATCTTACCCAGATTGGAAAGCAAGGATATTGGTCGATATCCTTCGGGACGAGTGGGATCTTTCCCCGGTTTCAATATCGGTATCACCCTGGACCTCTTCCATTTCTCAGGGAAATAACCCAGATTTAGACAGTGATTAAATAGCGTTGCAAGGTGCCTCCATGACCTTTCGCCAGCCCTTCTCAGGACATAGTTGGGAATCTCATCTTCTCCCGAGCTCTTCTTATTATTCAGGCGTCTAAGTACCGCTCCTATGTCCCCTGGTTTCACCAGTCTCATCGGCAAAGGGCTGGCTCCAGGTAGCATATTCCCGTTCGCAAGGTGGGAATCTCCAAATGTCGTCATTGGGCGGTAAATCTCCTCTCTTGTAACGCCATTATCGTCTCGTAATCCTGAATTTCCTTGTATCCTTGAAAATGTTTCCGCCAGTGTCTCGGCTTTCTCCATGTCAGCTAAAATCGTCCTTCCAGTATCGTCAACCAGTTGCCCTATCTCCTTCCTCCTTCGGGTGCCAGTGAAAGCATGTATTTTCCGATACATATTGTTGTCTGGTTTTATCCCGTTCAGTTGTCTTACAAAGAGGTCATCCTCGAATAATTTTATTCTCTCTCTTATTATAGTGTCTAAATTTCTGACCACTGCCCTTATGGTCATTGCCTCCTGTATATCTACCAGTCTATGCATCCTTCTCCTCAAGGTCTTCTTCTGCGAAATAAGATTCAAGATGTCACCGGGTAACTCTCGCATTAAACCATTCCTGGGCCTAAACTTCCGGATACTTTCCTCCATTGCAGATTTGAAGGCCACTGTTACACCCTCCACAGCGGCATCTATCTCCTCCGTGTTTACGTTGCGATCATCCGGCAACGCACATGTCGCCAGTTCAGCAGCAAGCCTGGCATTGAATGCCTGCGTTCTAATTGTGGTATAGTCATACATCTCTGTAGGTGTCCTCGTGGCTAGCGTCTCCATCTCAGCATCGAGCTGAACAGCCATATGATCTGACTCGAAATCCAGCGTCCGAAGGCCGCCTTCGCTCCTTTCGATCTCTGTCCTCACTATCCCGACTGTCGTCAAGAAGAAATCTATATATGAGCGGGATTGCGCCGCAATTCTTGTCGGTCCCGCCGTTCTTCTCAGTACTAGTATGGTTTCGCGCTCCAACCACCTCGCCAATGTCCTGCCACTGCCATTATCAGTATGATCTCCCCATTGCACATGTCTGGCATTCAGGTCTGCCCCTATGATCGCCTCGTCTGCACCTATAAGACCCTTCAAGGCCTCCAATTCTGCCATCCTCAGTGTATCCAGTGGTCTCAGGTATAGAGACGCTATAATAAATCCTCTTCCATTGACTGTACTCACCCTGACTACAGTATTTTCTATCCTGCCTAGGTCCGCCGATATCCTCTCACCTCTTATTCCCTCCCTCATAAAAATAGCGGTGCCACCACCGCCTCCGCCTGTCCTATTTCCTATAAAGGATCTATATCCTTTAAAACATATCCTATTCCTACTAGTCAATTTATGTTCCGCCACCAGCAACACATCGGGCTTATGACGATCTAAAAACATCTGCATATAGTGTCTCTTACATCTGGACACCAGCGAGTTCGCATTAATAAAGATGCACTTATAGGTCATTATCTGTCCATCACTAGAGTCGCCATAAGCCCTACCATGGCACGTGTCCTCTCTTCATCGGTCTTCAATCTCCTGTAGTCAGCAAGATAACCGCCAACCTTGTTAAATATAGTGAGGAAGTCCCCGCCTAGAAGTCTCTCACATTCTCCATCGAAGAACCTCATGGTGTGTGTCACGGTTCCTGTAATATCCGTAGCAGTCGCTGGGGATGCACCACCGTCCGTCGACCTGTTCCTTACTGCGCCCGCATAGGAAACAGTACTATTATTCTTCGGTATAGCCTTTGTCGCACCCACTGATGAGGCGGTATTTCGCGATAAAGGGATCTCAACAGTCGTAGGTGCCACACCAGCATGTGGCGCCATATTAACAACGACCTTTCGATTTCCGGTTCTTCCTTCCAATATCCTCCGTCGGACCGGGCACTGCTTCGAACTTGCCACGTGGCCCTCGTTCCCACAGTTCACACACCTTACTGGGTGCTCCACTGTCTTCACAACTTGTCCTGTCTTAGGATCTGTCTTCAGCACCTCTTTCTCCTGTTCCTTATTGGGAACTGCACATTTTCCTGGGCCATGGTCGCCTCCGCATTTAACGCAGCGGTATGGCATACTGCAATTGGTAGATGCATGCCCGAATCTCTGGCAATTTCTGCATTGTGTTATGCCCTTCTTCCTGTACCTACCTATCGAGACCCTACAGTTAAGGAGGTATCGTAGTTTCCTAAATGCGCCGATGTCAGACTCCCTATCCAGCTGCACTATCCACCTGTCATTAAATGCCTTAATAATGTTGACTACCTTCAGATTCAGTTTTCTCTCCTCAATGAACTCCTTGAGGTCATCCACGTCATACGTGTCTGAGAGTCCTCTCACTACAAGCGAATATGGCCTTAAAATCTTAGGCGTAAACGTAAAAAATGAGATCTTCTCCCTCTCAAGGTATTGTTTGACCATGGTATGGTCTTGAACCGTCCCTACCATCAAACCTATCATGTTCCTATTTACAATATTAAGTGTGAATATGCTGTGACCTAACAGCCCTGTAATCTCTTTCGTGAGGTTCTTAATATTAACATTGTATATTTTTATCATAGGTGGACTGGCCTTACCTTTATCCTCGTTACTCTTCGTATTCATATTATGATCCTTCGTGGACTTCTTTGCTGTCTGTTTCGGAATTGCTCCAGTACTTCTTCTAGACGGCACCTTGATGAAACCAGCTTCACCATCCATTTGCTGTTCGGCATTCACAGCTTCTTCATTGTCCCGCTGCACGGCAGTAGCAGCTTCTTCCTCCATCGGAGTTACTTGGCTATTCTCCGGTATATCAGTGCTACGGCTTCCCACTGACACATCACCATTAATTAAATTAGAATCAACATTCCAGTCATCCTTCTTAGTAGTATTGGGCTGATATGAATCTGCTGTTGCCCACTCTCTCGGCAGTTGTAGATTAACACGGACTTCCTTGCCCGCTAGGTCTTTCATGAGGCTGTTTAACTTAGCTTCCAGATCATCTACTCGCTTTTCCGCGTGCAATCTTTTTGCATCTGCTTCCACAAACTTCTCCGTGGTCATCTTGAGATTCGTATTAAGAACCTCGATTTGCTTATTTTGTTCTCTTATTTTTGCTTCATATCTTATGTTATTATAATGATAATCCTTTTCAGTGGATTTTCTCTTCTCAGATTTGCGTGCTATTTCGTTGCCAGCAATAATATTTGAGGCATTAGCCACTACTTCGCTTAACTTCTCCATCTTCGTGTTTTGACCGCCTCCTATGCGATTTTCAAAATCGAAAGGGACGTCATCTGATGGTTTTTGTAAAAATTCCAGCACTGATGCCTACTCTTGCTTCTCAAGTTTTAAAGGCACCAAAATGCAAATTATTGTCCTTTGCGCAGCACTGGTGCCTACTATTTCTTCTCACTTAAGGCACTTAAGAAATTTCAATTTCGTTTCAGTTTGAGATTAAAATTTGTTCGAACTATCTTCGAGATTAAAATTTGTTGTCACTTCCACTTTCAGTTATCCGCTCTTGATGTTTACGCTTCGAGCACCAAACACTGAATCCTAATACTTACCATGCTGCGATACCTCATATTTATACAAAATCCGCTCTGAATCTACTACATACACATACGCTTCGATCTATCTTCGGGGTTGTTCGTATACACTTCGTGTGTACAGATACAAATGTTGAAGCATATACGCAGCACACACCCTTATTGGAAACTGTAGCACGCCAAATTTTTTCTATAAATATCGGGAATCGCTCCGTAAGGCAACTATTACAGTGTTTGTGTGCATATCGTGAAGTGAACTAAAAACCTCTAGTGAAAAATGGCTCGTACTAAGCAAACTGCCCGTAAATCTACTGGTGGCAAAGCCCCTCGTAAGCAATTGGCTACCAAAGCTGCTCGTAAGAGCGCACCAGCCACCGGTGGTGTTAAGAAGCCACATCGTTTCCGCCCTGGTACCGTTGCTTTGCGTGAAATCCGTCGCTACCAGAAGAGTACTGAGTTGTTGATCCGCAAATTGCCTTTCCAACGTTTGGTTCGTGAAATTGCCCAAGATTTCAAGACTGACTTGCGTTTCCAGAGCTCTGCTGTCATGGCCTTGCAAGAAGCTAGCGAAGCCTACTTGGTCGGTCTCTTCGAAGATACCAACTTGTGTGCCATCCATGCCAAGCGTGTCACCATCATGCCCAAGGATATCCAATTGGCCAGACGTATTCGTGGAGAACGTGCTTAAATTATTGACATTTTAAAAGCCAACTTTTTTTTACAAAAACAATCGGTCCTTTTCAGGACCACAATATTTTTATAAAAAAGAGAAAAAAATTTATTCAAAACTTACACCTTTTTATTTTTATTAAAATAAATAAATATAGTCTTTTTTTGGGGATGGAAAAATACACTATTTTTATTAAAAAAAAATTTTTCTTTTCTATGCGTTTTACTTTTGGTAATATTGGGTTTCAAAACATGGAGCGAAATCAAAAACTTTTTTTAAAAAAAAATTATTTAATTTACTTTTTATGTGGAATTGAAATTTTTTATTTTCTATTAGCAACAGTATATTTGCTGTTATTCTTTTTGCAAAATTTGATTTTTCGTAGTAGCTACATAACAAGAATGAATGAAGATAAAAACAGGCAGGCCAATACATTCGAGAGAATTTTAACTTTAAATAGATAATTTAGATACATTGAATATAAATTTTTTCTGTATTTTTTATTATTTTTAAACAAATGATATTTTTTGCTATTCTAAAAACTGTTTTAAAAAGAATAAAATAGTATTTTAATATTTTAAATTATTAAAGGGAAATAGATTTCGTTCGGTATGCAACTGTTCTACATTTGCTTGCTTAGACAAGGGCATTTTTCAATTTGTGTTTAATTTCCAAAAAAAAAAATATATTTTTTTTTAAATTTGTAATTGCAACAATACATTGTTTAGAATTTACATTTTTAAATTTTTTATTTAGTTTCAAGTCCACTTTATATAGAAAAAAATATTTTATAATAAATGCAATAGAGCTCACCGCACATTTTGCATAGCCAACGACGTTGGTATAACATAGCATCGTAATATTTTAGACTTTTCGTAACAAACGTACACTTTTTACAAATTATGTAACATTTTAATAGAAATCTATCATTTCTATAATATTTTATGATAAAATTTTCCTAAAACATTTTTACATTAGAGCTTTCAAATTAATTTGCAGAAAAACTTTTATTCATGGAAAATACGCCAATATGGTGAATTCAACTGTCATAGACTACATAATAAAATCGATTATTTCACTATGAAAATCATCCAAATTTTCACTTTTTTTTACACTTCTTTCAAGAAAACATATCAAGATTCCATACTAAATTTTTATAAAAACCAATTTTCAATAAAAATTGGAAAATTTTTATAATTTAGTTACAATTTTATCATAACATTTTTATAAACTTTCAACTCAAACCCTTATAACTCGGTAACGCTTAAAGATAATTAACTCGGATTTTCTTTAATGATTAGCTGGATATCTCTACTAGAAGAATTGTATAAAAAATTAAAAGAAATTGTTACTATCTCATCGTAAAATGAATAATTCTGTGAAAACTTTTGTAAAAATTTTTATTCGCTTCCACACAACGTTTCGCAAAATTTCGTAGTTGACTACTATGTACTTCTCATAATTTCGATGTACCCAGCCATCACTAGTCTAAAGGTTGAAACCATATTTTCAACCAATCAGCGTACACCAGTAGTGAGTGTATATTTACAAAGTGTTAAAGTGTGTTTAAAAAGAAAAATATAAGTGAAATCATGTCTGACGCCGCCGTTGTTGAAGCCACCGCATCTCCAGTCGCCGCTGTTGAGAAAAAGGCACCTAAGAAAGCCGCTGCCAAGGCAAAGAAACCCTCTGCTGCCCCAAGCCATCCACCAACCCAACAAATGGTCGATGCTGCCATCAAAACATTGAAAGAACGTGGTGGTTCCTCATTGCCTGCCATCAAGAAATACTTGGCCAGCACATACAAAGTTGATGCTGTAAAATTGGCCCCATTCATCAAGAAGTACTTGAAGAGCGCTGTTGCTAGTGGAAAATTGATCCAAACTAAAGGTAAGGGTGCCTCCGGTTCATTCAAATTGTCCCCATCTGCCTCGAAGGAACCTAAAGCAAAGAGCGCTGAAAAGAAGAAGAAGGCCCCAGCCGGTGATAAGAAAAAGAAGGCAGCAGCACCCAAAAAGGCAGCCGGTGAAAAGAAAGCCGCTGCAAAGAAGCCTTCCGCTGCTAAAAAGACCGCCGAGAAGAAGAAGACCGAAAAGGCCAAGGCTAAAACTGCCAAAAAGACAGGTACAGTTAAAGCTAAACCCGCAAAAACAGCCGCCAAAGCATCAGCCACTAAACCAAAGGCACCCAAGGCAAAAACCACCGCTGCCAAGCCCAAAAAGGCTGCCGCAGCAAAGAAGCCAGCTGCCAAGAAGACCGCCGCTAAGAAGTAATTTTTCCATGCAAAATTACTTATCATGTCAAAATGATTATTTTCGATATTCGAAAGCAGTATATCTAACAGCCCTTTTCAGGGCTACAAAAAATTTTTTAAAAAGAGACCAAATTTAACTCGAACAATTTTTTAATTACCTAATAAATACTATGTTAATTTTAAGGGAAAAGCTAATCACAGCCCTTTTCGTAGCTGTAAAACATCTGTTGAAATCTTTTAATACCATTGTTACCTAATATGGGAATAAATTACCCTTTAAGAAAATTTAAGTAATCACATGTTAAATGGGATTTTTTCCGCAACTGGATTAACTGTTTCACTTAGGGTCATAAACCAAAGCAATTACTAAGAATTATGAAAATCACTTAATGTTAAAGAAAATCTCATTTAGCATACCTAACCAATAAGAGAGTGGCGTACAATATTCCCTTCAAAAATCGCACTTAGCATACCTATTTCATTCTTTACGAGCATACCTACCCATAGATCTCGCGTACAAACGCATAAGTCCACATATACATCTCTACACCATTTCACGCTAACATACTAGTATACATCCCTAAAAAATTTAGTATCAACACACACGCTCACATATACTCGAACATCAATACAACGTTGCATACCGAGTGTTTGAGCATAAGAGCAATATGTGTTGATCATATTACTGTAGATGTAGATGGTGCTAAGCAAGGAGGGCAATATTAGAGTATGGGTAGTATACATATTTTATTTTAAAAAAGTAATAAGGGCAATGTGAGGGTGAGTGGTAGATATATTTTTTCTTTAAATTTGTAAATATAAATTAATTTTAGTTGAATAACGAATTAAGTCTCTTTTTTAATTTATTTTGTGGCCCTGAAAAGGGCCTTTGATGTTGTAGGGAAAATATTGTACGACGAAATAAGTATGCCATTTACTTGGAGCTGGTGTACTTAGTAACGGCTTTGGTACCTTCACTGACAGCGTGCTTAGCCAACTCACCGGGCAATAATAGACGGACGGCAGTTTGGATTTCCCGACTGGTGATGGTGGAACGCTTGTTGTAGTGAGCCAAACGGGAGGCTTCGGCGGCGATACGTTCAAAGATATCGTTGACGAAACTGTTCATGATGCTCATGGCCTTTGAGGAGATACCAGTATCGGGATGGACTTGCTTCAACACTTTGTAAATGTAGATAGCATAACTCTCCTTACGCTTGGTGCGTCTCTTGGTCTTGTCACCCTTAGTGATGTTCTTTTGGGCTTTGCCGGCCTTCTTTGCTGCTTTACCACTGGCTTTTGGAGGCATTTTCACTTGGTTTTTTTTTAAGTCACACAAACACTTTTAACACTGTTCACGATTTTGTGTGTTTGATGGCTTACTCGGAATATTTAAACCATTTCATGCACAAGATATTCAGGTAGACGAAAACAGTCGCTATGTTTACGAAAACAACCCTCTAAAATTAGCTACACGTTGGATCCGAAAGTATAAATACTGCAGTTCATGCTGCGAACTAATATTCATTCATTAATATTAATTCATTGTTAAGCTCTTGTGCAGTGAAGATCAATTTGCGGATAGTTTCAAGTGTTTAATAACAAATTTTAATCTCAGCCTTGTGTTTGATGACAAATTTTAATCTCAACCAGTGATCTTTTGATTGGTTAAGTGCTATTAGTGAGAAGCGCATAGTAAGCGCAGAACACTTTGACAAATTTGATAAGTCACTCGAACTTTTGAGAAGTGATAGTAGTCTTTAAAATTGTGTTACCTCATTCAAATTTATGAGAAGTGATAGTAGTCACCATTGAAAACTTTTATTAAGTACAAACATTGAGAATCACATAGTAGTTAGTGATTTGTGAAACATCACTTGAAATTTTGAGAAGTGATAGTAGTCACTTGCCTCGATTGATACGTACCAGTGGAGAAGCAGAGAGACCACAGAAACAATACCGGCGCACATTTCTCATGTGCGCCATTAGAGACTGGCAATCAGGCCACAAATAGTTCTGACCGTCATCATGAACTAATGGCTGGTGAAAATTACTACAGTATACTTACTGAGCATGCACAGGGCACTGCTCAAAATCAGAATAATAAGACAGCTTCAGGTCCTAAAGGAGCCAATATGAAAACAAACGATACATGTACGTCTGATGGGGGTCTCTCCACCAATGAGATCCTGAAACGCAAGCGTAAGAAGAAGAAGAAGAGTGGCAGCGGAAGTGGAAGTGATTCCCAATATGAGGATTTCCGCATTGAATTGATTACGTCTCAATTTATGGAGACAATTGAGAAACTACAGGAGGAGAAAAATCAACTTGCTAAGGAAGTGACCGAATTACGCTTACTTATGCAGGCCAATGTTAATACTTGTATGGCATCATCGACTGTTGCCAATGATGGCCAAGGTCATATACATGGCACCATGAATAATGGAAGCAGCTCAAACAATGGCGATGACATGGAGGTCGTCAACGAAGCTGCCGCCCTAAATAAAGATATATTGTCGGTCAAAGCAGCCGAAAGCTTTGACACTGCGAAGATGATTCCTAAGAAGACTGTGGTACCACAGAAAGAAGTATGGGTGAAGGCATCCGAAAACGATAAACCAACCATGGGAACCAACAAGGGTGCTATCAAGAAGGCAACTATTCCAGTCAAATTACCCGAGAGAAGGATGACTGATGATGACAACAGAGTGGCGCAGGCAAGCAGTGGCGAACCAAGTGCGCAGATGAATACACGTGGTAAAGGTAAGTCCAGCCCACCTGTTATTAGGGTATATGGAGGCAATCCTAAGGAGATGATTGATGGTTTGACTAGGCATCTAGGACACTCCTTGTTTAGTATTAAGTTAGTGAACAGGAACTTAGTTGGCTTGTATCTGAGCAAGATGGAGGATCACGTTAAGACCAAGGATTTCTTGACGGAGCTAGGTTTGAACTTTTTTACCTTTACACCAAGGGAATTGAGGCCTTTCTCCCTTATGATACGGGGCTTGTCTGGTACGTATGACATTGAGGACCTTCGGCAGTTTCTGGAGGGCTGTGGACTTGAATTGGACGTCTTGAAGATTATTAAGTTGGAAAGGGATCGCTGGATCGTCCAATTGGGGAATGGGTCTGACGTCGCCGGCTTTAAGAGACTGCAGTATATACTACATTGTCGGGTTAACGTGAAGAGGCATAAGTCGGGTGGCCTGACGCAATGCAGAAATTGCCAGCGGTTTGGGCATATATCGACGAATTGCAAGATGGTATTCCGTTGCGTTAAGTGTGGAGGCTCGCATGGGCCAGACAATTGCAGCATTCCTGAGAGGGATCTGAACACGATGGAGAATGTGGTGACTGAGCCGTCTACGGGTCGTATTGTTAAGACTATTGGCGTCCCTGTCCACTGTGTCAATTGTAGGACTGATGGACATGTGGCCAGTTCCAAGGAATGTCCAAAACGGTTAGAACTGCTTCAGAAGAAAACCGCCAGGAGAGCACCGGGACGCAGGACGACGATTGTGGCTCCTCCCCCTCCTCCCATTGATGGCAGAGGTGGGTCGTTTGCTGATATGGCCCGTGGAGTACGTATGGGATCTTCAGCGGATACTGCTCGAGCTGCTCCCTCTGGCGGCATTGACAGGGCACTGGACCACTTTGACGGTGAATGTAGGCGTCTCCTTGGTGGTGATTTAATGACCTGCATCAGGAAAATTGGGGCATATGCTGACACATATCGACAACTTAGGAACGATGATGAGAGGACCCGTGCGCTCTATGGGCTATTGTTATCCATGCGCCTTGATGTCCGGATTTAAGACTATTTTTATAAATGTGAATTTTATAGTGTCTCGCCAAAAGAGACACTATCTCAAGATGTTTATGGATCGACATAAACCGGATGTTTTGATGATGGCGGAACATGGACTTTCGAGTAGACATGTGTTTGAGATTGATGGCTACAATTGCTTCAGACGGGACAGGACTAATGGCAGGAGGGGCGGAGGTACTGCGATATTGGTGAGATCGAATATGATGGCTGAGGGATGTGAATGCAATCTAGACGGGATTGAGTGTACGGTCGTCAAGGTGAGGATTTCTGGGGGATATACGTATTTTGTCTCTCTGTATAATAGACCAACTGACATCTTGCCTAGTGGGGCACTGGATGGGCTTGCAGATCTTATAGGTCCTGCCGAGGCGGTGATAGGCGGTGACCTGAACGCTAAGCATGTTGACTGGGGTGGAGACGATATTAATAGGAACGGCCGCATACTTCACGAGTGGTTGAGGATGACTCCCACTATTTCACTCCTAAGGACTGAGGGGCCAACAAGAGTTACTGCATCGACAAGGTCTTTCATTGACGTGTTCATGAAGACGAGTGGACTGCGACTTGCGGACTCGGCCCGGGACTACAGGGGCCTAGAGACGCTTGATTTTGACTCGGATCATAGAGCAGTGCTCTTGGAGACAACCGATATTGATATTGAGGAGTGCCGGCCAAGGGAGATTTTTGATTTTGGTAGTTTAAGGATCCGAGCCCTGAATGATACACTAACCGAGGGCCTCCGCGAGTATGAGTTGCCTACGACAAGGATTGTCACGAAGGACGAAGTGGACAGGGCGATTGAAGGAATGGATACGGCTTTCTCCGAGGCAATGAATAGTAGTATGAAGAGAATTAGGCCATATAAAGGGACCTTGAGAAGCCTGCCTGAGGACATTGTGAACCTCATAAACAGAAAAAAGACCCTACGAAGAAGGAGACATAGAATCATAGATCAACAGGAAGCCTCGACCCTCGGTGCTATTATAAAGAATCTGGGGAATATTATCGCTCAGCGCATCGCTCGCTTTGAAGAAGAGAGTTATATTCGGATGTTGGAGGGTATAAAACCTAACAATGAAATGTTCAGGAAACTCAAGAGCATTAGTGGCGCTAGAAGACGTAACAGGATCAAGAATCTAATTGAGGAGAGCGGTAACCAGGTTACGACTGATGAAGGAAAGGCGAATGTTATAGCTGACGAATTTGCCAAGGCTCAAAACGCTGCAACACCCCAGATGTCGAACAGGATTCCTGAATTTGCATCGAGAACCTATGCTCCTAAAATGGACTTCAATGAAAGGAATATGGCTGATGCTTCGGTTACCACGGAGGGTCCATTCCGTTTGATTAAACCTGCGGAGATTGGAGCTGTCCTCCAGAGAATGAATAATAAGAAGAGCTCGGGAGAGGACGGCGTGCCGAATTATATACTCCGCAGGACGGATGCGAGAACATGGCGATTCCTGGCAATAACTTTTAATCATTGCCTTAATTTAGGATATTTCCCCGCGAAATGGAAGACTGCGAAAGTGGTCCCAATCTTGAAGCCAGGCAAGGATCCTACGTCACCCGCTGGATATAGGCCCATATCCCTGTTGTCATCAGTTTCTAAATTGTTTGAGATTTTTATTCTTCAGTCAATCAATGATCATGTCGAGGAGTCCCAGGTGCTACGGGAGTTCCAGTTTGGATTCAGGCGATCAACATCTACAACGCATGCACTAATGACCCTGACGAATAGGGTCACAGAGGGAATGAATGACAGGAGTGTAACGATAGCAGCGAGCCTCGATTTTGCTAAGGCCTTTGACACAGTCTGGCATGAGGGCCTGGTTCATAAGATGAGGGGATATGGCTTTGATGGCTTCATCATTGACATGGTGGAAGACTACCTCAAGGGGAGGTCGTTCAGGGTGATGGTGGCTGAATCTAGGTCAGCCTTGAGGAGTGTCAGAGCCGGGGTGCCGCAGGGATCTGTGCTTGGGCCGGTCCTGTACAATCTCTATTTGGCCGATATACCGCAGCCGACTGCAGGTGAGCTGCTTCTGATATATGCGGATGACATCTTGGTGGCATCTACTCATGCTAGGGCAAAAAGGGCTGCCCGGAATCTTGAGGAGTATCTTGAGGTCCTTCAGCGATATTTCACCGAGTGGCGATTGTGTCTAAATATTTCTAAATGCAGGACTATGGTATTCAGGGGGAGGAAGCGGAATCTCTATAGGAATGCCAGGTCCTATGTCCCTGACATCAGGATTGGGAATGAAGCCATCACGAACTATGGGTCGTTGAGGTACTTGGGCGTCACCTTTCAGGAAGACATGGCCTTCACTAGACATGTTGATCGACTATTAGAGAGGGCAAAGAATGCATTCCATGCATACGCTGGTATGATGAAGAAGACAAGTGGATTGAGCAGGAAGGTAAAGCTCTGTATATACAGGCAGGTGGTCAGGCCAACAATGACATATGCATTCCCAGTGTGGAGCTCAATTTCATCGTGCCAAATGGAACGGATAAGGGTCTTTGAGAGGAAGATGCTTCGGTACTCACTGGGCCTTAGGAAGATGATGACGCCGCAAGGACAATTTAGGTCGCCCGCTAACAGGAGGGTATATGGGGCTGCAGGAATACCCAGGATCGACGCATTCATGGTCGGCATGGCCGTCAAGCACATCGATGGATACGCCACACACCCGAATGGGATGGTTCGCGACTCCCTTCCAACACGTCGACGATTCGACAGCCTTAAGACTGCTGGAGGAATCCTCCCTCCCACATGCCTTCTGCATATGGTTGAGGATGGTATGATGTACGACTCGAATGGTCGTCTTATGTACTACCACAGGAGATATGGGAGACAGGACTTTGACGACCCTGTGTATTGTCTTGATCAATAGTAGCCTGCGGGCTATAAGGTGATTGTAAATATGTAGATAGTCTATTGGATTGGATTTATTTTATTTTGTTCTGATTGATTTATTTTGTTTATTTCTGTATATTATTTGTATATTTTGCTTTTATTTTATTTTGTTTTTGTAAATAGTTAATTTTTGTTCCTTTGCATTGGATTACACATTTTATTTAGTTGATGTTATTAGTTTTAATTAGTTGTAGTTAGCTTGTTAATTAGATTTATTTTATGGTTAAGGATAGATCCCGATTTTTCCTTTTATTCGGGGGTACAGGACTTTTAATGGATTGCTTCCACAGATATTTAATAAGATATGAATGGGCTGGACTCGATCAGGTCATTATTGGAGAAGAAATGTATATCTCTAGAGAATATTATTTAATAGTTAGAGCATATGAACGCATAGTTATAAGAGAATCTTGTAAACGTAAACATAAGTGAATATGGAAATAAATAAATCAAACGTAAGGCAAAAAAAAAAAAAAAAATGCGAACTAATATCATTTGTGTTTCAGTGCTAAGTGAAGTGAATTAAAAAAAAAATAACTAAAAATGTCTGGTCGTGGTAAAGGTGGCAAAGTTAAGGGAAAGGCAAAGTCCCGTTCCAACCGTGCTGGTCTTCAATTCCCCGTCGGTCGTATCCATCGTTTGTTGCGCAAAGGCAACTATGCTGAACGTGTTGGTGCCGGAGCTCCAGTTTACTTGGCTGCTGTCATGGAGTATTTGGCCGCTGAAGTTCTTGAATTGGCTGGCAACGCTGCTCGTGACAACAAGAAGACAAGAATTATCCCCCGTCACTTGCAATTGGCTATCCGTAATGACGAAGAATTGAACAAATTGCTGTCCGGTGTCACCATTGCTCAAGGTGGTGTATTGCCAAACATCCAAGCTGTTCTCTTGCCCAAGAAGACCGAAAAGAAGGCTTAAATTATCTACGAGCATCAAAGAAAAAATGTAAATACAGGCCATCGTATAAATCAACAACAATCCGTCCTTTTCAGGACGACAAAAATTTTTTTAAAAGAGAAAAAACTATATCAAACCCCTTATTTTATCAAGAAAATTTACTTAAAAAATAGTTTTAAATAATAAATAAAATTTTAATTGTAGTTAAATTTAAAAAAAAATATTTTTTGGTCGATTTGGTAATTTGCTAGCAATTTCGTTATTCGAAATTTCCTTAAACAATCCTGTTTTTGGCGTAAATACAAAAAAATCTGCCATCTATTGTTTATAGGTAAACATTTTCAAATATGTTTACATCTTATCGACTATTGCAGGTCTTTTAATATACATGTCATAATTATCAGTTATCAATTATCATGCATCAACATTTCGCCTATTTGCATACATTAACATAATAAGAATTTAGTTTTATCGACCCTACTCAAGATTATCGGCATTTAATAGGATCAATGTTACCATTAGGGTACTGTAAAAACTATTTATTTTACATTTGAATATCACATGGTAATCATTGTTCATTTTCTGATGCTGAAAAAAATTGGCATATGTAATAACAAAACATCGAAACGAAGTATCTACGATCGTCCCTCTTCGTACATTTGTGACAAAGTTAGCAGCTCCAAGCAAAGGAAACATTTAATGGTAGTATATGCGTGCATTTTGGTATCTGTGTGTATGTATGCTTTTTAGTGTTGTATACCATCGTTTCATCGTATTGTTCTAATGGCGTCGGTTTTAGTTTCGTCATGTATGTATGTATATTATAGAAGCTACATTTTGGCCGACGGCAAATTGAAAAATGGTAATATTTATTTTCAAATAAATTTTATGTATTTTTTTTTAGTAAAAATTTATAACAAGATATATCTCTTTTTAAATATGTTTTGTGGTCCTGAAAAGGACCGATTGTTTTAGTTTTTAAAATTTTCTCCAAAATAGCGTCAAGATAATGTTTAACCGCCGAAACCGTACAAAGTGCGGCCTTGTCTCTTCAAAGCGTAGACGACATCCATAGCGGTGACGGTTTTACGCTTAGCGTGTTCAGTGTAGGTGACAGCATCACGAATAACGTTTTCCAAAAACACCTTCAGGACACCACGGGTTTCTTCGTAAATCAATCCAGAGATACGCTTTACACCGCCACGACGAGCCAAACGTCTGATTGCAGGCTTGGTGATACCTTGGATGTTATCACGCAACACTTTACGATGACGTTTAGCGCCACCTTTTCCCAAGCCTTTGCCACCTTTACCACGACCAGTCATTTTTTCACTTTTTAAATTAAATTCACTTCACAAGTTATGCACAAGAACTAATACTTACCATGCTGCGATACCTCATATTTATACAAAATCCGCTCTGAATTTACTACATACACATACGCTTCGATCTATCTTCGGGGTTGTTCGTATACACTTCGTGTGTACAGATACAAATGTTGAAGCATATACGCAGCACACACCCTTATTGGAAACTGTAGCCCGCCAAATTTTTTCTATAAATATCGGGAATCGCTCCGTAAGGCAACTATTACAGTGTTAACAGTGTTTGTGTGCATATCGTGAAGTGAACTAAATACCTCTAGTGAAAAATGGCTCGTACTAAGCAAACTGCCCGTAAATCTACTGGTGGCAAAAAAGCTTGATTTTGAGAGGATTTATTGAAAAAAGAAAAGACTTTTATTCACGCGTGTGTCCTTTGGCCACATAGATCTTTTGGAAGTGACCTATAGAGCTGGAAGAATATTCCATTGCTCCCTGTTGTGTGTTCCTGTTTGCCAGCTACTCATTGGTCTGTTGTTTTGCCGACGGCATTCTGCATCCAGTGACTTAGGACACAAACTTGTGCATTTGCCGACGGCATTTGAGTGTCGAAAGACTTAAGACACGAACTTGGTCTTTTGTCCATCGAGGTGCCTTCTAATTTTGAGAAGCGCAAAGGAGGCAATTTTTTGCGATTGTCCCTGTAAAGGGCATTCTTTTGGCTGTGTAACCTGAGTTAATTGGTTGCACAGCCTGGAATAAAGATGCCAGTGAGATCGCACGACGACCTATGCGAAGGGGTCCCTCAAAGGGATTGCCCTGAAAAGAAGATGACAACCAACCAGGACTTTGTTGTCATTACTCGTGAAGAGATGGAGCGCAAGAACGATCTGTTGCGCAAAAAGGAGGAGCTACTGGAAGCTTTCGGTCAACAAATCCGAGAGCTCCAGAAACGTGAGACCAGTTTCCAGCGGGTTATTTAAGGCCTAATGCTTGATGTTGAGAAGCTCAAGCGTAGTAATGCCCAATACCAGGCTACGTTAACAAAGCCTGGTCATGCATGTGTGGCTGTTACTGGACAGGGTGACACTACTACCCTGTCCATGGATGTTGATTCAGTGTCCACACCGCCGGTGGCACTGCCCGGTAGCAAAATGCCGTTGCCCGGGGAGATGAAGAAAGTGGAGGCAACGCCGGCCCCACTTGCGGTTACCAGTTGCCATGGTAACCCAGAGAAGGATGACTTGGAGCCTGTGGCAAGCACTTCTGCTGCGGCTCTTGCTTTGAATGCAGCCAAAACTAAGAAGCCGAAGAAGGGGAAGCGAAAAGTTTCCGTGTCCATCGTGCGAGGCGAGACTACGAAAACTGCACAACCTGCTGCCGCTGCTGCTACTGCTGCTGCTGCTGTTAATTCTGCTACTGATAATATTACTGGGGATAAAACGAAGGACGGCTCATTACCTGCGGTCACCATTTATGATGCTGGTGTTAAAGAGGTGAGTGGTCTCCTACACACTATATTTAAACATGGCGATTTTGTTATAAGTATGGTTCGCAAATCGGTCTTGTCTGTGCGGGTCAAGGTCTTGGCGGGCTTTGAGAGGTTTAGGTCACTTCTGTCCGAGAGGGGGTACAAGTTCCATACCCACACACCTAAGGCCCTCGTTCCCCACACGGTGGTCATTGAGGGGTTGTCGTCTGAGTTCTCCCAGGAGGAGATCTCTCAATTCTTTGCTGATAGGGCGGAGTTAGGCGCTAGAGTCGCTGGTGCAATTTCTGTTGCTGGTGACAGATGGGTTGTCCGCATTGAGAGGGGTTGTGACATAGGGGCGGTTTATGCGATTACTCGAATGTTGCATTGTCGTGTTCGCATCAGGAAGGATAGGTTGGCCAGGGTTACTCAGTGCTTTCGTTGTCAACGCTTCGGGCACGTTGCATCCAATTGTGGCATGCCCCTCAGGTGTGTGAAGTGTGGTCTGGCTCATGCTTCTGCTGATTGCTCAATTCGCTCCAAGGCTGAGGATGTCCTTCAGGATGTTGTAGATCCTGTGACAGGTGGGGTTATTCGGAAGGCGACACAACCAGTTTCCTGTGTAAATTGTAGTGCTGTTGGTCACACGGCTGGCAGTGCACTTTGTCCTAAACGGATTCAATTCTTGGCCCGTTTGAATGCGCGGAAGGAGGAGGCTAGGGACAGGACTCGCGCTCGTTCCTCTAGGTTGGCGGACATTCGTGCTGGGGTGTCGTATGCTGTCGCACTTGGCGGGCGTCCTGTTGGTGCTGCTGCTTCCCCAGCGGCCCCTCGCCCTGTAACGGGCTCTCCTGATGAGGGCTTGGCGGCGGATTGTAGGGCGATTCTGGGGGATGATTTCCTTGGGATTTTCCGGGTGCTCAGGGAGTTTGGCCCAACCTATCGTAGGTTGAAGTTGGAGAAGGGTAGGGACGCTGCTTTTGCGGCCCTCTTGAATCGACTCTGTGATGGTTAGGTCCCTGATATGCATCTTCTTGAATGTTAATTCTCTTGTCTCCCTGGACAAGAGACACTTCTTGAGGTTGTTTATTAGGGATCACAGGCCTGATGTTCTGCTTCTGGCAGAACACAAGCTGACTGACCATCACAGGGTTGAGTACGAGGGATACGTCTTTTACAGGCGTGATAGGACGACGGGGAGAGGCGGCGGTGTTGGCGTACTTGTCAGGGAGGATTTTCGCTCCGAGTTGATTCCTCTCGAACTGGGGGCTGTGGAGGGATGTGGGGTGAAGGTATGGAGGGACGATGGGTCGGTAATTTCCTTTGTGTCGCTATATCTTCGCCCGGGCATTGGCTTTGCGATTTCTGCTCTGGACCCTGTATTTCGATTGGCGCTTGGTGGTGAGCTTGTTGTGGGCTGTGACCTCAATGCGAGGCATCCCCTCTGGGGTGATTCTGTCATTGATTCTAGGGGACGTTCTCTCTTTAATTTCTTGGCTTGTGGTGCGTCCTTGGACGCTGTGGCTGCCGATAGGCCTACTAGGCCCAATGGTTCTGGTGGTTCTTTCATTGATTTTTTCCTGAGGACTCCGGGGATTTCCTTGGCCGGAGGTGCCTCCAATAGTAGGGCGCTTGACTTTGAGTCTGACCACAGGGCGATTCTTCTTGAGTTAGCTGTGGGGGGTTTGGCGATGATTGAGGGTCCTTCTTTTCTGGACTTCGATAGGACTAATGTCCGTGGTTTCAGGCGCGTTCTAAGGGACGGTCTCGTTCACTTGGCTTTGCCCACTGACCGGAATGCCTCTGTCAATGAGATTGATTTGTGTGTTGACGGTCTGGGCTCTGCGTTTTCCGAGGCAATAGAGGAGGCTGTTCCCCGGGTCCGGATGAGGCGCAGGATAATGGGTGAACTTCCGCCCAATATCATGCGCTTCATCCGGGAGCGGAAAAGGCTCCGTTGCGCCTTGCGCAGATGTCCGGACCCTGATCGCGCCTTGGTGCTTAGGGCTGATGTCCGGAATCTTGGATGTATTATTCGCGACCTTATTCGCGTGTTTGAGGAGGGGCGGGTGCGGGGATATCTCGGCCGTATTAGGGTGGACTGTAGGACGTATGGCCGTGTTAAGAGGGCTGCCGGGCTTGCTGCTACTACGCCTGTGGGGTCTTTGCTTAGGTCGGATGGTGCTGCTGTTGTTGATGATGCTGGTAAGGCGGATTTGTTGGCCGCTCATATGGGCTCTACTGCTCATCCTCCGGTGGGTCTTGTCGGGGATCCTATCCACCGCCTCGTTACAGAGACTGTTGAGAGGATTCCTGACAGGGCCCCTGTTGTCTCGTTTTCTCCGTCCTTGACGGCTGACGGGTCTGTGGTTGATGACAGGTCTCTTTGGAGGGAGGGCTGTTTTGTTGACCGGGATGATGTGGCCTTGGCCATTTCCCGTAGGCCTGCGAAGAGATCTTGCGGCATTGACGGTGTCCCCGAGGTGGTACTTAAGAAGGCTGGCGACGTTGTTTTTGTATTTTTGGCGGTGCTTTTCAATCACTGCCTTAATTTGGGATATTTTCCAAGGGCATGGAAGACGGCTGTGGTTGTGCCGGTTCCCAAGACTGGCTCTGACTTGACTCGCTGTGGTGGATATAGGCCGATTTCTCTTCTGTCGGTGTTCGGGAAGATCTTGGAGTCCTTTGTTCTGGCAAGGGTCTCTGCTTTTGTTGAGGATAGGCGAATTCTGGCTGATTTTCAGTTTGGCTTTAGGTCAGGGCACTCCACTACCCACGCGCTTGCAGTCTTTAGGGACTATGTAGTGGATGGCCTTGGCCGGGGGCGAGGTGCAATTGTGGTCAGTCTGGATTTCGCCAGGGCATTCGACTCTGTCTGGCATGAGGGCTTATTGTTTAAGCTCCGGTCGTTGGGCCTTGCCCGTCAGACTTATAGGATGGTGGCGGATTTCCTGAGGGAAAGGACTTATAGGGTTAGAGTGGGCGAATGTCTCTCTTCTGAGAGACAGGTGCTAGCAGGTGTGCCTCAGGGCTCTCTGCTAGGGCCTATGTTATTTAACATATTTGTCCATGATGTCCCTAGTCCGCCCTCGGGGGGCTTGCTACTCGCCTATGCTGATGACGTGCTGGTTGTATTTTCTGGGGCTAGGGCGTCTGCTGTGGAGAGGGCGTTGAACTCATTTCTGGATGAGCTTTATGCATTCTACTCTAGGTGGAAGCTGGAGTTGAATGTGGGGAAGTGTTCCGCTTTGGTGGTCCGTGGTAGGCCAGGGGTCGTCTTCCCCAACTTTAGGGGCTACATTCCCGATTTGTTTATCGGGGGTGGCAGGATTGAGGTCTCCACTGTATTGAGGTACCTAGGTGTTGTCTTCGATACTAGATTTGATTTCTCGGGACACGTTCGTCATGTGCTGGATAAGGCTAGGCGTTTGTATTTCGCCTACGCTGGGCTTCTTCGGATGAGGGGGGGCCTTACCAGGGAGGTTAGGCTGCTTATTTATAAACAGGTCATTAGGCCTGTCGTTTGTCATGCCTTTCCTGCCTGGTTTGACATTTCCTCACGACATATGGAGAGGCTCAGGGTCTGGGAGCGGGGTGTTCTTCGCTCATGCTTTGGCATGTGGCCTTTTTCCCATGGGGATGGGACCTTTAGCTCACCGACCTGCAGGGAGCTTTATGACACGTATGATTCTGAGAGACTCGATGTGTTTTTGATGAGGGGTGCCCTAGAGTTTGCTACAATGTGCCATAACCTCGACAACGCCCTGGTATCGGATCTTTTATGCAGAGACGTTGACCTCGAACCCGCCATGGATAGGAGACACCTCCCATTTGCCGCTCTTCCAGCGCTTACTGCCGCTGGGCATGTATTTATGGACGGCCAACTCCTATTCTATCATAGGTTGAATGGTTCTTTTGACCTGAATCATCTGGTGTACGACACCAGCCAGTAGTCTGATGATGGCCGCAGTGAGCATTGTGGTTTTTATATTGTAAATAGTGTAAATAGTACTTTTTATTTTCTTTTTACTTTTTAATTTCCTTTCATTTCCTTAGTTTAAGTCATAATGAATTTTTATTTAGTTTATAAAATAATGAATTGGTATTTTTTGAATCTGTATTTTTTGTACCTACCCTCTGTGTTGATGTTTGTTTTTTCTTTGAAGGATTAGCGGCTGTTGCCTTGTAGCGCAGTCATATACTATATGTTTAAGAGTATCCATAATTGTAATACATTGGAATAGTAGCCTGTAAGATTTTAACAGTAAGCGTAACTGTACATATATAGGAAGATTTTATCAGAAATAAAAAACGCTATTTTGAAATTGAAAAAAAAATTGAATTGTAAGGCAACTATTACAGTGTTAACAGTGTTTGTGTGCACTTTTTAAATTAAATTCACTTCACAAGTTATGCACAAGAACTAATACTTACCATGCATTTACGCATTTATTTATTTCCATATTCACTTATGTTTACGTTTACAAGATTCTCTTATAACTATGCGTTCATATGCTCTAACTATTAAATAATATTCTCTAGAGATATACATTTCTTCTCCAATAATGACCTGATCGAGTCCAGCCCATTCATATCCTATTAAATATCTGTGGAAGCAATCCATTAAAAGTCCTGTACCCCCGAATAAAAGGAAAAATCGGGATCTATCCTTAACCATAAACTAAATCTAATTAACAAGCTAACTACAACTAATTAAAACTAATAACATCAACTAAATAAAATGTGTAATCCAATGCAAAGGAACAAAAATTAACTATTTACAAAAACAAAATAAAATAAAAGCAAAATATACAAATAATATACAGAAATAAACAAAATAAATCAATCAGAACAAAATAAAATAAATCCAATCCAATAGACTATTTACATATTTACAATCACCTTATAGCCCGCAGGCTACTATTGATCAAGACAATACACAGGGTCGTCAAAGTCCTGTCTCCCATATCTCCTGTGGCAGTACATAAGACGACCATTCGAGTCGTACATCATACCATCCTCAACCATGTGCAGAAGGCATGTGGGAGGGAGGATTCCTCCAGCAGTCTTAAGGCTGTCGAATCGTCGACGTGTTGGAAGGGAGTCGCGAACCATCCCATTCGGGTGTGTGGCGTATCCATCGATGTGCTTGACGGCCATGCCGACCATGAATGCGTCGATCCTGGGTATTCCTGCAGCCCCATATACCCTCCTGTTAGCGGGCGACCTAAATTGTCCTTGCGGCGTCATCATCTTCCTAAGGCCCAGTGAGTACCGAAGCATCTTCCTCTCAAAGACCCTTATCCGTTCCATTTGGCACGATGAAATTGAGCTCCACACTGGGAATGCATATGTCATTGTTGGCCTGACCACCTGCCTGTATATACAGAGCTTCACCTTCCTGCTCAATCCACTTGTCTTCTTCATCATACCAGCGTATGCATGGAATGCATTCTTTGCCCTCTCTAATAGTCGATCAACATGTCTAGTGAAGGCCATGTCCTCCTGAAAGGTGACGCCCAAGTACCTCAACGACCCATAGTTCGTGATGGCTTCATTCCCAATCCTGATGTTAGGGACATAGGACCTGGCATTCCTATAGAGATTCCGCTTCCTCCCCCTGAATACCATAGTCCTGCATTTAGAAATATTTAGACACAATCGCCACTCGGTGAAATATCGCTGAAGGACCTCAAGATACTCCTCAAGATTCCGGGCAGCCCTTTTTGCCCTAGCATGAGTAGATGCCACCAAGATGTCATCCGCATATATCAGAAGCAGCTCACCTGCAGTCGGCTGCGGTATATCGGCCAAATAGAGATTGTACAGGACCGGCCCAAGCACAGATCCCTGCGGCACCCCGGCTCTGACACTCCTCAAGGCTGACCTAGATTCAGCCACCATCACCCTGAACGACCTCCCCTTGAGGTAGTCTTCCACCATGTCAATGATGAAGCCATCAAAGCCATATCCCCTCATCTTATGAACCAGGCCCTCATGCCAGACTGTGTCAAAGGCCTTAGCAAAATCGAGGCTCGCTGCTATCGTCACACTCCTGTCATTCATTCCCTCTGTGACCCTATTCGTCAGGGTCATTAGTGCATGCGTTGTAGATGTTGATCGCCTGAATCCAAACTGGAACTCCCGTAGCACCTGGGACTCCTCGACATGATCATTGATTGACTGAAGAATAAAAATCTCAAACAATTTAGAAACTGATGACAACAGGGATATGGGCCTATATCCAGCGGGTGACGTAGGATCCTTGCCTGGCTTCAAGATTGGGACCACTTTCGCAGTCTTCCATTTCGCGGGGAAATATCCTAAATTAAGGCAATGATTAAAAGTTATTGCCAGGAATCGCCATGTTCTCGCATCCGTCCTGCGGAGTATATAATTCGGCACGCCGTCCTCTCCAGAGCTCTTCTTATTATTCATTCTCTGGAGGACAGCTCCAATCTCCGCAGGTTTAACCAAACGGAATGGACCCTCCGTGGTAACCGAAGCATCAGCCATATTCCTTTCATTGAAGTCCATTTTAGGAGCATAGGTTCTCGATGTAAATTCAGGAATCCTGTTCGACATCTGGGGTGTTGCAGCGTTTTGAGCCTTGGCAAATTCGTCAGCTATAACATTCGCCTTTCCTTCATCAGTCGTAACCTGGTTACCGCTCTCCTCAATTAGATTCTTGATCCTGTTACGTCTTCTAGCGCCACTAATGCTCTTGAGTTTCCTGAACATTTCATTGTTAGGTTTTATACCCTCCAACATCCGAATATAACTCTCTTCTTCAAAGCGAGCGATGCGCTGAGCGATAATATTCCCCAGATTCTTTATAATAGCACCGAGGGTCGAGGCTTCCTGTTGATCTATGATTCTATGTCTCCTTCTTCGTAGGGTCTTTTTTCTGTTTATGAGGTTCACAATGTCCTCAGGCAGGCTTCTCAAGGTCCCTTTATATGGCCTAATTCTCTTCATACTACTATTCATTGCCTCGGAGAAAGCCGTATCCATTCCTTCAATCGCCCTGTCCACTTCGTCCTTCGTGACAATCCTTGTCGTAGGCAACTCATACTCGCGGAGGCCCTCGGTTAGTGTATCATTCAGGGCTCGGATCCTTAAACTACCAAAATCAAAAATCTCCTTTGGCCGGCACTCCTCAATATCAATATCGGTTGTCTCCAAGAGCACTGCTCTATGATCCGAGTCAAAATCAAGCGTCTCTAGGCCCCTGTAGTCCCGGGCCGAGTCCGCAAGTCGCAGTCCACTCGTCTTCATGAACACGTCAATGAAAGACCTTGTCGATGCAGTAACCCTTGTTGGCCCCTCAGTCCTTAGGAGTGAAATAGTGGGAGTCATCCCCAACCACTCGTGAAGTATGCGGCCGTTCCTATTAATATCGTCTCCACCCCAGTCAACATGCTTAGCGTTCAGGTCACCGCCCATCACCGCCTCGGCAGGACCTATAAGATCTGCAAGCCCATCCAGTGCCCCACTAGGCAAGATGTCAGTCGGTCTATTATACAGAGAGACAAAATACGTATATCCCCCAGAAATCCTCACCTTGACGACCGTACACTCAATCCCGTCTAGATTGCATTCACATCCCTCAGCCATCATATTCGATCTCACCAATATCGCAGTACCTCCGCCCCTCCTGCCATTAGTCCTGTCCCGTCTGAAGCAATTGTAGCCATCAATCTCAAACACATGTCTACTCGAAAGTCCATGTTCCGCCATCATCAAAACATCCGGTTTATGTCGATCCATAAACATCTTGAGATAGTGTCTCTTTTGGCGAGACACTATAAAATTCACATTTATAAAAATAGTCTTAAATCCGGACATCAAGGCGCATGGATAACAATAGCCCATAGAGCGCACGGGTCCTCTCATCATCGTTCCTAAGTTGTCGATATGTGTCAGCATATGCCCCAATTTTCCTGATGCAGGTCATTAAATCACCACCAAGGAGACGCCTACATTCACCGTCAAAGTGGTCCAGTGCCCTGTCAATGCCGCCAGAGGGAGCAGCTCGAGCAGTATCCGCTGAAGATCCCATACGTACTCCACGGGCCATATCAGCAAACGACCCACCTCTGCCATCAATGGGAGGAGGGGGAGGAGCCACAATCGTCGTCCTGCGTCCCGGTGCTCTCCTGGCGGTTCTCTTCTGAAGCAGTTCTAACCGTTTTGGACATTCCTTGGAACTGGCCACATGTCCATCAGTCCTACAATTGACACAGTGGACAGGGACGCCAATAGTCTTAACAATACGACCCGTAGACGGCTCAGTCACCACATTCTCCATCGTGTTCAGATCCCTCTCAGGAATGCTGCAATTGTCTGGCCCATGCGAGCCTCCACACTTAACGCAACGGAATACCATCCTGCAATTCGTCGATATATGCCCAAACCGCTGGCAATTTCTGCATTGCGTCAGGCCACCCGACTTATGCCTCCTCACGTTAACCCGACAATGTAGTATATACTGCAGTCTCTTAAAGCCGGCGACGTCAGACCCATTCCCCAATTGGACGATCCAGCGATCCCTTTCCAACTTAATAATCTTCAAGACGTCCAATTCAAGTCCACAGCCCTCCAGAAACTGCCGAAGGTCCTCAATGTCATACGTACTAGACAAGCCCCGTATCATAAGGGAGAAAGGCCTCAATTCCCTTGGTGTAAAGGTAAAAAAGTTCAAACCTAGCTCCGTCAAGAAATCCTTGGTCTTAACGTGATCCTCCATCCTGCCCAGATACAAGCCAACTAAGTTCCTGTTCACTAACTTAATACTAAACAAGGAGTGTCCTAGATGCCTAGTCAAACCATCAATCATCTCCTTAGGATTGCCTCCATATACCCTAATAACAGGTGGGCTGGACTTACCTTTACCACGTGTATTCATCTGCGCACTTGGTTCGCCACTGCTTGCCTGCGCCACTCTGTTGTTATCATCAGTCATCCTTCTCTCGGGTAATTTGACTGGAATAGTTGCCTTCTTGATAGCACCCTTGTTGGTTCCCATGGTTGGTTTATCGTTTTCGGATGCCTTCACCCATACTTCTTTCTGTGGTACCACAGTCTTCTTAGGAATCATCTTCGCAGTGTCAAAGCTTTCGGCTGCTTTGACCGACAATATATCTTTATTTAGGGCGGCAGCTTCGTTGACGACCTCCATGTCATCGCCATTGTTTGAGCTGCTTCCATTATTCATGGTGCCATGTATATGACCTTGGCCATCATTGGCAACAGTCGATGATGCCATACAAGTATTAACATTGGCCTGCATAAGTAAGCGTAATTCGGTCACTTCCTTAGCAAGTTGATTTTTCTCCTCCTGTAGTTTCTCAATTGTCTCCATAAATTGAGACGTAATCAATTCAATGCGGAAATCCTCATATTGGGAATCACTTCCACTTCCGCTGCCACTCTTCTTCTTCTTCTTACGCTTGCGTTTCAGGATCTCATTGGTGGAGAGACCCCCATCAGACGTACATGTATCGTTTGTTTTCATATTGGCTCCTTTAGGACCTGAAGCTGTCTTATTATTCTGATTTTGAGCAGTGCCCTGTGCATGCTCAGTAAGTATACTGTAGTAATTCTCACCAGCCATTAGTTCATGATGACGGTCAGAACTATTTGTGGCCTGATTGCCAGTCTCTAATGGCGCACATGAGAAATGTGCGCCGGTATCGTTTCTGTGGTCTCTCTGCTTCTCCACTGGTACGTATCAATCGAGGCAAGTGACTACTATCACTTCTCAAAATTTCAAGTGATGTTTCACAAATCACTAACTACTATGTGATTCTCAATGTTTGTACTTAATAAAAGTTTTCAATGGTGACTACTATCACTTCTCATAAATTTGAATGAGGTAACACAATTTTAAAGACTACTATCACTTCTCAAAAGTTCGAGTGACTTATCAAATTTGTCAAAGTGTTCTGCGCTTACTATGCGCTTCTCACTAATAGCACTTAACCAATCAAAAAGATCACTGGTTGAGGAGAGGATGAAGGAATATTAATTCTGTGTTTGGTGCTCGAAGTGACAACAACGAAAGCGGAAAGTGAAAAAAAAAGTGTTTGATAACATATCCAATCTCAATTTTAAGTGACTTTACGTGTCTATAAGTACTAACTTTGAGAATTAATAGTAGTCGCAAGTGTTGCGCAAATAGACTTTTGAAAGACTTTTGGTATATCGAATTTTGAGAAGCGGGAGTAGTCGCCAGTGCTGGCACACTCAAGTCAGCGAAATACGCATGTCCCTCTGGGACGTGAGAATCGAATAGAAGGCGAGAATACGCATAAATTTTTGCAATTGAATTATGATTTACCCACTGGCGGAATGAGTTCGACTGGTGACAACAATAGATTTGGCGTTTTGGCAATGGCTGAACCGAACGAAGACAATGTAAATATGGGGCGTCATAAGACGGGCGCCCATGTTAGACCAGAGACTAAGGATGATTGGTCTGTAGCTATTGATGGAAAGGTTAATTTGGATCAATATTCGACTGATGGAAGCCAACTTACTGAGGCAAAAACGAAGAAAAAGAGGAAGAAAAATAAATCTAGCAGTGGCAGTGAAGATGAGGGTGATGCTGCATATCAAATCCTCAGGCTTCAGCTCACCGTCGATGATTGTTATAAAACAATTAAAAACCTTGAACAGCAAATTGCCGTATTAAGGGCAGCAGCATCAAAAGAAAGCAATAGTTTCGTCACAACAGACACCAACCAACTACCATCAACTGGAACCTCGACTATTAACGTTAATACCGGTCAGGTCCAACAAATGGAGACTGAAGAAATGCCAGGTTTAAGTCTCAAGTCGGTCAAGGTAGCTGCAAACCTTGACACAGCGTTGAATGCGTGCATGAAAACAGCAGCAACCGGTGCCGGCACAGGAACAGTACCCAAGGGGTCCACCGGCAGTTCGACTGGAGCCATTCCAAAATTGATGCAGAAAGTTGCTACAGGCGCTCAACCGAGCATACGCAATCCTACAAACGGAGCAGCTGGAGGAAACCCTCGGGGCAGCATGCAGAATAAGGTCAAAGGTAAGTCCAGCCCACCAGTTATTAAGATATATGGGAGCAATCCGAAGGAATTGACTGACAGATTGTCTAGGCACCTGGGTCATGGTTTGTTTGGTCTT